>NC_086153.1:50990812-51615812 GCF_035149785.1 Candoia aspera | reverse complement strand
GTATTGACCAACTGTATTTCTATCTGGTTTAGAGGTTGTAGTGCCTTGGATAAGAAGTCTGTGCTGAGGGTGGTGAGAGCAGCAGAGAAGATAATTGGGATTTCACTATCTCTCACTTCACTTCCTCTCATTCAGGATATAGCGCATACATGCTGTCTGTCCAGAGCCCGAAATATTGTTAGTGATCCCTTCCAACCTCATCATGGCTTGTTTTCCTTGTTACCCTCTGGGAAAAGGTTCTGCTGCATTCGATGTAGAACAGCTAGATTAGATAATAGTTTTGTTCCCTGGGCTATTAGTCTCCTTATCATAACCCCTTCTCACTCTGTGGGTGCACATGCTGTGTGTAGAACTGATATTTATTAGGGGTCAAGATTAGAGGAGTGGAATGGGTAAAGAATGTATATACATATTATAGTAATTAGGATATTTTTATTTTATTGCTGAGCCAGTTGTAACAAAATTTCATTTTAATGTACACTTTGGTGTATAGTGAAATGACAATAAAAGTTATTCTATTCTATTCTATTCTATTCTATTCTATTCTATTCTATTCTATTCTATTCTAGTACAACACTGGGAGCTCATTGTAGAAATAATCTTTTGCACCTTTAATTAAAGCAGGACAGGTAATTTATCATCCCTGACCCTGTTTAAATGGCCTTTGGAGCCTCCTCTGTGTGTGCTGCCAAAATCTGATGATGCAGTTGCTGAAAACTAGTAACATGGTTTCTTGTCATTTTAGTTGGAAAAACACAAACTCTTCTTTAAAACCTAGAAATACCATCCAGGCTGCAAAAATCCAGATGACACCAGATGGCAGTAAAGAGATGCAGAATATTCCTTTGCCACCATCTAGTGGCCATATGAGGTTTTACACGCAGAGCTGATAATCCTACCTCCCAAAAAACTAGGGGGGATCCTTCATGAGTAACACTGCTGCATCCATTTGCATCATTACCGGATGCACTCCATGTCATTATCCTGCCAACTAACGCCTTTGTTCATCCATATGCAAATAGAGAAACTGTCCCTTGTCCTCTCTCTGCCTCACATTCTATGTTAGTTTGCAGCCAAGGGGTTGCATTTTGTAAAACTGGACTTAATTGAAAAGAGTTGCGTGGGCTTTATTCTAACATTTCTAAATTGCCAGAACTGAAGTACTAAAGTTTCCTAACAAAGGAGAGGGGTGGGGAAGGTGTCTGCTAAAAAGACTTTTTCAGAACTCTGCTGAGGATTTGGTCTATTTTCACTTCGAAGTTCACTGTCAAGAAAGATGGTGTTGACTTTATTCGGCAGTCATTTAAATCAAATCTGACTTGAGGATTTTCCTTCATCCTTAGCTGTGGTAATAAAATTTCTGCAAAGAAAGAAAAAAGGAGCAGCAATGCTGGAAAACTTCTTTCTCAGAAACAATCAGATGGGTCACAACATTTTTAAACAATAATAGTAATATTTATTGTATCAAAGTCATGTTATGCTTTATTTGGAACTCTGGCGCCTTTTAAAAAAAAGTTTTCATAACATGGCAGCAATTACAGCCGTCAGGATGGTCCATAAGAGATACTAAGCCAGAGCTTGCTTGCTGCTTCCCAACTTCCCTTCTTGCATTGCATCATAGGGGAGTTTATTTTAAAAAGGGCCTCAGGAATTTAATGATATTCACCAGTAGACAAGGGAAAATTAATAGAGAGAGCGCGCACGCATCATTGCTCCAGAAATTTCAGTGATAAAACACTCACCTCTGTTTAGAGAATGAGCTTCTTGTTAACAAGAATCTGAAAATACGATTTGTCTGCTGCAATAAGTAAAGCCTGAGTTTAAATGATAATTTAAAAATAATAATAAACTTCAGCCAGGAGCTGTAGATATTCTGCTTCATTTTGAACTACCAAGTTTTTCTCAGATAGAGTTATGCAATTTGGGTTTATAAATCAGCAAAACTATTTGTAACCATTTCTGTTTATTAAAAGCAGGGAGGAACCTTTAAACTTCAACATGATATCAAGCCCAATTACAGTTCAGAAGCTCCCACTAAGCACCGAAAGATTCTGTGTTGCAAGTCCCAACCTTATTTTTGTCAATACCACATATAGCAGCGGAGTCTCTTTGCCAGGTAGAAAAACTATTTATGTTGGATGTCAGTATGAACTCAGAACCCTTTCACAACCCACTAAATAAACCAATGGTAGGAGGGGTTAATATTCACAGTGACAGAAATAGGGATAAACCATGTGGCCCACAACTTCATTGTGTTCTTTCACCACATGCAGAGGAGGTTTATATTTTCCAAAACTGTTCTTAAAGCTGAACGCAATCAACTCTACCTAAGGTTGTATTAAATGCATTGGATATTTAGAGTTCAAAATTGTGGAGATCCATGCCACGCTGAATGCCACACTTTTGACGAAATCAGAGATTGATAGGGCCAATGCATGACTGAGTCATGATCTTATGGAATCATTTTAGTTTGTGCATACTTTGAATATAGACAATTTGCTTGAAGAATTAAGCTTCATTCCTCATTCTTTGGATGTGTTTCAGCAGCAGTAGGGTCCTCATTGTCTTAGAAGAAACAAATGGTGAGGCAACTGTTTAAAACCTATAGGTTTTGATAAGTACCATTTAATGTAACATACAACAATTTTTAAGCAAGATGTTGATGACGTCTTCATTCTGATAAAATCAGATAACAATTATAGAGATATATTCCAGTTTAATTTCTCCAGAACCTCAGTAGTTTTTAACACCATAAACCATGGTATCCTAACCAATTATCTAAGTTAAGCATACTCCTACAGTGGTTTTGGTCTGTTCTGTTCTACTCTACTCTACTCTACTCTATTCAATGAACATATAAATGTTCTCTTTATCTTCAATGCTCTTAACACTGTGCCAGTGGGATACCAATGGGGAAGTAATCCATAGATTTGGGCAAAAGTATCAGTAGTATGTGAGTGAATCTGAGTTCTACCATTCTCTTGTATCTATTTCTCTTATGGAAGCAAGAAATTTTTAAGTCACTTTTGAGGTCAGCTGGGGTGGATGAGGACAAATAAGGTGAGACATAATGCAGGTAAAAAAAAGAAAGGTAAAAATTCTGCTCTGTGTGGAAGCTTTCTTTACATTTTTCTGTAGCGTTACTGGCAAATTTTCAACTTTGGTTTCTGAAGTACACAGCTGTAGGTTTGTATATATACATATACATATACTTCAGCCAATGAAGTACACATTCAAATAGTCCTCTTTCACAGAAATACATGCTAATTTAAACCTAATCTCTGTTAGAAATGCAGAAGGAATAGGTTTAGTTTCATGCAAATTTATTTAATTAGTATTTTTAGATGATAATAATAGGTTTTTAAAGATTCAAAATTTTACACTTTTATCAATATTTTTAAAGGTAGTAATATTTAAGCCACCAAGAATTCTCTGAATAGACAGCATACAAATAATTGTGATAAATAAAAATACAGTTCTCTGATAAAAAAATACTAAACAAAATAAGTATATTCAAGAAAAGTATTTACAGAATGCATATGTTAATGAAAGAGTTGTTCACAAACATCACAGTATATATTTATTGATTTCAACCATTATATGGCCACCCAGGGAATCTCTGCATAAAATCTATGGATTAAGCAAAAGGGTTTTTGTTGTTGTTTATTCGTTTAGTCGCTTCCGACTCTTCGTGACTTCATGGACCAGCCCACGCCAGAGCTTCCTGTCGGTCGTCAACACCCCCAGCTCCCCCAGGGACGAGTCCGTCACCTCTAGAATATCATCCATCCATCTTGCCCTTGGTCGGCCCCTCTTCCTTTTGCCTTCCACTCTCCCTACCATCAGCATCTTCTCCAGGGTGTCCTGTCTTCTCATTATGTGGCCAAAGTATTTCAGTTTTGCCTTGAATATCATTCCCCCAAGTGAGCAGTCTGGCTTGATTTCCTGGAGGATGGACTGGTTGGATCTTCTGGCAGTCCAAGGCACTCTCAGAATTTTCCTCCAACACCACAGTTCAAAAGCATCAATCTTCCTTCGCTCAGCCTTCCTTATGGTCCAGCTCTCGCAGCCATATGTTACTACAGGGAACACCATTGCTTTAACTATGCGGGCCTTTGTTGTCAGTGTGATGTCTCTGCTCTTAACTATTTTATCGAGATTTGTCATTGCTCTTCTTCCAAGGATTAAGCGTCTTCTGATTTCCTGACTGCAGTCAGCATCTGCAGTAATCTTTGCACCTAGGAATACAAAGTCTTTCACTGCTTCTACATTTTCTCCCTCTATTTGCCAGTTATCAATCAAGCTGGTTGCCATAATCTTGGTTTTTTTGAGGTTTAGCTGCAAACCAGCTTTTGCACTTTCTTCTTTCACCTTCATCATAAGGCTCCTCAGTTCCTCTTCACTTTCAGCCATCAAGGTGGTATCATCTGCATATCTGAGATTGTTAATGTTTCTTCCAGAGATTTTAACTCCAGCCTTGGATTCCTCAAGGCCAGCTTGTCGCATGATGTGTTCTGCATACAAGTTGAATAGGTAGGGTGAGAGTATACAGCCCTGCCGTACTCCTTTCCCAATCTTAAACCAGTCTGTTGTTCCGTGGTCTGTTCTTACTGTTGCTACTTGGTCATTATACAGATTCTTCAGGAGGCAGACAAGATTACTTGGTATCCCCATACCACTAAGAACTTGCCACAATTTGTTATGGTCCACACAGTCAAAGGCTTTAGTATAGTCAATAAAACAGAAATAGATGTTTTTCTGAAACTCCCTGGCTTTTTCCATTATCCAGCGGATATTGGCAATTTGGTCTCTAGTTCCTCTGCCTTTTCTAAACCCAGCTTGTACATCTGGCAATTCTCGCTCCATGAACTGCTGAAGTCTACCTTGCAGGATCTTGAGCATTACCTTACTGGCATGTGAAATGAGTGCCACTGTTCGATAGTTTGAACATTCTTTAGTGTTTCCCTTTTTTGGTATGGGGATATAAGTTGATTTTTTCCAGTCTGATGGCCATTCTTGTGTTTTCCAAATTTGCTGGCATATAGCATGCATTACCTTGACAGCATCATCTTGTAAGATTTTGAACAGTTCAGCTGGGATGCCATCGTCTCCTGTTGCCTTGTTATTAGCAATGCTTCTTAAGGCCCACTCAACCTCACTCTTCAGGATGTCTGGCTCTAGCTCACCGACCACACCGTCAAAGCTATCCCCGATATTGTTATCCTTCCTATACAGGTCTTCCGTATATTCTTGCCACCTTTTCTTGATCTCTTCTTCTTCTGTTAGGTCCTTGCCATCTTTGTTTTTGATCATACCCATTTTGGCCTGGAATTTACCTCCAATGTTTCTAATTTTCTGGAAGAGGTCTCTTGTCCTTCCTATTCTATTGTCTTCTTCCACTTCCGCGCATTGCTTGTTTAAAAATAATTACTTATCTCTTCTGGCTAACCTCTGGAATTTTGCATTTAATTGGGCATATCTCCCCCTATCACTGTTGCCTTTTGCTTTCCTTCTTTCTTGGGCTACTTCTAGTGTCTCAGCAGACAGCCATTTTGCCTTCTTGGTTTTCTCTTTCTTTGGGATGTATTTTGTTGCCGCCTCCTGAACAATGCTGCCAACTTCTGTCCAGAGTTCTTCCGGGACCCTATCTACTAAGTCCAGTCCCTTAAATCTATTCTTCACCTCCACTGCATATTCCTTAGGAATATTAGTGAGCTCATATCTAGCTGATCTGTGGGTCTTCCCTAATCTCTTTAGTCTGATCCTAAATTGTGCAAGAAGAAGTTCGTGATCTGAACTACAGTCAGCTCCAGGCCTTGTTTTTACCGACTGTACAGATGTCCGCCACCTTTGGCTGCAAAGGATGTAATCAATCTGATTTCGGTGTTGTCCATCTGGTGAAGTCCATGTATAAAGCCGTCTCTTAGGTTGTTGGAAGAGAGTGTTTGTTATGCAGAGTGAGTTGTCTTGGCAAAATTCTATCAGCCTGTGTCCTGCTTCGTTTTGTTCTCCCAGGCCATACTTACCTGTAATTCGAGGTGTCATTTGACTGCCCACCTTAGCATTCCAGTCTCCTGTGATGAAAATAACATCTCTTTTAGGCGTGTTGTCCAGTAGGTGCTGCAGATCCTCATAGAACTGCTCTACTTCAGCTTCTTCAGCATTTGTGGTTGGGGCGTATATTTGGATCACTGTGATGTTAGATGGCTTGCCCTGAATTCGAATTGAGATCATTCTGTCGTTTTTTGGGTTGTATCCAAGCACTGCTTTAGCCACTTTACTATTAATTATGAAGGCTACTCCATTTCTTCTGTGGTCCTCTTGTCCGCAGTAGTAGATCTGGTGGTCATTTGATGTGAAGTGGCCCATTCCAGTCCATTTCAGTTCACTGATGCCCAGAATGTCTATCTTTAATCTTGACATCTCACCAATAACCACATCCAATTTGCCCTGGCTCATAGATCTTACATTCCAGGTTCCGATGGTGTGTTGATCCTTAGAACATCGGATTCGCCGTTCACCACCAGCACCGTCGGCCGCTAGCCGTCCTTCCGGCTTTGAGCTAGCTGCGTCATCACGTCTGGGGCTAGTTGAGCTCATCCTCTGTTCCTCCCCAGTAGCATTTTGACCATCTTCCGACCTGGGGGTCTCATCTTCCGATGGTATACCGACATATCTCTGGTTGTACTGATCCATTTAGTTTTCACGGCAAGAATACTGAGGTGGGTTGCCATTACCTTCCCCAGGGATCGCATTTAGTCTGACCTCTCTGTCATGACCTTCCCGTCTTGGGTGGCCCTTCACGGTTTAGCTCATGGCATCATTGAGGTGCTCAAGCTCCAGCACCACGACAAGGTAACGATCCTTTGCTGAAGAAGCAAAAGGGTATATATAGTTTATATTAGAAGAAATGCAGATTATTTTTAGGCAGGCCTTTGTTTAAAATAAACTGCTATGGAAAACTAACAAAATAAATTTAAGGTCAAGATGGAAGTCTGGGACATCCCATCCCTTTGAAATCTGGCAAAGACAGTTCTCTTCTGAACAGTGTTGTCAAGAAGTTGGATTAGACAGCAGTGGTTTTCTGCATTCATTATTTTATTTTATTTATTTTATTTTATTTTATTTATACATTATTTTAGAGTTGCCTTTGATTGTATGTGGTAAGGTGCCCGAAGCTGTTCATGCAGATGGCATGCAAACACAAGATATATATATATATATAGAGAGAGAGAGAGAGAGAGATGATAGATGATAGATGATATAGATAGATAGATAGATAGATAGATAGATAGATAGATAGATAGATAGATAGACAGACAGACAGACAGACAGACAGACAGACAGACAGACAGACAGAATAATGAAGAACTGTGAAAAACTGTGAAAAACTGAAATCCATGAATTCACTCCCCTGTATCTCTGAATGGTACACCTCACAGTTGTATTCAGAGACAAAACAGATAGCAAGAACCTGCTTGCCTGTCCAGGAGTGTCCGTAGAGTGGGGTCAAAAAAGACAAGATAGGGACCATGATCAAAGCTCTGCCTGTTTTTTTATGGGCAGCCGCTATCTTGAGTTTTCACCATACCCCACAGACACCCCTGCACATGCCCATCCCTAGTAGGGGCAGAAAAAAAAAGCAATTATCTGAACTAACTCTTATTAGAATGCAGAATCATTTAACTTTCCTACTGACCTGACCATTTGTTACCATTTTAATTTACTGAGAAAAAAACTGTCCTATGGTTTTTTTACTACCATTTTAAAAAATGTTATAACCAACCCCCCAACTCTGAGATGAAATACCAGCCAGCCAATCTTGTAATAAAAGTAGAAAAAAGGTAAAATGCAGAGAAAGCGCAAAGTTTAAGGTATTACTTTAAGCCATAATCCAATGGGCAACTCTTATGCATTTCCTGTGCAGGGCTGACTCTTTTCCACTGGATTGTGGCCGTATTAAATAAGAATACTATGTAATTTATCAGTATTAATAATCTTTTTTTTTCAGCTGTCTGAACTGGATAGGCACTGTACAGCTGCATAATTTACATTTAAAACAGTGATGTCTCCTTCATTCTTCACCCAGCCAACAAATCCATTTCTGTGTACTTAATCAGTCTATACTTTAAATCACACTGCATCGTATACTTTCTGGCAATAGGTAATGGCCAAAGCATATAAAATACAGTGAGATTTAAGAAGCAGCAGCTGAACCAACAATATATTCTCTTGGAAAGGAGACATTAAATAAATTGTGGATGTTTTTTTGATAGCCAATTAAAGTTCCTTTAAGAACCCTGTTGATTTTGTCTACATACTTCAATCCAAGCTCTTGGAACAAGCATTCTCATCATAAATATTACCTAAATTACCAAAGATTTAGCAATGAAACATGTGTCTTGCTAGAAATATTAACCAGGACATTCAGAAATAAGTCTTAGCTATTTCTCATAAGGAAGTAATATATCTAAAATATCCACAGCAATCTTAATTTTCATGGAATTCATTTAAAAGGCACAGAAGACTTTTATAGAAGTTTTCCATGTTTAATTCAAAACCAAAGAGGATTTTTTAAAAATCTCATTTTAACCATGAAATGAAAGGTTTTCACATAAAAAGCATTAATATTTCCCTTGGGGATGCCAAATTAGTGATTTTTTTTTAAAAAAAATATTTTTTTAAGAATTGTAAAACCAGGAATGACCAGTGTGGCTGAGAAAAATCAAGATGAGAATTATTCTTATGACAACAATTATTTGGGAAGGGAGGGAGGGAGGGTGGAAGGAAGGAAGGAAGAGTAGTATTTATGGTAGTCAAGTACAGAGGCACGATACAAAAAACAACTGACTGAATGAAGCCAACAAAACATACCACCAGTGAACAAACCATTCCATCCTCAAACCAATTGCATTTAAGCCTCATTTCTGGGATTCCCACCCAGGACTCAGTTACCACTGGAGATTGCTTTGGAGTATTCCTACTGATGAAGACAGCCTTACTTGTAAGTAGGCAATTGAACTGAGTTTTTTTTTCAGCAAAGCATTCCATTGACTGACCTCCTGCTTCCTATGCCCTAGGACAAGGCAATTGGTCAACTGATGGTTCAGAATCAGAGTGGATGTTCTCAGCATCCTGGAAAACCAGTTCTAAGAAATAGAATCTCTGGTTTTCTCTCAGGGTCTCCAAGAGCTACTCTGTGTAATTTAACGCAGGGAGTTTAAGATCTTTCTCTGATGAAAATAAATAATAGCCCTAAGTGACACATTAAACATAAACAAATCACCTTGTCCAGAAAGTATCTATCCAAAGCTTCTTAAAGAAAGCAAAAGTGAAATTTTTGATCTTTTAACAAAAATATGCAACTTCTCTCTCAAATCAATGTAAGTCCCCAAAGACTGAAATATGGTTTAATGTAACTCAAATTTTAAAAGCGGGGAGAGTGGGTATTCAGGAAATGTTAGGGTATTTAACTAATTTTTTTATCTTTTGTGTACATTAATCTAAAACATTTTATTAAAAAAAGTCAAATATGTAGAAGAATGAGAATTGACAAAAAACAACAGATAAGGTACTGTAAGTCTTGTCTCACTAACATTCTAGGCTTTTTTGAGGTTGATGGCACGAAGATAACAGAAATACTTGCACTTTCAAAAAGTTTTTGTCAAAGTTCCTGCCCATAGGTTGCTGGGCAGACTCATTCATGGACAACTACTTCCATAGACTAGTAACTGATTTTTTAAAAATAGAAAAAGGAGGAATAAATGAAAGATTTCCACAATGTTGAAGTGTGTAAAATGGATTTTCTATAAGAATCTTTATTGGGTCTGGTGCATTTAGACTTGTTTGTTTCAGGAGTTCAGGGTGGCAAATATAACACTCCCTCCTAATTTTCCCCTTCCCCACAACATACCTCTGAAATGGGTTGGAGTGAGAGACAATGACTGGCCCAAAGTCACCAAGTGAGTTTTGGTGCCTGAGAGTAGACCAGAACCTTTATCTTCTCCTCCTAGTCCAATGCCTTAACCCCTGCACCACGCCGTGTATAACATGATACAGGGGTAAACAGTGAGGCAAGTTTTCTGAAATTATTCAGGGTGGTAAAATCAAAAAGAGCTTGAAATATGTTCCAAAAGGAACTCTTCAGCTTGGGTAAATGGACAGACTTTAAAGTGGCAACTGCACTTTTGTGTAAAGAAATGCAAAGTAATGCATACTAAAGCAAACAAACAAACTTAATATACAGTATATCTTGATGAGGATGGCACTGGTAGTAACTGACCAGGAAGGAGATTTTGGAATCCCAGGTCACCGAAAATGTCTGCCTATGGAGAAATATTATTATTGTTGTTGTTGTTGTTGTTGTATGGTAGGAATCATTAGGAAATAGACTGAAAATGACATTCCCAATATACGAATGATTTATTTATTATTGTTTTGTATGCCACCATTCCCAAAGGCTCTAAAAATCAAAATAAATCATCATAAAATAAGGAATAACCTCCATATGAATACTAAACAAAATATAAACAAAAACTAAGAGCCTAAACAATTATAGATCAGAAAATACAAAATCAGGTGACCACTGGGCTCCAACCTTCCGTGTCAGGCCCTGAGAGGCCTGCAAACTCAGCAAGAAGAAACTCTTGGATTTCTGGAAAGATCTTTATTACTAGTAGGGTAAAGGAACAGAATCTTAAAAGCCTGTTGAATCAGTTCTCCAGATCAGTTTGTACCCAGCATAATTAAGGCAGAGTTACTCTGAGTCTCCTTCTCATGTTTCCCCCTCCCCTGCATTAAGCAGTTGTTTTCTATAGTAGTCCAGCTCCCTCCTATAATGGCTCTGCACCATCATCTTTGCTCCCAGGGGCTATTAGACCATATTCAGTCACTAAGTCACTACGCACTCACCTCTTGTGCTAGACAGAAGAACCATTGAACTAGAAGCAGTAAATGAAAATTGTAAAGAAGTAGATTTCAACTAAAATAAGAAGAAACTTTCTAATAGGAAGGTCTGGTCATCTATGGACAGTCTGCCTCCAGTAGGTAATGGATGCCTCTTGCTGGAGGTATGGAACTCCATGCTAATGGAAACCACCATGCCCTGTTAATCATTTACTGAAGACCTGTTTTCCATTCAAGTTAAAATTATCATTCATTTAAAATTATTCATGTTATTGTCTGAGTACAATGCAATCTGTGTTTAACCTTCTCTTCTACCACCATCAATATATTATTATTATTATTATTATTATTATTATTATTATTACCTCTTGCTCTTTCCTGATATGCTTCTAGATATACTGTATTTCTCAGTTATTCTGTAAGCCAGTTTGAATATCTTCTGGTTGGAAAATGGGACAGAAATAATTAATTAATGTCCCAAATACAAGTATATGCTCAACAATATACCAAATAGTATATACCTCATAGGACTGTTGCAATGATGAACAAACAAAAAAGAGATCTCCATGTATGCTCTTGGAGTGGAGGGTAATGATTTCCAGTGTAAATATAGATTTGAAACATTTTAATGCATTATGGTCACATTTTATTATTAGTTAGAACAATATTTTTCTCTTTCCAGTCCAGTTCTTGTCATCGGCTACTATACTAATAAATCTGCAAGTCGGCAAATTTAGACAAATTGAAATATCATAAAAACTGAACATTTGTGGATTTCTTGTGTGAACAGAATATGTCATTGCCTTAAAAGTCAGGAAATACCTGTGGAGCCCACAAAGCTCTTTCAGAGTAGCCAGTATGAAACTGAAAATGGGGAGGAGAATGTTGTGTTTCCTAATGTCGGGCTAATAATTATAATTCCCTATCAAAGAGCACAGAATCCCGCATGTGTTTAGCATTAGCTTCAAGAAGGTCAGTGCTAACTTCTTCAGGAAGGGAGTTCCGGAGACGTACAGTAAGCGCACATTTGTTTAAAATGAGCAGTCTCAGTTCAGACATATCACAGTCTTCAGGGATGCACAAACAATTCCGCCTCAGTGGAGCTGAAACAATGCCTCGTATTCACAAAGATTATAGGCACTTCAGTATTGCAAGAAAGGGGTGAAAGAGGGGGAGCCTTGAAAAGCAGATAAATTGGTCTTTGCTCGGTGCTTTTCCTTAATTTACAGCAGTGTTTAACATTGGAGTCCAATTGTCCAGGCACTCATAAAAAGAGAAATGATGAATATTCAGGCTGTCTTCTGAATCCATTAGGCAACTGAAGATGAAGTCTCCACATGTACAACTTCAGTGGCTTTCGCAGGCTAGTCAAGTGCATGCCAAGATGGCTTCAAAAAGAGAAATGATGCTCTGAGTTGCCAATGTGGGGAGAGTAAATATAACTCAAACTCATGGAAGTGTTAGAGTGAAGCACTGTGATTCAGAACTGAAATGTTCATTCACTGTATACATAATATTGCATTTGTCTGGCTTTCAAAACGGTATATGCTGGGGCCGGTATTTTAGACCTCTTTGTGAAACAATGATTTACTATTACATTAAACGTTCTGTCCCTAATTCCAGGACACACATGGCAACAGATGCCTTCTTCCCTCCAGTGGGTATGTATGCGATGCCATGTGCATTCATAACTGTCTAATTCAGCCTTCCAAAAGGAGCCTTCCAGATACGCTGGATTTTAATAAACCTCATCTGTATGGGGATTGAAGTCTAGCTTATCTGGAGGGTATCAGTGGGGAAGACTGGCCTAACACCCATGAATAAAGCATAACATTGGAAACTCTGGGTACTATATGCAGGGAGTTGTACCTTGATTATAATTGCTTTTTTCCCGGTAGGTACAATTGAGATGATTGCCAGTTCTTTGCATTACTGGCCAGCATCTTATTACTCTTTCTCTCCAGATCAAAGTATATCATCACATGGAGGAATGTACAAGGGTAATGTGATTCATGGTCCTTCTCACCATGACTATAACAAATGTATGTGGGTCTCACTCCTTGGCCAATTAACCCAAACAAAAGCAACAGACTGAAAAAGAGGCAATTATACCTCCCATAACAACTACTCATGGCTTTTTAGTAATGAGAAGTTATTTATTCATGCCACCCCCCAGGACAGCAGCAGGTTTACAACTCTCACTCATTACACATCATGCTTTATTACCAACCAAAACAGCCCCAGATTTCATAGCATTTTATGGCAGATGCAATAAGCACTCTGGCAAGAAATGTCATTTCTCATTTTGTTTTATTTATCATATTTCTTTACCGCCCATCTCGTCTTACAACGACTCTGGGCAGTTTTAGCCAACTTAATTGATTAAAATGGAAGAGTTAAGAACAGTTTATATGAAGACTTATATAAATGAACACTTAAGGATGGGTATCTTGAGATATTCCCTACTCTATTATCAGGGTTTTTATTGCAACCTTCCTCACTGGAAGGATCTTAGACAGTCTTTACCAGTTAGAGTAGAAAATGCTGGGTTAGACTAATTAGTAACCACACTCAGAATGGGGCAAATAGTTCTTACACCTCATTTGTATGCTTCTATGACACTTCAGATACAATGTTATTCAAGAAATCTGTTCACACACTTAGCTGCCAGTTATCATGGCCTGGTTTGGATATTTTGAACCCTTCCACATGATGTCTCCCCATGGATGCAGCTGGAGGAAAAATGTCTGATCAAGTTTGTCCACCTGGACATATTCCATTTCCTAACACAGCAGGTAAAATATGGAACATTCTGTTCACATATATCATTGCTTGTCAGCACTGCTATGCTTGGTCATATGTTACTTCCTCACAGGGCTGTTTCTTAATGCACAGAGAGTTTTAAAGTGTTTGAACTAGGGTTGAGCAATTGTGATGAGAAATCAGGAGATAATATTAGGATATGTGGGTCTGCCTTGCCTTGTGAGAATTCTGCCTGAATTTTGAGGATTCCATAAGAATGTTAGAGATGCAAGAGGAATATACTACTGTATGTCAGATCGATGTTACATTTTTATACCACTTCCTATACAAGACATCTATTATTACAGAGCCATGATCTGTATCCTATTTCCATTAAGTTCAGATGCTTTGGATGACATATGTTGAGCACTGGAGTTTATACAGTTTGTTACGGGAATGTGTTCCTCATTTTTGCTTTGTGATAGCCAACATGTGACAACAAGGTTGCATGTAGCCCCCAAACTCCTTTTCTGAGGCCACTTAAATAATCTAAAGATCCACAGTGTGACAGCTGAAAATCAGAAGCTGAAGCATTTTGAGATAAGAAACATTATCATCCCTAAAATACACCTTCCACAGTTTCAAAAGAAAAAAGAAAACCCATCCAAAGCAATTGGAAAATGGAAAATCCCAGTCTTCCTCATATATCAGACATGATCACAATAATTTTGCATCATTATCCCACCCACTGCAAACTTTTCTCCTACCCAAAGTGATTAATGTGGGTCTTAACCATCAAAAGGTTGTCTAAGAAGTTTTTTAAGCCCTTTGGACCACCAGATTTCCTTTCTCCCTATTCCAGTTCCAAAGTTATTGAAGGCCCAAAGCAGTATCAATAAAAAAATAATTAATAGGGAGGCCAGGTTTCATTGGTGAAATAAAGCTGGTTAAAAGGAAGCTTGAGTAAATAAGACCCAAAAGCCTGTCAGATTGCAGTCCCAGGGTTACTTCCATGTTTGACTGCAGAGTTGGCTGGGGTGACTCCGAGTCAGTCACTGGCTTTCACCCTACTTATCTCATAGGATTTTGTTAGTTGGCAGATTATTTATGTATGTATTTATTTAGTGTTTTAGTCAAGGTAACTCTAAGCACTACATGGTGAAAGGTGAAAGGTCCCCTGTGCAAGCACCGAGTCATGTCTGACCGTCTGGGGGGACGCCACTTTCACAACGTTTTCTTAGCAGACTATAGCGGGGTGGTTTGCCATTGCCTTCCCCAGTCGCCACCTTCCCCAGCAAGCTGGGTACTCATTTTACCGACCTCAGAAGGATGGAAGGCTGAGTCAACCTGAGTTGGCTACCTGAGAATCCAGCTTCCGCTGGGATCGAACTCGGGTCGTGGGGAGAGTTTCAGCTGCAATACTGCTGCCTACCACTCTGCGCCACACAAGGCTCTCATAGCCTCTCATAGCCAATGCATAGGCTCTTATAGCCAATGCAATAATAACAATAAAATGCAATAATATAAAATAAAAGCAATACAACATAAAATTACAGTTAATTGATTACAATGAATATCACATTCATGGTGCTGGGGCACTTTAGCACTCATGTCTAAAGACTTTCTGGAGTAACCCAGTTTTTGTGAGCTTCCCAGCAGGCCAAGAGAATGAGATCCACCCTTGCTTCAGATGTCTACCTGTTCTGGAGGAGGGGAGCCCCCACAGAGAACACGTGCTTCCTTATATCTTCCTGTCACACCTTGGGGGACTGTATAGGGGCTGATTTTTTTAAAAATGAAGTGGATGTACTAAGGTTTTACAGTTCACCATTTAACATCCCCCAAGCCCAAAATTCCCAGACAAAAATTCTGGCTCTGCTCGCTCTGGGGATATGATCCATGGGTTATAGTTGCTCACCCCTGTCATTGAAGAAACTCAGAGGAAAATAATAACAAATATTTATTTATGTATTTATTTATATAAATAATCTTGCAGTAACTTGGCCTTATAGGAATATAATATTTTTATTCTGCATGTGTTTTCATTAAGAATATATACTGCCTTATTCTGTTGGTGTATTTTTTCATTACAGACTTCCTGCATAGTAAAAAATTAGGGGGATCTGATACAGTCTGGGGAAAAGATCAGGAATGTGAGATATCAGTTCCTTTTTATTTATTTTTTTTAAACTCCAGTCCAAGGGTCTGGCTAGCTATTTGGGTCTTACACTGGGCCTGTGTATTTCTGGAAAAACACTGCAGGATTGAATTCTTCACTGTTAAGTATCATGCACAGGCATCCATGGAGGGGGCAAGTTACAAAACATACATCATGAGGCAATCCCCATCCCTATCTATCATATTGGTTTATATAGTTGTCCATCTCACCAAATGCGACTCTGGGCAATGGTCATATGATTAAAAACCAACAGAAACAAAAGAAAACAACAAAAAAATGATAGGATAATAACAACATCAAGACACCTGAGAACATTCTAACCAAATCCATACAACAGTCATGCTCAAAATTCACAGTGATGGGTTCATCCAAACTCCAGACTCCATGTCCAAGGGAATATCCAGGTCTTCAAGGATTTATAAAATGCCAGCGGGGTAGGAGCCAAGTGAATCTCAAGGGATATGGTGTTCCAAAGGGAAGGCAGAGAATAGACTGCAGGATCAGGCCAAGTATCCCTCTCTCACCACCATTCCTCTTCAACTAGCATTTGGACCTAGAAGTTACAATGAATCTCAAGACTGTTCTCTGTAAATATATCCAGTCCCTTTTAAAACTGTCCCAGTTATTGGCCATCACCACATTTTGTGGTAATAATTAATGTGGTGCTGTGTGAAGTACTTCTTTTGCATGTTCCAAATATCCACCCAGTCTGCATCTTGGCTCTTCCCAGGTCTCAGGTCCTAGTATTATAACAAAGGAAGAAAATAGTCTCCCCATCCACTTTCTTGATACCATGCATGGTTTTATACATCTCAGTCATGTCCTTGTTGATTAATTGATTATGTGACACCAAATTGCAGTCAATTCTTAGTGACCACAAAGATAGATTTTCTCCAGAAGGATCTGTCCCTAACCTGATCCTTCAGGTCTTCCAACAGTGTGCCCATCACCACTATAATTGAGTCCATCCACCTTCCTGCTGGTCATCCTCTTTTTCTGTTTCCTTCTACCTTTCCCAGCATTTCAGCCTTCTCTAGAAAGCTAGGTCTTTGTATAATGTGTCCAAAATAGAATAATTTAAGCCTGACCATTTGTGCCTCAAGTGAGAACTCATGTTTGATTTGTTCAATTATCCATTTGTTTGTTTTCTGGACTATCTATTGTATTTTCAGGAGTGTTCTCCAACACCAAAGTTCAAAAGTGTCAATTCTTTCTATACTGTTTCTTCAAAGTCCAGTTCTCAGTCCCCTTTTTTCTAAGCTAAAGAACCTAAAGCATTCTTTTAGCATCATTAAAGCCTTCCTTTAATAAGGAAGGTGTTTGAGTCATCTAAACATTTTGATTGCCCTCTTCTGTACTTTCTCTAGCTCTTATTATAGCCTTTTATAAGGACATTACAACTTTAGTATGTTGTTGTTGTTGTTGTTCAGTCTCTTTCCAAGTACAGAATGTTTCTTTTTCACAGCTGCTGCACATTAAGTCAAAATTTTCACTAAGCTTTCCACTATGGCTCCTCAGATTGCATCGATGTATACATGAACTTGTATTTCTTTGGCACATTGTACATCACTTTATGCTTACTGAAAGTGCATTCCATTTGCCATTTAGTTGACCATCCACCAAATATAAAGAGATCCTCCTGAAGCTCTTCACAGTCACTTTGGTTTTCCCCACCCTGAACAGTTGAGTATTGTCTACAGACATGACCTTTATGTTAAGATAATTGATGAACAAGTTTAAAAACATCAGTCCCAACTTTATCAGTGTTTCCACCACCTAATCAGTGACAAAGCAGTCTGTATCGAACCACTTATTATCTTTATTTCTGCTGACCTCAAAACACAGAGAACATGCTCAACCTCCAGCTGACCAACAGAGAACAAAGAATGTTATCCAGTGACCCACCACTAGACCTACAATCATCAGAAAGTGACAAAAATGACCTCAGTATCATTCCATATAGAAAAAAGCATACATTTCTAGCACTGCACCCCACCCCCACATCCGCATGGTGGATGAATTTGTGTGCATTGGAGTGGCGGTTTGCAAAACTACAAGAGAAGGCCAAATGTGGGGGGGGGGGGAAGAAGTAAGCAAAAGCAAAGAAATTCCCCCAAGTTTTCCTGTGTTTGAAAGTATCCCACCAAGCAGTGGGGATGCATGTGGCAAAATGAGATTTCTCTTTCTTCATCATGCTTACACTCACACTAGCTCCTGTCAGCAATTTTTTGAGCTAGATAACAAACAATAGTAGGTTCGCTCTCTGCTTTGCCATCCTTTAGATCAGTGTTTTTCAAACTTTGCAGCTCAGGTTGGCTGAGGAATTCTGGGAGTTGAAGTCCTCACATCTTAAAGTTCCCAAGTTTGAAAAACACTGCTTTAGATCATAGGGCAAGGGGAGGGTGGCTTAGTAAAGCAAGAGAGCCTTTTCTGTTTTACTGAGCAGCCCCCAGCTACTCTTTTGTAATGGTATGTGAGAAAAATCTTGGGAGACTGGCAAAGACACACTGCCAAGGCAATGGTCAGATAAGAGACAGCATAGCCCGCAGCTGGATAGCGGGCAGGGCAAGAAGCTCAGAAGAGACCCTCCCTAGTTTCTCGGACTGTAAAAGAGATGGGGTGGGGTGGGGTGGGGTGGGGTGGGGTGGGAGAATTGTACTTTCAGACTTGCAACATTGATGTCAGCCTTGCCAGGTAAATAGGAATCACAACCAGATGAGCTAATTCTACTTTATTGTAAATCTACATTGACAGAATCTGCAGGCTACGCTGTCTCTTCCCTGACCATTCCCTTGGCAGAGTCTCTTTGCCCAGTCTCCCAGGTCTTTCTCACATACCAGATCAGCTGTCTTAATACCAAGTTTTGATAGATGGCTGAACCTGGGGACTTCCGGTGGGGACATGGCGGACTGAACAGCTGTGCCCACGGACTTAGCAGGCGGAGCTGACAATGCGGCATTCTTTTCAGTCTCAGGAAGGTTTTCCTGAAGCCCAGGAGTGTTTTCTGGAAAAAGGAAAACATCAAGAGTCACCCCATCTGCCCTCCAGATGGCTGCTTGTAGCCAGAAGATCGCAAACAGCATTTCGCATTTGATTGGTAAGAGCTTAGCTGGGAGGTGGAGACATCACCATTTTCCAAGCCACGCTGTAGCCTTAAAGGGACACTAAGACTGGCCACCGCATTTCTAAATCACCCAATTTATATTTCTTTTAAGTATGCGTACCCTAAGAGAGGCTTTCTACAGCAAGGAGAAGCTGGTTCTCTTGGTGTTTATCGTTATTTTGGGGATTACTTTTTAAAAATTCTTTTTAAGTTTTGGACTTTGTTTTCCCTCTAAATATTAAGGAGGATTGAGAGTAAATAATCTTCTCCCTGTTATCATTTTTGTACTAAATTTGAAGATATTGGTATTTTCCTACATGTTGAATCAGCTGATTTGAACCTTCAGCTTTCTATTTCTACTTTTCCTGGGGAACTGTCTGCATATCTCACTGTCACTTGTGTAAACACATTCCAGAATTATTTCATATCTTCAACTTTCACTGGTTAAGCTCCTAGGGGGCATCATAATCTGCCGCGTGAGACATGGAAGATTTTAAACAGATTTTCTCTGACTTCCACCAAGAATTAAACAGATTCTTTCTGACTCCTACCAAGTTGTTATGTAAGACATTCAGGACATTGTGGAAAACATGAGGTCTAAAATGTGTCACCTGGTTGGGGATGTCGTGGATGAAACTGAGGAAATTAACAGCGATAGAAATGTTTTTTTTTTCTAAAAGTGAGACCGGGATTTCTACTGAAATGCTGGATGATGTTCAGATAGTTGAGTTGGAGAAATTTAAGGGAGAGAGCAAGTTGCAAGCCACAAATGAAGATGATCTTCTGATGGAAAGCCATGGAAAAGAAGGGGTTATTATGTATGGGAGGTCTGCTGAAGATAAGTCCAAGTTTTTGATGGGGGCAGTTGGGCTGTTTGATTTTTTTAAGAAAATTGCTTTGTGTGCATTGTGGGGATATGTAAATGCTCTGGTTTATTTTGAAGTAGGATAGGGGTTTAAGAATATTTATCTCGATTGCTTTTAGGGTTTGGCTGATTTCATTATCTTGAATGATTTGGATTAAGATTATTAAGGTATAATAAAAAATAATTGTCTCTTTGGATGGTTTTAGGTTTAATATGATTAAGATTATTAAAATTGTTGTATTATCAAGTACAGTATAATGGAAGACAATTTATATGTTTTTTAGTTTGATTTTTATTATAGTAGACAGAAATGAAGGGGAGGGGGGCCCTCTCCAGGGGGAAAAACTCATGCGCAGTACTGATTCTCTTTGCCTCCCTATCAAGAAATCCAGAAAGGAACCACCTTAGCTTTCTGAGCTTTTCTGGTAGGAATTACTAGTAAAATACTTCTCAGTTTAGTGGGATTTTGTCTTGTAGAGCAGACAATAAACACTAGAGCTAAAGCTTCGGATCTCAGCGTGGTTCTTCGCTCTATATCCTGACATCACCTCTTTTTATAACTTTGAAAAATTTTTCTCTTGTGTTGTCACATTTTTAATTTTTTTTCTTTGTAGTTTTTTGTTTTTCTGTAGCTTTTATCTTTGCTTGAAACTTAATAAACTTCTTATTAAAAAAAAGATAGATGGCTGAACCCATAGGTCTAGCCATCTGTCAAAACTTGCTTCCTCCCCAGTCCTAGCCTCATCCTGGTTGTTTTCACACTGACAGGCGATGCTTATGGGGAAGAGAAATGAAGCCAGGGGATCCACAAATTGCTTTTCTTAACTAGTCCTTAAAATTGTAAGAACAGCACTACCCACCAGCCTCATTGCTGAGGTAGAATAGGGCTCAACTGTCAAGGACTGGTGGACTGCAGAATAATATGGCCATCTGGCTGCAGAGAAACTACCAGTAACTGGGAAAACAAACAAAACAGGCAGGATATGAATCAGCAATGAGGACATTTCATGCCAATATTGTTTTCCACTAATTTAAGGAGGTATGGATAGCGCTGTAACTCCGTAGTGGGGAAAATCCCTTAATCTCATTTCCAAACCATGAGAGTAGCTCATCTGTTTTTTCAGTATTCTGATGCAGGATAAAAGAATGAGTCACCTTTGATTATTCTGGTCTATTCATGAAGATAGGAGTTATTTAATAGCCTCTCAGTCTCAGATGTATCTGGAGGCAAGACTTGGTCAGAACAAATTTTCTCTTAAACCAGAGGTTCCCAAACTTTGCAATTCCAGAACTCCCTTTTATTAACGCTACCAGTAGATTGTCCACTTTTTGCTTATTACAGCACCAAATAAAACCTTTTCGATTTTGAAAGGCTATAAATGAAAATAATGTCTAAAATACTGAACTTCACTAAGTTGTACACTTCTACAGACACTCTAAAGATTACAGTTATATTACTACACACCACATCAGCAGAATGGCAGAGGCTTACAATTATTTCCAACAGAAACTGAAGCCAGCTATCAACGGACAGTATCAATGGCTTCCAATATTCAATAAATTTGTGACATGATCTGTAGATGTCAATTGTTACATGCTGCAAAAATGAGTTTAACTCCTTCGGTTGCACTAAAAACCCCAGTTCAAAATACCTTCTGCTTTAATCAAAGCAAGTTACAAAACTTTATCAACATTCTTGTTAAAATAATGGATTTTGATAGGTAAATGTAAACATTTTGAAAATTAGATATGTGATTTAAAAAAAGGCTCATTTCAAAATAGCATTCTATAACACCAATCATAATTTAAAGAATACAGTAATGGCACAGAACCCTTTTGCCTAAACAAAGAAAGCCAATGGAAATTTACTCATAAGCTTAGTAATATTCAAAAATCCGAAATTGGCTCCTGTGCCAACCCATCTTAAGCAATTCCTTGTAAATCAGTATGAAAGTCACTGCGTAAAAGGGACTTTGAGAGCTCTTTTAGGGTCATGAGCATGTATATATATTACTCCAGGTACAATAGGGAGTAGAGAAGAGTTAATCAAAACATAGGAAATCAAATTGTATAAATTGGAAAACAAAGACCCTAAAATATGGGCTACTTTTACTCTTCCACCAAATTGGAAGCAAAATGTTTTTTTGGATAGCTTTTTTACTGCTGATCTGAACTAGCCGCAAAATGTTATGGTTGTGATAAAATATTTATGATGGGATTTTTAAAAATGTATGTATATGAATAATACAGGAAATGAGTGTGCATGCCTTCAAGATGCTTCACATTTTCTTTGTTCGGGAAGTGTTGGATAGGGAATTGTGCTGTAGATAACTTGTTTATTGGCAGATGATGCTCTTTCAGTATCTCATTTTACCCTGTATTAAAAATTCAAACTTAAAGCCAAAAAATGCTAGGGGTGGAATGAAAGAGGGGATCTCATTTTAACTAATGGCATGGAGATTTAAATAGCACACATCAGCAGAAAAGAATGGGGAAAGCTACAGTACACTGACTTCATGGATACCCCATTTATCAGCAATTACTGACTCCATTAAAGGCAGAGTTTACAGCAGGCAGAGGAGAAGAGCCTAAAGTATGTCCCAACAGATGGAGGGAGAGTGTCAGTGATGCCGTATTTCAAAGGCATCTGCAACTTTGTTATCGTTGTACGTGGAGTCAGAAAGACAGAGGCAGTGAAGGGGGGTAGAAATGGACTAAGGGCCAGAAAATGATTTACTTGACCTGCATAGGCAGAACTGAGAGGGAAAACCTCATTAATTCCCTAGGTCATTCTGGAAGACATTAATTTGGTTTAGACGCAGGACATTGGGAGATTTTCCAGACATACACTAGGAATTATGAAATCTCTATAGCTGCAGGAAAGTATGTCCAAATCACTTTCAGCATAAATCAAACTGACTTTGTGAAGAAGGATAATCTGCTTAATCAGGGGAGTTGCAGAACTTCTACTTATTAGACAGAAAATATAACAATATTTTATATAATTACGAGGCTGGGATTCACCCTTTACAGTATGTGCTCTTCTCCTCTGCCATTGTGCTAGCAATGAGCTGGAAAATCTGAACAATTCCATATTTTTTAATAATGCTCTGTATTTTAATACACACAGGGACAGATACACACAAGGGTCTTTCCCACAGTAATGCAAATGTTTACCTTTATTTATGTATCCCTTTAATTTTTAGGTGTCAATAGGCAAGAAAGGGTCTCCCTACCAACACACCTTAATCAGAGTTCACAATTCTTATGTATGATTGTTGGGATGACCAGAAATATTTTGGCAGTTGTATTTGCTGTGAATAATTCATAGTGGCTCCATCATACATGCAGGTTTTCAATAAAGTCAAGGTAGTGAGTTAGCTATCTGGACCCATCTTGTTTCTATGATGCGAAGAGTAGACGGTTTATATAATATTTCTCCAAACTTTAAAACTAGAAAGGTTTGAAATATCTGCAGTATTTCCATATTTAATATCTCTATAGCTGCTCCTGTGCCAAAGTAAAACAGCCATAATCACAATTTCAGTCGTTAGTGATTTCCAGTCTGCAGTTAGTATGTACTTTAATGATTAGTGTAAAATAATTACAAAATTATATATGATCTATAATTAGAAACTTGTATAAAAATCTGTTTGAAGAACCAAGTCATTTTTTTTTAACCTTGCCAGTCCTGATTGCTTAGAGGTTAATGCCATTTGCAAATTTTATTGCAACAGACCTCTTGGGAGATGTTAGGCTGAGAAGTGGTAACTAATATAACATCACTCTTCGAATATTTAGGTTAAGCGAGATCCAGATCTGGGTCTTTCTGGGCCTTACTTGCTCCTTTAGCAAAAATAATCTATAGTAACACCAGTTTTCCATGCAAATTAAAATAGCTTAAGACATGAGAAATTTGGGTCCTACTCTCACTTTATTATTACAATCACGTTTTTATTTGGCCATGGTCTTATATATTGACAGAAAAGAAACAACTAATATAAACTAGCTGCTTAAATAGGAAGGATGTCATATACCTATGCCTTGAAAATTACATTTACATCAGAGAACACCATCTTTTATTTTTTGTTTTGTTTCTTAAAGTATCCCAACGTGTTTACAGAAGGGTTATCTCTTTCCCAAAAGAACATGCATTAGTACTTTTTACTCATTCAGCACTGAACACTCCCTATCAACAACAGTCTTCCTAGAGGGGAGAAAGAGGCAAATTAATCTTAAAAAGAGACAATTTTAGGGAGTTGCTCTACAAGTTGGAGTTCATTAGGAGGCCATAAAGCATTGCTGTCTAACAAGCTATGTTCCCCAGACACCACTCCAGTAAGCAATATTGTCTGCTTAAATGGATCATCACCTAGGTCTCACCAAAGGAACCACTGCTTTTTAGGGTTTTTTTTAATAAATATGTGTACACATACATACATATATACATATATAGAGAAACTATTGTATACAATGGATATTTTATTATTCAGCAAAACATAGTGAAAAAAATGTTTCTAAAAGGTATGATGTCAGATCTGATTTAGTCAAACAAGTGGAAAAATAAATTCCCTATCAGGAGAGGTCTTGACCTGAACAGCCTTTTCCAATCAGGTCTCCTCCAAAGGTATAGGACCATTGTCCAGGTTGGTTGGCAATTCTCAGGGTTCAAGTCCAACCTATCCTGTGGGCATCAGGCTTCAGAAAGATTTTGGATTTGTAAATGCACACAAAATGCAATGAAAAATAACGAACAGTTTATGGATATAACTCAGTATTGTGGCTAGTACAAACCAAAGTTTTAATCTACTCAAACGCTCAAGGCTAAATCCCCTTATCAGAGAATAAGCTTCATAGTCACAGAAGGATTTACTTCTGAGTAAATTTCCTAAAGATTATGTTGCCAAAAAGCTTTAGTGGTTTTGAAGGAATTGGAAAAAGTATAAGCATGTACATAAGGGCTCCCTTAAAAAGTTGGGGAGGGAGCTAAACAAATCTACCTGTAAGCAAATTTTACACATCCTAACTCAATTATTTTAGAAGCTCCATTTGGCATTATCTCCTTGTGTAACCATGTGATAAGGAGAGTGCAAATATTTCTGTTCGTTTTTCATCCCTCATTTAATAGGATTGTTATTACCTGAACTTTTGAAAAAGAGGAATTTGTAGAAATGTGTAATGTAATGAATCATGCACAGTTCAATGTGCACAATTTACCTATTTATACTCCACTTCCCCTACCCCACCTCCCCAAGATCCAAGATAGACAAGGCAGAGGATGACAGGTAGAATAGGGAAAACTACAGTACATTAGACTCAGTGTAGTAATCTATCTTTTCTTTTAATTTCCTAAGGCCTTTAGTTCCTAGGGCCTGCTTAGGAGAGCACTTCTGGTTATTTTCTCAGCATGTCCCAACCTACTGCAATCTCTCCTGCATGACAAAGGCCGCTTCCTGGCCAATCTTTTCTAATCTGCTGCCCTCCAGACGCCTAGGACTACAACTTACAGCAGTTTCAAAGTGGTTCAAAATTGCCAAACTACAGAGGAGGGATGGAAAGGTTTGGGGGAATGGAGGGATTCTGGAAGTAGCCCAGAAGAGGAGAATCTACCAGAATCTTCCACAGATATGGCAGTACCTTACAATGGGACAAAAGGAGGACAAAGGTGGGCAGGCCTCTGTGACTTCTTCTTCAGGATGGGACCTACCTTCTAACCTTGCTTATCTCTTCCTACTGGGCTACCCTAACTCCACTTATACAGAAATTCAAAATCCTTCCCCCTTTCTTGAATCCCTTGTTTTTCATGTTAGGGACATCACGGAGCATCATCTCATGACTGTCAAGTGCATTCCAATAATCCAGCAGGCATATATTTGGGATTGTATAGCTTACTTTCATTTTTCACGCATACATGGAGAAGGCAGGTCCAGATACATTTTAAAAGGCTTACATTTCTATCCCTTACCAAGAATTCTCTCTTTCTCTCCCTGGCAGGAGACTAGAATTACTACAAGAGTACACTGAGATTAGAACCAAGATATTGGGGGTGGGGAGCAGTTGCCTGTGTTGCGAATAAGGGGAAGGTTGGGGATACCTTCATATTAGGAAGTGTTAAACTGCAGTTCCCTGCAGCATAAATGTGCCACAAATACAAGATAACAGGAAGTGGGGGTGGGGGGAGAGACAGGTAGCTCCCATGTTCCTTTTCAGTCTTTTGTGAATATATCTAAGCTTTTGGATGCCTCAGTGCTGCTGGCTGACACTGAGGTGCTAAACAGAAGCAACATTTACCAAATCTCTTTAAGTAATACATGGAAGAACTCAGACGCTACAAACAACTGCTGAGGGTGAAAACACATGGGATTCAACTCTTCATTTCAGTGACGTAGTTAAGAACATTATTAATTCCGCATGTAGGTTGTGTTCTGATACAAACTTTATCCCATAAAATATCATCAGCGAATTAAGAAGTGGTGAGTCTCTAAAAGTTACCCTGGCCATTCTGAATATGCAATAGTTTATGATTAACAGTTAACTAATTCTCTGGAAGATATCCAGATGAATAAAAGTTTCTTTGTATAACCCATCTGGATTAAGCAAAGAACATGTGATTATCTAATAAATGGAAGTTAAGGAATGTAAATGCATCAAGCCCCTTTAATATTGTCTGTAATTGGTTTCAGACTATGACAACTATAATTACACTGAATGTTTCTGTTCTATGTATGAATTTTTCTTTGGATTGTGAAACATTAGTATATAAGGGGATGTGAATTATGGTATACCATGTCTGAGTTGGAAAAACAGAACTAAACCATTAAAAGGGGGAAAGGGTATTCTGGGCAGAAACAGCATTTGAACACAAACTGCGCTAGTTATCAGACTGTTGCTTTGACTCCTCAACCATCAATCTTTATTCTTCCCAGTCACCCAATTGCTGTTAGGACAAATTCCTTTCTTAACCATACCAGCAAAAATAAACAGCGCCAAGATTATGAAGACTAGAAAGAATTGGCCTTCGTTTGTTAATAGAGCCAATTAAAACTGTGCTCACAAGGCATCAACATTCCTCCTGTAAAGTTTGACTAGGTTATTTTATATGTATTTTATTATTTTATTTTATTTTATTTTATTTTTTTTATTTTATTTTATTTTCAAGATTTATATCCTGCTTTCGTTCAGAAGTTTCCATGATTGTCATGCTGGCCACTTGACGCAGAAGTATCCTTAGACAACGCTGGCTCTTCATCCATGGAAACGGAGATGAACACTGCCACTAGTGTGTCATTAGACAAGACTAAATGGGAGTCTTTACCTTTACCTTTTTCATTCAGAAGCTGTAGGCACTGTATATAGAAGTCCTTTCCCCCATTATTCTGTGAGGTAGGCTGGGCTGACAGACAGTGATTTTCACCCAGTGAGTTTCTGGACTAGAACTTGGGACCCTGTGTTGCCAGTCCAACCCCTATACCACAGTGGCCTATCAATCTGGGGTCCAGATTCCATATGAATGTATACATTAAAGAACTATATGTACTAGGATAAGAGTAAGTGTCCTTGGACAGAATAGTGCTCCATAGGATTATATTGTTGGGTGAGTGGTTGATCGTATGCATTAATTGATTGAATTATTTACCAGTCATTGAAATCTAAGAAAAAGAAGCATAATTTGTTTGGCATGCATATTTCAAAACAGACAATTAAACCAGTTTACATATTCTGTATGGGAAAGAAAATCTGTACAGATGCTGTTCTAAGTTAACTCTGATAGCTGTCATGCACTGCCTACCGCCGAGTAATGCGCAGACACTGGTTCAGTTGAAACAGGCTCTGGTTTATTCATCGCGTAGTGCCAGTCGTAGGAAAAAGCTGAGAGTGACAAGAGCGCGCCGGTGCGGGGTTTAAATACCCCGCGCCGGTCAGCGCCCCCTCACTCAGGGTTACGTCATCCCCCCTTTGTCCAACATGCTGTCTTGCCGGTAGGTGAGGGGTTGCGAGGCCCCGCTGGCGCTCCGGGATCGCCCATCATCAGTTTCCTTATTCCCCCGGTGATTGCTGTCAGCTGGGCGATCTCCGTTGCGCTAGCGTTAACAGCTTGGGTGTGCCTCGCGATCTGCTTAGCCTTTGTATCTTCTTCTTTCTTCTTTGTGAGTTGATGGCTGCTTATCTTGAGCCCCTTCCCCTGCTTCCTCGTTATTGTCATGTGTGCCATTGCGCTGATGTCTTCAGCTCAACGGCACTCATGACAATAGCTGTCAGAACAAGGTCAGACTTTTGTTTCCAAGCTCCCTATGATACTAACTATTGCCAGTTGAGTTGCCAGGCAAAGCTCTTTCCCCAAACTCCTGGAAATGAGAATGACTAAACTCTTCTCTGTATTTTTATTTTTAAGAACGTTTTTATTCTAAGAGCAATATTTTATTAATAATGTTTTGTTTTAAGAACAATCAGTAAATGTACTTTGGTTGATGTCTAGTAAATTTAAAAGATATTTGTTTTCTCCCTTACTATTTTTCTTGCTCTTCAGCGAAGGATCGTTACCTTGCCATGGTGCTGGAGCTTGAGCACCTCAATGATGCCATGAGCTAAACTGTGAAGGGCCACCCAAGACAGGAAGGTCATGACAGAGAGGTCAGACTAAACATGATCCCTGGGGAAGGTAATGGCAACCCACCCCAGTATTCTTGCCGTGAAAACTAAATGGATCGGTACAACCAGAGATATGTTGGTATACCATCAGAAGATGAGACCCCCAGGTCGGAAGATGGTCAAAATGCTACTGGGGAGGAACAGAGGATGAGTTCAACTAGCCCAGATGTGATGACGCAGCTAGCTCAAAGCCGAAAGGACGGCTAGCGGCCGACGGTGCTGGTGGTGAACGGCGAATCCGATGTACTAAGGATCAACACACCATTGGAACCTGGAATGTAAGATCTATGAGCGAGGGCAAATTGGATGTGGTTATCGGTGAGATGTCAAGATTTTGGGCGTCAGTGAACTGAAATGGACTGGAATGGGCCACTTCACATCAAATGACCACCAGATCTACTATTGTGGACAAGAGGAACACAGAGGAAATGGAGTAGCCTTCATAATTAATAGTAAAGTGGCTAAAGCAGTGCTTGGATACAATTCAAAAAATGATAGAATGATCTCAATTCGAATTCAGGGCATGCCATCTAACATCACAGTGATCCAAATATATGCCCCAACCACAGATGCTGAAGAAGCTGAAGTAGAGCAGTTCTATGAGGATCTGCAGCACCTACTGGACAACACGCCTAAAAGAGATGTTATTTTCATCGCGGGAGACTGGAATGCTAAGGTGGGCAGTCAAATGACACCTGGAATTACAGGTAAGCATGGCCTGGGAGAACAAAACGAGGCAGGACATAGGCTGATAGAATTTTGCCAAGACAACTCACTCTGCGTAACAAACACTCTCTTCCAACAACCTAAGAGACGGCTTTATACATGGACTTCACCAGATGGACAACACCGAAATCAGATTGACTACATCCTTTGCGGCCAAAGGTGCTGGACATCTATACAGTCGGTAAAAACAAGACCTGGAGCTGACTGTAGTTGTATTGCACAATTGTATTGCACAATTTAGGATCAGACTAAAGAGATTAGGGAAGACCCACAGATCAGCTAGATATGAGCTCACTAATATTCCTAAGGAATATGCAGTGGAGGTGAAGAATCGATTTAAGGGACTGGACTTAGTAGATAGGGTCCCGGAAGAACTCTGGACAGAAGTTCTCAACATTGTTCAGGAGGTGGCAACAAAATACATCCCAAAGAAAGAGAAAACCAAGAAGGCAAAATGGCTGTCTGCTGACACATGAGAAGTAGCCCAAGAAAGAAGGAAAGCAAAAGGCAACAGTGATAGGGGGAGATATGCCCAATTAAATGCAAAATTCCAGAGGTTAGCCAGAAGAGATGAGGAATTATTTTTAAATAAACAATGCGTGGAAGTGGAAGAAGACAATAGAATAGGAAGGACAAGAGACCTCTTCCAGAAAATTAGAAACATTGGAGGTAAATTCCAGGCAAAAATGGGTATGATCAAAAACAAAGATGGCAAGGACCTAACAGAAGAAGAAGAGATCAAGAAAAGGTGGCAAGAATATACAGAAGACCTGTATAGGAAGGATAACAATATCGGGGATAGCTTTGACGGTGTGGTCAGTGAGCTAGAGCCAGACATCCTGAAGAGTGAGGTTGAATGGGCCTTAAGAAGCATTGCTAATAACAAGGCAGCAGGAGACGACGGCATCCCAGCTGAACTGTTCAAAATCTTCCAAGATGATGCTGTCAAGGTAATGCATGCTATATGCCAGCAAATTTGGAAAACACAAGAATGGCCATCAGACTGGAAAAAATCAACTTATATCCCCATACCAAAAAAGGGAAACACTAAAGAATGTTCAAACTATCGAACAGTGGCACTCATTTCACATGCCAGTAAGGTAGTGCTCAAGATCCTGCAAGGTAGACTTCAGCAATTCATGGAGCGAGAATTGCCAGAGGTACAAGCTGGGTTTAGAAAAGGCAGAGGAACTAGGGACCAAATTGCCAATATCCGATGGATAATGGAAAAAGCCAGGGAGTTTCAGAAAAACATCTATTTCTGTTTTATTGACTATTCTAAAGCCTTTGACTGTGGACCATAACAAATTGTGGCAAGTTCTTAGTGGTATGGGGATACCAAGTCATCTTGTCTGCCTCCTGAAGAATCTGTATAACAACCAAGTAGCAACAGTAAGAACAGACCACGGAACAACGGACTGGTTTAAGATTGGGAAAGGAGTACAGCAGGGCTGTATACTCTCACCCTACCTATTCAACTTGTACACAGAACACATCATGCGACGTGCTGGGCTTGAGGAATCCAAGGCTGGAGTTAAAATTGCTGGAAGAAACATTAACAATCTCAGATATGCAGATGATACCACTTTGATGGCTGAAAGCGAAGAGGAACTGAGGAGCCTTATGATGAAGGTGAAAGAAGAAAGTGCAAAAGCTGGCTTGCAGCTAAACCTCAAAAAAACCAAGATTATGGCAACCAGCTTGATTGATAACTGGCAAATAGAGGGAGAAAATGTAGAAGCAGTGAAAGACTTTGTATTTCTAGGTGCGAAGATTACTGCAGATGCTGACTGCAGTCAGGAAATCAGAAGACGCTTAATCCTTGGGAGAAGAGCAATGACAAATCTCGATAAAAACATTAAGAGCAGAGACATTACACTGACAACAAAGGTCCGCATAGTTAAAGCAATGGTGTTCCCCATAGTAACGTATGGCTGTGAGAGCTGGACCATAAGGAAGGCTGAGAGAAGGAAGATCGATGCTTTTGAACTGTGGTGTTGGAGGAAAATTCTGAGAGTGCCTTGGACTGCAAGAAGATCAAACCAGTCCATCCTCCAGAAAATAAAGCCAGACTGCTCACTTGAGGGAATGATATTAAAGGCAAAACTGAAATACTTTGGCCACATAATGAGAAGACAGGACACCCTGGAGAAGATGCTGATGCTAGGGAGAGTGGAGGGCAAAAGGAAGAGGGGCTGACCAAGGGCAAGGTGGATGGATGATATTCTAGAGGTGACGGACTCATCCCTGGGGGAGCTGGGGGTGTTGATGACCGACAGGAAGCTCTGGCGTGGGCTGGTCCATGAAGTCACGAACAGTCGGAAGCGACTAAATGAATAAACAACAAATTTTTCTTGCTAATCCTCTAATTTTTATTGATTTTGAGGGGAAGGAGAGCAGGAAAAGATGGAGATACAGCCCAAAAGCCTGGAAGAATAGGCTCACTCCCTCAGTCTGCTTGGAAAATATACCCTGTTCTGATACGATAGACCCAGTGTCTGTATCAATATCCTCCACTAAGACCAAGACAGGAATAGGTGATCTGAAGCCTCAGGCCAAATGTGCACCCAGACCCCCTTTTGCCGAATTTTCAGCCTCTTATGAATTAGGTTGAGGAGTCTACAGTAAAATAGATGCTCTATGCCCACTAAAGTAAAGTGTGTGCTGTAACAAAAAACCAACCATTTTCAGTATCACTATCTTATAGGGCTCCAGGAGCTTCAAAAATGGAGAGAAAGTGATAGCTAGAACTTTCATGTGGCCTGTAGGCTGCCCTTCCTTATTTTAAATGCATAGGGAATTCTTCCAAACACCAACCCCCATCTGTGAGGCATATCAAATTTTGGTTATATTCTACTTATATCTTCAGAAAGGAGTGGAGTAAAATCCAGATAACTAAATAACGGAGTCAATTTTCAAACTATTTGGCCACATGGGTTCCTATATCTGCCAAAGAGATATGTCAGTGTTGGAAAATATCATCTTATTCCTTCACTATATTGGCTGTAAGCATAATTCCAGCAGTCTCTGTGACTGTAAAAATAATTTTAGTCTCTTTTTTTCCTCAGATGTCACCCTGAAAGGATGATAATGCTGTGATTTATGTCATTCTTGTGGTTGAATGGTTTAATCTCATGGAATCAAAGCACTCATTGCTTATTGGCAAAGAGATTTTCGTAATTCATCTCAGATTGGTTGGCCTGAGGTTTCAAACATTTAAATTTAAGCATTGTTGTCTGCTGGCATCTGGATTCATTATTAAGTAGCAGTGTATCCAGTATATTAGCCAATATTTCAGAGATATTTACAATATGATAGATAGTTTCACTAGTCTCTCACTGGGGCTTTTTGGGCATATCCTTGAATTATTAAATAATAGTAGAGTAATCAAATTTGCTTTTATTGAATGGTCTCTTAATCCTCCTGAACTATTCTTTTAATAACAATATTTTGTAAAGTAAAATGTGTGGGCATGGCAAGCTGGACCTTGCAAGTTAATTTCCTTTGCCTTGCTATAACCTGATTGCTAGTGACTTATTTTCAAATCTACCTCCTTCAGCCTGGAGAACGTGAACAGGTTGATTCAGGAACTCACTGACAATCTACTTGCAATAAGATCCAGTGGGACATTTTGCTCAGATCAGCAAGTTCCTGGGATTCCTCAGTACCTTCAAGTCTCTGAGTCCTAGATAACAGCTAAAGCAGCATTCTGGTTGACAGAATTAGCATTTTCAGGACAAGCCACAGATGATTTAAATTCCTTTATAATTAAAACATACAAAATAGAAATTGTCACATAGTATATCTCCATAAAAACTAGAGATTTAAAAGCCATATTGTTTGGACCTCTTCCCTGAATTGAAGAAAACAATAGCCCAGTCTGGATTGGTGCCTGCACACATAGACTGGGGGAAACCTAAACTTTCTCTCCAAATCCTTGATGTAAATGGCACAAACAGACAACGAATTTTAAAAAATGGGCTCCAAATATTTTTTTTCAAATAAGAAAAATCACGCAGATGCCGTGGGACTATTACTACTACTACTACTATTTTAATATAAGTCCCATATAAAATATTAGGCTCCATCCATTGCATGGGCACTGGTCCTGATCTGGACTGGGTCACTGCTGTTTTTACAGTTAAGGGCAACCAAGATTTGGGCCCAAAGCAGTCCTCTCTCATCCTGATAAATAATATTTGGCAATAGAAAGACTGCAGAATACCTTCTTACTCATTCTTCATAAAGTCTCAACAGTTTTTGGTAACACTGGCCATGCTATACTGCTGGTCCAGCAGTGTATGAAATATGATGCTAAAGTGGCTTCACTCCAAACTGCAGAATCAGATTAATTCTGAGTCTTTCCCTTCTTTTGCTTCGTGCTATTATTTTGTTGTGTATTTTTACCCCAACTAAATAAGGCTGTTTAGTCCTGATCGACACCATCCTTCAGAGTCGTTTCATTTTGTAAATAAAGAAAGAAAAAAAGAACCATTGGAAAATGGATGCTGGAAAAACATTTTCTTTTCAGTTTGCGTGCAAAAACTGGAGAAATTAAAGCACTGATATAGTAACTGAAGTCTGTTTTCAAGCCTCATTTATCCATTTTTTTTCAACTGGTCTTTCCTGAATTTATCCTTTACAAGTGTCACTCCAGCTCTTTATCTACAGACCTCAGTATGTTTTAGGCTGTTAAGAGATAAGCTCCTTCAACCGTTTAGATACAGGACCAACCGCCCCCCCTCAAACTATCATTCCCTGTATAGCTCTCCAACATTATTAGGTTGCTTGTGTTGACAAGAGCAAAGGTTCATGTTGTTAAAATGGAGGCCTGGAATGTTCACAGCTTCTCCTGTCAAGGAGGATTGCCTTCGCCTGTTCTTGTTTGCCTATCCAGGCCGCACACAGCGAGAGCCATAGACAGCATTGCACCCACAATTTTGCAGGCATTGGCTTGAAGGACAGAGCTAGGGCAGTTGCTCTTGAGGAGGAAGATAAATGCCTTTGTCCAGCTTGGTCAAACTGCCTGTCCTGCACTGTCATTAGTTGGCTCAAGCCTGTAGCTAAACAACATGTAGGTGTTGGACCACTTGGTTGACCCAGAGTAGCTGACGCTGCAGCAACGGAATGAAGCCCCTTTTACAGATGTAGATCAAGGTGATGGCAGCGATTTATTAATACCATCCGCTTGTTTGGAAGAGTGATGCAAAGAACTTGTTCCATCCCAGACATAGGACATTGTACCATGCTTTTAAACAGCATGCTAAATGTTTTCCTCTTCCCTGCTCCTAACAAATGAAGATGGCTTTACTCTGTATATTTATTCTGGTCACTGAAATGTCTGAACAGTGAAACAAAAATGTCTGATCCATGGTAATCTATTCTTTTTTAAAAGGTGGTATATGATGCCATGTCTATTAAACTGTCACTTATTTTTAGCATTAAGAGAAGATAGCTATTTTAGTGTTAACTGTAATTGTGATAAAGGAAATAGTTAACACACCAAAACAAGAGTTACCTGAGGAGGCTTTGAAGAAGTGAGAACGTTTGATTCAACATGAGGAAAACAAAGTAAACATAACCAGTGACTCAGAGTCTAGATCTTTGGAAGTGGGTCTGGGAAGGCAGAACTGAAAAGGAGCACTTTCTGAAAACCATCAGAGTAGTAGGAAAGCTACGTGGGGGTTACACCCCCTGCCTCCCAGGAAGAATGTTATCTATTTATTTATTTTTCTGCAGTTATAAGCTGCTCTAATCACAAACAACCTAGAGTGGTGTATATCCCAACCTTCGTAAGTCAAGATAAAGACACACAAATTCCACAAAATCAACATCATTAAGGAAATGTAAAATCTGGCCTGGTCTGGCCATCAGTCAAAAGGGAGCAATTCTGCCTCTCCTTGCTCAAAAGATGTTGTTGAAACTGGCAGAGCTGAAGGCAAACATGCCCTGGCTCCTGTCATTGGTCAGTGTGGTAAGGGCTACCAGGCCATGTGGCTTTGGTGAGTTTATTCGCATAAGGGTTATTACTGGTTATAGGGAGCCAGGGGTAGGCAACCTTCTTGGACTGAGGATACACTGGGAATTGGAAGGTAGCATACTCACAAAACGGCTGCAGAGAAATGCTTGCTTGCTTATTTATTTATTTATTTAGTATATTTATTTTTCTGCCCCTCTACCAAAGGCATTCTGGGTGGTAAACAGATAAAAGGAAAACAAAATCACAATCCATAGCATAGAAAGTAGCAAATTGAGGTCCCTAAGAAATTTTACAAAAGACACACCTGCACCCACATCAGAGCTCTATTAGTAACCTGGCTCCATTGCCTAGGGGAATAACCAAGTCATCATGGCCTTCTGGAAGGCTATCAGGGTCAACTATATTGCAGGGGGGAGGCTAATCAGCAAGAAAGGTTCAGGGTCAGGGAAGGCACAAAATGGCTACCATGGTAACTATGGCCAGTCATAAAACAGCTATTTAGCAGAGGTCAAACTAGTCCCCAGGATGCTCTTTACTTTACCTGTGGGGCCCACATATGGCTCAGAGGTGATGCCATTGGATGGTGCTCTGGTTTGTAGTAACTTATTTGTGGGGGGAGGGGGTATCACCATAACCACCACCAACATCAATATTAAAAGGATCTTTTTAGAAAGTTACATGGTTCAGGAAGCCTGATGGGCACCAAGGAAGGTAACTAGAGGCACCACCATACCTGTATATGTTATAAGTCATTCGAGGATCTTCCAACTGAAAGGCAGAATATAATTATTGGAAACAAAGGAATAAGCTCAATTACTCCATTAGCAGTTCTGAGAGAAATTACAGTCTAGAAAGGATTTAAATAGTCCATTGGTAAATCAACTCTATTTTAACTCACAAAAACATTAAGCAAATGGCTGGCAAATATCAAAAAATAAAGATTTATTATTAAATAAACAAACAAACAAACAGTGATGGGAAGTTGGAAACATTACACTACATAAGATAATGAAAATGTTTTTCAGTAGATAGGTAACTATCCAAGATATATAAAAATGAAAAAGGCTTGTTGTGCCCTCCCATTTCAACATTCTTTTAAAATGTGAGTGAATGAATGGTGTTGTGATGGCATCTCCCTTTTATAGTGACTAGTAATTTTTAGAAAGCAACCATAGTATGGGTGTGAGGGTGCCATTTTTATGCTTTTCCACTGGTCATGTGGAAGCACTGATTGACACAGCCTCCGAAGAACAGCAAATTTCACACCCTAATCAAAGTATCAGTGGACTAGAAATTGACAATCTGCAATGGAAGAACATCGTTGAATGAAAAAATATACTAATATAAGTAATGAAAGATGAATTTTAAGTTTAAAAGGCAACATGAGAAAACTTTGCATGATTTTTCTTCAAAGTAGAACAATGCTGAATGTCAACTATACTATCAGCTCAGGCAAATAGAAAGATTCTTGATTAGAGGAAACCTCCAAGGATTATATATAAAGCAAAAACAGCTTCTCTCAGATTAACAAACTTTTGCAACATTGTTCTATATATATCTACACCTGAAGTTGGATAAAGTTATTTGCTGAGCTGTGCTTTAACACTGATTTCTGATCAGTTCTAGATGTTCTGATGGAAGCCTTGGGGTGGTGAATGACTACTCTCCTCTGTCATCTAAGCTGATGACACTTGATAAAACTTCAAGCTTGACAAATTTCAAGGCATGTTGGAAATTCCCACCTCCAAAACTTTTGTGGGACACAAAATACCCACAGACATACTCACAGAATTTCCTTAAGCTCCATGAAATATCTCCACGAGGTTCTTAAAGCTCTACTCAAATTGGAGAATAAAGTCTCTTCTATATCATCAACATTTTCACTCTCCAAACTCCCATAAGTATTTTCAGACAGACCCAACAAAGGCAGCCCTGAAATGCTGCAAAACCCATGTGAGCCAATCAGTGCTTCCACATGACCAGTGGAAAAGCATAAAAATGGCACCCTCACACCCATACTATGGTTGCTTTCTAAAAATTACTAGTCACTATAAAAGGGAGATGCCATCACACCACCATTCATTCACTCACATTTTAAAAGAATGTTGAAATGGGAGGGCTTTGGCATGATAGTATGACAACTGAACTTCCGTGGGAAGGAGGGAGAACCCAATGGTAAGAGTTCCTGCCAATGGGAAGATGTCCATCTCCAAATTCCACAGAGCTCTAGTGTTTCAGTTGGAAAATGGGACTTAAAATTTTTGGTTGCACTGCAGTTAGGTGTCAGGTTTGAGTCTGACTCTGAGGTTGAGGAGGGGGAAACCGAAACTCATGCTGAGCAAAACGAGGAAACCGAAATTCAGGGTGACTCAGCAGAGCAGGAAAGTCCTAAGCAGCTGATTGGAGGGAAACAGGAGCCCAGTTTAAAACCACCAATCAGCACGAGGGAAAGGTGAGCCAAAAAGTGCACCAAAAAGAAAGAAGCCCAATTGGTTCCAGAAGGGGAACGGTGCAAAAAGAACCGGATAAAAAGGAGCCAGCATGTGGATCAGGTCGCTGGAGACAAACGTTCCACTGAGCTAACAGCTTCTTTTGGAGACAAGCCGGAATCATCCTTGGAGCCTTGCCCTGTAGCTGCTACAGAACCAGAGCCTTCCCAGCCTTCTGAATTCCACCTTGCTGCCTTGCATTGAAGCCCCATCGCATCCTGTCTTGCCGCCTTGTCCAGAAGCCCACCCGAGTCGAGTCTTGCCGCCTTGCCCAGAAGCCCGGCCAAGTCGAGTCCTGTCGCCTTGCCCAGAAGCTCAGCTGAGTCAAGTCTCACCACCTTGCCCAGAAGCCCAGCCGAGTCAAATCTTACTGCCTTGCCCAGAAGCCCAGCCGAGTCAAGTCTTGCTGCCTTGCCCAGAAGCCCAGCCAAGTTGAGTCTTGCCACCCTGCCGTGGAGTTCAGTCAAGCTGAGCCTTGCCACCTCGTTGTGATCCTTAGCCGAGTTTTGCCTTGCCATCGTGCTGCAATCTCCAGCCATCTTGCTGCAGTCTCCAGTCGAGTCTTATCCAGGGGCCTTGCCACCATCGTTGGCCAAGTCCTGTCCAGTTGTCTTGCCATGGCTCCCAGTTGATCCTGGCAACATCGTTTTGCCCAATGCTCCACCATTGCCCACTTGGGTGTGAACTAACATTAATAAAGGACATTGCTACTGTAAATAGTTTGCTTGTAAATAAAGATTTCTAATTGAATTCTACTCGTTGTCTGAGTCTAACCAGAACATTAGGCTGGAAATAAATCAGTTTAGCTGTTGAACAGGGACAATGCCATGGGATTATAGATCTGATCCCAAAGCAGTACAAATCCATGTGTGGAAGTGCCTGTATTTCATGTTTAACTTCTAAAACAGGGGTATCTGCTTCAAATTCCAGCTCTCCCAACAAGCAAGTCTTTTCTGTTTATTATACCCTTGTTTGGCCTACTAGTTTTTGCTAAGATGAGAATTGGTTGTGGCAGCTTTGGCAGCTTATAGTCATATCATTGCCTTCAAGTATGAGTCATGAAGATCATCTATTTTCTCCTGGCAACTGCCTATGTTATGCATAATATTTCTCTCATCTTAGCTGTCTTCATGGATTATATACCTGAAGGACTAATCACACAAGGAGCGACAAGCAAAGCCATGCCTCTGACTTAAACCCCCAGCATCCATGTTTTGGCATGTGGATATCTGAAGTGGAGCTGCTCAATTTCAACATGATTAGGAGTCCTGTTCATGCTGGGAACTTAACTGCATCGTAAACTACATGTGTGCAACTGCTTGTGGACTTGCTCCATTCATAGATGTTTAGGAGTGCAAGAAATAGCATATCTAAAACTGGGGACAGAACCAACCATGTAGTCCAAGTGCCCACTCATTACATGAGCATCCCTTTCTGTAAAGCAGGTTTCTAAGAACTGGTCAAATTGGAGAACCATGTGGAATGTGATCTTGGGAGAACATGAACAGTCTAGAAACGTAGATGGAGATATTCAGATACTGGTTAATGTAAGAACTATTCAATAGCCTGGGGATAGGCTTCGGACTGCAGCATTCTAGCTTCCTTTTTAATACTACCTATTAAAAGAATCTTTTAAAAAAATATCAGGTCAGATAGAAAATTTGGTGGGTACCAAGGGAAATGATCAGTGATACACTGTTACCTATGAACTTCATATTAGCTACTCCTGCTATAGTGCTAGGCTTGTGCATAATTATGCAGCCAAGACTTTATGGATGGCCAAAGACAAAATGTGAAGTTTGTTCTTCATGGTAATCTTCCACACCTCAGCATCCTCCAGCTGTGTCTGGACTATAACTCTCATGGATGATGAAGAGGAGGACATCAGGTGGGAAAAACTGATCCAAAGTCACTGGTTCTCTTGCAACTTTGTTGCTTAAAAAGAAAAAAAAACATTAAGGAGGCCATCCTGACCACAAGCTTTACTCAAGTTTTCTGAGATTTCTAGAAGAAAGTACTTGCCATAATCCAAATAAATTCTAAGCTCTCTGACAGGCAATATTTCAGAAACCCAGTTACCACTGAGTAAATCAGTATATGAAGCAGATACAATAAATAGTTTCTTCTTTCTTGAATCAGATCTGCAGATCCCTTTATGCTCTGCATTCTATAATTACAGGGTATGTTATATTTTCTTTATAGCTAGCCCTGATGGCGATTAAGTGACTGCACTGCCCAGTATTACACCCCCTTTCTGATCTGCTACTATTTATAATGAGAACCAGATGTTTTTCTCAAGCTAATAATCAATACAGCACTCATCCCAAGTCAAGTAGGGCTAAACATTTGCTTAGAGAAGCCATGTAAAAGTAGTGATAAGCAGAGGCTGTTCGCAGTGTTTTCTGTGATGCTGCTCAGACAGGAGATAAACCATTCAAATTCCTCAGAGCAAATGGGGAATGGGCGTGGTTGGGAGAGAGTGAGATGGATGTAAATCTTGAAATGAATCAGACACAACCAAACTAAATGCTCTTCCTAGTCCTGTCCAGATCACATCTCAGTTTCTTTGTCTCTGATGAACCCTACAGCTTTAAGGAGAAGACTGTCATTTCTTTTGGGCATCAATCAGTATATTGTTGCTTCTGCTGAAATAATGAAGCAATTCAGCTCTGCTGTCAAAAGTGCCAGTTATGGCCTGTGCCTTCTTTTGTAAGCCAAGGCTCTTCTCAACATTTAAAAGACTCAGTTTGATTGCTTTTTGTGTGGAAAATTGAGGCCAAACAGGTTGCCCATTCCACTGATGAATCTGTCAGCTTTGTGTCAGGAACTGTGCTAGGAAATGACAAATGTGTGGAGTGGATTATGGGAATATGTTTTATGTAAGGCTGTCCTTGAGCAACTGGTTTTTCCCGTGCACATAAAATGCCTGTGTTAGAAATAACTGAGGATGTTCCTGTTACTGTAGGGGTATAAGGACCTAAACAGATCAGGATCAGATTATCTGAGAAACTGCCTTATCCCTTACAGGCTTCCTCTCCTTTTTACATTCTGCAGAACATGTCAATGGTCAGCTAATGTTTACATAGAAATGGTGTTGAGGAAGATATTTTCCACTGCGATTCCAATTTCATAGAATAATCTCTCCATTGAGATCAGGTATGCTTTCAATATGGAGAGTTTCTCTTGACATTTCTTCGCCTAGGCATTTTTCAGACTACCAGCATAGTCAGTCAGCTGTCACAAGTAGTTTCAAATAATCATATATTGCTGTTTCATTTTTAATGGATGAATTTTATTGCATTTTGTATGATTTTGTTATTAAAAATTGAACTTTTCTGTGAGAATGGAACACAATGGAAAATTCATTTCTGTAAGAATGAAAATAATTTTACTTTCTCTATATACCTTATATTATCAGTCTTAAATTCAGTTTATCCCATTATCTATTCAATCTGAGAGTTTTCTGAATTTGTATGACAATCCATATACATTTCTGTACAAAATCCTCCATATACATAAACAATCTTCCAAATCTGACAAAAAAATATACAAAGTTAAAAAGACAATTATTTTATTTAAAAAATTAAAATTTTACCATTTAAGTTGCTCCTCCCTTGTGCTCGTGACACTTTCAGTCCAAACTGGCTTAAGAAAAACATGCCCGGACTGAAATCTTTTAGCCATAGCTTGCAAGATATTCAATCCACACTGCAGTCTACAACATTCTTCCGCTGGACAATTCCCCTGCAACTCTCCCCCCTCTATCTTTCTGTTCTAGGAAAGCAACAGCCAATAGCTTTCCTTCCTGTGAACAGGTCTTTAATGCATACAGATACTTTTATATGTGTATAAAATTCCCTTCTCACCCCAATGGGTGGTATTATGTGTCTTCCTCTACCAGAGGCCTGGGAGTTTGAGGGTTCTGCGCAGTATCTTAGCTGTTCCTAGCACTGCACTATTCTGGACAGGGAGCTCTGATGTTGCTCCTGGGATCTGTTGGATCCACTCTCCCAGCTTGGGGGTCACAGACCCAAGTGCTCCTTCCACCACTGGGACCACTTTGGCCTTCACTTTCCACATTCCTCCTTCAGGTCCTGGTACTTCTCCAGTTTCTCATACTCCTTCTTCCTGAAGTGTGTGTGTATGTAATGTATGTTTGTGTGCGTGTGTGTGTGTATATATACTGTGTATGTGTGTATACACACACACACACAATTATATCTATACAAAGTAAAATTACATTGTCAAATACAATGTTAAACATCAACATGCAAGTATACACAGGAACACACAGCCACCTTTAAAATAGAGCTTCCATTCTTGCCAGCCCTTGTGCACCCTAACAACTTCTAGACCTTCTCTTTATTATCTGTGCTAAAATAAGAACTTTATCTAGTATGTAAGAGGTAGCTGGTTTGAAATCCAGCAGAAAGTTGTGGGCTTTTTTTAATTAATAATTTCTTTTCTTCAGCTAGCTACCTTTCCTTAGCTAGCTGAAACCCTTTTACCTCAGCATCCTCCAGATGCTGAGGTAAAACCCTTACCTGATGAGAAAAAATATGAAATAATGGCACCTTTATACTTTTTTTAAAGCCTTTAACTAGCTAGCTAGTTAAGAAAAGGCAAAGCTTTTAGCACAGGGAAAGTCTTAGATATCAGAGCAATTACTGTCTGAGATGAGGGCCATTCCTTGCTCCACAAAGCAGCCAATGAACTGCTGAGGTTAGCCATTCCAGCCTAAATAGACAAGAGCATTCATGCAACATAAAAGGAAAAGGAGACACCCCAGAGATCAAATTTACAATGGGAGAGAGGTGAAGGCTGATGTCATCCATTTCTGGCCTTAAAAAATGGTTGCTGTCCCATTCTGTCAATAAGGCAACTAGGTAATTCAGATATATCCTCTATCACAGGTATGCTTAAAATGCCAGGGGGACACATGTTTATACTTGTCTATTTAGGGTTATAAATGTTTCAGTGATCCAAAAATCACTGGAAAAAAAATCAAATGCTTTTAAATATATCCATCAAATGTCTATTTTGGACCAACAGGTAATTATGAACTGAGATAATGATTTCAAGAAAATAACAGGTGAATGGTAGAACACCTGTTTTACCTAAAGGAAATCCAAATTTCAGTTGGATTCAAATCCAATACTATCTCAAGGTAGTGTTGGGAGTGGGGAACTCCAATACAAAACCCTGGAGATCCACTGTGGTCAGTTTTGACTAGTTTAGAAAGATCACTGGTTTGATCAGTATTAAGCAACTTACTGTATTTCTTCTTATATTCTGATGTTTCATGGACTCTGCAGCTCTATCTGCTAGCATGAAAATTATAAATGCCGCATCACCCCATTGCTTTTTTTTTTTTTTTTGCAATTTTGCTCCTTTTGGACATGTGCGCAGAATTGATTTTTGATTATGTGCCATCCATGTCAACTCTTAGCAACCTCATAGATTTTCTCCATAATGTGGATAATGCATTACAATGGCATGACAATGCTTTCATCAGATTAATGGGTTTTACTACCCCTTGCAGACACCACTGGGGTAAGCCTATGAAGAGTGAGGTAACAGAATAGAAATTTATCCAAAAGTAGAACTTAGAGACATTTGGTTCTTCCCTTTTAGAAATCATTGTTCACATTTATCATTAAGTAATTATTTTCAGGGTCCTGAAGGAGGTACGTAATCCTGATTCTTCTCCTCTCATTGTTATTCTCACAACAGCATCCTGAGATAGATTAGCTTGCAAGACATTGATTGGTCCCATTCCATGGTTGAGTTAATCTGAATTAATTACCTTCTCCTAATTCACAATACTGCTTCTTCTCTAAGAAGTAAAGATCGTTGTAAGCTTTGGGTTCTTGTCTTATACTACATGCAGGCAGCTATTCCATCTTAGCAAATTGTTATGCTACTAAAACTGTGTGCAGTATTTAAAATTAGATGGAGAGGATACTACTGAATTCTTTATTTATCCTTGCCCAGAAATGTGCAGTGTAAGCAAACAACAACAAATTTATGCCTACTCTCTGTCCTCAGAAGGACTCTCTAAGCAGCTTATCATTTAACATAGTTTACAGTTAAAACAAATAAAGTAAGATTGTAACAACAGAACTAAAAGTCCCCCATAGACACCTCTGAGCTTTAAAAGAATTGGCTGTGTGCCTAGCCATCATCCCTGCCAAATTCTCAGACTTCAACTTTGGAGAATATCCAAGCAGGGCCTTGAGTGAAATACTAAGTACTGGAGAAGATCATATTCCTAAGCTTGATTTCTTTTTTCCAGTATATTCCGTATTTTCAAAACCCATCTCTTTATGAAGATTGGCGATTCCAAGTTGTCAGTCTTCAAGTAGAGCCGAGTTAGAGTGGTGGGCTGGGAACAAAAAAGGGCATAGAGTTTACTGGTTAACTTTGGGTTAGTTAACTAACTTTGGGTTAGTCTCTTGGATCAACTACCTTGCAGGATTGTTGTTGTACAGATGAAGGTTGCCCATTTAAGCCTTCTTGAGCTTCTTAGGGGAAAGGTAGGATATATATGCAATACATAATCTAAATAAATAAATAAATAAAACTGTAATATTTTCACACTAAAATAAGGCCTTAATGGTGGCATTGGTTCTTTGAAATAACAAATACAGGATTTGTTCATCATTTCTCAATAGAGACACAGGCGTCCATGGGCCTGGTTTGGGGGGGAAGTGATGAAAAGTGTCATCATACAAAAACTGCAACTTACATACTTGCATCATGACATTAGTGCACCCGTCATCATTTTGCTCCAGACACTTATGACTAGAGAGAGCAATGTCATAATCCACTGGAAATGTTGGGTCCCATGGATCCTTCCTACTTCTCCTGCCTATTAAATGCCATGGGAAATGCATCTGAATCCTTCTGTCCTTCAACTCTGCTATTACATTTAAAATTTTGTCTGCAGGGGGGAAAACTATATTCAAAACACAAACAGTGTTATTTGGTTCATTTAGTCTCACCACAGAAGATGATGATTTCTATCAATGAGAGACTGGGATAATAGAATTTTCTTTGCCAGCAGACAGTCATGCTCCACCTTTATTGCTACATTCAGTCAACTTTGCCCTGCAATCTTTTATTATTGGCAGTTCCCACATTCAGAAGAGGTTAAAAACCAGAATCCGTTTCCCATTTGATACACGTTATTTGACTTCTCACTTGTATTAATGTGTTAAATTACTTTAACAGAAGGAGATTCACAAGTGAGAAGAATTTGGCCAATGCAGACAATTCATCTTAAGCTAAAGTTCCTTTTCCATTTCTGAAAAAGAACTGATCAATGAGAAATCTTTTTGCAGTGGTTCTACAACTTTGGACTCGGGCATATTTGCCAAGAGTGAAAGATGGAAGCATTAAAACAGAAAAAGGAAACTTCGCCATTTTGACTGTAAGAAAAACATGTGCAAAATCCATATTGAGCTTGTTAAATATTAAGCAAAACTAAGATTAAAAAATTGTATGCAAACTTTGAGCTTTTTGGAATTCTTTGTTGTGCATGGTAGTAGACAAACAAAGTGGGGGGGGGGGCAAATGGATGAAGAAGGAGTTTGCATTTAGCTCTGAGCCTGGAGCAAGTAACCCCCAGCTAGAATAAAAAAATGAATAATGCCTGGTCCCCATTTTTGAAGGTATAAAATCATACTCTTATTTGAAACCTCTCTCCATCCTTAGGAAAAACACCAAAATCCTTAGGTAAAGCAGCTGGGTATTTCAAGTTCCTTCAGGTGATCTGTGTAACGTATCAAGTCCATAGGAACCAATATAATCCCAACATAAACACTATGACGGTCAGCCACAGCCAATTTGAAAATAGTGATTTGACCAGCCAGATTAATATGCAGCCAGAAACCTACTAAGCTAGCATTTCGGTACTGTTTCAGCTATGCTGTACTCTTATAATATAGCAAAACTTCAATGTAGTAGCAAATACTGTTTTCACAAAATGGTTGAAGATTATTATAATGAAGATTATTTACATCTTTCATTCATATGTGTGCCTCAAAACTTGTTGAAGTATTAGCTTCCTCCTCCAAATGCATGTCTAATTTCTCTCTGGTCTGATTTGCTTTTCCCTTGGCTTCATTTAATAAGCTAATTGTGCAATATATGATATTTTGATTGTTTCACAATTTGGTTGTAAAAACAACATTGTCATTTAGGATGGCTATACTAAATTACTTACAATGCAAACTGTTTAAAATGTGGCTCAGATGAAATACACCTACTGCCACTCCATTCATTCCAATGCCCTCCCCGCATCTCCATCATCCATTTTCCCTTCTCTCCTCCTCCAATAGTCAATCAGTCAGCTTTCATACTTGAGGAGAACATTGGATCATAATTTAAAATGAGAGAGATGCTCTCAGCAAGAGATGAGGTACTTCAAACTCCTCTTTAAGGTCCAAGAAAGGGTTTTAAATCTTCACTCATTTAATTATGAATTTATTTTTTATTTCTTTTTCCCCATCCTCTTAGGAGAATGGAGCCTAAGAATGACAATATCAAGAATATAAAGTTAGATCATCAAAACAAGAACATTAAAACACTAGAAGTAGCATAAGTACAACAAATGCCAAGCAAAATAAAGGTAACATGCAGGAAATTTTAAAGCTGGGTGGGGGGAAATCCTCTACAAATAGACCTTCAATTCAATATTTAAGAAAACACAAATTTAGTTTTGAAAACTATACAAAATCCATGCTCAATAAATCACCAAGCAAAATGTTTTAGTCTGGCTGGAGATTCTCATCTTTGGCACTCTGTCCTCATTGAAGTCTGCCAAACATTTGTGTTGATGCTAAATGTTTTTATTTGACTTGAAATTTAATGTAGCAATAATCAAGTCATTAATTTGCTGTAGAAGTTGAGATTGGCTTCCTCCCTGTTACAGTTTAAAATGGAGCTTAAAACATACTTTTAAAAAGTTATGTTCTTATTAGGATTATAGAAAGCTTCAGTCTGGAGGTTTGATTCAAAGATGATGCAAACAAATTTTTGAGTCTCATCAAGTTTCAGAATCAAATCCAACATGTGGAAAAACCATTTTTATTTTTTAAGTAATGTGCCATTTTTATAAAATACTCCACTATGCTAGGCCTTCTGGATTTATTTTAAAAGTGTCCATTTCAACCAGTGTATCTACATAATAAACAAGCCTTTTGAAATTTGTGAGAAGACTTGAGAAGACTTATAGTGATGTTTCTTTAGAATAAATATTAGTTAGCATTATTTCAGATCTAGCTTATAGTGTTATGGCCTTTAACATCAGAAAACTAATAAGAATATCTTTGGGAGGCACTCTCTAAAACATCTGATAGTGTTCTGGGAAGTGAAATGTTATATTTGGAGATAGGTAGCCTGTCATAATTAAAAATAGGATAGGGGGCTTAAGAGAGGAATATGAAGCAATGTAACAGATTGTTGGGGGGGAGGGTAATGAACCCAGCTCCAATGAATACAACCAGCTGGATGTCTAAAAGCTTCATAAAATTTTATTGTACAATTCACAGATGATGAGTCCATCTGCAAAATATCAGAAGTGTTTATCATGATCTCCCAGAGAGTTCTGGGTGTGTTTCCCTTTGACCCTATTTATACAGCCTTTGCTTAAAGGCCTTTTATTCAGAGGAGATGCTAAGATTATTTCAAGGTGCTATGGGTGGGTTGGTGGGTGCTCACATGTATATGTACAGTACTTGAGTTTTCAGATTGCCCTAGTCTTGCCTTCAAATTAAAAATGGGTGGCATTTCAAAATATGTATTTAAGCTCCTTTAAAGTCAATAGATTGCATGAGTTCTTATAGCAATGAATTCAGTCTTCAATTGTTGTATGAAGTACTTCCATTTATTTGCATGGCCTGACTTGATTTTAATTAATAGATTATAATAAGGAGAAAAGTTTGTTATTAATCATTAATTAATCAGTGTTAAGCTATTGGACTAGGACAAGGAAAACCGAGGTTCAACACTACCCTCAGCCATGGAGACCCATTGGGGCCAATTCTTCTCTCTCTCTCAGCCCAACCTACCTCACAGGGGATGGTAAAAAAAAAAATAGAGAGGAGGGGATACTAGCAAATAGGGAGAATTTATTAGTGTTTTATTAGCCTTTATGCCTTACCATACCAGAAAATGGCAGAATATACACTTGAGCATTTTGCTAATATGCTGCTCCTTTCATTTTGTTGTTTGGTTTCCTCTTTGTTATATACTTTGAAATAAATAAACAAACAAACAAACAAATAAATAAATAAATAAATAAATATGCAAAGAAAAAGTTTTAAGGGGATATAGGGAAGACCACATGGAAAATTAGGGGAGTTTGGCATGACCTCAGATGTCATTCATTGATAGAGCAGGCACTTTGCCTAATGAAGGCCTGAAGTTTGGCTCTGACAGCTCCAAATTAAAGGGTTGTGATAGCAAGGATAGAGAAGCCATCTGTCTGGAATCTGGAGACACTGAATTAGAAGGACATATAATCTGGCCTGGCATAAAACAGCTTCTAGTATTCCACACACGGTCAGAAATTGGACTCAAAATATAGGGCAGCAAAGCAAAATAAGTGGAGCTGCTTAAGGAAGAGAGTCCTTCAGGATTGCTGGTGGAATTGAAATCATAAGTAACGAGAAACAAGCATTGAAATAGAAGGTTAAGCAAAACGATGGACAGCGTGGCTTGTTTTAAAATAAAGAGTTGCACGTTAACTGTGATTTTAAAAGAAGACAAAACAAAATGAATTTGGCAAAGGTTGCAAAGATAATGAATGCAAGAAACAGGTGGATCAATGTATTTTATTGCCTGTTAAATAAAATAGCCATTATCCCTTTCCCCCAGTCAATATTCATAATATCCAAGAGCAACCAGATTTATTCATTCATTCATTCATTCATTCATTCATTCATTCATTCCATTTAGATGGCCGCCAGTCTCGAATACATGACTCTGGGCAGTATTTTACAATGAGTAAAGCAAGATAAAAATATTATAACAAAATAGTACATTTTTATTTGTTTATTCAATTTATATGGCCACCCATCTCAAATTATTTTGGCAAAGGATGTAGATATGCCTGTGAGTTCTTCTCCTCATCCTAGGTAGCATGATCTAGTAATAAATAAAACTTCTATTTGCTGCCATTGAATGGCACCATTAGCTGCCCCAGTGAAGTCCTCTGTATACCTCTCAGCACAATCAGCTCAATTGCTTCTTAAGGTAATAAATAACCATGATTTTGAGATGTTCACACTACTTCCTAGAGATTTGCAACTGAAGAGGCAAAAAGGACACTTTCAAATATTTAATCCTATTTGTCCAACGTTATTGTAATCCAATGATTTATGAATAGGCCAGAGTAAATAATAAGTATACAAGCCATTACTTAGTATATCAAGATTTCATCAAAGTTCATAGAATTAAATTGGAACTTTCCTAGAGCATTTTCAGTTAATTTTAGTCTGGCCTTCAGAGCTTTCTTTTGCTCTTTATATGTAATGTTTATCTCTTAATCGTTTTCCAAAATATCCATAATAAAAAGATAGGCATCGCTTACCTGCCTCCATGAAAGTTCTACATGCTCTCTCAGAAAAAGAGAGAGGTATCTTGTTCAAAAAGGGGACTGCAAATCTTCCTAAGAAGAGGGAAAACAAAATGTGTGTGTGTGTGTCACCCTATGTACATTATATATACAAGTTCTACCATTAGATAAGATGAAGTTACTACTACTGATGGTGACCATTCTTCCTGTATCAACATCACCATCAGTTCTTATCCTTCCAAGCCAGCAGGTCAACATCAGAGCATTCTTGTTGTTGTGATGAACTGACTTACTTAATCACCTTCACATAACCTAGGCAGTGTTACTGGGAAAGCTGCCTGAGTGAACAAAGAGGACTCTGATTTCCATCAGTATGGGAATGTGGTTTAGACATTGCTCTTCTCTTGTAGTCACACTGTAGTAGTACCACTACACTGCAGTGTTTCCATGAGTGGACAGCAAGCAAATAGATGCTGGACAGAAAAGGGAACAAGTAACGGGAAACAAAGCCATAAGAAGAATGGTGCTGGTTCGGACAGAAGATTTTAGAGTTCAACACTCCTTTATACAGTTACCCATCAGGTGCCTCTGGAGATCCCACAGGCAGAACATGAATACCATAGAAATCCCTAATCATATCCTCAGCATATTGCCTCTGATAGTAGAAGCAGCATATAGCCATCATAACTAATAGCCACTTATTTGTTGCCACCCTATGAATTTTAAAACTTTCCAAGTGATGAACTTTACTACAACTTTGTGGAAGCAAATTCAGGTCAGCTGTGGACAACTGTGTAAAGTAGATCTGCCTTTTCTCTGTTCTGAATCCAGCACCATTATTGGATGACCCAGGTTCTGTTATTATGAGAAGCAGGGAAACTTCTCCCAGTTCAACATTTTTCACACCAATCATTAATATATACATCCATTACATCCCATCAGCAGCAGTTTTGGAGCTATGGGGAGGCAGAACTGTACGTGCCATGCAGAAGTTTACTTTAATCACCTGTAGTTAGCCTGTCCCTCTCAAGTCTTAGTGCCCTATCATAAACTTCTTCTGCACAGGAAAAGTCCATGTTGTTGGGCAGGAAAATCTTATAATTTGCCTAGGGCTGGTCTTTCTATTGTGGTGCTTGTAATAGATAACTATTTGATCTTGTACAGGTAGTTATCTTGAACAAGAACAAGCTATCTCCATCCTAAGGTAGTTTTCTGTATTAAATTAGGTGCCCCCAAGCTCTTGCAGAAAAACATTTTTGCTGCATGGAACTGAACCTTTTCATTTTATAAATTTCTGAAGGATTGGAAATTCTAGAAGTGACATTACTCAGCTTTGGTTTTGCTTGAGTGACATAACACTTTCTTTTTTGAAATATTACCTTAAGTACACATTTATAGGAGAATGTACGTGGGAAGAAACAGAAAGTAGATAGTTCTTCATGCAAGAAATCTACTGATCCACACCAAAAAAAAAGATGTAGGACTATAGACGTGCAAAAGAAGGGCTTTGCACCACATTATATTGTGTGCCAAGGTAAATGCTCCCATTTCAGGATTGGGAGGCCCTATTCACAGTAACTGATGTCTTAACCACCTCTTGATTGGATTACTATAATGCACTTTGCATGGGGCTGCCCTTGAAGAGCATTTGGAAGCTGCAACTGGTCCAGAATGCAGCAGCAAGGGCCGTTTGGGGCGTTCCGTGATATGCCCATGTAATATTTCTGTTCTGCCAGCTACACATGCTCCCAGTAGGCTTCCAGGTGCAACTCAAGGTGCTGGTTATCATCTATAAAGCCCTACATAGCACAGGGCCAGTTTACCTGAGGGACTGCATGTCTCCAATTCAGGCCCACAACTAGGGTCTATGTCACCTAGGGCAAACATGGATTCCACGCCCATTTTGGCACACACCCCCCAGGACTCATTTTGGTGCCCCCCCAGCGCGGTGCCCGGGGCACATGCCCCACTTGCCCCCCCCCCCCAGTTGCGGCCCTGCTCCAGTTGTCTCTACTCACCTTACCAGAACCATCAGGGATGTCGTTGGTCCTGTCTATTAGATAGTGTGGGACCTAGGAGCCATGCCTTCTCTGCCACTGTACCAGCCTTGTGGAACAGCATCCCAGCATCCCAGATTACCTCAACCCTGTTGACCTTTCATAAGGTATTAAAGACCTGGATGTTCCCATAGGCTGTGAGGTTAAGCAAGCCCAGTTGTTTGGTCAGTTTAGCTATTGTCTTATTGACTAGAAATGGAATGATTTTTTTCATCCTGAGTATGGGTTGTATTATTGTTTCTGGACATTTATTTTTGCAAACTGTGTTGTTATTTTGTGGGTTTTTAATATTATCTAAATAAATAATTCAGAGAAAAGGAGAACAGAACTGGCAGGAGAGTGTATAAACAAGCACACCTTACAGAATAATTTATGCCATTTTACTTACTCCATGCTGGGTAGAAACTCGGGTCCCAACACATCTTGACAGTATTAGGTTATAGAAGGATTCCTTACTTAACTGACACTATAACTAATCCTGAACACATACAGCTGAAGTATGTATAACTTTCTTTTTCAACCCTGCCTTACATTCACCATGGTTTCCACATGTCAAATTTTTGCTTTTAAGCTATTTGAGCGAGCAAGCTTCACTTGCTCTGTGAAGTTTCTGCATTCATCCATGCTATAATATTTTTTTCAATCCATTCAGTCATGTCTAATTCTCAGAGACTGCCTGGACAAGTCCCTGCAGTTTTCTTGCAAGGATTTTCAGAAGTGGTTTGCCATTGCCTTCTTCCTAGGGCTGAGAGAAAATGACTGGCCCAAGGTCACACAGCTGGCATTGTGTCCAAGGTGGAACTAGAACTCATAGTCCCCCAGTTTCTAGGCTGGTGCCTTAACCACTACACCAAACTAGATAATAATAATAATAATAATAATAATAATAATAATAATAATAAGTGTAATCACTGTAGTATTTACTATTCTGATAGCATATTACTATTATATGAACAAATATTACAGTATCATTCATTTTACAATATCTTATTTTTCTTATAAAATCAAAAGCAAACCTGAGAAAGATTGCATAAAACAATCTTATTTATACTGTACAGTGACATTTTTAATGGTTCTAATCTAAACAGATTTGCACAGCTGCTATTACATGTAGGAACCCTTGTTTAAACAGTGAATGTCTTACTCTTTAGAACCAAGGAATATAATGACTCAGAAATTATGAAAGTACATATTTTCCTTCTTAGAAATCTGTAAATCTGTACCCATTATATTTACAGACTATAAATTTCCAGCTCTCAAGTCATCTAGACTGAAGTGCAATTGACAATTATAGTAATAAAGTAATGGGGCCCTGATAAGCTAACAGCTAACAAGCCAATTAATGTAGTGTATCAGCCGTTAACACTACAGTGTGTGAAAACATTTCAGGGCTCTTCAAAATAATGTTTTTTTATTAAGGTGCTACGTTTGTCAATAGGAGTTTCAAATAGCTATATCTGCTTCACATCAGTTTCACTCCCCAAAATTAACAAAGGAGCATTCCACGTTTTAAGAATATGGTATTTGCAGAAAACCTATAGTAATTCATGATGCTTCTTTTCATTCTGAAGTAACCATGAAATTGTGGAGACACTTTCTTAACATTTACTTCACTAAAGAGCAAGAAATTCTTAAAACATCTAAAGGACCTCAGAAAAGCATATGTGTCACAGGGTATATACTGTTTTAAAGCAACTTGCTGATCTTTGCATAATAGAGGGGCTTAGTATGTTATTTAAATACCCTAACCCAAATGATGAACCCCTACAACTAGGGGGGGTGGTCACTTTAGCCCCAGATATCCCCAAGACTGTATGGGGCTGGATTAACTTCCCCAATCAACTCTATTGTGCAGACTATTAACCCAAGAGTTAAACTGTTCCTTCCTGGCCTTGTGTGCTTCAACTGGGTGTCTCCTAAGCATAAACCACCTGGAAATTCCTTTCCAGATTTCATCCCCTTCCTTCACTTTGGCCAGGGTGATGACTTGATGATCTGTCTGGACCATGTTTACCGCAGCCCATGATTGGTGGATTCCCTGCTTCTTTACCCTTCCTGGACTACAGAAGGAAGGAAGAATGAAGGACGCTTTCATTGTTCCTGTCACTAGGGCCAGAAAGGGAAATTCTTTGTCAATTTCACCTGGTCAAAAAAAAAACAGGTCCTTAGCTGCACTGTTACATCAATGAACTTAAAAAAAAAAAACCAATGGCAATGGAGGGCAGACCAGTGACCAGAAGGGAGGGGGTGTTCCCACTACAGCAAACTGTAGACAACCACATGGAGGAGTTTGCTTACAAGGATTTGAGGTACAGCATGCAAACCAGACAGCACAACTCAAGCCAAAGCAAGACAGGAAATACTACTTTTGAGAAGAACTCAGAAAACATGACCAGAGATTGCATTCTCTGCTGGGTGGGGGTCAGATGGATGACATCATCTACAATATTCCTGCTGTCTGAAAATTCCTGCACTGAGGTGAACTGGAAATACAGATCTGCCCTGAGATAAAGATGAAGACATAGAGATGTCCTACAAAAATGGGGTTTCTTGGGAACTCTTTAGATTCCCTCTCCTGTGGTCATGAGGAGAAGGAAAAGGGACAAAATGAGGTGGAGGTAAGCCTCTCCAGGCTTTTTCTGCAGTAACACCAATCCCAATTTCAATCTTCCAGATATTTTCTTTGGTTCTTTTTGTTAAAAAACAGGAAATAACATTCTCCCTGGGGGAAAAAAATGAACAAACAGTCATGTAACTGATCCATTTATCACAGATCACATATTGCTAATGCAAGGAGATGAGTCCAAAAACCAACGATGGGGATGACTGGATTAGTTAGATCTGCATCTCATAACAAAGAAGAAAATCAGATTTCATTCATTAAATTATGAGTAATATTTGCACTTTTCATAGTTTGGCTGGAACTTTTCAAAATATTGTCACTTTTCATGACAATGTTTCTGAAACAAATTACTTCCTGAGCTGTAAACTGAATGTTGTTGTTTTTTTTCCTTTTCCATCTGCAGCTGTAAAACAAGTGCAGCAAATCTACATTGTTTGTAAAATGGCTCCAGATGGAAATAGAATTGCTTTTGAACTTAATTTACAAAATTATGAACTTCTAGAAAAGTAAGTTTCAGAGTGGCAGAAGAGAAGTGTAGTGTAATTTACAATATGCATTTAAATCTACTCTTTATAATATTGATCTCTTGATGTAGACTGGCAAATTTCTTGATTTTTTTTCATTTGTGAGCATGATTATGTCAATAAAGGGTGGATCCTTACTCAATCAGCTTCATTAAAATTGGAAGGCTTGCCTTTTAAGATTAGGATTCCTCCCCCATAAATGTGCAGTTAATTATTGTTGCTGACAATCGCATTGTCTTCCCATAAGAAAGCATTTCTTCTGCAATGAAATCACATTCCTTGTATTTCCAAAATATGAGAGTTAGGAAAATATGCCACTATTGCCAAAACACAATTTGGAGCCTGCTATGTATGATGTTGGCCTACAAGGGGATGGGACTGAGCAAGTGAGTTGATTTCTATGCCACCTTTCAGCCATACCACCCACCTTCTGTCCCAAAGGATTCAGGGCCATCATCAACGGTGTTTCCCATCTGTTAGTCTATCAGAGCAAAGGGTGGACACCTCGGGTGTTGGTACTGAATGAATATTACAAGCTTTTCTTAATGGCTCTTTTGAGTCCCCTCTAATCACAGTTATCAACTGTAAGCTCAGTGTAGTTAAAAAACAACAGGGAAAAATCCCCCTTAAAGATTCAGAAAAAGAACAGAAAATGCAGGCTGGGGCCATGTCTGTGTGATCCAGCCTTGCCCACCTTGCATCATAAATTCCCCAAAGATGTTAAATATAACCTTGATTGCCAAAAGATTGCCCCCCCTTGTGTAACTGTGACATTAATGATGGTAACAGGCTTTCCTGTGCAGAACTATTGGCTCATTTAATTTTCTTCTGAAGCTTCAGCTGAGCTTCCCTCCCAGCCATTATAACTCACCAAACTCTCACTGCCCTGTGAAAGATTTGCCAGGCTCTGCTGTTGCTTGATGTCCCCATGATAAGCTCTAATCCAATGTTGTTTGTACTTCTCAGTTACCTGAATTTGCTGAAGAGACCTAACAAGGCAAACACTCCTGATGCCTTGTTTATGCTGTGGCTTTCACTGGAGCTTATTAAACTCATAGTTACTTCATGTAAGCTGTGATCGGCCTTTCTCCAACAGCAAAGTGTTGACAGTCAGTAACAGACACTCTGCCCCCAAGGTACCATGTTTACACATTGGTGCAAAAGCCTGGTGGATTTGAGTCCTGTAAAACCATCACAGATAACAGGACTGTTATCAGATAAGTGACTATAATAAATGACTACAATTAGGGGTCTGCTGATGAGACTACTTGGTGGTCTTTCCACTCCATTTTGGACAAATCCCAGGCCTAAAAGTAAAAGAAACATGTAACCACCATCACCACCACCCAAAAAAAGAAAAATGGGTTGGGAAAGGAGTTAGAACAAAGCTATATGATTTCTTGAAAGGATGTTTTATAGGAAGAAGTGGGTCCTGCAAGAGATGTTGCAGTATGATTTGTTGCTGTGTCTGCCAGCTGCTCCACTTTCTTCCACACATAGACAGAAACATATACATGTACATACACATATACACACACATTTCTACTTCTCTTCCTTTATGTTTAGGTGTTCCACGGACTCAGGGTAGGTGGATTTAAGGGATATAAGTTAGAAAAGCCTGGCTGACTCACTCTGTGTCCATCATGGCCAAACAGATGGAGTCAGGAACCTTATAAGCTTGGACTCAGCTCTCCTCCATTGTTGCTCTCTAGCAGCTACTAACTATGGTCATTGTGGAGCAATTAACTTTTCTTAGAATTTTAAAGATCTCATGTTCTATTTTCATAGACCTTGGAGTTGTCCCATATTCACCGATGCTTCTCTTTGGTCTGTGGCTCATGTCTGGCACTATCTTGGCTATATAGACAACAATATTTTCAGTCTGAATGTCAGAAATCAAAGCATTTGTATGGATGTCTGTGAACTGTACATAAAATCCTACTTCTTCTTCAAAGGAACTAACACACCATCCAGTCTATAACAATCTTAGGAGCTACAGTTGGCCTGGCAGATAAAAGTATAAGCTGTAGGTCTCTCACAGTTATAGCAACCAGATAGATAATATTGAGAAGACAGGATTATTTGAAGATCAGAAATTAACAACTTTGCTGTAGATTTAGGAATATATTTAGGAATAGATGTGATCAGGCAATGAACTGTGATGCCGACATTGTATAATAGCAATTTCATACCATACTTCCAGATTAGTAATTATCCATTATATCCATTGCCAATACATCCAAAGAGGGAGTTTTCATTTCTCTTTCCATTATTATTCCTTTGGGTATTTCTCATTGCATGCTTCAGTTAAAAGTACTACATCTTTCCATGCATCCATATTTCATCACAATCATACTGCTTCACGGGTTTTGTTGCTTTTTTTAAAAAAAAATTATATTTTAGCTTTTTGTCCCCTAAGACAGCTAATAAATTCCAGTAAAAGATTAGGTTTAAGGCAGCGTTCTACATGAATCATCCTCACCAATGTGTGTTTTTTCTCACAAAAGCAATACAGAGTGTTTGAGCTGATCTAGCCAGATATTTCTTATATGTTTTTGTCCTTAGCTGGAAAAGAGCTGAAAATCTCTTAACATTAGGGCCTTCTAGACATGGCCTTAGACAAAGGTCAGCTCTCACTTGGGATGTCTGAAGAATTCAGATCACTTCCAGCCAAGTATCAGGTCACATGTCTGCTCATCCTAGCTGGAGTTGAACCAAACTGCTCTGGAGAGGTGCCCAGAAGTAAAAATAATTAACCCTGAATCGTCCCATAGGGAGGACTGAAATATATCAGTGAGAAAGGGCACAACTTAGGATAATGTTGCGCCAGCAAAAATAGAGATATCCTTTTGGTGTGTGAAGACTTTTACTTTGTAAAACTGTTTCTCTGGAACACTGCTAAGAGTAGCTGCAATTGCTGTTGTAAAGGTGTTTCTATTTACACCCAGTAGAGTCATTATGTCATAGACGTGAGAATAATAGCCTATAATTTAAGCACTTTGCTGAAAAGCTCCTTAAAGGACATTTATATATCTACACAGTTTAGCAATTTACAAGAATATACAGTTTAAGACAGCACTGAGTGGGTTCTTCAGATGCCTGTAAGCAACTGCCAAAGCAGTAACATACCAAACCTAAAAATGACTGTTGATAACATATGTAGGTTTTAACTTTAAGGAATTAGTTGTTCACATACATTACATATAAATTTGGTTTATGTGATATCAAGCAAGCACTATAGCTTTGCAGATCCCTCCCTCCCCAATTAACATGGCCCTTTTTTTTAGAAGAAAAGAATCTCATATAGTTTTGATTTAATTTAATATTTCTTATAATACTTCTAGGAGAATTGCCCTGAATGGGAGTATAATTCTCAAAGGAGCTTGACATCTCATGTGAAAGTAGGATTTATGGGTGTCTTTGGTGCACCAGAGCCTCTCATAAACTCCCCAAACTTACACATCGGAATCACATTGTTTAACTTTATCATGAGCTTAGAGGTGATCCATTTGACCTTTGAAAAATATGATAAGGCCTCTTGCTGAAATTACTGTACTCTTCAGATTAATGGAAGACTGTCAAACAATGTAATCCTAACAATTTGAGTTGTTTTAAGAACTGCATGTTGAACTTTTTATTACAAGCTTGAGTGGAAAACAACTTCCAGATTATCTTTTATTTGGGCCCTACCCCTAGTACAAGGGAAGGGAAGGGAAGGGAAGGGAAGGGAAGGGAAGGGAAGGGAAGGGAGAATCTGATTCCAATTACCCCTTCTTTTTACTTAAAAAGTTTATTCACATAATCTGTCAACAGTATGTTTAAACAAACAGATACTTATTTTAAATGGGGGCAGCTTTTAAAAGAGAGTGAATGGAGAGCAGTTGTCCCAGTCCCTACACATGGCAGTATAATTTTATATTTGAAACTATCAGAGGACTTGATATTTCTCATTCAAGGCAACAAAAATAGTTAAAATACAATGGCAGAAGTTATTTCAGTATTTCAGTTTCCCTCTACACTTCCAGTTACTGAGATACTGACTTCAATGGAGAAAAACATTACACTGACTTAGGGAACAGTGAAAAAATGGGGAGGGGTTAAATAACTCCAGTGAAAGAGAAACCACCATTTTCCAAGATAGACTGCTCCAGGATCAAACAGTTCTTATCATTAGGAACACTCTCCTAATATTTAATTAAAATCTGGAAACTGAAAGTTGAATCCTTCTGGAACAAGTTTGCTTCATCTTCTGTATGAGACCTCTTCAAAGCATTCAAAGTTAGCTATCATGTTTCCCCTTAATTTTCTCTTCCCCAAATTAAGAAGAGTTGTGAAACCATCCACTTTGTTTTGCAAATAAATGAAGGTAGACCTTATCCATAGTTGTCTAACATCAGACTTTCCCAGTCTACTTCCCTCCAGATATGTTGAACTACAAGCTGCATCATTCCCAGCAAGCATGCTCATTGCTTGGATAGCAACAATTCAACAGATTCTCAATAACCAACAGAGGGGAAAGAACTGGGGAAAACAAGCCAAGAATATTACTGTGCATGTGTGCCATTTGTACATCTCCTATAGGTACCTTACTGAGAAGAGAATAGTAGGCTATGGGTATTTGATTGGATCTAGGAAAGGGTTTTTAAGGGTTTTGGGTTTTGGGTTTTGCAGTTGTATGTCCAAATACCCTTCCATCTCTTTCTTTATTCTGTAACAAGGAAGAAAAGGAGGAGGAGGATATTGTCAATAATATCCCAATTCTTCTTCCATTCTTAGTCCATAATCCTATATCCAATTATCTTGCAGTGAGCCACATTGAACTCAACAGTATTTTTTTTTTTAATCTGTTCAATTGTGTCCGATTCTCAGAGACTGCCTGGACAAGTCCCTGCAGTTTTCTTGCCAAGGTTTTTCAGAAGTGGTTTGCCATTGCCTCCTTCCTAGGACTGAGAGAAAGTGGCTGGCCCAAGGTCACCCAGCTGGCTTTGTGCCTAAGTCAGGTCTAGAATTCATGGTCTCCCGGTTTCTAGCCTGATGCTTTAACCACTACACCAAACTGGGTCTTCAATGGGATTTACTTCTACATAAAAACATGGAAATTGACAGAAGTGCAGAATAAAGAAGTTAACTCCAGATTAGCTTAGTTGTTTTTTTAAAAAGTGTAGAATTCCCCTATTCAGTGCCCAAAGCACAAGCCTCTGGATGGTCTGTCACTTGGCTGATTTTTTCAAATAATTAGGTTATCTTCAACATTTGACTGACTTTTCAACTTTTTGACTGACTTAATTTAACTTCCCAGGATGCCCAATGAGCAATACTAAATATGCATGCAATGGGCAGAGGTGTCTGTCCCTAATATCTGGTAAGCCCATTGAGTACAAGCATCAAAAATACCAATATTTGTGGTCCAACATTAAAATTAGATGCAGAAAGGGGTTAAAATAAGCCAGTTCAAAAAGATCTACATCATTAACATGAGTGGTTCCACATATGGTAAACTTGCTTTGATGTAGGCAAATGTAAAATAATTTGTCTGGGACAAAATTGACCTAAGTATAATGTGTTAAATAGAACAGCCTGTAAGCATGCTGGTCAGGAAAAGCATTTGGGAGTCATTGTGGAAAAAAATGTGGAAACCATCAATCCAGAGTGCAACAATAGTGCAAGCAAAGGCAAATTAGGAGGAGGAGGAGGAGGAGGAGGAGGAGGTGGAGGAGGAGTACAGGAGAACACTTTTGTACAGGAGAACACTTTGAAATAAGCAGAAATATTTTCCTTCTACAAAGAAATTCCCTTGTCCTAAGCTGGATCCATTACTGTAAAAAGCAATGGCCTGTAAGAAATCAGAGAATATGCATGTTCCTAGGAATAAGAGCAGTGTTGTATAAGAAGATGTGTGGACTTCAACTCCCAGAATTCCCAGAATTCCCCAGCCACCACACATCTTAAAGTTGATAAGGTTGAGAACCACTGAATAACAGAATCCCTTCTAAAAGTTCCAGAATCTAAACCAGAAGAGGGCATCAAATTCAAGTCCCATCACCCTAAGCCAGAAGAGAGAATGGTGAGAAGTTTTAGAAGAAGTGTAGGAGCTATGGCCAAGGAGACTACAAATTGCCCACCCCAAGGGTTACATTTCAAATGCTAGATTGTCGAATTCAAGCTTTTCCCAGACATAGAATTTAACAGATACTTGGAGGACAAACAGGGAAAGCAGAATCCAGGGCTGGAGTCTCCACATGTTGCCTGGCTGACTTAATGGAGTCCTTCTCCTCATTCTCTTGATGAGAATTATCACAGGAGCAGAGGTGATGGGGAGCCAGGCAAGAGCACAGGCCCACACACAAAGTGCCTGAGTTGCATCTAAGGTAAGATGCCAGTTTGGTCTAGTGGTTAAGGCAACGGGCTAGAAACCAGGAAACTGTGAGTTCTAGTCCCACCTTAGGCCTGAAAGCCAGCTTTATCTTAACTCAGTCCAGTCATCCCCATTCCCGGTCTCCTACAAATAATTAATTAATTGGTTCTCTGGATCAGCTGGATGAGTGGCAGCAAAATGCTGCTTTACTTGTTCTTGAGATTTGCACTTTCCAGTTACTGAACCCATGAGCATTAGAGCATTAGAGTATCATATTTTTCCCAAATGTTTTTCATGGGTTCTTTACATCAAATCTGAATAGCTTGTGATTCATCAAGTCAACACAATACACTATTTCAGTATCCATCATGGGTCAATAAAGTTCCTAGATATTGTGGTTCTGTAAAAAGAGCAGGGAGGTTATGAAGCATCAAAAATGTTTAGATAACTATGTCCATCTAGATTAACCTCAAGATTACAAGCCTGTCTGGAACAGTAAGGGATATCCTGAGCAAAATCTTATGCAATGGGTTGAAGCAAATGGTTTTACTAATATGCTTACATTCTATACAGCTTATACGGAAATCAGCCGGAAACTAAATCATACAGACCCATAGATTGTATTCTGCATTTCACTGGTAAGGGCACTCAAAGGGATGCTGAATATCCAGTAAACATTGTTCTAGCCACTTCTGAGGAGAATACACTAGAGTTTCAGTTGTGGAGGCAGAGGGAGAATGCTGCAAACCAGTACCGAAGGGTTGGTTTAAAATAAATTATCCAGCAAATGCACATAAGGAACAGTATTAAAATTGCAACTAAATATTTCAGGAAAGTTCCTAACAAAGAAAAGCAGACACTTAACATTTCTTTCCTACATTATGAGACTCAGCTCTGTGGGCTGATTTGCTCTGTTCTTCTGATGACTATACCACACTGGCTAAGTTAAAGAAATGAATCAGTGGAAGCATCTTTCCCTGCTGTGCTCTGTTAGATTACCTTATGCATAATTCAACACAATGATATGGAGATGCATTTTTTTAAACTATCTGTTACACAATCAGTTGAGCAAGTGAAAATCCATTTTCCAGGACTAAATTCGTTCTCCCTTTACATTCCCCTTCCATTCTGAATTAATCTCCACTCTGCACAGACTGCTATGGGGCCATCACTGGAAACTGTCAAATGATATTTCTTTTAAAAGAACAGTGGGTTGGTTGTATAGCCCTTTTGTGTTGCACCTCCCAGCCCAACCCCAGACAAATAAAGGATAATGCACAAACATCCCTGTAAGCTTTAGGCAGATAAATCCCTAGATTACTTGCTTCTAAAATCACCAAGTTGATTAAATGAAACTGCAACATTTTTCTAACCACTAACCTTAAAAGGGGCTAGTGGGTTCCAATTAGTGCTGGAGATAGGCCTGAAAAACTAATAGCTTGCCATTTTAACAAAGAGATAGCCACTGCTCCTTCAGCCCCAGTTACGCTGTTTCTATAATCAGAGCTTTTATTTTCATTTTGTTTTTGTAGTCAGGATAATCCAACTCAGTTTTCCCCACCCTGGTGCCTTCCAGATGTATCCAGACTAAAAGGGTAAAGATTCTAAAACCAAGCTTAAATTCCGGTGACTACATAAGACACATTGGTGTTGTTTTCTTGCCAACAAAATACCGTAGTAGCTTGACATTGCTTTCCCCCCCCCTTTTTTTTTTTAATTTCCCAGTAATATCTACAGTCCTGCAGCATCCTGGTGGTCTCCCATTCAAGTACTAACCAAGTCTGGCTATGGCTAGCCTTTTCAATGTTAACTAAGTGCTGCCATCTGCTGTGTTTAGATTTTGCATTGTAGTACATCTTCCACATCTCCCAGCCTAGGAAAAATGAATGAACCTGGTGTTGTTTATATAAAAGAAGAAATACATCAGGTCCATATATGATACAGGGTGCAAAGGAAATAAACTGCTCCATTCTTATCTCAACAACACCAGAGAAATGCATCTGTGAACCTCAGAAGCAGAACCAAAATGTTCTGGATGACATTTTTCTGAGCAAATTTCTGAGATTTTTCCCATTCCCTCAGGGGGAAAAAGGATAATTACAGAATTTTCTTTGGATATTCTCCCTCTCTCTCTCTCTCTCTCTCTCTCTCTCTCTATATATATATATATATATATATATATATATATATATATATATATCCCACTCCCACAATTCCCTGGAACAACATTATTTCTTGACTGTTGTGGAACATGTAATTGATGACTGCCAACAAAGTTTTTGCTGCTGCCACTTGTAACAGCACATCCAGTTGCTGATATTGCTAACAGAGAACCCAATCCTGGGGGGTGGGGGGGATTGAAGAATTATTCCTCCCCTTGGAGAAATGTGGTGAAGTGCTTTTCCTCCTCCAGCTAATTTCTCTGCCCACAAACAGACTGAGGAATTTCAGGAGGTCATGTGCATGTAGCACTAAAACTTCCAAATGATGTGAAGTGGAGATAGGAGCATGCTCAGCACCCAAACCAGTTCCCAGGATTCCTCAAAGGAATCTTTAGAAGTAATATAAGTACCTGCTAGAAAAAATTGTTTTCCTTAGTAAACCAGTGTAATGTAATAATTAGAGTCCTGGACTAAAACAAGGGAGATCCAGGTTCAAGTCTACATTCAGCTATGGAAAAATACTGGGTATCTTAGAAATATTTGCTGTTATCCAATGCTATTGTTATAAAGATAAAATTGGAGGAAGGGAGCACAGTGTATACTAACTTGAGCTCCAGGAGGAAAGGCAGGCTATAAAATAAAATATTAACTGAATTCATGATTATTCAGAAGTCTGGAGGACATCCAAGAATATGGATGTAATCATATGGTCCATTTGAAATAGGGACATCATGATGCTGTGTTTATAACCTGCTATTGACCTACCAAAAATATATGCAGTAAAAGCCATCAGTTCTTTGGTTAGTCATTCTTTACATTCAATTTGTTTCCATAACATACAACGTTTTCTTCTCAATTTTCTTTCAAAAATATAATATTGGAGACACAGAGGTAGTCCCATCATTCCTAGATTTGCTTTTCTTGAAGGATTTTCCAAGGATTATTAAAGGAAGGATGCAAAGTGAGATTCAAGATGGAAAATGCATTTCTCGAGAGATCTTCTTCTTCCCATCCCCTCCCCCAAATCCGGAAGACAGGAAAGATCAGACTATTCATAACGGAGGAGAGAGACCTTCCCTGAGTCTTTAGGGGAAAATCAATCAAAGAAATTATTTTTCCCACAGACCAGGGCATAGCAAACTTTAATAGCCATGGGATTTTTTTCTCCCTGATTGAGGCATAAATCTTTGATTAATTTATAGCCTGGAGTGACTATATAATAGTCCCTAATGTGTTTTCTGAATAGGAATTGAGCACAAGTAAGAAACATTAAAAAAAAAGTTGGCTCTCCCCAAATTAATGACGGATACAGTTGTTGCAGCCCTTCTAATATTTAAGTCTAAAAGAATATAGAAGACTGCAAATCTTGTTTAAGTCCCATTGAAATTAATGGGATTTAAGTGAATTGCAACTGACATGTCCCAATAGATGTTAATAAGTGCTGTTGCAACTCTATTTTTATTTATTGGAGAGCAAGTTTACCTCTATCTGTTGGGACACTTTTGAAATTTAAAATTTTACTATGCATCCATAGCACTGAATTCAGTGCAACATCATACTGTACCTATAGACTACCTATAGACTCAAGCACTCTTTCCCCAAATGTGATGCCCTCAATAAGCCCTTGATTCCAACTCCCATCTAAATAAGGATGATAGGAGCTGTCCAACTCATGAAGGGCAGCCTGCGGAATATTAGCCTAAAGCATGCCAGGCCAATGCTGGACTTCCTTTTACTGTACTGATGAATTCCAATTCCTAGTAGCCTTAGGCAGTATGACCTAATAGTGAGGGATACTGGGAGTTGCAATCCAGGAATATCTGCAAGATCCTCATCCCTGTACAGGTAGTTCTCTGGTTACGGTGGCAATTGGGACCAGAATTTCCATCACTAAGCGATGTGGTTGTAAAGTGCAACATCACATGACCACACCACTTAGCAATGGCAATCCTGGCAGTCCCAGTTGCCATCGTAACCCCAGGACTGCAAGGGTCGTTAAGCAGGAAGAGGTGGAAGTGCCATGCAAGCAGGCTGGAGGGTAAGAGCTGTGGATGAGAGCTATGGGTGATGGACACGTGCCATGGGCAGGTGCTATGGAGTGCAGGAGGGTGCACAAGTGCCATGGGTGCCGCGGGGGGTGCTACAGAGTGTGGGTGGGTGCACGGGTGCTGCGGGTGGATGCTATGGAGCACAGGTGGATGGGTGGGTGCCGCAAGCAGGTACTGTGGAGTGCAGCAGGTGGGTGGTTGCTGCTGACAAGAGAAAAAGCAGCAGGAGCAGGAGTGACTTCACATTATGCTCATGCTCCCTTGAGAAGTCCTTAATGCTGGAAGAGATGGAAAGAAAGAGAAGAAGAGGACAACTAGCAGCAAGGTGAATGGGCTTGATTACAGTGGTGATGGATACACTGTTGGAAGACCTGAAGGGCCAGGCTGGGGACAGGTCATCCTGGAGAAGGCCTATCCATGTGGTTTCTAAAGAGTCAATACCAACTTGATAGCATTTAATCAATCAATCAATCAGTACTTGGTAATGGACATCAGATAAAATTATAACCTTCCTCCTGAAAGGAATAAGTAATGAACCAACTCAACTGAAATCAGAAGAAGGTTGCAACTGAGATGTTGTGTCCAATTCAACCACTAAAAGAACTATGTCTGCAGGACTGACCATGTGGTGCCAAAGTTTTTTTTTCCTAGAAAATGTCTAGTAAATGTCAAGCCACTGCATTCTAGGAAGGTGAAGCATAACTTTCCAGCATTAAAATAGCTGCCACAACTTGTCAAATGAGAAATACTTAGCAATTTTGTTCGTTTCAATCAGAGAGAACAGGAGTGTACTTATCTGGGAGTAAGTCCAGTGTTTTTAGGATCTTTAGTTAAAGAAAGTGTAACAGTGAGGTTTTCTAAATTTCAGCTTAGAAGTGAGTCCTATTAAGTTCAAGTCCAAGATAAGTATATACAGGATTGACACCTGAAAACATAATCATCTCTGTCTTGTGCTGCTTCTCCCAATATGTTATTTATATACAAAAATGAAATGAAACGAGGACAGGAGAAAAAAAAGAAATTAAAACACACAAAAATGTACAACTCTCATACACTTATCAAAGTAAATGTATAGTAAATTAATGCTATGCTATACAATTACAGTATTAATTAACATTAATCTATTTAACAATAGGAAAAATTGGAAAATAACATATATTAATTTATGTAGGTCAAGTTCCTAATCAACCCTACATCACTCTCCTAAGTAAAGGGAAGCCTTTCAGACCATTGTATAATTGACAGAATGAGTGAGCTGTGTTGTGTTTGATAGTAATTACTCCCAGGTAAGTTCTAAATGGACCTAGAATTGGAACCACTATTGAGTAGTCTGATCCTGTTAGTAGGATGGATTCTGGGGGTTGTGAAAGCATAGGATGGTAGTCTTCATATTTACCTGGAAGCCTAGATGCAAAATTATGCTAAAAATAAACAAAATACTTTAGTTTCAGACTAATCTTTCTGTGTATCCCCCTGCACACAAGGATAGGGGAAATTATTAGGGATTTAAAAAACTATCATGTTTGAATTAACACTTCAAAAAAAATTAAACAGTAGTAACATTTTTTCCCATCTGTTAAAGCAATTGAGAGGTTGAAAGTGAAAAGCTAGGGTTACCAGATCTGGGTTGCAAAACTCCAGACTACTAAATGGCAACAATTAAAACTCTTGGCTGCCATCTACTGGTTGCCTGGAATTTTGCAGCCCAGATATGTTAACCCTATGAAAAGGTAATGTGCTGGGGTTGGCATACAATGTAAACTAAGGCATGTAAATGTATTATTAAAATGATAAAGGACAGCTATTATTAGAAGAACCCTGGAGAATGTAAATCCAAAACAACAGAAAATTGGACTTGGGGGGGGGGGTGGAAGGAATCATCTGGTATATGTTCCCTGCAGGCCACAAGAAGTAACACAATGCCTACTGAATGGGGGGGGGGGTGTACATTGCTGTGGAATGTGGTTCTGGCCACTCAGCCTGATGGAGTCGAAAGACAAACCCATAGAGTGAGGTCCATAGGGGGCTACTAGCCGGGATATCTCAAAAGAACTTCCACGTTCAGAAGCAGTGCGTCTTTGAAAACCATCAGTTACTGAACTCACTGCAACTTTTAGCTATTTGAGCTTTATCTGCGATCGGTCACCACATGAACTCAGCCGCCCCTGGCGATTCTTACGGCCCCTGCAGTGAAGCGGGTCTCGGCGAGAAGGACTGGATCTTACTTTGCGCGGCGGCTGCTCCCCTCTCATTTTCGTCTGGGCAAAGCCATTCTCCTCTATTTTACAGAAAGAAGGGGAAGGGACGACACTTTCAGGGAGAACCAACCTTTTCCGACCTGGTGCTCCCCAGAGACGATTCAGTCCTTCTCCCATAATCCCCAGCCGGACCATCTGCAGAGCGCTAGGCTGGGAAAGGTGCTATAGGGAGGATGTAGATTTACAGTTTCTTCAATCTCGAATCCAGTGACTTACATCAAAATTAAACCAAGTTTTTAGGCTTGGCAAAGGTGGCTGCTTTTCAGTCCGAGGAGGTTTTTCCCTTCTTTGAACCCTCATATTTCAAATGATGACAAAAATGGCACGCACTCTGAAGCCTATCCTGGGCAGTTACATGTCAACATCTCGCGCCTCCGTCAAATCTAAAGCCTTCCTTTATACGAGCCGTATTCTCTGAGTTATGCCACCTTTTCCGTGCCCGGGTTTTCTGTGTAGCCAAAAAAGGAAAAACCAGGAGTCTTGTAGGACCTTTCCCGACTAACCAATTTCATTAAACGGCATCAGCTTTCGAAACGATATCTCTTCCTGATATGGGGCTGCCATGGATTAACTCGGCTCTTCCCCAACGTCTACCGAACAAGGAAGCAATCATCGACCGCAAGTGATTCTACCCCCGCCTTAAGCTAGCCTTCCAGTTCTTTTCTAAAGTTTTAAGATTTCCATCCTCAACGCATAAACCACTCACCATTCCAGCTTTTGTTATTAATGTCCCTGTACCGATGAGCTTTATCTTGCCGATTTGGTTTTAATTGATTCGACTTCTAGTTCTCAAGGGGAAATACTCAGATTGGAAAAGAAACGACTGACTTGAGTAAATAAACATATCGAGAGGGCTTACTTTCAAGTAAAATGATTCTGGACAGTCGACCCGCCACATTGCCGGCTGGAAATGCGCTATGAACATTCATCGTCCAAACGATGATGATGATGATGATGATGATAATCATCATCATCATCATCATCATCATCATCAGGCGCGAGACTCATCCAAATGCCTGCGCGAGACATTCTTAACATTTTCCCCCCTTTAAGATGTACCATTGCGGCGGGGGGTGGGGGTGGCGGTGGCGGGGGAGAACAGAGCAGCCGGAGCAGCTTCGGCTAAACCAAAAGAAGTTGAACGTCGCTGCCCGATAGGAAAATCCAAAAAGAACTTAATACATGGGCAATCCAGTACGCGTGTGGATAGTGTCTTCAGAAATGCTGCTCACAGCCTGGATTTATGCAGGTCAAGGAATTCAGACATTCCATGGTTCCATCTATCCGAATGAAGGCCAGCAAGGTCGGGGGAGTCGTTTTAAACCATTTCGCAACTTAGCTGGGCAACAGACTCTGCCCGAGTCACACACCTCAGACCCAAGTCCGCGCCTTTAGGGGCGGGACTGAGGGGTGTCTGCGAGGCATGGTCAAAAAAGTCAAGATGATGCCTGCGATGGTGCGATCGATGGTCCGCGCGTTTTTTATGGCCATCACGCGTCCGACCCAGGTAACAAACGGGCAGAGCTTCGATCGCACGGCCGCGGATGCCATCTTCCCTTTTTTGACCATGCCTGGCAAACACCGGTTGTGACATTAATCTGGGCTGTGGCTGGAGGAAAGGAGAAGGGAACCCGGTCGAGGCTCGGTGAGAACATGCCTTTAAGCTGCCCTGAGGGAAGAAGGGTGCGTTGTCTTTCCTCAAGGCCGCCCTTCCGTACACAGGACCTCTGAAAGCGAGAGCCGGGGCTAAAATCGCCCCTCGCGTCCAGGAGGCTCGGTCGGGCTGCGGGGGTGGGACTCGAGCAGGTCGCCCGTTCTCGGAAGCAAGGCTCTGGAGTCACCCTTCGCGCCACGCCCTGGCCTTCTGACAGCCCCAGGACTAGTTCGCCCAACCCGTTAAGCCAAAGCCAAGCGAGCCACGTTAGGGCGCAGCGTACTGTGTGGACCGCTTGAGTTCAGTCAAGAATGACATCGGAGTTTTTCCAGAAGGGAAGGCAAGCTGGCTCTCTCCTTTCCCCATCGTCTCGAAGGAATTATTACTACTATAGCTACTACTATATTTTATTCTGTGGTTCACCTCGTCGAGTTTTAGGCCAAACAAATTCACGACAATCACCCTAACGCCTTAATGGCTGCTGCTGAAGGAAAAGCGGGAGCTTCTCCCGCCCGCTCTCGTCGGCTTCTCCAAGAACTGCCAGGACCCTCGCGCCCCAGCCGAGCAGGGACGTTTACGGCCTACAGGGCGGATTAGGGCGGGCGGGAATCCTCCAACACCATACAAGGCCGGCTGGCCGGGCGAGCTACGACCCGCCTTCGCCGAGGAGGCTCATCCATTACTGCGCCGAGATCATCTGGAGCCAGCAAAGATACACAGACGATAAATTCCGGCCGCGCGTTGCCCCGCGTCCCGACGGCCCGGCCGCCCGCATTCCTCCACGGACTGACTGGAAGGAGAGGCGGGGCCGGGCCGGGCCGCGCGAAGCCGCCCCCTTGGCCCTCCATTCATCAAGGCGCTGAGGTCTCCGCAGGGCCGGGGCAAAGAGGCCCCGCCGGGCGAGGTGGCGCGCTTCCCTCCCTTGCTCAGCTTCTCCCAAACAAATGCAGCGTTGGATCTGGACGCAGCTGATTTGGGTGGGGGGAGAGGTTTTTCTATCAGCACCGACCCTGGCTGGAGGGAGGGGGGTCTGGGCTGCCTCTCATCAGCCCCGCTCCGCAAAGGAAGAGGGAGATGCAGGCCTCCTGCGGCACCACTTACTCGGACTGTACCTCTGCAGGAGTGAAGCAGGAAATTCGCACAACGGGGAGAGTGCAGCAGCACCCGCCTTTCTTTTTTCACATTCAAAGAGAATTCTCTCCATTATTTCTTTTTCTTTCATTTTGACGGCTATGTCTTACATATATGGGGCAACATATTGTGTTCTTATGGATATATGCAAATAGTGAAATCATCCCAGTACATAGTATTTGGGTAGCAAACCAAGGGTATCATCCTCATTCCAGGAGGGGTTACCAGCCCCAAGATTAGCAAAAGAACCAAACAAATTTCTTTGGAGTGGGGAAAGGGCTCTCTTTAAAATATTTTTCCCTTTTCTTTCCTTTTTCTTCCTCCACCTTCCATGCTAAGATATGCTCATGGGTTAACAGACCAACAGAGCCCATTTACACAGAATTGTCCCAAATATGTGTTTGTGTGTGATGTGGTTTTTTTGGTTGGTTGGTTGGTTGGTTTTTTGTGCCCTCAAGTCAATGTTGACTCCTCGCAAATGCCTGGATGAGTCCCCACAGTTTTCTTGGCAAGATTTCAGGAGTGGTTTGCCATTGCCTCCTTGCTAGGGCTAAGAGAGAGTGACTGGCCCAAGGTCACCCAGCTGACTTTGTGCCTAAGGTGGGACTAGAAATCAGGGTCTCTCAGTTTCTAGCCTGGTGCCTTAACCACCACACCAAACTGGCTCTCTTGATTTATAGATTAAATTAAATGGGTATATGGTACAGCTTAGATGGAGCAAACTCTACTACAGAGCTGACAGTATCCATCCAAGATCTTAGTAACAATTGCCTAGTTTCCTGCCCAACTTTAAAAAAAAATCTCTGAACATGCTTGACATTTTGTAGTGTCTTAGAAAGCCTTATTCAGTTTGTAGATTGTTTAAATAAATCTTTGATCTGAAGACCACAAACTTTGTATAGTCATTCTGTCAAGTCACAGTGTGGCATGAGATGCTGGACAGGAAGTTTAACTGCTCTCCAGCCTTCTCAGAATTTTGAACTCTCATGTGAGAGGCCACTGTGTGCATGCTCAGAGGTTCAAAACACTTTGCACATGTTCAGAGGGACAATACACTTCCCCTAGATATCCCCAATTTTTAGCCATGCCATGTTAATCTGTTAAATCTGTGTTGACCCTGTGCCCTTGCCTTAAATTGAGGGATACACTAAGGATATACAGGAATCACGTTTGGGATTCCACCAAAATCTGTCACCATTCCAGTACTTAGACCCAGTGTTATTGAGAGAAAGAGTCACTGAGCTCATTGTCACAGTGGCAGAGAGAATTGTTTGGAGAAGCAACCTGATCCAGGGAAGAAAACCTGAAATTAGCCAGATTTCAATTACAAGGAAGTTAATTTGAAAGTGATCCTTCCTGAGACTAATGAAGAAAGTAGTTTGTTCAGAGAAACATGAGCTCAACTTTGAAAAAACACTGCCCTAGATTATGATCTTCTCAATGTGGATTCTTCGATTCAGTAAAGATACGTTTGGGGAGAAAGGAGAGTTGCGATGGCTTGCTTAGCTAATGTTTTAGAAGCCAAAAAGGAATATAATCATTTCCCTACAGTTCTGTTCCAGGATCCTAAATGCCTTTCTTCAGTAAATCTCTGCTTTTCTGTGTGAAAAATCCCCCAGCTTTTTGTTTATGGAGGTGATCCATGAGAATAATCCTAGAGAGGACAGCAATGACGAACATAGACAAGATTATGAAGAACAACGAGATTTCAGTGACAACAAAGAATAGTTAAAACAAGCTTATATTTTCACTTGCAGTACATGGTATGAAGACTGGACATTGAGAAAAAGTGAGAGAAAGAGGATAAACACTTTTGAATTATGGATTTGGAGATGGTTGCTAGGTCTATCATGGACTGCAAAAAGAACTTGGATCAAATAAAGGCTGAGGGGTTTTTCTGAGGTAGTGATCAGCAAGGAGAAATTCACATACTTTGGACACATGGTGCCAGCAGATAATGGGTTAGAAAATATATGCTTGGTAAAGCTGCGGGAGGTCTAATTGGAAGAAATGGAAGATAAAGTCAGTGGAGGGCTTCAAAGAGTTTTCTAGAATGTCCTTGGAAAAGCTAGAAATTATTGCTGGATACAGATCAAGGTGACAACCATTTACACATACAGTAATCAGGAGTCAAGTCCAACTAAAATCATTTAATTCTTCAGATCTATCCTTGTTTAGATCCTTTAGAACAATCACTCAGTAGCTTCGTGCATATATCACTTGGATCAAATACTCCCATCCTGGTCCATCAATACTTCCTGCCCCATCTGTCACTCACCATTTCCAAACTTGTCTTGAATCTGGATTCTTCAGGATGTGAAAGGATCCTGGTTGGTCTAAAGGTGATTTCTAGATTACATCAATGAAATGAGCAGCCAAGGTAAGGGAGCCCAATTCAAGTGGACATCAGGAACCATTCTGAAAAGTAAAACCTGATTTGGAATTTAGAAGCCTCACTTAGACACACGTGGAGTTTCTATACTTGACTGTCCTCTTTGCTTTGTGAAGGGCCATGAAAGTACAGACCACACTTATTTCTGGAATTAAGAAGAGGGTAAGAGAATAAATTCCAGTAAACCAGAATAAGGTTAATCTCTCTAATATTCTTTTACTTAGTGATAACATCCTAAAGACAATCAGCCCCAAAAGGCTTCTTTAATTCCATCTTTATTATAATTTTTGGCATCACCAGGCTAGAAACCAGGAGACCGTGAGTTCTAGTCCCACCTTAGGCACAAAGCTGGGTGACCTTGGGCCAGTCACTCTCTCTCAGCCCTAGGAAGCAGGCAGTGGCAAACTACTTCCAAAATCTTTGCAAGAAAACTGCAGGGACTTGTCCAGACACTCACCAGGAGTCAACACTGACTTGAAGGCACGCACACACAAAAAAACTTGTTTGGCCACCCAGAACTTCAAGTGGCTTGCATTTAAAGAGAAGAAGAAAATTGTGGTTCTCAGCAACTGATGTTATTTTGTATTCTGAGTTGCTCAGTTTTTGGTTTTATGCTCCTCTAATTTTTATGCTGCATGGCCTGCTGAATTCTAGTTGTAGCATTTTTAATATTTAATGCTGGATCTCACTTTTGGCCTCTATGAGCTGTATATGCAGATGGGCAATTGACCATATAAATACAATGATTACACTAATAATAGAAAAGGCATAGCGTGGGATCAGACAACTGTAGACATTCAAGTGGCTATGGAAAGTTCATTAAACTAAAGGAAACATGTATCTCTGCCCTCTTGTACCATAATCCTATAATTCAGTCTTCTCTTTCCAGGGGCTTCTCTTAGCCTAGCACTGTAAAGTCCTTGCAGGGCATAAGTGCTTGGAGAATTAAAGGGAAGACGATCACTGCTGTATATTGAGGCCAGAGGGGCAGGGGGTGTCGATTGTGTGGATTATTGTTATGATAGCTACAAAAAATTACGGCTATGAAAGAATGTCATTAAATTTTCTATTTTTGCGTAATAGTTAAATAGCCAACTATAAAGGGAATAATGACTTCTTAGAAATGGTGGGAGGGGTTAAATTTGTGGCAAATCTGGCAGAACTTGTCTGAGTTTGGAAGTTAAGCAGGATGGGGCTTGGTTAGTAGCTGAATGAGAAGCTACCTGGGGATCCTGAGACTGTAGACAGGATAGGGAAGCCCAAAAAACATCCCAGGTAAAGGAAATGCCAAGTCACATCCATAGCGTTGTCAAAAAAACTGCACAAAGGTATCCATGTAGTCACCATGAGTGGAACTCAGCCCAAAGGAGTCTTTATCTTAGTCAGGAGGTGAGGCTTGTGGATTTCACCAGCAGCACATCTGCACCTTTTCTGATTCCAAGCACTAGATGAGTCAAGTAGAACAGAACAGAACCTACTCCTTGCATTCTATTTCTCAAGCAACCACTGAAGCTTTACCCTATTCTCCCCAGTCTTCCCATTTGCTTTGGTGTTTTTCTACTTCCTGAGATGATTTCTAGGCAAGTGGTAAACTTTTCAATCTGACATCCATTCTTTTTTCTTGCACCCAAATAGGTACAATATGTCCTGCATCTGCTAAAGTCAACTCTGTTGTTTATTCGTTTAGTCGCTTCTGACTCTTCGTGACTTCATGGACCAGCCCACGCCAGAGCTTCCTGTCGGTCGTCAACACAACCAGCTCCCCCAGGGACGAGTCCGTCACCTCTAGAATATCATCCATCCATCTTGCCCTTGGTCGGCCCCTCTTCCTTTTGCCCTCCACTCTCCCTAGCATCAGCATCTTCTCCAGGGTGTCCTGTCTTCTCATTATGTGGCCAAAGCATTTCAGTTTTGCCTTTAAAACTCCAGTCAACTCTAGGCCATGAAAAATTATAACAACTCTTTTAGCCATTAAAAATGTCCCAAGACTAATTCTGACTCTGAATTTGACAGATCGCTTTATCTTGTAATGCCAATAATATTGGAGGCCCTCAGACAACCACATGGCATTCTACAGAAACTCCTTTCCCAACCTTATTTTTCCATTCCTTGATGAGTTAAAGTTGGGGGAAGAGGGAGGGTGGCATGAAAAATCCAACTTTTCATTATTATAATAAACTCACAATTTTATTGTAAACCGCCCAGAGTCCCCCATGTGGGGGAGATGGGCAGTGATGAAGTTTGATAAATAAATAAATAAATAATCCACTCTCCAGGTCACAAACATAGTTAATTTGACCATCTGGACATGGTCTTATTAATTATTCTTACAAGAGAAGTCGTTTTCTGATACAGTTGAAGTTCAATAACTTGCTTGATTCTCCAACCCCCAAGCTATCTATCTTGTTTCTCATCACCATAGAGATGACTTGGTTTTATGATTTCCTATATAGTTTTCCCTCCTTATTACTCATTGGTGGGAAGGCAGATTTTGGTCACTTATTGAACACTTCCTTAAGGATTTTGCACAAAACACAAACAGCATCAATTGAGAGCATCAGAATATAAGAACAGCCTTGCTGGATCAAGCCAAAGGCCTGCCTAGTCCAGCATTCCTTTCCCACAGAGCTAGCCAGAGGTCAAAGGAAAGCCATGAGCAGGACATGAATTCAGAAACAGCTTCTTGCTTGTGTTCCCCAGTGCCTGATCTTAAGAATCATGTTGCTAACAGTATTGGAGGTTACACAAGAATGTAATAGAATAAACAAACAAACAAACATGAATAGAAGCCATAGATATTTTTTTATTCTATAAAATTGTCTAAAGATTAGCAGATCATCATCTTCTGTAGATTTATGCCCTGCCTTTTTTCCAGGAACTAAAGGCAACATACATGGTCATCTGCCTTAATTTTATCCTCACAACAACTCTGTGAGGTAGGTTGGGTTCAGAGAGAGTGACTGGCCCAAAGGCAGCTAGTGAGTTTCAGTGGCTGAAGGTGACAGTCCAACACCTTGATCATTATACCACACTGGTATAAGTTTCATAGACTCCACTAAAGATGCTATTCTTATTATATTTTATTTGGTTTATATACATATGAGCCCATCATACTTATACCTTTTGGGATAAGCAATATTATTTATTAACCAACACCATTCATGATATCTCCCCATATTTTTCTATCCTAAATAAAGCAGCTTGTTATCAGTGTGGTTTCTGACAATACATCAAAATAGAATACAAGGATCTGAAGAACAGAATACTTCCCAGTCATATAAATGGAGATCACTCTAGCCCATGCTGCTTGTTTGTATGAGCTGGGTTTATGTCTTTGAGCAAATAAATATGCTCTATTGCTCTGGACAGATGCAACATGCAGCATTAACTCAGAACCTGCCAACTTAATTACCAAGTAGTTATGACCACACAAGGACCGATATGTTGTATCCAAAAAGAAAGCCCTTCATATTTTCTTGAAAGAAATTCACTCTGGAAATATGCATTTATTTAAGATCCCTCACAAATATTTATAACATACACACATACATGCATAGCCATCACAGTATTCCCTTTCAGGCTAAGCAGTGTTATACAAAGCACAGAATATGTGTAAGAAATTAAAGGCATGAAATTTTAAACAAGGAAGGAAATATAGCTAAATCCAGTTTATTTCAGCAGCATTCACTATACAGTCCCTGGGTTAAGAAAGAGTTCCATTCCCAAGGTCTGTCCTTAAGCTGAATTTGTATGTAAGCTGGAACAGATTATTTAGTCAAATGTTTGTCTTAATATGTAGCATTTATTTTACTTTTTTATGCATATAAAACACTTCAGAAACACTTCAGAATCTTAACAAACACTTCCAAATACAACATCATAAACATAATGATACAGTACATAATAATAATAATACTTATAGTAATATAGTAATAATAAGAGAAACAGTTGTTCAGACAGTTTAGATAGAGAAAAAAGGTCATGATTAAAGGTTAACGATACATGGCTATCGCTCAAGAGGATGGGCCCGGTGTTGCAGAGGATGGGCCTGGTGCTGGAGAGTCAGGGTTTGATTCTGGTGCTGGGGTAGGGGGTGGTTTACTACTGGAGTCAATTTCTTGAAGTAGGCATTGAGGGAGGTTTGTGCACAATTTTTCGTTTTCTTATCATAAATAGCCCTTTAGCATCTGAGGCCCTCAGTAACTGTGCAGTAAACTTTGGTGAACCTCTCTATATTAGGATCTTGCTCCTCTAACTTTGCCATCCCGGCTTCAGTGAGACGAAAGGCTTCAGCTAAGTCTTTTGTCACAAACTTTTTCAGTTCTGGAGTATGTAGGTCTCAGTCTTCTTCCTCAAATGTTACCATCTGCTGACCTAGTTCCATAAGGTCTTCATTGCTCAGTTCTTTGGCATGGGAATCGAGTTACTGTATGACATCATTTTCACCAATGTCTAACTGCAGTTGATTACTAAGATCAACAACAGCTTGCCTGGCTGCTGTAAACTTCTGAGAGGCATGCACAAATTGGGGGCATAGTTTCTCCCACACTCCTTTCATAGTTGACTGTTTCACTTCATCCCAAGAATCAGCAATATTTCTGATGGCATCATAGATGTTATAATTCCTCCAGAAGTCCCTTAAGCTCATCACATCATCTTGGCTAGCCCTGACTGCTTTTGAGAAGGTGCATCATAAATAATAGGCCTTAAGGGAGGCTATGACTGCCTGATCCATTGGCTGAATTAGCAGTGTGGTGTTGGAGGGTAAAAATACCACCTTTGAAGGTAATCTAAAGTGCCTGGGTGTCCAGGTGCATTGTCAGGCACAAGGAGAGCCTGGAATGGAATTTGCTCAGACAAGCAATAATGTTGAAGAGCAGGGACAAAATGGTTCAGGAACCAATCTTGGAAAATGGCACTTGTAACCCAAACCTTTGCATTTGCCATCCAAATAACAGGAAGAGATGATTTACTGATATGGCAAAGTGCCATCGGATTTAGGGAGCGATAAACAAGCAAAGGCTTAGCTTGAAATCTCCTGATGTGCTACTCCCAAGCAATAACGTTAGCCTATCCTTCACTGCCTTATGCCCTGGTGCACCTTTTTCCTCTTTTGAAATGTAGGTCCTTTCAGCCATTTTTTTCCAAAATAGGCCAGTCTTGTCTACATTAAATACTTGGTCTGGCAAATAACTCCCTCAATGATTGTCTTAAACATGTCAGGAAAATCAGGTGCAGCACTTACTTCAGCACTGGCTGCTTCACCTTGCTTTTTAATGTTATGTAAATTTGCCCTAGCTTTGAAAGGATTGAACCAACCCTACTCTACTGGCAACAAATTCTCCATCAGAATCACACTCAGTTGCTGCATGTGCAACTTTTAAGTCATTGAGAAGGCTTTGAGCCCTTTCTTGCACTAAAACAAGGCTAACAGGCATATGCTTACAGCAAAGGATCATTACCTTGTCGTGGTGCTGGAGCTTGAGCACCTCAATGTTGCCATGAGCTAAACCATGAAGGGCCACCCAAGACAGGAAGGTCATGACAGAGAGGTCAGACTAAATGCGATCCCTGGGGAAGGTAATGGCAACCCACCCCAGTATTCTTGCCGTGAAAACTAAATGGATCAGTACAACCAGAGATATGTCAGTATACCATCGGAAGATGAGACCCCCAGGTCAGAAGATGGTCAAAATGCTACTGGGGAGGAACAGAGGATGAGTTCAACTAGCCCCAGATGTGATGACGCAGCTAGCTCAAAGCCGAAAGGACGGCTAGCAGCCAACGGTGCTGGTGGTGAACGGCGAATCCGATGTTCTAAGGATCAGCACACCATTGGAACCTGGAATGTAAGATCTATGAGCGAGGGCAAATTGGATGTGGTTATTGGTGAGATGTCAAGATTAAAGATAGACATTTTGCATGTCAGTGAACTGAAATGGACTGGAATGGGCCACTTCACATCAAATGACCACCAGATCTACTACTGTGGACAAGAGGACCACAGAAGAAATGGAGTAGCCTTCATAATTAATAGAAAAGTGGCTAAAGCAGTGCTTGGATACAATCCAAAAAATGACAGAATGATCTCAATTCGAATTCAGGGCAAGCCATCTAACATCAAAGTGATCCAAATATATGCCCCAACCACAGATGCTGAAGAAGCTGAAGTAGAGCAGTTCTATGAGGATCTGCAGCACCTACTGGACAACTCGCCTAAAAGAGATGTTATTCTCATCACGGGAGACTAGAATGCGAAGGTGGGCAGTCAAATGACACCTGGAATTACAGGTAAGCATGGCCTGGGAGAACAAAATGAAGCAGGACATAGGCTGATAGAATTTTGCCAAGACAACTCATTCTGCATAACAAACACTCTCTTCCAACAACCTAAGAGACGGCTTTATACATGGACTTCACCAGATGGACAACACCGAAATCAGATTGACTACATCCTTTGCGGCCAAAGGTGCTGGACATCTATACAGTCGGTAAAAACAAGACCTGGAGCTGACTGTAGTTCAGATCATGAACTTCTTCTTGCACAATTTAGGATCAGACTCAAGAGATTAGGGAAGACCCACAGATCAGCTAGATATGAGCTCACTAATATTCCTAAGAAATATGCAGTGGAGGTGAAGAATCGATTTAAGGGACTGGACTTAGTAGATAGGGTCCCGGAAGAACTCTGGACAGAAGTTCGCAACATTGTTCAGGAGGTGGCAACAAAATACATCCCAAAGAAAGAGAAAACCAAGAAGGCAAAATGGCTGTCTGCTGAGACACGAGAAGTAGCCCAAGAAAGAAGGAAAGCAAAAGGCAACAGTGATAGGGGGAGATATGCCCAATTAAATGCAAAATTCCAGCAGTTAGCCAGCAGAGATGAGGAATTATTTTTAAATAAACAATGTGTGGAAGTGGAAGAAGACAATAGAATAGGAAGGACAAGAGACCTCTTCCAGAAAATTAGAAACATTGGAGGTAAATTCCAGGCCAAATTGGGTATGATCAAAAACAAAGATGGCAAGGACCTAACAGAAGAAGAAGAGATCAAGAAAAGGTGGCAAGAATATACAGAAGACCTGTATAGGAAGGATAACAATATCGGGGATAGCTTTGACGGTGTGGTCAGTGAGCTAGAGCCAGACATCCTGAAGAGTGAGGTTGAATGGGCCTTAAGAAGCATTGCTAATAACAAGGCAACAGGAGACGACGGCATCCCAGCTGAACTGTTCAAAATCTTCCAAGATGATGCTGTCAAGGTAATGCATGCTATATGCCAGGAAATTTGGAAAACACAAGAATGGCCATCAGACTGGAAAAAATCAACTTATATCCCCATACCAAAAAAGGGAAACACTAATGAATGTTCAAACTATCAAACGGTGGCACTCATTTCACATGCCAGTAAGGTAATGCTCAAGATCCTGCAAGGTAGACTTCAGCAATTCATGGAGCGAGAATTGCCAGATGTACAGGCTGGGTTTAGAAAAGGCAGAGGAACTAGGGACCAAATTGCCAATATCCGCTGGATAATGGAAAAGGCCAGGGAGTTTCAGAAAAACATCTATTTCTGTTTTATTGACTATTCTAAAGCCTTTGACTGTGTGGACCATAACAAATTGTGGCAAGTTCTTAGTGGTATGGGGATACCAAGTCATCTTGTCTGCCTCCTGAAGAATCTGTATAACGACCAAGTAGCAACAGTAAGAACAGACCACGGAACAACGGACTGGTTTAAGACTGGGAAAGGAGTACGGCAGGGCTGTATACTCTCACCCTACCTATTCAACTTGTATGCAGAACACATCATGTGACGTGCTGGGCTTGAGGAATCCAAGGCTGGAGTTAAAATCTCTGGAAGAAACATTAACAATCTCAGATATGCAGATGATACCACTTTGATGGCTGAAAGCGAAGAGGAACTGAGGAGCCTTATGATGAAGGTGAAAGAAGAAAGTGCAAAAGCTGGCTTGCAGCTAAACCTCAAAAAAACCAAGACTATGGCAACCAGCTTGATTGATAACTGGCAAATAGAGGGAGAAAATGTAGAAGCAGTGAAAGACTTTGTATTTCTAGGTGCGAAGATTACTGCAGGTGCTGACTGCAGTCAGGAAATCAGAAGACGCTTAATCCTTGGGAGAAGAGCAATGACAAATCTGTTGGCAGATGCTGGGAAAGCCTTTAGCCCAGGAGAGGTCAAAAAAATCACACACCAAGCATTTCTATAAAAATAATTTATTTACAGAAAGCAAAAACAAAAGCAAAACATTTAAAGGACTTAGCTCCCTTTGGAGCAAGCCTTGCTGAGCTACATTTCCAGCAGAGAGAAAAAGGGAAGTGAGAACAAGTCCGGGCAGGTCCTCCCCCCAGGCTATTTTGCATGAAGCACGTGAGAGGAGACAATCAAATGCAACCCCTTCACCTGACCAAATGATTAGGTATAATAGTAGCTTAATCTGTTAGTAGGAAAACCGCAACAAAATCTTGATCAAATAGTTAAGAGCAGAGACATCACACTGACAACAAAGGTCCGCATAGTTCAAGCAATGGTGTTCCCCGTAGTAACATATGGCTGCGAGAGCTGGACCATAAGGAAGGCTGAGAGAAGGAAGATCAATGCTTTTGAACTGTGGTGTTGGAGGAAAATTCTGAGAGTGCCTTGGACTGCAAGAAGATCAAACCAGTCCATCCTCCAGGAAATAAAGCCAGACTGCTCACTTGAGGGAATGATATTAAAGGCCAAACTGAAATACTTTGGCCACATAATGAGAAGACAGGACACCCTGGAGAAGATGCTGATGCTAGGGAGAGTGGAAGGCAAAAGGAAGCGGGGCCGACCAAGGGCAAGATGGATGGATGATATTCTAGAGGTGACGGACTCTTCCCTGGGGGAGCTGGGGGTGTTGACGACCGACAGGAAGCTCTGGCGTGGGCTGGTCCATGAAGTCACGAAGAGTCAGAAGCGACTAAACGAATAAACAACAACAGGCATATGATGCTGATTTTGATCCTCTAACCAAATTATCACTAGCCTTTCCAATTCAGTGATTAAACCACTGCATTGCTTAGTAGTAACTGTGACTGTCCATGGCGTTTCACCTCTTTCTGAACATTTTCTATTGCGACGTTATTTTCAGTGGTGATCGTTTTTCTTTTCTTCCATGCATCTCCAGCACTTGCATCCCACTTTTGCTTCGGAGGCATGGTAAATAGTCAGTGTTCCCAGATGCCCAAAATTTTTCTAGCCCAACATGACCTTAAATTTCCCGCAACTGATCTCCAAACCTCCTGATCTTCCAACCTCCAACACTAGGCTGGCCCTCTGAGCGCACGCAGATCCCCAGCGGAGACGGGATTGCACGTGGGCGTGCAAGCAGGGAGGCGTGCGCGAGCCGAGGAGGGAGCTTGGAAATGCGGCAGCGGGAGTTGCAGGTGGTGTGCCGCTCATGCCGCTCAGCCACAGCCGCGTGCGCGAGAGAGACACCGCTGGGCTCTCCCCACCTGCAGTACCAGGGCTCTCCTTGAAGGCACCCGCCTGCCTTTCTGCAGGCGCAGCGGCCGGGCGGTTCCGTCTTGGGGCAGATGCAGGCGATCCGGGGCTGGCCTGGGCCGGGCAGTAGCGGCCATCCACAAAGGCGGGGGAGGGGAGAGCACCGTCCGCCATTTTCAGTACTGTACTGTCGGCGGCCCATTCATAACCATGAGTTGTTTGTAAGCCGTAGGTTCGGAACCTGGGGACTACCGTATATCACTATATCTTTCTATCCGTGCTTCCACAATGTCCATAAATCAATTAATATATTTTTTTTTCTTTAACCTTCTCACCTCTCTCTCTTGGAGAAAACTCGATCCAACCTCAGCTTTCTCAGTCTCCCCCCTTCCTCTCAACCCATTCACTCTCCCTTCATGTTTGCAACATCATCTTCATTCACTGATGATGATCAGACCATCTCAATGTACTTCTTTCATTTTGGATGCTCAATTTTATGTTCAATCCATATTCATTTAGCATCCATTCGTTCTTGAATATATTCCTACTTGCTCTACCAAACACACTAAGGAATCCATTCTCACCGCCTTCATGTTTCTCCCGGTGCTCTTGATTCCCATTTCCATATAACGAAGTAGGCAGCACACTCTTAACAGCCATTTTCACTTCTTTTGACATACATCCATTCTTTGCAATAGACTGCATACTACTTACTACCTTTGTAGCTGAATAGGAATATTAAAATTTCTCTGTTTCCCATTGTTAGCCTACCAAGGTACACAAATTCACCTACTTCCGCAGGGATATTCTTTTTGCCTATTGTGTATAACCTAATTGTTCATTCCATTTCCCCTGTTCCATACAACTCCATTGGTCTCTTAGACACTGGTGGTCTTCAATCTCTATTCCTTTTTGCACCACACAGTCTTAACCATCACTGCAGATCATTTAGGTTCTCGGCAAATAACACATCTTCTATAGATATATATATATGCATATTCACAAGTTCAAACATCATCACAAACATTCCCTATATGTATTCATGGATGCATAAAACAAGGGGACATCATGCATCCTTATCTTCCTGATTAATGTTCAATGTCACTAAGCCATCCATTTATTCTCACTCATGCTTTATACCATTCTTGTTGCATTCAACAAGCAGCATTCAATTCTATATTCAGACAGAACATTCCACCATTCAACTCTATTCGCTTTATGATACACTTTCTCTAATCAACAAATGTAAAATATATTTTCTCATATTCATACATTTCTCAATGACATGCTGAAAAGCAACACCTGATCTGCACACCCTCTAATTGGCAAAGCTGCTTCCAAATATTGCTCATTATTTATTTAATTTTTATCCCACCTTTATTATTTTTACAAATAACTCAAGGCGGCGAACGTACCTAATACTCCTTCCTCCTCCTATTTTCCCCACAACAGCAACCCTGTGAGGTGAGCTGGGCTGAGGGAGAGTGACTGGCTCAAGGTCACCCAGCCGGCTCTCATGCCTAAGGCGGGACTAGAACTCACAGACTCCTGGTTTCTAGCCCAGCACCTTAACCACTAGACCAAACTGGCTCTTACAACTTATTGTACCCTTTGGATCAGAATTCTGTTAAACACCTTCCTAGGTACATCTAACAAACCCATCATCCTGTAGTGCGTACATCTACTCATGCTACTCTTCCCTTCGTATGCTTTGTAATGATAGCACTTTTCCCATCTTCAGGCACATATGCAGTCTTCACCCAGACTTCATACCCACATCCTAGTTGAGACACAGCCACTTCATAAGCAAACTTTCCATATTTTAACATTTCTCCAGTAAGACCGCTCCTGTTGCCTTACCATTTTTCAACATTCTGAGAGTATTTATGACTTCCTTTTCATAATTATTTCTTGGATGCTAATGTTTATAGAATTTGTTTTATTTCTGCTCTTTGTCATATGACTGTCATTTTTATACAAATCTCTAAAATGCTCCTTTCAGTATTTCCTCCTTTCAGTTTCTCCCAAAGCATTTCATTACTTCGATTTTTAATTCCATTTACTCCGCTGGATGTTCCTTCCTTAGCCCTTTTCATCCACTTCCAAAACTCTTTTTTTATTCCCATCAAAATCATTCTGCATTTTCTCTGCTTATTTAAATCTCACTCTCATATGCATCCACAATAGTCTAGGTAGCATCAGTTCCTACTTTCTGGCATACATTTTAGCCCTTTCGTTCATAATTAAACGTATACCTTGACCTCCCTGCATATTTTCATTAACTGCACTTCACCAGATCTGGCCATCTTCATTCAGGTTGATTACATCCTTCCCCTTTCTCTTAATTTCATTATCCTTCCTTCCTTCCATTCATCACTTCATACTCCTTTTCATCTATTCCTCTCGCATTCCAAGTTGCAATCTTCCATAGGCCATTGTCATTACCAGATGGGCTACCATTCTCACTGCCCATAATGTTTTGGTCAATCAAGACTTTCGCTTAACACTTTTGAGTAAGAAAGAGAAAGTGTAGACTAAGCTATCAGTCTCAGTTTCATCTGGGTCACACGCAGCATTCTTTGTTAATAGAAGGTACAGTACTGGTCAATGAAGGCACATTTGGCCTACACCTCAGGCACAAGCAAAGTCCAGTTTTAGCTGAAGCATGCTCAAACTATAGCATTCTGTGCAGTCTAGGATTGCTAAGGTGGAGACTACCTTGCAAATCAACATATTGTGGTCCACTTCCCACAACTAGAAGGTACATTCAGTGTGGTGATACACTCACAATATTCATTTTTATTCATTATTTTTATCCAACTCTAAATCCCATTGAATTCAGTGGAACTTACTTTCAGCCTTACAGAGTAATTTTAGCACATTACTCACAGATAATACCCACAATATTCAACATTCCCTCACAAAATTCTTCAGGATTGCATTCTTTTAGCATACTCTTACCCATCTCTACTCAGATGTAAGTCTCATTGGTTTATCTAGGACTTATTCTTATAAAATTGATTAGCCTTTCTCAATTACATTTGTATATGGATGTAAAAGCAGTGGTGCTGAAGCTTGTGTTAGAAAGGAGAATGACTCTTTTTAAAAATGGCATTCACCATTATGTGGGCATTAAACTGCCCAGTTAAGGGTGAGGGGATGTTTTAATTGCTTAAATTTGTATAATCAATTAATCTAGATGATTTAAGTTGCAACCCTGTAACTATTTACCAGAGAATAATCCCCCTCAAACAGAGTGGCACTTATTCTTGAGTAGATATAAATAGTACCGCACAGTAAACCTATAAATGCTGCAGCCTTAAGTTTTAGATTTGCTGCTATTATTTTTCTATGACATAACAGTCTGAAGACTATCGCCACAGAGCAAAAAAAGAGTGTTTTGTTTATTTTAATTTGCCTTATTTTTAAGCAAATGAACTTGTGCTTTTTGCTTGAACACTTGTGTATGCAACATGTATGTATGTAGATATATATAGACATCCAGACACATTTTCCATTTTTATTGTTAGAACCAGGAAGTAGGCCAAATATATTAATGCTGATGATTAATCCTCATATGCTGTGTTTGTAGCAAGTGTGAACACACTGTGAGACCTGCACCTTGAGAATTTGTTCTTTATGCTCATGAGACCTGAGAATGTTTAACAACAGGATTGCTTGCAGAAAAGATCTGATGCTTTGGGGGCATCTTCTTCCAGATGATTTCCCATTAAGCTTCCTGTGCTCTGAATATTGAGTATCAAGGCTTGGGGATATATCAGCCTAGCCAACACCCAGGAGTGATGTGTAAAGCTCTCTTTAGTTACATGGATCAGGCAGTTTTTCATCAGCTCCCAGGCTAGAAAGAGGCCTAGAAGCATCCCTGGGTGAGAAGTTGGGTATGGTTAGAAATAAACCATAAGTCAAGCAAACCGTGGCTCTTTCTTCCCCCATACAGTGGGCATTCACTGGAGCTTATCTTGAGGTAAAGATGAGGCATGTTTGTGCTGTGGTCAAGTGAAAGTGGGAGAAGTCCTTTTAAGAAGTACTAGTTTAGTTCCAGGATAGCTAAGGGCAGCTTAAGCCTGTCTCCTTCACAGAGTGGGGATGAAACAAAGGCAGCATCATAACACCAGGCAGAAAAACCAATATTGCCAGGGCATATTTGTGCTGTGGTTAGGTGCAACTGCAGACACACACACTGTGTGAACTCAGCCAATCCGGTTTCTGGCTAAGAATGTTTATTGAAGAAAGCAATAAAGCCTAGTTAAATTATTGGTGAAGCCATGGAAAAGCTTTCTGGGGGCAAAGCTTTAACACGCAGGGAAAACATTTTAAAACTCGGGCCTTTGATGCAAGTAAGGAGGGTCGGTGCTCAAAGAAATCCAGCGGCTGCTTACATCTGCCCCCCAACCCCAGGAGAAGGCTTGTTGCCCTTTTTTACACCCCACCATCCCTGGCTGGCGGGTCGGTCTCCCGCCTTGGAGATTGCCTTACAAAGCTAGAAATCGCTTCCCTTCCTGAGAGCACCGGCTGCTCCGGAGCCCCCAATTAGCAAAGGCTAAACCCATTAACGGCTCTCTGGTTTCGGCCAGGTGGCCCTCATCACAGCTGGGCGAGGTCTGGAGCCGGAATCCCATCCGCCGCCGGGACCTCCCAGCGAACCCCCATCAATAATCCGCGCAACCCCGCTTTAATGGCTTGCTCGCCCTCCCCTCGACTCCGCAGGGCGAGAAAATGAGCCTGGCCAAAGGGGGGCGGCGGAGACAATATTTGCTGCTTCCCGCGGAAGAGATGCGGTCGAGTGGAAGGCACAGCTCGGGAAGTAAAACCCACCCTTTCCATTCGGGGCCTCGAGGAATAAAAGCTTAAACATTTGCATTTAATTAAGTAGATTAATTGAAATTTAACTTTGATTTAAATGTTTATAATTACAGGGGAGCTGGGGGTGTTGACGACCGACAGGAAGCTCTGGCGTGGGCTGGTCCGTGAAGTCACGAAGAGTCGGAAGCGACTAAACGAATAAACAACAACAAACAGTATTTAAACTATTTCATTAAATATGCCTTTCAAACCAAGCATTCTCCGAAGCAATGCTGGAGCGATGTCACTGGGAAACAAGGGTCCCCCGCTGGGGTGTTGTTGTTGTTTTTATGAATCCCTTTCTCAGTCTAGACTCTTCCAGGTGTGACAGGCTACGATTCCTGTTTCTATCAGCCAAAATGGTTGGGGACGGCTAAAAATAGAAATGCCTTGTCAGAAGGGAGGGCTGCGTTCCGTAAAGTTGCTTTATTCGAAGGCAGACCTAAGTTGTGCTAGTTCAGAAATACGAATCAAAACCCAGTGGTTGGATGTAAACGCAGTACGCTGAGCAGTGGTTTGTTTTGAATGTAAGTTGTTCGACGTGCCATGGTGGCCTGGTTTGTGCAAATCAAACCACGACTTTCAAACTCAAAAAAGAGTTTGTGCGCCAGGCCAAAACAGGATGGCTCCGCAACTTAACACAAGAGTCTCTTGAAAAAGTCAAGGGTTAAGGTTGGGCCCTTATGCCGGACAAGGCGCGCTCTTCTGCTGAATTAAGGAAAAGCCGCCTTCCCCGTTGGTGCAAAAGAAGGACAAGTGCTGGTTTTGCACAGGCCAGCTGGTGGCTAGTAACAGGCAAGCGTGCGCCCTCGCAGTGAATAAGAAACACAAGGCCTACTGAGCAATTACGAGAAGCAGTTGCTTTTGCTTTGCAGCCAAGAGTTCCGAATTTTATTCTTGCAGCAATCCTGGGAGGGAGACAGGCTGTTGCTTTTTATAGCTGAAAATGTGTGTCGGCCAGGAAAGTCTGCTTAGGAATGGTTTCTGCCCTGCGTGGAAGGAAACGATACGTACTGTAGCCTTTCGGATATTGCTGAACGCCAAACCCCAGCCAGCAACCCCCCCACCCCGGAGTCAGAGATGCCCGGAATTGCAGTTCAGCGACAGCTTGTGGAGGGCGACAGGCTGCCCAGCCTTCAGCTAGAGATCAAAGGGGGGACTGAAGAACTACAAACGTTATTTTTGTATCAACACAGAGGGGCGGCTCCTTAGCAAGACAACGCGGAGGCACAGCGCACGTCGAGCCCAGAACAGAGTTTAGCAGTGGATGAAACCTCACTGGACGACGGAATTGCCGGCGCACGCCCCGCCGTTCCCGAGGACTTGCTCAGACTTCCCCACAGTGGGACCCCGTGGAACAAGGGACCGCTGGAGCCATCGCTCGGAGGAGGAGCTACACTGGAATCTCAGGAGCCAATCAAAACGCGCGAGCGGTGCCCTAGAAAGCCGAAGGCATCTCGCCTCCCCTCCGCCCACGTCCCTAAGGGTGGCTAGAAACCTGGGAGTTGAGTCATGGCTCTCTTTCCTGCAAGAAAGGGACAGGATTGCTGATGAATGCCCCCAGCCATGCCTGATTTTAGTTCTTGTGAGTGGTGTTTAAAGGAGACTTGGAGGCAAGTTGGCCTAACTAGGAATGCTCATCCACATCCACAAGACCAACTGATCCTGGGGCAGAAGCAATATGGGGAAGCAGAGTCAAGTTTGAACACAAACTCTTGTTTTAATATTTGGAATATATGTTACAAATGGGAGGGGAACATCCATCACTTATGGATGGTGTGTGTGCACTCATGGATCTGGATTTATACTTCATTCTAAGCCATTATGTGAGTTGTTTGTTTTGGCCTTAATGTGTTATGTGAAACCAACCTTTGGTTTATGGTGTTAGCATATTTGTGGACCCAGCACACCAAGGATTAACAGGAGATGGTTAAATAATCATGGTTTGGTGCCATGTGTGAACCAGGTCCTAGTGGCCTTGAGGCCACTGTCTGTTTAGAGCAGTGTTTCTCAACCTTGGCTACTTGAAGAGGTGTGGACTTCAGCTCCCAGAATCCCCCAGCCATCTTTCCTGGGGAATTCTGGGAGCTGAAGTCCACACCTCTTCACGTTGTCAAGGTTGAGAAACACTGGCTTAGAGTGTTCAGTAAGGTCCAGCTAGGTCTGATCTGATGTCATTCTAACTCTTCCCGGGCAAGCCTGCAGAGGATGTGTGTTGACTAAATCGGCTTTTTCTTCACAGCTGGTACTAAGCCCCAAACAGTTTTGAACTCCCCTGTCTGAGCTTTCCCTCCTCTTACTATAGTTTTCCTGGGAAAGTGGAGTCCTACATTCAAACCCTCAACATTCTATACATGTGTTTATTTACTTAAAATTCTTATATTCCAGAGTGACTCCTGGCAGTTTACAAAAACAACAAAATCAAAGCAATAAAGAGACAACGGTGGGAGGGGAAAGCTCCCCATCAACATTAACCAGAGGAGGATAGTCTCTGCCTTCCTCAAGGGAAGTGAATCCCTTCTGCTTCTGGAGTTGCCCCATCTCTTCTGCAAGCAGCTTCCGAGTGCCTGCCTTGGACTGTAAACATGCTTGGTTCTCTCCCAGCGAGCTGAAGAGAAGACCTCAGATTCCTCTGCAGAGTCCCCACTAAGTGTCAGCCTTGTCTTGGTAGAAAGCTGGTCAATTGCCACGTGGCTTCTTGGTCAATTTCTCTGCTGGGAAAGCACAGAGTTGGAGAAGCAGGCAAAGCTCAGCTTTCACAATCCATCCTCCAACTGTCTTAGAATTGCATACTCTACTCCCCGTGAATTAGAGAATTAAAAAACAAAACAGCCTACCTTTGTGGCTATTGATCAATTTACCTGGAAGCAAATTCTTCTTGATTGCTGTGCAATGTGCCTAAGGTTTTCATCTCAAGCCTTTCAGAAAAGTTGGCGGCTGCAGCCTTAAACTCATTGGCAGGTTCAAGGAGGCTCCTGTGTAATTCCACTAAGGAGCAGGATGGAAGGCTGCCATCTTGGAAACCATGGAACATTTTTTTAGGCAAATCACTCTGGGGTGGACTTGTTCAAGTATTTTAAGGAATCCTGCACCTGAGAGAACAAGAAGCTAATTTCAAGAGGAAAGTCGGCCACCAAAAATGTTGCAAATGCTGCTTCCTCACAAGCATTTTTGGCTGGAGAAAACAGTCCTGTCCCCTTTCTAATGTTGTTCAGTCTGACTAAGTCAGGAGTGAGCACCTTCTGTGGAAGAGCCACACTCAGCATTGCAGCAGGACTTGATTTTGGAAGGGGCATTTAAAGGCTGAAAAAAAAATCTTCTCTAACCCCAACCCCCACAACTGTGGTCCCACCCACCACTAAGAATGATTTTTTTCCATCCCTAAAACAGACTGCAAATGAATGCAGTCCAAGATGGGCTCCTCCAAATTCTCTTGGGACAAGGGGAGATAATACTATTGAAGAAGACGACAGAATAAGGGCATGATTTCTGAGAACTAGATTCTATCCACCGAAGAACCCAGAACATGTTCTTGAAATGGACTTCTTGCCTCAGAATTGACCTCTCAGCCCTCTCCCAAGTCAAGAAACATGCAGGATTTCAGCTGGAGAGTCAAGCCTGGATTCCATCCAGCCGCTGGGGTTTCCTTCCAAGGAACTCTGCAGAGAGTAAAGCACAAGTGTGTCCAGAGGCATGTATTAGGTGGCCCAGTTAGCTGAAGACATATTGAATTTCATGGGCCATCTAGTGCAATATAGTGGCTTGTTTCTGGGACTAGAAAAAAGGAAGCCCACATCCTAGTCCACTCTTGGCCAGGAAATCTCACTGGGAGGTTGGAGCCAGACTCTCTTTCTCAGCCCAACCTACCTCACACAGTTGTTGTGGTGGGGAAAAAATAAATCTAGTACTTTGCTGAGATCCAAGCATACTAAACAAAAATATTAACACTAGACTTGACATGATTGACCTTTTTTTGTTTTCTACTGAATTAAGCGATTTAGAGTTGTGGTTTCTTCTTGAGCATCTGTTGTGCTGGGTGTTTGGAACAAATCTCAGCCTCCAGATATCTGAAGTTTTAGCAGTTATTTTGGGGGGCAAATTAGTGAGACTTTTAGGGACCTTTCAGGTAGGGAAGAATTGAGGATAATTATCCAATATAAAGGTAATTCAGGATCATAAATAAACGGATGATTTCAGACTTTTCATTCAGGATGGTAAAATTACTCAGGCAAAAGCTTTGCTTTAATTTTATGAAACATTTTATATCCTGTCTTTCTAATGCATATTTTGAGGCTTCTCCATAGGCTCCATTTACTGGGCCATTAAACAAAAAAAGCACAGAGACAACTGAAGAAAGAAATGCATTAAGTTATGATTCAGTGAAAAGAAGGAAGACTTCATCTCCCCTTTACATTCTTAAATGGCCTTGGCTAGGCTAGAGGTGATGGATATTCATCGGGGTGAAGCTGCGTGGTTGCTTTAAAGAGATGACTCATTACAGTCAGTGCAACTCTTAAAGCAGCCCCGATTTTATTTCAAGCTGACCTGATGGAAAGCTGGAAAAAGGGATTGTTTAGGGCAGTGTTTATCGATCTCAGCAACTTTAAGATGTCTGGACATTACTCCCAGAATTCCCCAGCTTCCAGAAGTCCAGACATTTTAAGGTTGCTGAGATTGAGAAACACGAGCTTAGGGAAAAGCCCAGACGGACGACCTTGCTGGAAGTTCAAAGTGCTGCCAAGCCTTGTTGTTGTTTATTCGTGCTTCCGACTCTTTGTGACTTCATGGACCAGCCCACGCCGGAACTTCCTGTCGGTCGTCAACACCCCCAGCTCCCCCAGGGACGAGTCTGTCACCTCTAGAATATCATCCATCCACCTTGCCCTTGGTCGGCCCCTCTTCCTTTTGCCTTCCACTCTCCCTAGCATCAGCATCTTCTCCAGGGTGTCCTGTCTTCTCATTATGTGGCCAAAGTATTTCAGTTTTGCCTTTAATATCATTCCCTCGAGTGAGCAGTCTGGCTTTATTTCCTGGAGGATGGACTGGTTTGATCTTCTTGCAGTCCAAGGACACTCAGAATTTTCCTCCAACACCACAGTTCAAAAGCATCGACCTTCCTTCTCTCAGCCTTCCTTATGGTCCAGCTCTCGCAGCCATATGTTACTACGGGGAACACCATTGCTTTAACTATGCGGACCTTTGTTGTCAGTGTGATGTCTCTGCTCTTAACTATTTGATTGAGATTTGTCATTGCTCTTCTCCCAAGCCAAGCCTTGCACGGCCCTTTTAACTAGCTGCTCAGGAGACGCAAAAGGAAAAGAGGGAGAAAGCTGTGAATGATCCGAGAACGCAAACTGGAGGCTTTTCTGCCGGGCGTAGAGCTCTCTTGATTTGGAAAGAAACGGCAGCACGACCTTCGAGGGTTTTGCTCGCTGTTCGGGGCCCTCAAGTTGGCTCCCGGTCCTTTTCCTTCGAAGTCAAAGCCCGCGACTTCTAGCGGGATTTCCTGCCCAAAGTCTCCAGACGAGATTCGCCGGAAACTTGTCGGAAGACCACCCAGTCTCTGCTCTGAACGAAACGGAGTGCCTCTTTCCGGGAGAGGTTGCGGCGCCGGCTCCGCACCGCGATCCGAGGCCCCTTCCCGGGAACGCTTTGCTTCTCCTCCGAAGTGCCTCTCTTCCGTCTCCGGCGCCACGTCGGCACCGCCCGTCAGAAGGGCCCAACGCGTGCAGTGGCCCGTCGCCCGCTCAGCTTGCAAAAAAGTGTCCGCGATGCCAGTCTGAGCAAAAGCTGCGGAATTCCGCCTTTCCCACCAGCGCAGGGGCTGAATTGTCTTCGCGGTGAAATTCCTTACTCGGGAAACGTTTCTATGCTCCATTTATTAGTTTTTCAGACAGCCTAAAATGAACTTTACCAGGCGGTGTCTTTGTTTAAAACTGGTGATCGCTGTCTTAGGTTCCTTGCGACGGCATAAATCCTATTTTATGCTCGGACACTTCCAAGAAACAGGGTGGTAGTTGCGTGTATCACAATACTTTTTCGGGAGCAAACTTCACTGAAATGACTTGTTTCAGACTTATTTCCAAGTACGAGCATTTAACTACTACAGATCGGTATATCAGGAAGACAATATACGGACCGGGAAGGAAGTTTGAAACTGTTTATACTTTAAATAATTGAGCTCCTTCCCCAGCTCAAACTGTTTTGAGAAAATAGGAGTTATGCACTTTCTGGGGCAGTCTTATTCCTTTATCTTGGAGTAAAGCCCCTTGCAACTTACTCCAGGAAATTTTATTTTTAGTGAATTGGAATAATGTGGTCCCACTGATGTTTTAAAGCATTCTAATTTGGAACTGTTGGGTTTCTCCCATAGAAGTCAATCCATCTACCTGTGGTTCTCCACAGTAGCACAGACCAGGTGTACCTTGAGGTCTGACAAGTGAATTCATTAAAAATTGGACGGGGTACTGTTGTGGCTTTTAAGAACCTAAAATAAACATGCAGTAAGGTAACCATGTCCAATTACAAATACTTCAATTCATGGCCTGGTTTGAGTGATTATCAGTAATCAGAATTATATTTCAAGGCATGCTGGTAATTTCCTATAAAAGTTTTGCTGCTGGTGAATCAAAGAACTGTCTGGTCTGCTGAATTCCTCCCATCCTCTTCTAGTAGAAGAAAAAATGCCAAAAGCTCTTGCTTTTAATGGCTGCATCTTAGCCATCAACACACATCATATGTAGATGTCCTATTGACTCTATTGGGACTGTGCAAACGTGTTTGCAGTACCTGGCTTCAAGCCGATTTAAGCCAAAGGGATTGGGAGGACGTACTGCTGGAGTTAATGAGACATGCATCTCAAAAGATAAACTTCCATCTAATCTTAAACAACTTTATGGAAAGTAAAGCTGCCCTGCGAATGAGACTTACTCCTTGTAGTAAGTGCACCTTTGATTTGGATCTCCATCCAATGCATGTATCTTGCATTTAGGGTCTGCCAAGTAACATGCTTAGGTTTTACGTCTGTTAAAAACAGTCCTCTGTATGAAGCTATTATCCTAGTCTGACTACAAAGCTTTTGAAAGCCATTTTGTGAGGCATCAAATGAATCAGCTCAGGCTGTGGACTAAGGGAATCCATTCAGCTCCTACCCTGCAGAGTAGACTAGAGTCTTCAGGGCATGGTTTCAGCTGGTGACATCAGTAAGCCTGTATTATTCTTATATCAGTATCAGTAAGCCGCATATTATTCTTATATGCCAGGGAGTAAATCCAACTGGGCACACTGTAGTTTATCTCTTGAGCTAAGATGCATGGAACTATACAATTAAAAGTGGTGTAGATTGTCAATAAAAATATTACTGAAGTAGTTAGGCCAAGTCTATGCTTGGACTCAGTGGATTTTATAATGTGATTCCTGTCTGTGGTATTTGCCTAGGGAGGAAAACTGCATTAAATCTAAGGCTGCTCTCTTATGGGATAGGAAAGGACAACAGGGAATACCTTCAAACCAGTCCACAAAGCAGACATTCCTGAAAGGCCAGCACCTAGTCCTAAATGTAATTTTCCCCTGTAACAAATACACCTTTATTTATTTAAGGTACCTTGACCCCTGATATGACCTCTCCCTGGCTACTAACTTCAACCTTCTCTCCCAGGCATAAACAGATGGGGGATTAGACCAAAGCTGCACATACTTGCAAGTTTACTTTCTTCACCTGTAATTTCAAATCCCCTTTCAAATGTACAAGTTACCTGAAGATAGATCTCTATGGGTTTCTGCCCTCCTCTAAATGGAAGCAATTCTAAATTAGAGGCTAAGGAGCAAAAAGGAAACACAGATATCGCCAAATAGGCCGCAATGCCTCTTGGACCTTAATGCCAGGAGGAAATGGCTAAAACAAACTGAATGGATAAATGGATCCAAATGGCTAAAACAAACAGCACAGTCAGCTCCAGGAATGTGCCTCACTTCCCATTACTTTCAGCTGGGCTCTTAACTTACAAGTCCCATTTAAATCAAAGGGACATGTGACCCTTCCAATCTGAATATGGAACAACATGGTGTATGGGAAGTCAGAGGAACATACTTCCAGTGAAACGAAGAGCCCAGGCTAGATATCTTAACCACAAACTTCAGTGGGACTTCTCTGCACATGGCCAGGAAGGAAGGAGCCCTGAGATGCAACTCTTAGTATGTTAGGCTGGGAGGGCTGACTTAAAGTCTTTCCCAATGAAAGACTTCTGAAGAACAGGAGGGTTGTATGTACACAACATGCTTAACTGAGACAGTTACTGACTTAAAGGCTGCCTTTGCTTATGTTAGCCCTGCTGATGTTTCAGCATTCACTAGGAGTGGGGGAGGGGCTTAGCTTATTGTGAGAACTCAGCACCTTTGTTTGTTCTATCTTTATTGTACAAACCCAGAAAATGGATGGATTCAGTAACAGGTTCAGTGGGCTACATGAATGCAGACACAGGAAAGAATCCCAGGGAATCTGGTTCTGGCTTCCGATATACTTCCACTTGCACAAGCCAGTTCTGTAGCTATAGGAATCCTGAACTTAAACACACGGACTGAAAACTAAGTCCCCAGGAAAACACTATCAATGCCTAAAATGAACCGAATGGGTGAAGGGACTAACACTAAAGGGACTAACGTCTGAAGGGCACAAATCAGTGCCCTTCAGACATGATAGAACTATTATCATCCCACCTTTATTATTTTTATAAATAACTCAAGGTGGCGAACATCCCTTCCTCCTCCTATTTTCCCCACAACAATGACAATTCCATCATCTGAATGGGTGAAGGGATTAACACGAAACAAATCAGTGCCCTTCAGATGTTATAGAACGACAATTCCATCATCTCATTGACCATGTCATCGGGGTGTCCTCTCAGACTGTAATGTCACCATTCAGGAACAAAAAGAAAATATCAGGGTCTTACGAAGATGTATCTTCCACAGGGCTTACCTGCATGTAACTCTCGAAAATTAGTACTTTTGCTTACTTTTGGCTAGAGATTGGGTTAAACTGGGATGTGAGTAGTTGTTTCAGCATATTGTTGCTTAAGCCTACTATGCATCATATTAAATCATAATATGGTTTATTCTGTTGGCCAAAGAATGTGGATTGGATTAAAGGAGCAGGAACTTGTGGCCCTCTAGGTACTGTTGGATTAGGTAAAGGTAAAGGTTTCCCTTGACGTAAAGTCCAGTCGTGTCCGACTCTAGGGGGCGGTGCTCATCTCCGTTTCAAAGCCTTGGAGCCGGCGTTGTCCATAGGACACTTCCGGGTCATGTGGCCAGCATGACTCACGGAACGCCGTTACCTTCCCGCCGAAGCGGTACCAATTAATCTACTCACATTTGCATGTTTTCGAACTGCTTGGTGTGCAGAAGCTGGGACGAGCAACGGGAGCTCACCCCGCCGCGCGGTTTCGAACCGCCGACCTTCCGATCGACAGCTCAGCGGTTTAACCCGCAGCGCCACCGCTGCTGGAGGACCATAAATTCCCCTCTGGAGATTAGGCAAATTCAAGGAAAATAAGTTGAACTGTGATTAATAACAGATAGTTCAATGAGAGGAATTTGTCAATTTGTCATTTGTCATATTGGTTCTTTTAATTGTCCATTTTAGAATGGGAGTGTCCATGTTGAATGGCAACATACCTTTTAACACTAAGTGGGGATAAATCATAGAATGGCTGGTTCCATCTCACTTTGATCTACAGTTGGAGGTGGACTATTGAACTTTGGACCTTTAGTCCAAGCTACTACATTTTGCACCTTCTTTTTTCTCTTCTGAGAAAACTGTCCTAAATCCTTCATGTCTAGATTCTCAGGAACAGTGTTTCTCAACCTCAACAACTTTGAGATGTGTGGACTTCAACTGCCAGAATTCCCCAGCCAGCCATGGCTGGCTGGGGAATTCTGGCAGTTGAAGTCCACACATCTCAAAGTTGTTGAGGTTGAGAAATCCTGCTCAGGAATAACTGATCTACCTCAGCAGCAGTGCTTTCTGAAATGCAGTAGTGACAGCAACAAAAAATAATTTATATTTACATGTAATAGGATGAAGCAGAGATTCATCCTAAGATGCTTAATAAAATAATTATGTGATCCAGTTCTATTAAAGGTATGAGTCTATGAAAGATTTGGGCTTTCTAAGTAGCACAGCTGGGATTTCAAAAGAATATTATGATCCAAGACAATATTTAGACAAATTACAGTGGTATAATTCTTACAGGTATGACAGGAAAAAGGTTTTGATTAAAAAAAAAAAATCAAAGGTTGGAATTCCAGATTAAGTCCCCTGAGTTTTAATAGTTGTTAGTCTATAGATCTATGGGTTCCTGGGATCCCTGAATTCAGTTTTTGCTCTATAGCAGGAGTGCAAAACTTCTGGGCCAGGAATTGCATGCCTTCTATACCAAATGTCATTGCTTGTAACACTGCTTCTTTGCTTTTCAGATAAATGTGCAGAAGGAGCAAAATGCTTGGAGGAGAAGGAACTTAATGCTATGTGCTTTATTACCAACTAAGTTTCAAATAATTGGGATTGGAATTGCATTTATATCTTAATTTCCAGTTTAAGTTACAGTCTGACTTTCCTGAAGAACCCAGCAATGGAGAGCATGAATTACTTGTGCAGTGGAACTGCCTTTTCTGGCTTTGACTATTTTGAAATTAACTTTTCCCCTATTCAAAGCATTTTTAAGTAATAGACATGAACATGCCTGGACCCTTGACCAAGTAACAATATAATTATGTAGATGTTCTTTCCAAAGTATACCAAAGTAGGTGGAACCTGATCCTATGCATTCAGAAATAAATTTCACAGAGTTCCTTCGATACCAGGCTGACCAGTCATTTAACCTGACAGATCCTCCCTCCCAAAAGTGGGCTGTTAAAATGAACATGCAAGGAACCCAGCCATTAAGTTGCTTGGAAACCATCCGTGAGTGTCAACCTCCATGAAATTAAACTGCATTTTCCCCCACATGTTGGTATTCTGCCCTTCCTTCCTGCAAGGCTACTGACAGCCACATCAAAAGACCAGGCTGCCTGGAAATTGGGCAATGACCGATTAGGGCAGGTTGAACTGATTCATCTCCGAATTGTATTTGGTGGATTATTTTTAAATGCTGTTGCTTATTTTACTGTATTATGTATTTGTCATATTTATAAAGCCGCCCATCTCACATAAAATTGACTCTTTTATCACCAAGCCATTAATTTTACTGAAGAAATGAATGACAGAGCCCAATATGAGATCCCTTGCTTTTTAATAGAAATAGAAGGGGAACTTTAGAATCCTGCAAAGGGAAGGGGCTGCCTTCCTATCCTACCATCTTTGGATTTCTTAGTTCAGAAAAAGGTTTGGAACAAACTGCCTACCCTTATCTCTCTTCAAAGCAGTAATTACACACCATCCTGTGTGGAACACAGAGCAGTTCGTTGGCTTGGCGATTTGAGGAGAAAATGAATCGATACTCAGGTGGGGCAGGTAAGGAGCGACAACCCTGCCGCCGGACCGTTAGGGCAACTAGGCTACTTTTGCCAGGAACAAAAATGCCCGTTGAAATGTAAGAAACCCTTTATTTACAGTCCACTTTTCTCCATCTCCTTCCACGTCTGTGGTCTCTCCCAGCGCCTTCTCTCGTGGCCCGAGACCAGGAAGCAACCGTTTGCCAAGGGCTCGGGTGGGCAGGCCTGCTTCTTGCCGCGAACGGGCGAAGGAGCCAAACGAGGATCGAGGGCCGCAAAAGCTGAGTTTTTCCTTGGCCTTTGCTGAGCTACTCGAACCAGAAACCTTCGCGGCCACGGGCGCCGGGGGCATTCCGGCGTGAAGGCGCCCAACTTTCCTGCCTGCCTACCTGAACGGACCCGGTCCAGGGCGCGCCGTCTCCTATCCCATCGGTAAGGAGAGACTGGCAGCCCAGTTCCCCCCGCTGTTCAAAGTCAATTCCCGCGGAACCCGTTCTGGAGCGCTCCGCCCACACCAGGGGTTAGTATCCCGCATCCAGAGGCCTCTGCTAGGCTGAGCCCTCGAAGCTGGGACTCTTGGCAGCTTCCCAGCTTGGCTGAGGGGAGGCAATCACGGAGAGTCCCGCAGGCAGAACGAGGACTCGGGGCACCGCAGAGGCTCGCGGCCTTGCTCCAGGCCGGGGAGAGGAGGCGGCGGCTCGGAGTGAGCTGCGGTCTCCAAGCCCGCGGGTGGGTGCAGCTCCGAGCTGTGCCGCTGCAAGGCCTGCTCAGGGGCGGCTCCCGGCTCAGTCCGTTCCGCGTCGCTGCCGAGCTCCAGATCCAGGGATTCTGCCTCGCTGCTGTCACTCTCGCCTTCCGAGCGGCTCGGGCTGTGCTCGAGCTCACCTTCGCCCGCCGGCCCGGGCCCCAGACCCGCCCCACCTGCAGCCGCCTTCGCCGCCGGCTCCTTCTCTTTGTCTTTCTGCGCCTGCGCCTCTTTGGAGTGCCTCCACTTCATGCGCCGGTTCTGGAACCAGACTTTCACCTGCAGGCAAATACAGAACGGAGAACGGGGCTCGAAATTAACTCGGGCTAGACGGGATTTCCTCCACTCTGTATTGGTTCCCCTCCCTGGTCTGCGATAATGCACTTTTTAAAAAAGTAAAATATTCTAGTCCTCATGGATATAGAAATAAATGCATAACACAGTACAATAATTAATGTTGGGAGCGTATGTTTCGGAAGGGTCATGCTGTGTGTGAGGTTTTCATCTCCAAAATGAAAATTTAGGGCCGTTTTCTCATTAGTCATCCAATCGTTGTGCCGATGTAACAGTAGTGAGGACAGTCTTTATATCCCCCCAAGGATGGGGGTGGCGCTTAGGAGTGGGAGAAGGAGGAAGAGAGCGCTGTTGGTGCTTTCGGTAGAGAGAAGCGTTCACGATTGCCTGGGCGTCTCACGGCGCTTGGGGAGCCTGGCCTTAAGGGTCAGGAATTAGGTGTAGTGGTTAAGGCACCAGGCTAGAAACCGGGACACCTGAATACGAGCCAGCTGGGTGACCTTGGGCCAGTCACTCCTTCTCAGCCCTAGGAAGCAGGCAAGCGCAACCCGCTTCTGAAAAACCTTGCCGAGAAAACTGCAGGGAATTGTCCAGGTAGCCACCGGGAGTCAAGACCGGCTGAAGGCACAAAAATACAACAACAACAACGGCTCCTAGTTTTGTGCTAACTGGGCAGAATGTCACCGATTCCTCTGCCCCTTTCTTTCCGATAAAATCTGGACGGTGGACTCGCTTTGCTGGGCCGACTCGCTTTAATTAGCCACCCAACCGTTCGGGCTCCACAGAAAGAGGTGGGCTCCAAAGTTTGATTCAGAATTTAAAGGTGGGTTTATGCCCCCCTTTGTCATGCAAGGTAATAAAAGGTATCGGCTAAACCCAAATCCGAAGCGCTGGTTCACTATTTTGGCTTTCCTCACTCATTCCCGTTTACCCGGTCAGTGACATTAATGGACAAAAAATGGCAGAGGAGAGGAAAACGAAAATGCCTTGGATGTTCTCAGAAAAAAGTGTGTGTGTGTATCAAGGGGGAAGTGAAACAGCTGACCTCTTGCCACCACAAGTACTTCATCTGTAAATTCTTAATCCTGCTGTTTCTAAGAGTGAGGCCCAGGCTCTTCCTGCAGAAATATTTGCAGGTAAAGTCACTGGAAATGGAGGAAGATGTTGGCGGCGGGGGCTGGGGGGACGGGGGGGGGTGGAGAGTCTGAAAGAGATGCCATCAACAGCTAGTCCACCTCAGATTTTCACTTCCTAACAAAATTGAGTTCCTAAGAATTTTCAGGGCATTGAGAGAGAATTGGATCTTCCTTCACTCTCCTGCTACTTCTCTATTTAGTACTATACAGCAAAATTACATAAATTCTTTAATTAGTTCCAGAGGCTGCCGCAAAATGGCGTATGTCTCTCTGCATTTTAGACATTAAGATTACAAAGCCTCTCAATTTTCCTAGTTCTTTCCTCCCATTTAAGTGTCTTGTTAAAATCTGGGTGGTCTACAGGTGATCGAGGCTAGAGTGTTAATGTAGTCGGCCAGGCTTTTTATTCTGGCAACTAGTACGGAATCAGTCCGATTTTATGCTATGTGCAGTCTGATTTTTCTCCAGCGGTTGGGATTCCTTTCTAGATCCAACAGGGAGGACCAAGTATATGTACCTGGAGGAACTTCTGAAGAAGAAGGAAAGGGGAGGAGGGAGGGAGTGTATTATGTGGATAACAGCTTGTCCCATTATAGGACAAATGCAAGACCTTTACTTACATCAAACATTTTTAAAATAACATGTAAACATTTTAAAAGAAAATAATGATATTGTTCATGAATCTGCCTTTATGGCTGTCCTGTCACTTCCTTCACTGTATTTGTATTTTTATTTTATCTCGTTAATAAAGAAAAGTTATCTGTGATGATGATTCTAAGAGGTGCCATCCTGACCGTATATGGGCCTATGTAGCTTGGTAACTGATTCCAAAACAAAAGCAGAGATCAGATTAAAGTTGTTGACTTGGTTTTCAAAGGAAGAAGTTAAGGCTATGTCCATTTACCCAGGAGTAAATCCCATTGAACTCAATGGAACTTTCTTCTCAGGAGACATTTATAGAATTGCACAATTAAAAAAAAACAATTCCAATGAGTTCAGGAAAACTAAAAAGTGTGTCTGCTTACCCAGACATAGTTCTTTTACAAACAGGATAAACGTTCAAAGAAGATGTACTAAAATAAGTAAAAAATACAGAATATTTTCTGTAATTATATGCTATTTCATAAAATATTATTCTGTCAAGAAAGTTTTCCACCCCCGCCCCACCTTTTCTTTATAGGAACCTCCAGTATCCACCACAGTGACTAGGGCTGCTGGGAACCGTAGTTCAGCCAGCCATTTCTAGAAGCTCACAGGTTCCCCGGGTATGTGATATGGTACAGTTCCTCTAGATGAGAAATCAAGGTTTGTATAGTGAGGATCTCTCTTTTCTCTGAATAAGGGAAGTCTTTTGGATCCACATGGCTGCCAGGAGGAGAGCATTGGCACTTTCCTCCAGTGTCTCCACTTTTTGCGTTAGTTAGGGAAAGCACCGGGGAATTTTTCCTTCCTGTCTCAAAAGACAGACTCCCCAGCTCATAAAATTTAGCCCACGCTCGCCCAGAAAGGGCATTTGTGAACGTGAAGAAAACAAGGAACCCTTCTCACCCCAACGCGGTGGAAAACCAAACTTAGTGCGCTGGGGAGGGGGGGAGGGAGGGAGGGAGAAAACGTGCAGTTGTCCGAATTCTCGCACCGCCTCCTCTCCCCTTCCGTTAAGTTTCCACTGGAAGAGGATATATGCAGCTCAGGGCTGAACTGTGGAGTCAGTTCCACAGGATTAGGCTGGAGTCGACAGCGCCCCTATTTTCGGTTCCCCTCCCGGCCAGTTGTCCCTTCTTTCTTGCCGGCATTTCCCGCTGGCGGCCAAAGTAAACACTTCGGCTGTAATGACAGACCAATCTTGCGCTTAATTTATGGTCCCACTAGACGTGTGTATTTACTGCCTGGCCTTGCTCAGGACAAAGCCGTGTAGAAACAAATTATTTTGTTGCATCCAGAGGTTTCTCTATGGGTGTGGGGGGGGAGACACAAGGGCGGTCAAGTTGTTCTTTTCTGCCCTGCAGCTGCCTCTCCCACGCGCAAAACACCCTCCACTTAAACCAACTTCTACAAGCAAAATCTATCCGGGCTAACGGCGTATTTAATTAACCTATATTTTCAACTCCCCAATGCATTGAACCAAAAAAGAACCGGGTTACTCGTCACGTACACACTTCCAGACACACAAAATCTAATCAAGGTTAAAATTAACGACGTTTAACATGTTGGCTAATACAACTACTTGATTTGTAATTGATGTGGTTAAGGCTACCGTGTGAACGAACACTCTGTTCAGTAAGGGCGCGCAGACGGGACTGCGGCCTTAGACGGCGAGTCTGGGAAGTAGCACTTCAGTTTTTCCGAATATGGATGAAGACGTTAACCGGGTATATAAGAAGCCCATTTTATACCCAGTTTCCTGAATTCAAGCATCAGTGACTGGGTTCACCCAAGAGGCTTAACCAAGTCAGGCAAAATCTCAGGGGCTCCATTCGCATAACATGCTATAATTGATTAAATTGGTTTTTGTTGTTTTTTAAGGCTTGCTCTGCTGTGCAAAGATGGCCTGATGGTTTAGCTGATGGCTCCATGTGCTCTGCCAGCCCAGCTGGGTTGATGTTATGGCTGTGAGGCTGTTGTGTGAATCCCACCAGTGGGAGTTACTTTGGAGTAAGCTGAGGAATTATGAAAACACTTTCAGTAATATACTTGAACCACTGTAGGGAATAAGTTCCTCCTCGGGAAACATTTGTATGCCCAGTGGGTAAGAAATCAGGATACCACAAGACACTTGTGCTGGGCGTGCGCATGTGCTGAGGCGCATGAGAGGTGAAGTGGCTGAGTCTATTTGCTGCCTATTACATACAGGGGTATGTGGGTTTTATTTCTTTGTTACGTACGGGGAGAGGGAGATTGCTTAAAAAAAATAGCCTGTGAACTTTAACAAATAACAGCCTGAGCAAGAATAGGATTTATAATAGACGTGCTAGCAGAGACTCAGCTAAATGCTCAATGGGGATTGGGGCTACGGATAAATTAGTCAAACTTTAAAAAAAAAAAATGCTTACTTGAGCATCCGTGAGCCCTAACATGGCGGCCAATTGTTTTCTGTCCGGTTTGGTGACATATTTCTGGATTTCAAAGCGTTTCTCCAATCCTTTTCTTTGGAGATTAGAAAAAACAGCCCGGGACCACGAGCGTTTCCGTTTGTAGGTCTGAGGCAGCGTGTCTTTCGTAAGCACCGCATACGGACCTGGAGGGTTGAACAAAAGAAGAGGAAGAGAGAGGCATTTAAGGGCTGCTCGTGAGCGGATAAAAGTCGAATCCCAGCCGCCCCCGCCTGCAGGGAAAGAGCATTCAAGGGGGCTAACTTTCCAAGAAACTCTCCAGTAGGCGCCGGCTGCTAAGAATAGCTCCGTTCCCGTAGTCAAGGGCCACTAATCCTGTCTTTTAGTGGCTGCAAAAGAACCCTGCGCTGCCGCCGCCGCCGCCGCCGTGCCTGAAATAACGCCGCCCGCCCCTGCAATTCCTCCTCCTTTCTTTGGATCCTCTTATGCTCCGGGATCTCTAGCCTATTTAATTCCCCTCCAAGGATTCCCTGGCGCTGATTCTCCTTGAAAGCGAGCGCCCTATTACCCTCGACTTCCCAGATGTTGCTAGATTTCTTGGCGCCGTTAACAATCCAAGGCTTCCATAGCAACAGCCCGGAGAGGGTGTCAGTTAAGTCAGGCGCAAAGAAACGGCGTCTTTCGTTCGCTCCTTCTTTCCCACCTACGGCTAAGGCTGAGTGTCTCTTTGCTTGTCAAAAGGGCCATCCATTACCAGGATCCGTTTCCGTGAAAGCAAGCTCTGCTGAAACAAATAATGTGCTTAGGATCCGGTGCTGAGGATCCTAACTGCAAGCGCCGAGCCTTCCATAGGCTTACTTCGAAGTAATACCCATGCTCCTTATTCCAAGGGAAAAAGTGGGTAAGAAAGCATCCCTTGAAGAAATTAATCTACCTTTCCCAACTGGGTGCCCTCCAAAGGGACTAAATTCCAGCCAGGAAAAATGTCACGTTGTCTGGGGATGTTGGGAACACCGGAAGGTTATCAGGTTCACTCTCACTTTGGGAGTGACAGAGAAGGATTGATCCGTGCCCAGGATGAGTTTTTATACCTGGAAAAGTGTCTTGAAACTGGTGCTGAACGGAATTCCTTGGGGTGGTGTTTAAGGGTCCCAGGACCCCGGAGGCCTCGTTAATGGGTTCTAGAGGCGTGAAGAACTGGCCGGCGGGAGGCTGTAAGGTGGGGACATGAACCCCGCTTGGGCGGCTGGCAGTTAATAAAGAGGTCAGATCTGTGGGCACAGGAACAAGGAGAGCTCTGTTACAAGGCGAGCAGCGAACCACAGCAGCCCGACCGACCCCCTCTAAGCACCTCGGCCTTGGCAGCAGGACCGGTGGCCTGAAGGGGAGCGGGGGATGCGCTGAAGCCTCCTTCAAAGGCATGGGGGCCCTCATAGGACCCGAAGCTGACAAACTCCTCCACACACTAATACCACCACGAGGATCACTGTATGCGTTCCTCATCCAAGACCAAAACCAAACTCAGAAACCAGTCCAATTCCATTCAAGGCAGGTGGAAATCCTGCAGCCTCATTACTTGGGAGTTTGCCCATTGAAATCAGTGAGAGTGGGATCCTGCTCTGAGTAATCCTGGTTCTGTGGCCTTCACCCCTCTGGCCAGGTAGGCCCGAACCAGGAGAGAACCTCTCCAGCTGCCTCTTTTGGCCTTAGATGCCACATATCAGGAGCATTTACTTCCCAGTTAGGCTTCCCAGTTAATGACGCCATTTGTATCACAGTGGTGAGGACCTGGTTTGGGTAATCCTCCCCCACTCCAAGAATAGGTGGAGGGAAGGGGAGAAACAAAGGAAGAGTAAAGGAGTCAAACCCCACATTATTTTAGGGAGGACAGCCAGAGTAAGGTATTTCCACAGCCAAAGACCTCTAGAGCCCAAATTGCTCTTCTTAGTTTTTACAAATGCGAAGTAACTTCTAACATGCCTCTAGGCCATTCTCCCTTGCTTGACCCAGCACCTTCTTCAACCAAACACCCTTGCATGCAAAGGGACCAAGGGATTGATTCACTTGATAGATAACAACAACCGCCAGGCCCACAGGGAGCTCAGCAACAGGTTGGGCCAATGGGCTTCAGTCCAAGGGACCAGCTTTTGCCATGTGGAGGCTTAGGCCCTCCACCCGAAAATCTAAACTCGGGGGGGGGGGGTTTGGGCAGAAAAGGGCTTTGATGTGATCTTACAATTAAAGTCTCTCCCCTCCCCCCTCTCTTAATAAAGCTTTCTTGGGCAGTTTGCATTTCTTGTAATCCACAAGGATCTTTAACATTAAGTGCAATCAGAGATAGTTTTCCTTGGGTCATAAATATGCTCACCATAGGCAATAATGGAGTGACTTAGCTCACAGAGAAAGATTGGTTGCTCCCACCTCCAATGTATTAGTGGATAAATGCATTCATTGCAAATGAATGCATTCAGGGTGGACAGTGCAAAACTTCAAGTGCTTACTCAGAAGTAAACCCCGTTTACTTCAAGGAGGACTTACTCCCAACTGTGGGGGCCAGAAAACAGGCCAACAATCCAGGTAGTTCCGAATTGCAATGTCCAAATCAACGGGGCTTACTTCCAAGTAAATACATTCTGGATGGAGACTGGCCTAAATTTCTTCCAAAGTTTTCTGAATCTTTAAGCAATCCAATTGCTCAACTATTTGTTCCATTGAGCAACAACAGAAACATCGCAGCAGTCGTGTTGGGTTCCTTCCCCCAATTCAGGAAAGGGCTGACTTTTCAAGTTACACTTGATTACGGACAGAGGTGTGTTTTTTCCGACCTAATCTAAAGGTTTGGGCATTAATAAGCGAAGGAAGATTAGCAAAATGAGTCGTTCTGTAAACTCTTTTCCCCACTTCAACCGCCCTCCTATGGGCTGTAAGTAAGGATTTGCAACTTCATAGCAGGACTACATAGGGACGATCTTCCAGTTGAACTGGGAAGGTTATACATAATCAGCCTTCGAATAAAAAGAGAGCACGGTCCATCGAAAGACCTGTGAAACGACTCGGCTGGAAGCGGAGGGGCTCGACTGTTCTGCTCAAACCCCACGGAATGGAGCGCTGCTTCTCTGTCTATACCCACAACACGCGCCCGCGCGCACACACACACACACACAAGTACACGCACACATTTTCTGTTCCACATACAGTTTAACCGAACAGCTTCAGTTCTCTAGGAGGGAGGGGAAAGCAAAAAGCCAACCTCTCAGCGTGTTGCTCTCCTTGAGTTTTGGGTCGAACTCGGCAGACAAAATGCGATCAATCCCAAATTTCAAGTCTTTGCTAGAGGGAGCGGCGGCAGAGCCAGGGTGAGTCTGGAGGCTTTGCCCTCCGCCCGGGGTTCGTGCACCTCCGCTGGAGCCCCCTGTGGGAGAGCGCTGGTGCTGAGGATGAGAGTGGTGGTAGGTAGCCGAGAGAGGTGACAGCCTAGTGGCGAAGGCGACTGATGTGTCCGGGGCCACCATGGGGGTAGGTCTGAGCGGAGAAGAGGCGGCGTGGAACTGTGCATGGGCATGGATTCCCCCTAAATGGGAGGCCAGATTAGCCGAGGCTCCTCCGGGCAGACCATCGACTGAGGCTTCTCCTGCGGCGGCGTGTAAAATGTCCGCGATGCAGAAAGACGGCTTCTTGAGCCCCGAGGGATCCAAGGAGAAACAGCCGCCAGCGCCGGGGCCCGCCGGGGTACAATACGCCGCTGACCACAGACTGAAGTTCGAAGCATAAAAGGGGGCCAGTCCGGCCGTGTACATCCTGCTGGTCCGGAGGCCACCCGCTCCTGCCTCAGCTCCTTCTGCTGCCCAGATAGACCCACCCGCAGGCCGCTAGCCGTTAATCGCCTCCTTCCCTCTGGCCAGCCGGGAGAGCTCAACGTGGAGATGTCTCTTGGCCTGGGCGCATCACTGGAGGCGAAACGAGGCCACGCAGAGCTCAAGCCAGGCGCTGGGAAAGACAGGCGCGACAAACAAAATAACAAAAAAAAAAACGCGCGCGCGCACCCACACCCAAACACACACACACACACACACACACGAAACTCCCCTCTCTGGAAACAGGAGAAGGGGGGGGAATGAAAAGCATCCACCCGCCCACGACCCTTCAGCAAAAGCAGCTTCCCAGATTCTCTCTCTCTCTCTCTTTTTTTAACGCGGAGAAAAAAAGCAAGTTTCTTCTGAGGCTTGATTGGACAGGAAGCGGCCAATCGGAGCATCAGAGGGATGGCCAAGAAAGGAAGGAAAGAAGGAAGGAAGAAGGGGGAGCAGCAAGCCCCGCCTCCGCCGTGCCCTCAACTTTGTGGCACTCCCCGACCGAGCGAAAATCGGCCTTTGGGGGCTCTCCGTTCCTTCCTCTGCCTGTGGGTCTTCTTCGAAACCGCAGGGCTCCTGCTAATTGTCCCCGCCGCTCCTCTCTGTGCAAGACAGCGGCGTAGATATGCCCAGCTCGGAGAGTGCAGCTGCCTGTGCCCTTCCCGACCTGTTCCACTTAAGCGTCAGAACGAGAACGAGAACGAGGCAGCGTCAGAGGCAGCCGCGGTTTCTCTCCGGAGCCTCCAGGGAAGGAGAGAAGGAGACCTCGCAGGCTTTTAGCTGGGGCGGTGCAAAGAGTGGGCATTTCCCTTCCAAATGAATTATCAGGTCCTTAATAACGGAATCGGGGTGTCACAGAGTTGAGGCGGTGTCTTGTCCTTCCATTCCTGAATATGGAGGGTCTGCGGGGACGGGGGGGCAGGATGAATCTTTCGTACGCAACAACTTCCATTCTCCTATATAGCCAGGTAGGGCTGGGACCGACTAATGCCCGAAACTTTTGAGGGTCACTGAGGGACAAAGTTGCTATTTCAGTCGATAAACTGCACCATCATGAGCTCGCTGGATCTGTGGCCAGGCTGTTTGGAAAGACAGTTCCTACAGCGGCCGGTGCAAACAACGCATCCCGATTGTTTTATTTTGAAGTGTGTTAATGGATGGCAAAGAGGCCTGATCATACAAAGACAGCAGAAATAAATCCCCTGGATCTGGATTTCTTTTTCAAAGGTGGCAGGAGACTTCTGGAATCTGATTCAGCCAGAGAAGCAAGCTCTAGGGATGTGTGATAAAAATCAGAGGGAAAGCAGATTCCCGCCGAAATAAATCCCATGAGGTTCAAGGGCGCTACCCTCAGTTCGATCCACTGGAAACGAATGGTTGACAAGTAATCAGTGCTGACCCTTCTGCCCATTCAAATAAAAGGAAGGAACTTGAAGGACAGTGTGCAGCTTGAAGGGAAACGCGCCTTGCCTTGATGCCAATTCAGTGGTCCAGCAGTATAAGATTGCTCTCCCCCCGCCCACCCACCCACCCCCACCGTGAAGACTCTCTATAGCGCAAAGTTTGCACGGTTTTGTATAGGTAGCCTAAATTATTGCCTTTGGGTTTTAGATCTTTTTTTTCTCTCCATGCAAACCCTACTACTACTTCTTTAAAGTATCTTTATTGTAAGTCCAGATTCCCATTAAGCAGGACTATTGCCCTGTATAGAGACAGGATTTGTTACAATGGGCTGAGACAGAAATACTAGGAAAACAAGGTGCTTCTCCAGCCTGGGGAATGAAAAAAATTGATGTTAATCATAGAACATTTTATTATATGTTTATTTTAAAAGTCAGCTTGGAATCTTACAGTCCGGGACCGTTATTAAGATGTGTCCACGATGGAGGCAGAGCTGTTTTGCAACTTTTGCCCTTTCTCATATTTATCATTTCTGAATATGAACGTGCTACTTCTTCTTGTTAATTTCAACAAGATTTGTGCAAATGAATGCCCTAAAGACCAGGCGGAAGTAAATGACGTTTGCTCAATTAAAAAAAGACAAGATTTTATATTGAGCATATAGAATCACAGGCTTAAAGCAAGTCTTGCCTAGTCTTTGGTGACTTCTTTTAGTAACATCGAAGAGACTTAAATGTCCCTCGCAATTAGCAGATGAATGACTGTGCTGAAACAATTATCAGGGGGTCTATTTTTATTTGTTTTGCAATTGACTGAACAGCTAGGAAGAAAACACAGGAACGTTGGTTCCTGGAGTGGGCTTCTTCAGGGAAACCCCAAGGCAGAAGCAGGCAGGGTGAAACCAACCCTTTCAAAAATCCACAACGAATATTCAGAACTGAAAAGATGTCTGCTACCATTAAAACCATTCCCAGTTTGATGGTGGTGGGTTGCTATCAAATCCTTCATAATTTTGTTTGGATATTGTCATGCTTTATCAAGTCAATCCTTAACCTTACAGTCCTCACCTAGAGACAATTAGAGCTCAAATTTCCATTCTTCTGAATGGGACAGAATTTGGATGGCTTAAACTCTCTAACTTCCATTTATTGTATAATTTATTGAATGGAGTTGAGATTGTTTCCTGCCACATAAGAAGCATCCTTTCTCCCTTCTTCTCTCCCTCCTCTCTCCTTCATCTCTCTTATCATTCTCAAATACGCTTCAAGGCAACTGTGGGAGCACATTTCTTCACTAGGAGCAAGTCCCACTGAATTCGGCGAAGAACGCTTCGGAGGAAAGGTGCGTAGATCAGTCTTCAATGCGATTAAACTCTTTTCAGAATTATGCCTAGTGTCCTGCCCAGAATTACCTGCAAGAAACCATCGGTTTCATTTCATTTTCCACTTTGCAGCAGTTAGTAGGAAAAAAATGGCTCGGCCATCCTTGTGACACCAAAAAACCCCCGCCTTCGTTACTGTCTTATCGGCACAATGATATAAACTGAATAACTCTCTGAATGGCGTCCTACAGCTATTCTCAAGATATTATCTTGAACAATTTTTGGAAAGCCTCTGGGTGAAACTTCAGATCCCAGAATAATTATTGAAGAAGAATATGTATTCACATTTTCTGGAAGGAAGGAGTGGCATAGATTTATCTCTTGCCATTGACTAAATAAAAATCTCCTTCCAGCCCACCTCAGCAGGACTCCTGGTGACTTCGGACACCTCTCGATCAGTTTGACGACCAGAGAGAGGGGATTGCTGTTGCCGACTTCTGCCCGTTTTCCAAAGAACTCAGCTGACAATGGCAGAGCGAAGACGCTAAAAACTTGTCGCTCTGGGAGAGAGAAGAAGCAAAAGTCCATCTTCCCAAGTTTGGACATAAACATAATAAAGGAAATGATCTCTGTTACGAAGATTTACTAGGAATCTGACAGGCAACCCTCGGTGAATTAGCCGGCCTCGCCTTCAAAAGTTAGGCATAGGTTTGAAGGAGTTTGAGCAAAGTTAGTAATATTCACTAGGAAAGTAAATGGCCCTGAAGTCAGCATTTCGTTCTGGTCCAGACGACAGAAGAACGTCCAGCTGAAGCTTCTATGGACACCGCTCGATTTTAAGGGCGAATTCAGCAAATGCAGCTCTTCTCAACCATTTCAAAACTGAGTCATTATTTAGAAACTGAGTCATTATTTAGATTGGGGCTTAAACCCACCGTTCATCAGAGCGCGCAGGATGGGTAATCTGTGGGAAAACCTGCCACCCGTCCAAAGGCACGCAGAACACTTACTCCGGTCGCACAGCTAGCGAAAACATTAACATTCTTAATTCACGGCTGACTTTAGAAAACTGGTGGATTTCAGGTAACAGCTGCAGTTCAGCTGGTTGCAAAGGTGAGAAAGAGACTTTGGCCGAACTGGAGAGAGCCGAGCACATGAACAAAACTAGCTCAGGGGAAGAGCGCACCCGGTATTGGAAGGACGAGCAGGCTGCAACCCTAAAAGCAACGGATGGATTTTATTTATAGTTAAATCCACTGAAATGTAGCCACTCTCCAGTAAAGTGCTGGAGAGTTTTTTCCACCAGTTGCATTTTAAAAAAAAGCTTTTTGAGGTGCCTGGATGAGAGGAGCCACCCTCCAACTTGAGGCGCTATATGGCCAGCTGTGCCCTCCCACGCTTACCCCGGCTTCTCCTTCACAGCCCTGTTTCACCGGGGCTCCGTTTCCCGGAGGCGCAGAGTGGGCGGCGTCTGGACCGGGAACCCCCGGCGCTCAGAGGAGCAGTGCCCACAGGGGCTCCCGTCCAAGCTGCGAGCGGAGTTTGAGATGTCAAGTTCCAAATGGCGAGGGAAATGTGGTACACGGAAAGTCAAGTGGGTAGGTGCTTAATTACTTAGAGCAGTAATTAATCTGCTTGGTGCGGACCGATACTATTGTTTTGTCTGGAAGGAGTCCTGCCACCCAAACAGGCGAAATTAAATGCCCCCTGAAAAGGACCGAGGCAGGGTCGAAAATACAGTTTTGCTTCTCCCTTTTTTCAAAACGGGGGTTCCACATTCTAGCTTGCCAGACAAAACTACCCCCTTGCCGCCTCCTCCCCGCAAGCCAGAATTAGATCCTTCATTCCCCAGCCACTGGTTTCTCTTTTGAATGTTTTTTAAAACCATTTTCTTGTCAGGGAAAATGATTTGCGACTGCCCAGTTTGCATTATGAAGGGGGAGGGAGGGCCCAGAGCACTTTCTGGATATAGGAACCATCAAAAAGAAAGAAAGAAAGAAATGCGGGGGGGGGGGGAGGCTCGATCAGCGTTTACATATTTAAGGATATCTAAAAATAACCCATAGGAAGTCCTCTCCCAAATAAGTTAAAATAAAGAGTTAGACTAAGGGTAGGCCTCTTGCCTTATGGGACAGCAAGGGAATGTTGCCCAGGTGGTTCTTTGTGGGATGAGAACTAGATACAGTTGTTATTTTTAAAAAGATCTCAGAAGACTCTTAGGGTTCACAACCAGCTAGGATCTACTACTGCTGTTCTCCAGAGCAGAGCAAAAAAGCAGCAACTTTCACCCACAGAAAGGTCCTTCTCCAATATTATACAATAGCGTTTTCCCTTTCTTGTGTGGTGCATAATTAAACTTCTGGAACTTGCCACCACAAGTTTTAGAAGCATATGTTTCTCATTCTTGCTAATGTATTAATTTTCATAACAAATTCATGAAAGTTGCTTCCATCTGCTGTCCCCTGAATTAAATAAAACTTCCATGTGCACCAAGAGTGTTTCTCTGGTCCTCAGATGTTGAAACAACAAAGATCTAGTTGAAATCATCCAGAAGAATCGCCACTGCCCACCGATGAAAGTAAAAGTCTGGATTAATTGGACCTTACAGACAATCCTAGGTAACTATATTCTGAAAGTAAGTCCACTGTGTTCAGATATGCTTGTTCCTATGCATCTGATAGCTTTCTTAGTAATATGTCCCACTGAACTTAATCAAACTTACTTTTGAATATCCAAAGATAGTCATCCTCTGCACCTGATTGAGCAGAGCTCTTTTTAGAACCAACACATATACATGCATGAAAGATGGAGATTTTGTTTCTCCTGCTGGAAAGCTTTCTGGGCCCCAAATTTTGTTCAGTTCCCAAGCAAACAGTACAGTATACAGTATCTTGGAATTAAACTGCTCTAAATTCCTAGATCAGAAATGGCCAGAGCAAAACTGGGGGCTCTCATATGTTTCCCCCCCCCAAAAAAAACTCTTGAGGCTCACTAACAAATGCCAGATGCAGAATTCTGGCTAAGGCAGAACAGATTCTAGCATTAAGGAATATGTGTGCCACTGAGTGTAGAAATTTATTGTTGGAGTTAACATAAAAATCCACTCCTGTTTTTCTCCAAAGGGTTCTCTTTCAGTAATCTGGTTGAGGTGTTCAAAAGCCATTCAGTTGGTGTTACTGTTAGACAAGTGAAGCCAAAATTTCTGCCAATCACCCAAAATTTAAATAGATCCCAATCATTTTCTGCTACTTCTGCTCCAGACACACTTAAAGCCCGTTCCTAGGCATAGTACTCAGCATTTTAAAAAAAACGGAGGAGAAACTATGCCATTTTGCTTGAGCAAACTGGAGGAAAGGGTGGGGTAGAACTGTAATAAATAAATGCAATTGGTGGTTTCGTGGTTGTGAATCAAGGCTGTAATTGTTGTGACATGAATGACTGTAGTGGAGAAGCAAATTGCCTGATCAGATTCTGACATTCAGGACAGAAGGGAGGGGACAATTTGCTTTTGATGTTGACTTGTTTGTTTTTTTGGCACAAGAATCACACTTCCCCTCAGCAAGACCAGGAGGAATCCCTGTTCAACATCTTTCTTGTAGTTTGCTCCCCGTCAGTCACATCACTGCAGTGGAGCTGCCTGGTGTGGGGTGGCTGTAAGACAGTCCATCAAATCCCACCTCTCAAATCTCATTCATATACTGATTGCCCTTTTGGATCAGCAGGAAGGCCCATTTCCTTTGAGAGTTTTTGCTTCTTACAGCAGTTCAGCAAATAGTCATCTAGGAAGTTCACAAGGAGGCCACAAAGACTGCCAGCATCTGGCACTCAGATCCCAGAGATGGCACTGAGCTCTCTTAGCTAACTGGAAGACCACACCTGGGAAGGCATCTATTTCAGGTGTGTGTTTACTTAATCAAATCTCAGAGACATTCATACAGCTCTTTCCAAGTTAAGATGTCTAAAGGTTGATGGATTACATTTCCCACTATGCCCAGCCAACAGGGGATAACGGCTTGAGATGTCTGAGGGTCTCAGGGTGGGGGAACTTTGAAGAAGAGATCATGGCTGGCCGGTAAGATCCAGGTAACTTCTTCCCTCCATCAAATCAGGGTTAAAGGCATCCATCAGGGTTGAAACAGCACCAAATGATCTAGTAATGTCTCCAGTGAACCTGACAGATGTGAAAGGGGACTGGCTTCCAACAAGCCAGGTTTTCTAATGAACATGGAAGGCCAAGCAGTTACACACCATAAAAGTGCAAGATTAGCCTGGGGTTTAAAACATTACCTAACCATCACTTTCCAATCTTCCTTCCCTTCCCAATATTAATAACCTGCCCCAATCCTAATAGCCTCCGGAGTATGGCGAAAGTTATTTATTTATTTTTCCAATGTTGTTACCAAAACCCAAAAATGCAATGAAAACTTACATAGATAATAGAAATACTTAAACAGGAGTACATGAAAGGCCCCGTTCACTTAACCAAAGAGCCAAATGCCCGCTAGAACAGTGTGCCTGTTTTCCAAATATTGCAGGTGGTATATATGCCCTTCTGTGACAGTAATGAAGACGGGTCGCACGTTCTCAAAACCCGTTTTGGACAGGCAGGAGCTCCAAGACGGGGCTTCTCAGAAGTGGGTCCCTTTGGGAGTGACTCCTTCGGCTTTCAGGGGGATCTGTTTTAAAAAGTCAAAATGCAGATAAAAAACAGGCGGAGGTCCGATCCCACCGTCACGGCCTCCATCTTGGCTTCTTCGACCACCTCCTGCGGGAGGCTGCAGGTCACTCAAATAGCCTCTTCTGCGGAGTAGAATCTTGAAGCGGCAGGGCTTTTTGGAGCTCGTGTATTTCCAAAAAGTGGATCCTGTCCTCATGACAGCTTCGAAGAACAAGCTGCTTGCTTGCTTGCTTGCTTGCTTGCTTGCTTGCTTGCTTGCTTGCTTGCTTGCTTGCTTAAAAGGATGGGAGGCCATGGCTCCCACTCCTACGCGTGGAAGAGACGCCATCCAAAATACGATCCAGTACTTGAGATACAGTAGTCACTTGGATCAAGGTTTTTCATTCTAACAATAAAAGGAAGCGGTTAAAGCAGACTTCGCCCCCACCCTCCGTTATTTCAGGACTGGGGATTCCCCGCGAGCCCGGTCCCTGGGCCGGGGACTGCAAAGGGGGAGAACTGCAACGTCGAGTCCACACAGCCCGCCCCGCCCCGGGGAGGGAGAAGAGGGCGCTGCCTCATTCCAGCCTTACGAAGCTACCTCCGGCTGCAAGCCCAGGAAGCCGCGCTGCGCTCCGCGAGAGGAGCGCCTGGGCCCCGCCTGTCGCGGAGAAGCCGGTCAAGGCAGGAAGGGCCCGGCTTTGCTCCGGCCTCGGGTCATCTCCTGTTTTCAATCGGCTCCGAGACGTCTTAAATGAGCGGATGCGCCTGCTAGATTGGGCGCCCAAAATAGAAGCGCTTGAAGATTTTAGAACCCAGCAGAAATCCTTCTTTCTTCCGGAGAGAGAAAAGGGGCGCGGGGGGTGGAAACGTTTCTTACAAGCCGGAGCATTTCCCTTTCCAATATTTGTGCAACTTTATCTCGAGCGGCAAGTCGCGGGGGTGACGCAAATCCGTCCCTGCATCTTAGCGCAGCGAAAATAAAGGCGAGGAAGCCCATTCACTGCGGCCGCGGCGAACGCCAGTCTCCGGGGTCGATTTCCCTCTATAATCTGGCTATCCCGAAGCTTCGCCGAAAGGCTCGGAGGAGCCGCGATTTTCTGCAAGGGTCCGCGAATCGAGAAACGGAGGGGCGAGAGGGCGAGAGTAAGGCAGTTTCGAGCCGTGCCCGAAACCCAACCTGGCCGATTCGTTTTCTGCAAGGCCTCAACCGAGCGCCTTCCAGAAGGGGCTGAGGATGTGAGGAGCGGTAGTCTAAGCCTCCGTGCAGGGGGGCAGCTGGGAGCTGCCGTGGGGTGATTATTACTCCCGTTCGGTTAGATCAAGGCGGGAATGCGCAACAGCTTTTGTAGCAGAAGGGGAAGAGGCCGCTTCTCAAACGCAGCTCGCCTCCACAAGCCGAATTCCCACTACGGTAGAGACTTCCACCAGCAGGCTGCTAACTGGAGGCTATATAAGTTTGTCCTCAACATCGTTTTGTCCGTTGTGCTCTTTCTTTCTGTGAAATTTAATTCTTCTTTAACACGCTTCTATCTTATTTTTTCTAATTACATTTACTTAAACCACTTTTATTCCAGCTTGGACTGCGCTGCCCAGTGCACTGCCGTTTCATCTCCAACATTCATTTCATGTTAAGACAGGGACACATTGATGCAGCATCTTCTCTTTCTATCCCTCATGGGATATTCAATGCTTTCACAAAAATTCAGAATATTTCAGGGATTAGCTTTAAGGATGCTATTCTTTTGATACAGATAATTATTAGTTTAGCTTTCTTTCACACTTAGATTTTACTGTTAGTCGCCTTGAGTGCCCTGTGGGCATAAAAGTGGAGTGCAGGATAAAATAATAGAGAGAGAAATAAATACCCCGTGTGCACAATTGCAGTATATGTGAATCCTTCCATTGTTTTCAGGGGAGATTCATTCTTCAATACTGATAACCCCAAAAGATTGCAGTCCTGACCCTTCATGTGCTACACTGATCTTTTCATTTGGGAATTAATGCTCTTTCCTCCCATCGGGTGGTCATCTGGATTTTGGTAGCTCAAATACGGCAGCCCCAGGTAATTGTGACAAAAGGCACCAATGGTGTCTGCAGCAAACACAGTAATGAGGATGTACATGTGCTGACGTCACTATACAAATGCTGCCTGACATACTTGCATACTTGCATCTGAGGCAAGTCTGAAATCATGACAGTTGATTACCTTGTCACACATATTTTATCATCCCCCCTCCCTGCTTGCCTCACCTGTGGACACCAAGCATCTGCAGGGGAGTTGGGGGAGCAAATGAAAGCACATGCATTATCACATCATCACACCGATGCAAAAAATTGGATACTTGTGCCAGACATTGGGATGCAGATTCTGAACTGCAGCTTTGCATATGCCATTTTGGCATCATCGATATTTGCTATGGATGCCACTGTCTTAGACTGAGTTAGAATAAGTGAGAAATGTAACAGGTTTTGCACACATTGCAAATGATGTTAGGTGGTATTATCTTATCAGCCTTTCCCCATGCCGCAGCTGAAATGCTGTCCAGCCATGTGCAGTCCACACAAAACTATCCCAACATGAAAACTGCTTTCTCAATTGTTGATCCCTCTGTTACCTCTTTTCCCAGTCCAAGCCAGTCAGAACTTCCCTTTGAGGTCATATATGACTTGAGCTGTCCTTGAACAGTGTCAGAATAAGGGGGAAACCATGGCTTTACCACTGGTACAGTTAAGAGCAATTTAAGACTGCCTTACTCATAGATTGGGGATAAGATGAAAATAATATTATGGGAAATGGTTGAAAAGGATATTATCAAGCCTTGCCTGGGTTGTAGATAAGTACAAACAGGGAAAGAATTAATAGGTGGTTTTTGGGGAGGGGGTGCCTTCGAGTCAGATTTTGACACCTGGCGACTGCCTGGACTAGTCCCTGCAGTTTTCTTGGCAAGATTTTTCAGAAGTGGTTTGCCATTGCCTCCTTCCTAGGACTGAGAGGAAGTGACTGACCCAAGGACAGTCTGTGCCAGCTGGCTTTGTGCCTAAGGCAGGACTAGAACTCACGGTGTCCCAGTTTCTAGCTTGATGTCTTAACCACTACACCAAACTGGCTATTTAATAGAAGTGTATCAAACTGCCCTCTAGACCTGCAGGTTATTACTAAATAGTATGAGTTACTGTATCTCTTTGCTGCCATATAATGGTCATTTGGATTGTTGCTGTCCAGATATTGTAGTCCTATCATCACTTTGACTGGAAGTCAATTTACTATTAGCAGTGGCAAGTTACTGTTAGCAGTGGCCATAGAGATAGGACAGGGATTGGCAATAGGCAATCTTATGGTGGGATAGTTCTCTGCAGACTCAAGGATGAGCGGAGAGCATTCAGTACAGCAGTGGGAAAAGTCTTGAGTGTAACGGGGGTTTCTCTCAGACAAGGGAGCACAGCAAGAGATGGGGAAGTTGTGAAAATTCCAGCAGCTCGCATCCTTACTTCCCATTAGCCAAGCTATTAGGGCACCTGGACTGTAGTTAAGGAAGATATGGAGAGCCTCATCTTGCTTCCTGCTTTTAGTGTTTTAGTCTTTATAAGCAAGCAAAACAGAAGCACAATCCCTTACGTACTAAAGAAATGGCCCATATATATATAATTCATGTTATACAGTTAAGTTACTAATCTTTAGACCAGTGTTTCTCAACCTTGGCAACTTTAAGATGTGTGGACTTCAACTCCCAGAATTCCCCAGCCAGCCCTAAGATGTCCTCCTTTCAATTGGAGGCTTAATGCAATCCAATTCATCTTCTGGCACATATGTGATTCAGCCCCATGTTTCAGATCTTCCATCTGACATTTTGGATGTCACAGGATGAAACCTAGCAAGGCTTCCACCACTCCGATGAGCCAGAGCTATGGGAGCAGCAAATTTCCTGCCAACTTAAGATGGGCAGGTAGCATTTTAACTCAGGGGTGGAGAACAGCCCTGTATTACTGCATGGATAGCAAGTTTGGCATAGTGGTTAAGGTGCTGGGCTAGAAACCAGGAGACTGTGAGTTCTAGTCCCGCCTTAGGCATGAAAGCTGGCTGGGTGACTTTGGGCCAGTCCCTCTCTCTCAGCCCAACTCATCTCACAGGGTTGCTGTTGTGGGGAAAATAGGAGGAGGAAAGAGTACTAGGTATGTTCCCTGCCTTGAGTTATTTATAAAAATAATAAAGGCGGGATAGTAAATAAATAAATAAATAAGGGGAGGTCCTGAACCACTCACAAGGAACTGGCTTTAGAAAGCCACTTCCTTTAGACACATTCCACATGAGTGGATTACAGTATCACCCAGATGTTGATGTGGTGATATGAAGCCTGTCTTCCTTACTGTTGTATCAGCACAGATGAGAGTATAAAATGCTATAAATCACTCCTGAGGAAATGGCCTTTAAAGACATCTTTGCCTTACAGAGGGAGGTGCTTCAGATCAGAGAAAAAAAGAGAAGGTCCAAGGGATAGCCTTAGGCCTCTTTATATGATGGACTACAGTGCCTATTATCTGCAGGTGGCACAGACTGTTCTCTGGGTATAATGGGACCTATAGTCTATCCGTGCTGGAAAGCATCAGGTTGGGGATGTCTGTGTGAATTATTCACTGAATCTCTTCTCACACTATACAACAACCCTGCTAGGTAGTCACAGCACCAAGGCCATTCACTCCACCGCATTCTTGGGCTTGAGTTCTCTTTAAGAAGGCAGCAATTAACATTCAGAAACATTAACTCTCATGGGGAAGAGTCACTCTGCTGCAACCAGCAAGCGCAGTTTTGAGCAAGGCCTCGGGCCGAGTTGCCGACTTTTATTTCTAGGAAGACTCCTTGAGGAGCCATAGAGAAAATACGCTCCCCTGAATTCTTACTCATCGGGCACAAATCCTGCTGAGAACGGGATTCGCGACTTTTAGCACTTCTGCGGAAGCCGATCGTGCCAAAAGGCAGCAGAAGGCCTCTTTGGAAGAAGCAGGCCCTGAAGTGCTGCTCGTGCTCTGGGAATGGGCCCATCCAGTTCGATCCCACAAATCTCTGGAGGATGTTAAATATATTTGTTCTGATAATACTAGGGCCATTTCCTGTTTCCAGTGTTATTAAGCTGAATTCTTGCATCAGGGACTGTGCTGTTCCTCTTTTTTTGGTTTGATTGTTGTTTAGTTTGACTGCTGTTTTAAAGCACTTCTTTGAAGTGGCTGGATGCAGCCCATGCTGGGCCATGTGGCTAGAATAAACTTGCTTGCAATCATCCTTGTTCACTTTCATCTTCGTTGCACAAGCCTCAGTGAAGCATCAAGGAAGCTACCCTGTCGGCCTTTGGTTAAGTTCTTGTGGTTAACTCGGTCTTGCCATCTTTCCTTGCGCTGCAGGAGAAAAGCCAGTGTGTAGCCTGATATTTCAGCTTGGGTTTATAATGGATTGAAAGGAAGCTGAATGTCCAAGACATTGTCCCGTAGTTTTTTATTTCTTTTCTACTCCACTTTCCTACAGTGTTTCTCAACTTTGGCAACTTGAAGACATGTGGACTTCAACTCTAGAATTCCCCAGCCAGCATTTAAGTTGCCACAGCTGAGAAACACTGCTCTCATGGGACAAGGCAAAATACATCATCTGTTCCCCTCTTGCTATAACCTCCCATGGGGGAAGTTACACTGAGCAAAGGTGTTTGGCCTGAAGTCACACAGACTACATTCACACATTGCACTGACCCAAGCTGTGAGAGCATGAGAGAATGAACCAGATGCCAGCCAACCTTATTTTGGTGTAGTGCATTACAGTATACAAAATCACCCCAAGTTATGATTTGCATGAATCCAGAAAATTTAGTTATCTGATTAAACCATGATTCAGTTAATCATGGCTTAGTGTGTTGTACAGTATAGTACAAACAGAGCAACGTAGTTAGTTTTTACCTTCTGTGCTTTGTAAATCACAGTTTATGGCTTAGTATGTTGTGATGTTGATATAAAAATGTTGCTTTAATAAGCCAAGTTTAAATTAACTATCATTATGCATAGAAACTGTACTAATGTATTACGTGTGAACTAGGCCTTAGTGTGGCTCATGGCTAGGACTACAAGATCTGAGCTGCAAAATCCGCATAACCACTGGAAGCAGCACAGAGGATTTTCTCTATCTCTTGATTGCCTTCTAATGGTTGACTGGATTTTTGGAGTCCAAACTGGGTGGTCCTAATCATGGCTGAATGAGATCTGTCCTACAGTGATTCTGTCCATTGTCCATTTTCTTCCTTGTTTACTGCTGGAGATTCAAGATTTTAACTTTTATACACATTCATAAGAATCAATGAGTCCTGAGAAAACATGCATAAAATAAAATTGTGAAAGTTTGAGAAGTTATTGCTAAATAAATAACTAAACACACACACACACGGTTTCAAATAGTCTTGTTCTGAGATAAAACACACCAAATGTAAATACAGTTTGAACAAGTACACATTTAGGATGATGGCTTTTGAATTATTGCTCTTTGCTGCTGATTTAAATTACACTATTTTTTATTGGCCCTCTTCATATGATTTGGGGAGGAAAAGCTTAGGTGGTGGAAATATACACAATCCCATTGTTAGCCCTGCACACCATATTTTACTCAAGGTTTCAGGCACACCATGTTATTTGAGCTTGACATGGCTACTATCTTGGTTCTCTTTCACCCACATTCTGTAATCAACAACAGATCTAAGGCACCGAATCTGAGCTGAAGAAATCCAAAATGGCATCCCCCTTTGGGGTCAATTGCATAGCAAGTATGGAACACCATATTTGTGGCGTGGGGCAGTGGGGGCTTTTTGAGCAGAGAAATCAGACAACTGCCAGAACTTGCAGTTAAAGAGGCCTTCAATCAGGACACAATTTCAGCAAACAAAAAGGAAGCCTATATGAAGTTAAAATGAAATCTTTATCAGGAAGATACATGATGAAAACAATTTAACTTTTTGCTCATTGCTTTCATTTACGAATTATGGTAACTGCTTTCTCAGCTACGTCAATGCTTTAGGAAATCTTAGAATAAAATCAGATAGGTTACTGTATATAACACAATCTCTGGTGGAGGGCAGGGGGCTATGAAATTCTTACTCAGGGCCAAAAAACTAAGGCCTCTATTGGGGGAGAGGAGATGACTTGGTGCTGTGCCTGGTCACATTACTCAACATTCTTCCAAATAATATCATGTGAACACAGCAGTTACTGAGATTGCTGGTACAACATGGCTAATAGGAATATCTGAATGATGTACAATCTCTGGAAGGCTCGATTCTGATTTAGTTTATCACAGTTGAATTCAGGAAAACCCTACTGGAGCAGGATGGATTAAAAGCACTACAGGTCACTTGCTGCCTCTGCTTATGTATCTAAATAGAAGTTCAGCCCAAGGATTTGTAAACCAAGTGCAGGATACTTTCACCACCACCCAAAAAAAAAAAAATCCACTTCTGATTTTCCACTAAGTATATATATATATTTGTAAACTCAACTAAATTCTTTGACAATTGAAAGCTAGAAACCTTGCTGACTTGCTACCCAGAAATAATCTACTTGTAATTACTGATTGATTTATTTTTCCATCCCCAATCTAATCCCTCTATAAAACTGTCACTACCACTTGAGGCCATTAATTCAATGAATGCATTCAATAAATGGAATTAATCTAATGCACTGCATTGCTCATTCCTTCTGCAACTGCTGTCCACATGTTCTATCAGGTGGGCCAAAATTCAAGTATGGTATAAGAGAAAGAAAATTCTGTCTGAGTCTGCCTTTTGCATACAGTATATACATTTATAAATCTATATTATTCCTCGTTTTCAAGACTCCAGCACTTGAACATTTCACGCACACACACGCACACAACCAGCCCTTAAAGAAAAGTCCTTTGCTCGGAAAAAGTATGTTCTGGCATCATCTGCTGGTCCAGTGGATGTATTACAGAATGCCATTCTAAAAAGAAGTCCTGGTTTGGAAGTGGGGGGGAGGATAGATATATCCCTCCTTTCCCTTAGATAAAGATCTTCTAACTTTTGATCAGAAGACAGATATTTTCCCCCAGAAGAAAAACAACAAAGGGTGTTTCCATATTGGCTGGACAATAGACAGTTACACAGAAAGCCAAATAGGTAGCTACATTGAATTAGAAGACTCTAAGATACTGGCAGGTTGCCAGTAAGGGCTGGCACACATTCAGGGGAAGAAGGAACTGTAGTTGGAACTGAGTGGTCTATACTCTTTGGTACCTTCCTATTTTACTCTCTTTAGAAGGTACTGATGGCTTTTGCTCACAGAGCTGATTCACCTCACAAAGCAGGAAGCTGTTTGCTGAGTTGTCCTTGTTTTAAATAACTGCTGCCTTTGTCTATACTGGTAGTGAGGGATTGGGAAGGGCCTCTATGTGGAGTGAGTCACGTTCCTCTAAGAATAATGGAAAGTCCCATGGATGGCCCAGGAAGAACCAAGATTGGAACAGGGGCTTCATGGTCTTGGCTCTCCCACATGGGGGCCCCTGGACTAGACAACGTGCATAAAGTTAACCAATTTTACAGATAGTAGATGGACACTCTTGAGAAATTTAAAAGCTTTTCCAAATACCTCATCGATCATGGGCAACCTGCAGCCATTGGACAGGCAGACCCCACCCAGCCCTATTTCTGTGGCCTTTTGAGCCCTAAAAGCCTGTGGCAAACAGCTGGTTTTTAGTGGCATTTTTTTTTCACTTTAAATCACTTCCTAAAACAAGCACATTAAGCCTCCAGAGGGCTTTATACTCCTAGGAAAAAAAACTACCCAACCCCCCAAATTTCCCAATAGTTTTAAAAATCCACTTTGGTTCCTTAAGAGGTATCATTGGCTCCCCACCATAATCCTAGTATCCATTTAAGACTGGGATAAAAACTACTAAAACTAGAGCTGCAAAAATACTGCCTATCCCAACTAGCTGCAAAAATACTGCCTATCCCAACTAGGAAACCAGACAAGTATCCAACTTCATTCTTTTCAAAGCAATGTTAGAATGAGGGAGAATATTTTACTTTATTTAAATGTCCAATAAAGAAAACATGTTCGACCAGTACCTCCATTGGAAGAAGAGCACCCACAGACCCACTTACATTCAACTGTGAGACCAGCAGATCAAGAGAGGTCCTATTTAGTTGAGAACTATGGCTATTAATATTTAATTCAACCCATTTTTGTTGTTGTTCAGTTGCTACCTCCCTCAATATGATTACACAATCTGACATTGGTCCAGGATTATCCTGGGATCCATATGGCATGTAGTTTATTCCTCATGACATTATACTGAATTCATGCATCCAAGACCAGAGTTTTCTTCTTATTGGATTACAAGGTTTTATTCTTTGCCTAAGAAGTTCTGTCCTCTATGGGAAGAACACTTCGATGCATTTAGACAATGGGCTTTTTAATAATGCTGCGTATGCTATTCAGATCTAAAGTGGGAAACACACTGTGGATTTCGGCATACCTCTTGGCAGCTCCTTAAAGAAGCACCAGTTTTTCCTGATTGTAACCCACAGTTCAAAACACTTTTCTTGTTTCAGATCTGAGTATTGCACACCTCCATGCTTGGATAATATCAGAAGATGCTCAGATAGTTAACAAGATTTTAAAAAAATAAGAACAGAATCTAAAAAGTTAAAACATACATTAATAGTAAAATTAACAGTTAAATTAACAGTTAAAAGCTTGGCAAAAAAAGGATGCATCTTCATAGATTTTCTAAGCTCCAAGAGAGTGGGCACCAAAGGCAGCACCCAAAAGATTGCATTCCATAGTCTGGGAATAATGCAAGAGAAGAACATCTTCAGCATGCTATGTAGATGGCCCTCTTGACAGTGAGGTCACCTTCTTAAGGGTGTCTCTGTTAGCAGATTGCTAGGAAAGCCTTTGGCCCAGGAGAAATCAGAAAAGTCACACACCAGGCATTTCTATAAAAATAATTTTATTTACAGAAAACAAACATATTTAAAGGCTGTTTGCTGAGAGGAGAGATTTCTCTCAGCTGCACATTCTCTGCAAGCCTACACAGAAGGGAAACTGAAACTAAAACAAGTTCAGGCAAGTTCCTCCCTTAGGCAATGCAACCATTAACACGTGAAAAGGGGACAATTTGGCCAAAATGATTAGTTACCATAGTAACCTTAATCTGTAGTAGAAAACATATTAACAGTCTCCTGCACATGTTAATGCTGGGAAAGTTGAAGTGGTGCTCTGAATCCCTAGAAGTGAAAGAACAGGCATATCTAATCCATTGATTTAGGCAGCAAAAAAAAATTGGATTGGAGCTGAACTACATAAAAAGGGACAACTGCATTTCAACACTCAAACCACAACAATAGATCCAAGGGAGATGTGGTTGGCTCTGTTATTAGGCAGAGTTAGCAAATGGCAATTATTGGAAGAGCTCCCCAGCCTTTTGTCCTGAAATCCCACCCACCCATTTTCCTGACCAATGCTTTTCTATGCTACACAGCCTATCTTGCACCTCTTGAATTAACCTCCGTCCTAGTTTCATGTTGTGGAAGGCCCTTCTCTTTCACCAATACAGTATTTAAGGAAGATTCAGCTGTTACTACTTTTTTTTTTGCATATGGATAGAAGGAGTGGGAGACACCATTTTGCCTTTTGCCTCAGGTAGTAAAATGTCTTGACCTGAAGGGCCTCTTGGACTATTCTAAGGACCAGGCTGGCATCATGGACAAATAAGTGGAATTGATTACCAAAAGTGGTTTTATCCCAAGGCAAGGTGAGCAGAAACACCCAGAGTTTGATGGTCTGTTTTGAGTATTTGATTTGGCTGACCCTCATCAATTCATGCAGGGGGTTTAGCTCTTCATGCATTTATTGCAGATGGCTTGTGCCAACTGTGCAACTCACTATTACGAACTGTCCAAAGCTGCCCAAAAGTGGTTAACCAAAAGTGTTGGAAGCACAAGAGGCCCTGCAAGTTACCGGCAGATGATGGCATTTTATCTATGCACAAGGTGATCATTACTGATTGCACCAATGTGGCTTGTGGAATGTGAATTGGTCCTAAGAGGCTGCATTTTGTGTTCAATGATCTTTCCCACCAATTAGCTGAAACCATCACACTGCAAAACAAGTAGCACTAGCCTTTTAATACTTCCTGTTGCCTCATCCAATTCAAAACAGACTCAGGCCATGGAACTGCCTGCTATGGAACTCACATGCCATGATTAATAAACCATCTGGCTGTGTAGCTCCTGTATCACCTCCTTAGGGCTGCTTCTAGGCCAGCCAAATCCAAGAAGTCCTCTGATTACGCCCTCAGCAATTGTCTGCCACCTTGATCTCAGCTCCTTGGACAGCTCTGTGTTTCCTCTTGTCAAGCTCCTCTGGGCCTTTTCAGATTTGATTTCATTCTCTGCTGGGATAAAGCTGGGAGGTAGACTGAGCCACCTAACACTCATCTTGTTGAGGTGGTCAGCGTACCTTGGTCTGCTTATAAATTATAAGCAATTGTCCTGATGCTAATGCTCAACCTCTTTCTTCACCAGGCAGCACCAAATGCAGCAACAGCAAATTCCTGGGAGCCCCCGCATTGGAAGAATGGATTGGGGAATGGCTGCATAATCCATTGGTCTGGTGTCCTGCCTGTGCAAATATTCATGAATAGAATAGCCAAATTCCAGTGCCAAAAAGGGCAGCAGGAGCCTTGGTTGATCCTCTATATACGTAAGAAAAGATACGTCACCCATTGTTAAGTTAGTGGCAGCCCTAAACAAGCTGCCAGCAATTAACACACGAGGCAGGCCATGCAACTGGCAACCCCACATGTCTGTATTTTGTTCTGAAAATTTGGCTCCTTAACTTGGCACCAAAAGCAACCGCCTAATTTGCTTACCTGCATGGATTGTCCCTGAGATTGAGGATGCCATTTCATAGAGCAAAGGTGTGGAGAAAGCTCATTCTGGATCTACTGGGAATTTTGCAGATGCGCAAAAGGATTTTGGACTCCCAACTGTTTATTGGTAGCAACAATAGCGTGACCTTTTCTATTTTAATAGAAAATAAGGTGCTGAAATGAAGAAAGAAAGCTTTGTGCATCTAGGAGTGGACTCTTTTAGTGGAAGGAATGTGAGCTCCATTCATCGACTCATCGAATCTTAGAGTTGCCTGAGTCCAATCCCCTGCTCCAAAATAAAGCATCTCTGACACTGGAGCCCACTGCCTCTCTGGATAATGGGATCTGTTCTGTTGTTGAGCTGCTTTTACTGTTTGGAAGCTTTTTCTAACCTTCAATTTGAATCTGCCTCCCTGTAACTAAAATCCATTATTCCATGTCCTGCACACTTGGAATGGTAGACATATCCTTTCAGATATTTGAAGAGTGATACATATAGAATTTACTCCTCTTTTCTCATGTTAAATCTATCCAGCTCTTTCAATCTGTCCACAAGACTCAGTTTCTAGTGCCCTGATCATCTTTGATATCTTTCCTTGAACCTGTTGTAATTTGTCTGAATCCTTACAATTAATTTACAATTAATGTCCATACTGGACACAGTGCTTGAGGTGGGTGGATCTGGCCAATGCAGAATAGAATGACATTGTTACTTCCAGTATTTTAGAAATTATACATCTGTTGATGCAGCCTAAAATTGCATTTGCCTTCTCTGCAATCAACCGGTGGCTTATCTTCAGTTTGCAATCAACTATTATTCCAAGATCATTTTCACAAGTACTCTTACTAAGGCAGGTGTCCCTCATCCTATACCTATGTATTTGATCTTAAGGGGAAAACATACTTTACTTGTTTCTATTTAATTTATTTATTTCCAGCCTATTTTCCAATTTGCCAACTAGGGTTCTAGGATATTGGCTGTCTCACCTAAAACTATACCATGCGCAAATATGCTAAGTATTCCCTCCATTCTTTCATTCATAAAACTAATGAAAATATTCAAGAGTAGAGGACTCAGGAGAGATCCTTGCAGCACTTGTCCTCTAGTCATCTGGCACATTATCAGTTTCCCAGAATTTCTCAAAGGTACTATAAGGGTTCAGCCAGACCATCAGCTAGTTCCTTAGATGCCCTGGGATGCATTTCATGTGGTCCTGAAAAGTTCTAGTTCTTAAACAAAATTCTTGGGACAGAATTCTTTCATTCAGAAAAAAGCCCCCTTTAGTACTCCTGAAACTACTTGTTAAATACACAGAGAAGAGAGAGGGAAGATGTTATAAGCATGTCCACAATGGCAGCTATGAAATGAGCATGGCCCCATGACTAGGCTGACCATATTTCCTTGAGACAAAAACGGGACATTGGGATGGCAAAACGGGATGGTGTTAAACTTACATAATATTCCGTATTCATGAAAAAGACATTTAAAAAGTTATCGACAGTAAGCTGGGAAGGTGCAGGAGGGGGAGATGTGGCAATGGTTGGGTCCGGAGAGGCTAGTGCAGGGTTGGCGTTGGGCGGAGAGGTTTCAGGAGGGCTGAGGGCGGCGATGAGTTGGGACGGGAGGACAGGAATGGAGGAGTCTAGTGAATGGTTGTCCCCAACAACCTGTTCCTCTCTGGCACGCCCTTTTATTTTATTTTCTTCCCACCATTTTGGCCTGAGAACCAATTGGCTTCTTTTCTGCTGGGCGCGCTTTTCCAACCGTCTTCCACTGCACTGATTGGTGGCAGCGACTCTTCCTCTTGCTCACCACCGATCAGCTGTTCCTGTAGTTCTGCTCTAGGTTTCCTGCTGGATTGAGAACTACTGCCAAGTCAGCCTCCTTTTCAATTTCAATTTCATTTTTTTCCCACTTTTCCCAAAAACAGCTCCAACATTTTTAAAAAACAGGACAAAATTGACATTTATATTAAAATGACAGGACAGTCAGGAAATGTTAAAAAAACAGGACTGTCCCGTTCAAAATGGGACATATGGTCAGCCTACCCATGACCTCATTTATCATGGCAGCTATTTTGGGAGCAGGCAAGTCTTCCATAGCTAGGGCTACCAGATTTGGGCTACAAAAATCTAAGCAACCACTAGATGGCAGCAAAGAGTTTTTCATAGCTGTTTGCTGCCATCTAGTGGTCATTTGGATTTTTGCAGCCCAGAGCTGGTAGCTCTACCAATGGTAACCATTTTGCCAGAGCACCCACAACACTTTCTTAAAATTCCATATGTACCTGCTGGTCAAATAAATAAATAAATTTAGGGGACTCCTGCTGTGAGCACTTGTAAGGGTTGAGTCTGACTCTGACTCTGAACAAGAGGAAATCAAAACCATTGCTGAGCCAGAAGGGGAAAACAAAACCTATCTGGAAGGAATTGGGGAAATCAAAACCAGGAGTGACTCAGCAGAGTGGGAAAATCCTGAGCAGCTGATTGGGCAGAAACTGGACATAGGTTTGAATCCTCCAATCAGTGTTAATGAAACGAGAGCTGAGAAGCGAGCCAAGCAAAAGGCAGCCCGATTGGCTCCAGAGGAGAAATGGCACAGAAAGAATCAGATAAAAAGGCACCAGTGCAAGAAGCAAATCACCAGAGACAACTGATCCACTGAGCTAACCTCTCCTCCAGGAGAGTCCTCGCCAGAACCCGGAGCCTTGCCTGTAGCTGACACAGAACCAGCACCAGCGCCTTCCACCACAGCAGACTTACCTATTTTGCACTCCATTCCAGCCAAGTCCTGTCTTGCATCCACAGTTAAGCCTTGTCCTGTCACTCCAGCAGTCCAGCCTTGCCTCCAGAACCAAGCCTTGTCTTGCCGCTCCAGCCAGGTCTTGTCTTGTTTCCAGCACCAAGCCATGCTTTGTCGCCCCAGCTGAGTCCTGCCTTGCATCCACAGTCAAACCTGGTCTTGCCGCTCCATCAGAGTCCTGCTTTGCCTCCATAGCTAAGTCTAGTCTTGCCTCTGTGCATGCCCTGCAGTTGAACCTCATGCTTCATTCTTGCCACGTGCTCTAGCTACACCCAGTCTTGCTGCCTCATTGCAAGGACTAGCCGAATTCTGCCTTGCTGTGTTGCCACGAACTTCCTCTGCTCCTGATCTTGCAGCCTTGCCTCACCTTCCTCCACTGCCTGGGTGGACTTGAACTGTATTGCCTAATTAAGAGACCCTTATTTATTTATGTATTTATTTATAGCCCATCTTTATTATTATCTGTTGTAAATAGTTAATTGTAAATAAATTTCATTTTATAATCTGCCTGGCCATAGTCCACAGGATAGCACTGCACCACATTTTTTAGTTCTCACAGCTGTACTTGCTTTTATTTGGACAGTTGCCAGAAGAATTTCTGGAACAGATCTCAAAAATGCTTCCATGAATGCGGAGAAGAGTCAATCAGTGGTCTTCACCAATTCACCCTTCCACTACAGTTCTTTAGCCCCTATCTCAAACCTTAAATTTGGGGAATCGTCCAGAACAATATGAAATATGCTATGGGATGGAAGGGAAGTTTGGTTTTGTTCCTTTAATGTGCTTAAAATGCTTGGATTATTTAATCCTTCTTTCAACCCATGCAGGCATTTTAAGTTCTTTTCAATCTGTCCTGACATATTAATTATTGGCTGAAAATAATTGTGCATGACCAGTGGGAACTGCAAAGATGGATGTGAAGGAGTCCTGTGCACAAGATTCTTGGTCCCTTCAGGCCCAGATGGAAAAGAGGGCTTTGTTTTTTTTTCATTCTTGATGGCCTTACTTTGTACATCAGATGAAGTGTGCCAAGCAGCAAACTCAAAACCCATTCTTCCCACTGAAGGAAAAACAGTCTGTTGTGCCTCTGTGGTGGAAGCCTATTTTTATATCTTCTGTTTGTTCTGCAGGGTGACGCTGTTCACCACAATCCCACCAAGCTTCTATTGTTTGGCTTTTCGAGAAGAATGCTGTTATATTGATTGTTTGTGCGTCAGCCCAGCTCTCTCTGGAGCTGCGCTTGGGATGAAATGAGATAATTTCCATTAACAGGACATGCATTATTAGTCCCCTGTGCCAAATAGAGAGGCTAAGCCAAGACTGCTATTTCTGGCCATGTTCACCTCAGGAAGGAACCTTCTCAGCTTTAATGGGATTTTGCTATTGTTGATCGCCTTCTGTTTGACCGAGTGCCAGCAGGGTTGAAAATTGTTTAGAAAGCTACATGAAATATAATAAAGCTCCAACCATTTGCTGCAGCACATTCCAATGTGGTGTTTATTTTGAAAAGGGGGGAGTGTAATTATTGTCTTTGGCAGGGGGGGAAATAATAAAAACTCTGCTACGTAACTCATATCTGAGGACATGTTTCTCACAGCTTTTGAATTTAAAAGCTTGTTGTAAATGTCACTAAGCTGAATGTGTGTACCGTTTGGCCAAGTTGCCTTGGCAGTCTCTTCTCTCACAGAAAGTATCAGGTTTGAAGACTGTTAGGTCTTGCTCTGGAGAGCCGTTCTTCTTGGGAATTATTTTAATGGCCTCCAGAAGGAGTAGGGCCATCACAACAGTGGCATTCTCATTCTGGAAAGTTCTTCCCTTCTGAATCAAGCCAAAGCTGGCTCTTGCTGGGCTTTTAAAGAAAAACATCAAAACAATTTTTGTATTTTGCTTGGATGTTAGAGAGCAGTATTAACAGAGTGGACAAATAGGAGATTTTTTTCTCCTGCCATTTCTGCTCACATAGGTTTTGCACATTTTTGGAAAGCAAAGACACCAAACTCAACAAAATCTATTCAACAGAAGTGAAAAAAGGGTTGAGGGCTACTTTTCCAACTAACCATCTCACTTTCCAAATGTGTCAGCTCTTGACAAACGCTTTCCACCTTAAATCATTTATAATTTGTTTGTTTTTTAAGGTAATAGCATTTACTCCCAAATAAATGAGCACACCATTCAATGATGTATCACTGTCGCCTTTTAGGTCCCTGGATCAAAAAGTTAGAATAAAATTGGTATCAGGCTGATTGTTCCGTTAATGCTGCTCAGTATAATGGTGTTGGTTCTCTTAGCATTTGGTGCTACTGCTTGGTCAGTTTTAGTCAAAAGGCATCAATCCTACTCATGCATACTCAAAATACATCCCATTGCATCCAAGGGGATTTAATCCTAGATAAAATATCAAAGTGGGGATAGGACATTTATGACCTCTCAGACATTCCTGGATTCCAACTCTGATCAGCTCCAGCTGCAACTACCTCTCACCAGGGATGATGGGTACCATAGTCTAATAATATCTAAAGAGCCGTAAGTTTGCCACCCTATTAGAATGATAGGTTGTAGACTTCCTGAAGATATCTGCCTGTTCATTGATGGAAATAGGATGCTAGGTTGGATGGATTTTTGATCTCATACATCAGGTCTCTTTCTATGGATGATGCAGCATTATCTAAACTACTCTGTTAGGCAAGGAGCTTTCCTTAATCTCTCTTTACCAGAGTTACCTGGTGGGTAACAGCTAGAAATATTGCAAGACTGTGTAGACCTTTCGGAAATCAGTAAAAGCAGCTGGGCAGCAGGCAACTGCCACATTTTGGGTTATAGTCTGAAGTAAAGTACAGAACTAAGGATATAACAGATGGTTAAGAAGATATATCCAAACATTCAAAGGTCTAACTGGGGGAGGGTTCATTGAATAAAAAGGATATCTATACTGCTTTCACCATTGCTTTATTCAGAAGTTACTGATATCCAGAGAAGGAATGCCACAGACTCTATGTTGGGCCTGTAAATGTTCCTTTGTAATGCAATGCAATTCCATTTCTCTTCTCTTCCAGAGGCTCCCAAGTTGCTAGATTTTGTAGATTATTTGGAGTGCAGCAAGGGTGGAAATGAGCACTTTCTCAGCCTTGACAACTCCCCAAAGTCTGTTTTTGACTCACATGGTATAGTTTCATAGAAAACCTCCACCAGAGGCACTGTTTTTCTTTCATGCTGAACATGAAGAAAGTGTGGAGCAGTTGTCCAAACAGCTAGTTTTCTATAAAGAACAACAAGCCACATGTGGTTTCCCCCACAAAATGAAAGTCTCCCCAAATGTGGCAGGTGTCTGGGAAGAGGGAGGTATGTCTTCCTTAATTCTGAGAATCATAAAGATTATCCACTAGAACCCCAGCACAGCACTATCTTACTTGTCAGATGGGCCCAGTTATTACTCTGCTGTCAGAGGCAAAAACTTCAGCTCACCTGGCACAAAATACTGCAGTCCAATATTTCTTAAAGCCCAACCTACCTGAAAGATGAGGGTCTTCTTCTGAGTGAAAATGTCATGAGGCAGAGCAGCTCTTTCTTCCAAGGACTGAGAACAGAACTCTTTTTTCCTTTTACTGAGGCAGAACAATTGACCCTTTACCTCAAATACAGAGAAGCCCCATAAAGAGAGAGTTCAGTATTTGAAATAAATATGGATAGAAAGATTTCACTCACTAGCAATGAAGCTAATTGGGATTTGTGAAGGTAATATAATCCCAAATATCTGGAGTTTCTCCACACCTTCTCATTTTCTGGATTTCAATTAACACAGCATAAATAAAAATGGGGGGGAAATGAGATCAGATGCAATGGAAAAAAAGGCAAAGAGGCTCAAGCTGTCTGGTCCAAGATGTCTCAAGAGCTTAGGAAGGTCCAGGTTGAAATTTTTGCTCTTTCAACCTCAGCTGCCTCATCCAGTTGTCATAAGGATAGACTCATATAAACAGTCTGTATACATGATTTTGAGCTTCTTAGATAAAAGAGAGTCTGCATAAGTGGTGAATAATAATGTCTCATCTCACTATCTGAATTAATTCATTTATTCATGACCTTCCTAGTCAATCAAATATGCAAGTATATAAATCAGTTTTCTGCTGCCCTCCAATGTGTTAGGTTATAGGAAGCTGAGGTTCAGCACATAATGTAAATGATATTATGTCCTTTGGCCATCCCAAATGGATGGAATTTTAATTCTGACTTAGAATGCTGATATTATTCCAAAAATGTTAATTCCCTTGGAGAATTAAAAATTTTAAGGAATCTAAATTTTCCAGTGAAATTATGAACATACAAAGATTTAAAGCAAATGTAGAAATCAAAATAGGAGGCATGTACAGGATGAAGAACAGATATAGTTCTCTTTCCTTATAACAGCCATCATAATTAATGAAGAATGAGCCAAGCAAAGAATGAACTCCATCCAAACTTTCAGTTAAATGCTGTGCTGCTTAAGAATGATTCCAATAAATTCCTTCCCCAATCTGGCACTTGCCCTCTCCCCAGAGGTGGTGGGACAGCAATTCCCAACAAGAGTGGTAACACCCTTTTGCTATGCCCGAAGGAGCTTCTAACCAGCCAGTTCTAAAACTGAAAAGGTCTATTTTACTGCAGATTGTCAGCTGTCACTTGTTCTGTGAAGAGGTGACTGTCTTGATCAGCTGTCTTCATTTGTGCACCTGTATTGGGGCTCCAGTTCTCAACATTCTCAGCACGTTGGTTGGGAATTCTAGTAATTATCCTAACACACAAGAAGGATAGCAGGTTAGGAGAGGCCAGCATTGAGGAACTTCCTCCCATTTATTTTTCACAAGGCCAGCAGGATTCTCCTTCTAAACACATAAAAGGGAACCGATAGTACTGAGACTTTATTTTCTTTGCAAATAGCATTTTGGCTGCCAGATGTCTAAGCATGGAGGAAAAGTACAATGAGATAAACAAGACAGAGCTATTGTGTTGGCCTTGTCCTCACAGAGATTAGCTAGACAGACTGACTTTGCTGAATAGCAACTTCTGTGACTTCTTCAATGTAAATAAGATTACAGGGAACCTTTCCAACTAGTTATTAAACTTAGCTGACTAATTAGTAGCCGATTGTTCCTTAATTATTAGAATTTTAGTTTATGAAGAGCAGATTGTAAGATTCTTTCCTGACTTTGCTGCCACAAACATAGATTATTGCTTCAATGTTATCTGGTTATTTAACAAATGATTGGGCATTAATGAAAGCATCACTGATAAATTATAACATAAAATTATTAAGTTCATATATGTTAAGCATATGTAGCAATCAACATGCCTTACATATTATCATAGAAGAAGCAAACATATAATGCCTATTTTTGCCTTTTAGTCATTTATGACCAGGATTAAATCAAGCATCATTTCTACCCCTTTTAGCTATGGACCTTTAACAGGCTCCCTGCTAGAATGGAACCACAGAAAAATCTGAATAATGTGATTTTTGTGATGAAACTCATTGCCTCAATGCCAACAAGGTGGAAAAGCTCCATTTCTTAGCAGAACAATCATTGTGTTGTTCACACCATCATATTTGGTAGCACAGATCTTATATGTTTTTGAAACAATAAACAAATATATCCCCACCGCCCACCCCAAACAGGATTGGCATTTCTGAATCCAGTTTATTTCAAGAATCACTTTCTATTAGGACATGTGCCAATACTGTTCAAGTGTAACTACGGCTTATATATGACTAAAGCTGCAGATATACCCATATGCAAATATACTTTTTCATAACCACATCTATGTCATGTTTATCCTTTCCCTTTCTCATTCCCCTTTCTCCCAGTGATCTTGGGTAGGAATAGTAGTAGGAACAGAGATCCTGCTCAAAACTGCTAGTTTCTCACTGCCTTTAGCAGTAGGAAACAATTTTATTTTCTCTGCCAGACAGCTGATCAAGATGGGGTGGAGGTCATTTTTTTTGCAGGGGAGCCAAGAGTCAAATATAACTCATGGGCTCTGAACTGTCTATCCTGTTATAGGCTTTATCTCCTTCCAATCTGGTAATTTACATTGATTAGCAGTGGTTAGAATGGAAATTGTCTTCTTTCATTCTCCCACTTGCTTGTGTGCCTTGAGGGTGATTCATTACTTCAAGAATTATTTAGCAATAGTGACGGGTCTGTTTTCAAATCTTTTTATAACCTGTCTCCATAAAGTTGGAATACTAGGAAAAGTTACATCAATCTCTTTTTCCCCTAGAAATAATCATTATTACTATGGGCACATGCAGATAGTTCATATGGGGTGGTAAGTCACCCAGCCATTTTCTGCTGTTTAAATGTTCTCATTTGCTAAGTGGGGAGAAATAACTTCCTTTTCTGGCAAGGATATAAGAGGAGTAGAGTAGGCAATTGGAAGAAACCTGCCAGGATTTTTTTAAACCAGTGAAAAGCTGATCTGCCAGATGTGGTGGACCATGAATCTCACCATCGCCTATAGTCCTTGGAGACTACTTTCCACAGACTGTCAACTTCTAATAGTATACGAGGTCCATTCAGCAAATTCTTATGCTGAGAGCTTTCTGGAAGCATCATGTGTTTTTAAAAGAACAGTAAAATCGACATTTTTAGTGGAATAAATCTACTGTTCCTTGAGCCAACAGGCATGCTTCTTGTTTCCTGGATAAAGATGAGAGCTAGAAGTATAACCTTTCTTTTGTGTTTATATAGCACATGGAGTAAATGGACTATATAAAGGTCTCCATCCAGAGTCATTTTATTGCACAAGAACTGGTCTCTTTTAAAGGTAACTACGGTAGACTCTCAGTTAACCGGCACCCATGGGGATTGGTAGATGCCGGATAAATGTAGTTTCTGGTTGCTTGAGAGTCACTTTTAAACCCTAATACCCACTAGATGGCAACAGAGAGATACAGATTTTTTTTTTTGCCCATTGTTTGAGACTGCCGGGGTTTTTTCCTGGTTGTTTGAGAGTGCCGCTTTTTTTCCAGTTCGATTTTTGTGCCGGTTGCTTGAGAGTGCCAGTTGCTTGAGTTCTGGTTAACTGAGAGTCTACTGTATATACATACAGTTATAACTATACAGACACACATCTTCACAGAGGCTTATTTTTATTACGTAAGATAATACGTAATATTATGTAAAATAAAGCCTACAAGGAACAGAATCGTGCAAGCCATGGTACTCCCTGTGACACTCTATGGAAGTGAAAGCTGGACTTTGAAGAAGCAGGATAGGAAAAGTGCTGACACTTTTGAACTTTGGTGTTGGAGAAGACTCCTGAGAATACCATGGACAACCAAGAAAACAAACATATGGATCATTGAACAAACCAACCCAGACTTCTCACTCAAGGTACAAACAACCAGGCTCAAATTGTCCTACTTTGGACAAATTATGTGAAGACCCAGCTCTCTGGAGAAGGGTCTAATGCTGGGAAAAGTAGAAGGAAAGAGAAGAAGAGGACAACCAGCAGCAAGGTGGACAGAGTCAGTTACAGTAGTGATGGGTGCGCCATTGGGAGACTTGAAAGACCAGGTAAGGGACAGATCATCATGGAAAAAATCTATCTGTGTGGTTGCAGAGAGTCAACAATGACTGGATGACACGTAATCAATCAATCAAGGTAAAGCCAGCGTTCAATTTTCATTCAATGATCACAGCAGCAAAAGTTCTTTCTCACAGAAAGACCAAAGCTTCTCCACACCGTCATGTCAATACCACCATCCAAAAGAGATGAGAAAGATAATTGGGAATGAAGGTTGTACAGTAGAAGATCTGTCAGATTATATAGGATTTACACACTTACATGTATTCTCTACCCTGCAATTTCTTCCTGAATTTGGAGAAGTAATTCAAAAGGCACCTTATATGTTTACTCAGAGGTTGCTCTAGGTTCAGTGTGGCTTAGTCCAGGTAAGTGATTTTAGGAAGAAGCCTTGGATTAGATCAGCCTTTTCCAGCCTAACAGTTTGGAGACACTCCCAAAATACACTGCCAACATAGCTGGTTCAGCACTGAAGTTCAGCTAAACTGAAGGACACCAGGCGGGGGAAACTGCAGGAAACAACTTAGTATCACTAACAGTCCTTCACTTTTTCAGTTAAAACAGGGCTGCACTATTGTAATTGTTTTATTCAAAGACCATCCTTGCCCTGCGAGTGAAAAGTGAAGGCCTCATTTGAAAAAGCTATGGGTAGGTCAGGACAAAAACAAAAATGTCATTTGTTATACATTTACATTTAATTAAAATTAAATATGGTCCTTGGATTATTCCTGTGTCTCACCTTCAGATCAGCATTTGCTAAATTTTGAAGCTCTCTAGGGACTACAGCCAAAGCTTTTGGGGCTGCGAAAAGATCTGGGGTTTCAGGCTGTGCGGCCATGAGTTAAAAGATTTAGCAGGTGGTGATGCACCAAAATAGGCAGAGCTCCAACTGTACTGTCATGGCCGGCATTTTGACTTTTTTGACCACACCCTATGGATATGTATCTACATAACTGCAAATACACCTATCAAAGGAAAAGGGAGTTTTCATGCAAATCGCAGATTGGGGAAAGATTAGACACTCTGTTTTAATTCCACTGTACCTCCACGTCCAAGAAAGGCCCTGGAGCATTTATTTCTCACATTAGTATCAAATGAATAGCTACATAATTAATTGCTAAATTATAGGGTGGTAAGCTGCTTCTAAGATATTCTGCAGATTTTGTCCTGAAATTGCCCATTAAAAAAAAAAATCTCAGATATGAGTCTCAGCAAGTTGGATTTGTGTAGTCTTATTCTTTTAAGGATAGCATGAAAGTTACAGGAAACTAGGGCTACCAGATCAGAGCTGCAAACATTTGGATGACCTCTAGATGGCTGCATAGAGTGGGTGCCTTCTGTATTTCATTGTTGCCATCTATTGGTCATCCACATCTTTGCAGCCCAAATCTAGTAGCTCTATAGAACACAGAATTCAATAACTTATAAAGTAAGTCTCCCTGGAATCAAGATCAGCTTAGTGACTACATGGACAAGTGCATGTAGTTTTCTTGGCAGCTTTATGGAAATGGTTTGCAATTGCTTTCTTCCTAAATGTTTTTCTGACTTCCCCATCTAGTCTATAACTTTGTTAGGGCCTGATGGTCTCCCATTGAAATGCTAGCCAATGCTGACCCTGCTTGACTTCTTGGAGATCAGCCAAGGGTTGCCCCATACTGTGATTCTATAGCCAGATTCTCTTACCAACTACTTACTTATTTCCATGATTTATTATCATTGTTTTGAAATATGTCTTTGTTACATTCTTTTGAATAAAGTCCAGAGTATTCCACTGGATTTTTTGTTACCTCACAGCCAGTCTCTTTTTATTTTTATTTATTTCCCAAGCAAGATGACTGGGGAATTCTGGGAGTTGGAGTCCACCCATCTTAAAGTTGCTGAGATTGAGAAATGCTGAACTAGAGGATCCCACCAATATTACCTAAACATTTTCCCTACAAAATCTACTCAGTATGATTTCACTCCGATTCTCATTTTTCTAACCCTAAAATAATCTTGTCCGATTTCTGTATTGAGCTGTCTTTTACATAAGACCTGGAATTTGTCTCCAGTTAAATCTCTGCTGAATTTTTATAAAAAGCAACTGCATCTGAAGACATGATTTCTGCCTGATGTCAGGAAATTCTGTAGGGCTTGACTGCCCTCTGCAACTAAATAAGGGAAACACACTGTTAATTCAAGCACGTTTTTTTTTTAAAAAACCTTAGCAACAAAAATATTTTGCCATTTTAAAGACTAATGGGTTATAAACTTATACAGAAAGCCTGTACCCTGCCCAGCCTTTCTTCCTTGTCAGCTAAGATTGCCAGTTCCAACTGAAAGCAATTCTGAGGAATATTTTTTGCCCAATAGTTGCATGTACTGTATATGTCTATCACAGATACAGGACACAGTCCAAAAACAGGCAGGACAGGACAAAAACTAAATTAATATTAGTTCAATAAATGACTATTGGTTAAAATTACTTGCCTGTAAAATAAGACACCCCATTTGTAAAATTAATTGATCCCCTACTTGTATCTACATACCCAGATCATCCTCTCACATACAAATTGCTCTCTTGAACAGAATTTAACAGTATAAATATGTACTTGTACAGAGAAAGAGAAACCACAGAAATCTGTGGTTGAACCTATGCAATACTCTGTAGAGAGTCCCAGGTAGTCTTCACTTAACAACTGCAATTAGGACTGGAATTTCAGTTGCTAAGTGAAGCAGTCATTAAGCAAATCCAACCCAATTTTTCGACCTTTTTTGTATTTCCCACTATCTAGTGGTTGTCTGAATTGTTGCAGCTAAGATCTGGTACCCTCATCTGTATGCCAGAACTTTTATATTTCCTAAAAATGAGGTCTCCAGTATGCTGCCTATGGGCATTAATTGGCCCAGGTACCTCCTCCTTGACAAGCTCCAGGCTTTATGTCATATCATTTTCCTCTGGTTTTGTAACGGGCCATGTCATTGTGGCAGCCATTTTGTGGCCAGACTTTAATGGCAACACTCCCACCCCACAAAAAAATACAGACATAATGGCCACAATATGCTCTCGTAATATCAAATGGACCAATTGGCCAAAAGGGTTCAAGACCCTGGTTCTAAATTTTCCTCAGCAACTCAGACAGTTTTTATATAAATGCAAAAGAAAAGTTCCTTATGGAGATTCTCTCTGTTTGACCAACAGATGCCTTCAGAAGTGCCGTGCACATACATATACACTCTTCTTTCTGGAGAACCTCTAGCTGTCATAGCAACTTGACAGGAGCTACCATTGCTCACTGATTGATTGTGACCATTATGTTGCTCAGCATTTTTTTTCAAACTCCAGCTTGCTTCCAGTTGCTGTTTCACAGTCATGACTTATGCATGTCTTCTGTTGGTAATAGATGTAGATCTACCTATTGTTCCTACCACACAAATCTGTGCACAGTCATCACCTTAAAAACATCAAGTGACAAGTTGGTGCAAATGTTAAAGGGGCTTGGGCCCTGGAAGCCCAGCTTCCCAAACATTATACCAACACCCAACACCCCCCTCCCTTGTAGGAAAAATATGCCATTGCAAATATTTACAACAGCTGATTTAGAGTCATACAGTTTCCCTTCAGCCATAAACCAGAACAAATACTTAAAGATTTATTACATCCTTCCCTCCAGGGACATAAGTAACTATAGTTAAATAATAGAGCAGTTAAATAACACAGAGTCCCATTATTCTACTTCCAGGATTCCTAAGAGGCATATTGTTTTCCAAAGGGATTAAGGTCTAAAAACTAAACCTCTAAATATGTCCTTTGTCATTCTCAGCAAATAAAAGGCCCATTTGTAATTTCCCCCCCTATTTGCTCCAGCATTACACTCTATTGCCTCTTGAGCCAATCTCAGGGTCTTAGGCTTACTAATGGCTGATTTGTACATTTTCTTTTACCACGAGGAAACCTCTTGAAACAAAGTCCTTGTGATGGCTTCTCCTAGCAACTGTGATAACCCTGAGACAACAGTCACATTATTTTGCCACACCCACATTTAGTGCCTGTATATACCACATCTGATGTGGAAGAACACTGTTACAACTGACATTAGCATTAAATGCTGCAACTGGCACAGTATGACTAAAGCTGATAATCTAGTCTACTCTGCCTCTATCTTATTAAATAGGATTGTGTGATTGTCTTGATTGACCAAAGTCATGATGGGCAGTGGCAAAAAATGCCATGGGCCCATTTGGTGATGACCATAGCCTATGGAATACTACAATTTTGGATTAAGAGGAGTAAGCAGTAGAAGATGAGGGTAAATTAACCAATGAAAAAAAAGCAAGAAAAATAGATTGGTTGTGTTTGAAACTAAGAGAAAGAAGAAGAATGTTATAGATCTCAATGGAAGTTATTTGAACTTGTGGAATAGACTTGATGAATACATGAACAGAGGTAGAAGGGTTGGTTTGATTATAAATGAAAAGGCTAAAATGTATGTCAGAAAGCATGAATCGACGTCATATAGGCGGTTGTGCCATGGAGAAAATTTATGTGGTTGCTAAGAGTTGACACTGACATGATAGTATATAATCAATCAAGTGGTTGCGGTTACAAATTAAAGTAGGAATCCATAGGCTGGTGATAGTTTCACGTTGTACTCTAGTGAATATGATAATGGAAGAACCTGAGATGAGTTTTGGGAAAAATTGTGCAACATTCTGCATGAATGAACTTAAAACGAAACAAGGTGATCAACTGATTTGGGATGAAACTGAAATTAGGGAGTGTGGAAGGAGTAATTTGTGAATTTGTATGGGAATAATAGCAATGTGTCAAAGAGCAGAATTGAAATAAATGTTATAAATGTTACTCTTAATTAAAAATGATGAAAGGGAAGTCTGTGGGAATAGATGGCATTAACTGGAGAAATGTTAAAAATAGGTCTGTTTGTTTTATGAAGTCCACCTTGGCTTCACATGATTCAAGGAATGCCATTATTGTTCTCCTATATAAAGAAAAAATTAGTGAAACTACAGGAGGATTAGTTGCTTGAGAAGGTACATGGCAGAATTCTGATTGAAAGAGTACAAGAGGTGGCAATATGCATAATTTGAGAAATACAGTATAGCTTTATGTCAGGCAAGAACTGTGCAGATGAGATTTCAGCTCTTCAGCAGATCACTGAGAAAAGTATGAATGTGAGAAAGAAAGTCTATTGCATATTTGTTTGGAGAGAGCATATGATAAAATGAATAGGTTAGGATTGTGGAGTTGAAAGTTGGTTTCTGAATGCAATTAGCATGGTATATGATGAAGTATATGTGAGAAGAAATGAATGCTTCACAAATGGTACAACTTTGAACAGGGAATAAGACAAGGGCATGTGATGTCAGTTTGATTATTTCATGTACTTATGGAAAAATGTATATGAAATATTTGGGGTTGACAGCAGGGATATGTTGGTTGGGGGGCGTGAATGGGAGAAGGTGACATGCCATTGGCTGAAAACCCAAATCATTTGCAGTGAAACATGATGCAATAAGCATGGATCTGAAAATTAAAGTATCCCAGACCAAGGTAGCTGTGTTTGGCAGAGAAAATGGAGTGAATGATTGCAGTCTATACTTAACTGGCAAAAAGCTGAAGCAAATACATCAATCTGTGTATTTTGGCAGAATGTTTACTAAAGATGGGAAGTGGAGAAATTTTAAGATGTGCAAATGCTGGTAGAAAGACAGGGTGCAGCATGTGGTCTATTGCAAGAATGAACACTTGTTGAAGCAAGCGAAAATGGCTCTGTATAATTGTAAGCTTCTAGCCACTACCCACTTTGTTATACGGAAGTGAGAGTTGGGTATGTTAGGAGAAACATAAAAGTAAGTTGAACGCAATGGGAATGGGGTACTTAAATGGGGTACTTAAAGAATGTGTGTGGTAAAACAAGAAGAGAGAAGGTCAGGAATAGAATGAATGCTCAATGGACATAATAGAAAGAAAAGCGAGTGACCAGCAAAAAGAAGTATATTATGCTCTGTTTAATAATATAGAAAGAATTAATTATGTTTCAGTCACAAAACAAAAACATATAAAGGAAGAGTGAGTAGATCAAGAAGAAAGGAGAGACTGAAAAAGTTAAATGGAGTTGATGTGATCCTCAGACAGGTAAGAAATTTAAAGAGCAAATGCCTTACACCCACGCATATGAAACTATGCATGAGTGTAATGGAAGTGAGGATGATTTGCAAGAACGGAAAGTTATGGTGTGGTATAACAAATTGTGTTGCTGTAAATTAGTACATATACAAGTATAAATATGGATTCATGTGCATTTGGTTGTTGTACATTCGTTTAGTCACTTCCGACTCTTCGTGACTTCATGGACCAGCCCACACCAGAGCTTCCTGTCGGTCGTCAACACCCCCAGCTCCCCCAGGGACGAGTCCGTCACCTCTAGAATATCATCCATCCATCTTGCCCTTGGTCGGCCCCTCTTCCTTTTGCCTTCCACTCTCCCTAGCATCAGCATCTTCTGCAGGGTGTCCTGTCTTCTCATTATGTGGCCAAAGTATTTCAGTTTTGCCTTTAATATCATTCCCTCAAGTGAGCAGCCTGGCTTTATTTCCTGGAGGATGGACTGGTTTGATCTTCTTGCAGTCCAAGGCACTCTCAGAATTTTCCTCCAACACCACAGCTCCAAAGCATCTATCTTCCTTCTCTCAGCCTTCCTTATGGTCCAGCTCTCGCAGCCATATGTTACTATGGGAAACACCATTCCTTTAACTATGCTGACCTTTGTTGTCAGTGTGATGTCTCTGCTCTTAACTATTTTATTGAGATTTGTCATTGCTCTTCTCCCAAGGATTAAGCGTCTTCTGATTTCCTAACTGCAGTCAGCATCTGCAGTAATCTTCGCACCTAGGAATACAAAGTCTTTCACTGCTTCTACATTTTCTCCCTCTATTTGCCAGTTATCAATCAAGCTGGTTGCCATAATCTTGCTTTTTTTGAGGTTTAGCTGCAAGCCAGCTTTTGCACCTTCTTCTTTCACCTTCATCATAATGCTCCTCAGTTCCTCTTCACTTTCAGCCATCAAAGTGGTATCATCTGCATATCTGAGATTGTTAATGTTTCTTCCAGCGATTTTAACTCCAGCCTTGGATTCCTCAAGCCCAGCATGCCGCATGATGTGTTCTGCATACAAGTTGAATAGGTAGGGTGAGAGTATACAGCCCTGCCGTACTCCTTTCCCAATCTTAAACCAGTCCATTGTTCCATAGTCTGTTCTTACTGTTGCTACTTGGTTGTTATACAAATTCTTCAGGAGGCAGACAAGATGACTTGGTATCCCCATACCGCTAAGAACCTGCCATAATTTGTTATGGTCCACACAGTCAAAGGCTTTAGAATAGTCAGTAAAGCAGAAATAGATGTTTTTCTGAAACTCCCTGGCTTTTTCCATTATCCAGCGGATATTGGCAATTTGGTCCCTAGTTCCTCTGCCTTTTCTAAACCCAGCTTGTACGTCTGGCAATTCTCGCTCCATGAATTGCTGAAGTCTACCTTGCAGGATCTTGAGCATTACCTTACTGGCATGTGAAATGAGTGCCACTGTTCGATAGTTTGAACATTCTTTAGTGTTTCCCTTTTTTGGTATGGGGATATAAGTTGATTTTTTCCAGTCTGATGGCCATTCTTGTGTTTTCCAAATTTGCTGGCATATAGCATGCATTACCTTGACAGCATCATCTTGCAAGATTTTGAACAGTTCAGCTGGGGTGCCGTCGTCTCCTGCTGTCTTGTTATTAGCAATGCTTCTTAAGGCCCATTCAAGCTCACTCTTCAGGATGTCTGGCTCTACCTCACTGACCACACTGTCAAAGCTATCCCCGATATTGTTATCCTTCCTGTACAGGTCTTCTGTATATTCTTGCCACCTTTTCTTGATCTCTTCTTCTTCTGTTAGGTCCTTGCCATCTTTGTTTTTGATCATACCCATTTTTGCCTGGAATTTACCTCCAATGTTTCTAATTTTCTGGAAGAGGTCTCTTGTCCTTCCTATTCTATTGTCTTCTTCCACTTCCGCGCATTGCTTGTTTAAAAATAATTCCTTATCTCTTCTGGCTAACCTCTGGAATTTTGCATTTAATTGGGCATATCTCCCCCTATCACTGTTGCCTTTTGCTTTCCTTCTTTCTTGGGCTACTTCTAGTGTCTCAGCAGTCATTTTGCCTTCTTGGTTTTCTCTTTCTTTGGGATGTATTTTGTTGCCGCCTCCTGAACAATGCTGCGAACTTCTGTCCAGAGTTCTTCCGGGACCCTATCTACTAAGTCCAGTCCCTTAAATCGATTCTTCACGTCCACTGCATATTCCTTAGGAATATTAGTGAGCTCATATCTAGCTGATCTGTGGGTCTTCCCTAATCTCTTGAGTCTGATCCTAAATTGTGCAAGAAGAAGTTCGTTATCTGAACTACAGTCAGCTCCAGGTCTTGTTTTTACCTACTGTATAGATGTCCGCCACCTTTGGTTGCAAAGGATGTAGTTAATCTGATTTCGGTGTTGTCCATCTGGTGAAGTCCATGTATAAAGCCATCTCTTAGGTTGTTGGACAGGAGTGTTTGTTATGCAGAGTGAGTTGTCTTGGCAAAATTCTATCAGCCTATGTCCTGCTTCGTTTTGTTCTCCCAGGCCATGCTTACCTGTAATTCCAGGTGTCATTTGACTGCCCACCTTAGCATTCCAGTCTCCCGTGATGAAATTAACATCTCTTTTAGGCATGTTGTCCAGTAGGTGCTGCAGATCCTCATAGAACTGCTCTATTTCAGCTTCTTCAGCATCTGTGGTTGGGGCGTATATTTGGATCACTGTGATGTTAGATGGCTTGCCCTGAATTCAAATTGAGATCATTCTATCATTTTTTGGATTGTATCCAAGCACTGCTTTAGCCACTTTTCTATTAATTATGAAGGCTACTCCATTTCTTCTGTGGTCCTCTTGTCCACAGTAGTAGATCTGGTGGTCATTTGATGTGAAGTGGCCCATTCCAATCCATTTCAGTTCACTGACGCCCAAAATGTCTATCTTTAATCTTGACATCTCACCAATAACCACATCCAATTTGCCCTGGCTCATAGATCTTACATTCCAGGTTCCAATGGTGTGTTGATCCTTAGAACATCGGATTCGCCGTTCACCACCAGCACCGTCGGCCGCTAGCCATCCTTTCAGCTTTGAGCTAGCTGCGTCATCACGTCTGGGGCTAGTTGAACTCATCCTCTGTTCCTCCCCAGTAGCATTTTGACCATCTTCCAACCTGGGGGTCTCATCTTCCGATGGTATACTGACATATCTCTGGTTGTACTGATCCATTGAGTTTTCACGGCAAGAATACTGGGGTGGGTTGCCATTACCTTCCCCAGGGATCGCATTTAGTCTGACCTCTCTGTCATGACCTTCCCATCTTGGCTGGCCCTTCACGGTTTAGCTCATGGCATCACTGAGGTGCTCAAGCTCCAGCACCATGACAAGGTAACGATCCTTTGCTGAAGGTACATTTGGTACATGAGCATAAAATGAAAAGTGCGTTGTGACAATTTTCATAATGAGCATACTCTGAGATGGATGAACAACCCATTATGTGATAAAACTACAGTGTGAGAAAGACCAAAACTGCACCTCTTAAATTGTCTCACACCACGGGGGTACTTTGTGAATTGTAAATGGAAGTTCATTCTGTATCATTGTATTATACTGCCCACTAGCTTAGCAACAGGTAGTAGTAAATAAACTGCACAATAATAACTTCTCTTGATCATGGAGGGTCTCTGTGTGGAAACTAAGTGTTGAAATAGTTTGGCATGTAAAGCTCAATGACACTCTACCTGAAGAGAGAAGGCAGGCAAGCTCACAGTGTGGGTGGGTGGCTGTTCATCAATGAGGTGTCAGGCAGACAGAGAAGTTGTAGTTTGGAGATGGCTGGAAAAACACATCAGAAACCTGAAAGTTGGGGTGGGATTAGAACATGCTTATAAGAACCTGTTTTTGTTTAGCACTTGGATAAGAAGCCAAGAGTGAGAGGCTAGACTGGAGGAAAAAACTATACTGGGGAAAGGCCAATGGAAGACAGTATTGTTGCCATGAACACTTCTTGGATGCTTGCATGAAGTCACCAGGAGTGAAACTTGATTCAAGAGTATTCTTACCTTTTAAGCAGAGATACCAAGCGAGGCACCCAAAAGCAAAATTAGCATAGTGGGAACTAAATCCTGCTTAGTTTGACTCCAACTAGTAATAAAGAATTGCCAATTACTGTATTTATTCAATGAGGGATTAATTTAGAAGGTCTATCTGTATTCCTGGATGCTCTGCCCTTTTGGCTATGCTAGTGATCCAGTGAAGGCCCTGGTTGCATTGCAACAGATTTGTATCCATCTTTAAGAACTATAAAGGAGGTAATTACTGTTCCACAAAAAGAAAAAGAAAAACAAGCAATGCAGGGTGAAGAGGAGGGAGGTCATATTAACAGCCTTTTGACAACAATGTGTTTCAGCTGACTCATACATTCTCTCCCTCATGCAAACACATAAGCATACACAAACTTTGTGTGCTTCGGCTGGTTTGAAATATAGCCTAGCATTTATCTTGGCTACATTAACAAGATCTGTTTTACCAATACATTTATATTTATGATGCCTAAGGGCAGATTATAGCTGTTAAAGTTGGTCCTCCTGACATGAAAACACGACTTTGTCATTAATACATTTTGTAGTATAAACTGTGATGTCAGGTCAATGGAAAGGGTGAAAACTTTCCTAAAGTATGTGCACACCACTTTTTTTTTTCCCCAAGCAATTGAGCACTAATGGAATAACAAAAGGTCATAATAACAAACCATTACAGCTTTGGTCTTGGCAACTGGGCCCACAGAAGAATCTGCAAGGAACAGCCATCATTTCTCCAGTGTTATGGCATAAGGATGACAGAAATGGTACACAGATGTGAGTACAGCATGGCGGTAGCTATGTGAAAGCTAAACGATCAATTAGTCTGTTGTTTACCAAAAGCTTTCTTAAGTGATGCTAACCAGAGCTCAAGGCAAGAAAGAAGATCCCAGAGGCTGTCATAGGAAGCTCTCAGAGCATGTGCTCAGAGGCTAATATGACAGTTTTATTCAAACTAGCATTTCAAATGAGCCACCAGCGGAAGATGCAGGAATGGATGGGATTGACTGATGCTCCAATTTTCTTATCCTGCCCCACAATTGAGTGCATGTCACATCTAAAGTTACGGGCACAAAGGAAAGAAGTTCTTCAACTTCACATATAAAGTTATCAGATTCAACATGATGCAGCTAGATCTTAAAATGATGTTACAAAGTGGTTTGCCTACTTTACACTTTTCAAACGCCTATGCCATTAGACGGGAGCTGGCAAACTTTGGAGGATGACGTGCACTTAATAGTTTTAGGAGGCTAAGGGCTGCAAAAGAGTTGGAACCATGTGGGCAACACTTGGCTTTTTTTTAAAATTGTGTTTTGTGCATTTTTAAAACAACTTAGTGCTTATTTGAGGAGTTATGCTACAGTTCCCCTGTGTTTCCGATCTCAAAATGACAGGAAAATATGCTTCATTTTCAACTATTATTACTGGAAAGGGACCTGTGAGGGCCATACGATGCAGGTTGCTCATTACAGCCCTAAGACACATTTTGGGTGTGCAGCTAAATGTTTCATCTCCTTTTGCTTGTGAACTCATTGTTCTCTTTTGTCTGTCTCACCTCTAAAGACTTAGCCCTATATAGATTCCAGCAACTACATGGAACTAAAGGAAATGCTATAACTTAGAGCACAATCTGATGTGTGTTTACTAAGGCATCATTCTTAGGTTTCTTTTATATTGCATTTCAGAAGCTTACTTCTGGGAAGGTGGTGCTTACTCCTAGGACAGTGGGTATTCATACTGAACCCATTTTCTAAGGGACAAGCCACACTGCCCTCAATGAGAAAGAGAGAGAGATGATTGATGGATGGATGGATGGATGGATAGAGAGGAACAAATAATGGTCTGAAACAGTCTATATTATGCAGGAATGACCTGTTTTGACATCAAATCCCAGTCTCTTTAAATGTTGCCATTACATCAATACTACTACTCTTGGGAACGTTTGCCATCTGTTTCTGTGATTATACGCTGTCTCACCAAGAGCACTGTATCGGTTTATTATTTATCCCAGAACCCAGGTGGTCCTCCTCCACAGTGCATGGTTCTGGACTCCTTCTTGTAAGAACCTTTGGCTAGGCTATGTCAAATATTATAATATAATATTATAATATAATAATATTGTAATATTGTAATATAATATAATAATGTCAAAGGCTGTGCAAAAATTGTATGTGTGTATGCTTGTCTTCGTATGATTTATACTAAATGAATATCCCTTCTCCAGAATAGTCTCAAAGTAGTTTGCATATGACCCACAACAACAAAATACTGTTAAAAATAAGCTATCAAAAATACATTTCTGAATGGATCAAGGAGTGACTTTTAGCCCTTTGCCACAGTAAATGAAGTTAGCCCTACAGGACTTTTTGTACTCTTTTCCAAATAATTTCAGCTGTCTTGAAAATCAGCTTTACATGTTCGTACTGTACTAAGAAATTCTAATACTATATAACTTTGTGTAAGATCAAGATACAAAATATTCAAAGAAGCCAAATTATGTTCTAAAATGATTTATACAGAATCTATGTGTTAACATTTCTCCCAGCAACTGAGCACTTACAGGAGTGTGCTCTACAATACTATAAATTAATATGACTGTTGCATGCACACTTTTAAAAAACAAATCATCTCCAGCTAGAAGTTCTGCCCTCCCTAATAATCTAGTATCCTGACCTTTAATGATTCCAATTTTATCAACTCCAGGTTTCCAAATAATGGAGCTGTTTTGTAAAGTGTTTCAGAATCAGATCACACATACTACAATTGCAAAGAATAAAGGAGGTTTATTACTGAAAATATTGGAAAAAACTACGATACCATTATAGACATACACAAACACTTATGCATGAATTCAGACAGTTGCATACTGCCATTCTTCCAAAAAAGGATTATAAATCAGGAGTAATATACATTTATTTTTGTACACTTAGTTCAAATTCTGCCAACTCTAGTTAAAAGGATCGGCTCTGGAAAGATTTTTGTCTGGGATACAGTACCAGAGTACATGGACTTAAGGGCTAGGTTCTACCCCACACTCAGCCATAATATAGTTGCTGCAGTTTAAATCAATGTGTTAAGTGAACCCAGTCATTGTGGTTTGTCAGCTATGGTTTGTGGCCTAGTGAACTAACCCAATTGTGGTTTATTCAATAAACCATAGTTAAACAAGCCATGGCTTAGCAAATGTGAACCTCATCATAATCTCAACTAGCTGAAGACTGCATTAGATACCAAAGGAAAATGATTTGTCTTCATGGATTACAAGTTAGTTTTACATTGATCCAAACAGTTTAGACCTAGTAAATATAATTGGGACTGAAATCTCACAGAGATAGAAGAAGACAGCAGTGTGTTGGGTCTAATATTTCATCTAACATTTTAAGCCATGGTTTGCTTAACCACAGTTCTTGAGTAAGTCATATCTGCCTGAATTTACAAATATACTAAGCCATATACCAAGGTTTATATATCACAATGGCTGGATTCATAAAGTAGTGCCTCATTTGACTCTTCTGGGTGGCTCGAGTTAGAGCAGACAGCACTAAAATTGCTTTTAAATTATATTGGCTACATTTTAATTTATTTTCATGGCTGCTGCACTGTTGTCAAATAAGTGATGAGGTTGTGGGGTGGGAATAACTTTTGCTATTTGGACATCTTGGAGATAGAGTGGTAGAAGAATTATTTTCTTTTGACCATTTACTCAGCTGAGATTTAGTATCCTGTCATGCTAAACTCTTCCCACACAGGCATGGAAAGCACTCTGCATTTGCCAGAAGAGCTCTTGGGATGATTATGGAAGGCCTTCCTCCACCCAAATTTATGGTGCCCCCCTGAAAAGTTTACACTTAGTTATATTTATAATGGCTTAAAGGCTCTGTAAAAACCTGGACATTGACTCTGCTGTGTTAAGATCCTCAAACTTTATTACAGAAAATGAGGATGGATGCTGTGATGTTAGGGAACAGATGACAAGGAAGGGAGCTTGTGAGATCTTCTGTGTTATCATTAGACTTGTCAACCAATCAAAGAGTTATTAGTGGCTTAACAGATTTTAAAACTGATGATTAAGTAACTAATAAAACTAAATAAATCCATATATTACCGAAACTCCAATACCAGTGCCTTCTTGAGTTGGTGAAAAGTAAAGTAAATTAACTTGCAATGCAATAAACAAAGTTACCACTCAGTGTTACAACTACTATATTTAATACATTCTTTTACATTACAGTAATCCACCAGAACCAAATTAGATTTTAAAACACACACAAATATTTACTGAATTAACTGATAAAACATGTTGATTCTTAAGCCCTACTGTGGAGGAATAAAGAAATGTAATGAATTAATGCATAGTTAGTGTGAGTTATTTTTATTCAGAGATGGGAACTTGTTAACTTTCCTGTGATTTTGCTGCAAAGGGCTATTGATATTCCACTCTGCTAAGAATGCTGTTCTTCACTTGGCAATGTTGTATGAAATAAATGTAAACCCAGCAAAAGCAGTTTCAGGCATACTAGAATCCGTTGAACTTTACTGTGAGACAGGCCTACATGTTGGGTTATCCAAACAAAAGCTCAGCTGGGTATGACAAGATCCATAATCTTATAGTAAACATTTGTTGTTGTTGTTGATATGATCCTTCAAGTTAATCCTGATGCCTGATGTCTTCACGAACAAGTCCATGTTGTTTTCTTGGCAACATTTTTCTGAAGGGACTTGCCACTGCCTTTTTCCTAGACTGAGAGAGAGCAACTGGCTCAAAGTCACTCAGCTGGTATTCATGCTTAAAACAGGATTAGAACTCATGGACTCCTGACTTCTAATCCAGCACTTTTAATCATTACAGGTAGTCTTCGCTTAGCAACCACAATTGGAACTGGCAACTCCGTCACTAAGTGCCGCGATTGCTAAGCAGAAAATCACGTGACCATAATGGATTTACGTCACCTTCCATGCAGTCATTAAGCGAGTCACCATGGTTGTTAAGCGAGACATCATATGACTGTGACTTGCGATTTTACTTCCACGTTCTCCATTAACTCTGCTTGTCACAAGCCAATTGGGAAGCACGCAAATGGTGATCACATGACCATGGGATGCTGTGACAGTCATAAATGTGTGCGTTGCAAAGCACCCAAATGGTGATCATGTGACTGCGGGACACTGCAACAGTTGTAAATGTGAGGATTGGTCACAAAGCTGTTTTATTTTTTACACTGTTGTAACTTCAAATGGTCGCTATATGAGGCAGTCTGTAAGCAAGGACTACCTGTACACCAAACTGGATCTTCTAGCAAGCATAGGCAGATGGCAAAAAATCCCAATGACCACTAGAAAGCAGCAAAGTATTAGAGCTTTCTATATCTCTTTGCTGCCATCTAGTGGTTGTCCAACATGCCTATGTTTTCCAACCCCTCTGATCCCGCCCCACAACAGGTCAGCTTACCTCACCTCCAAGATAATGTATCACCAAGCAATAGAGATTTTTCATACCTTGAAGATATAATGGGTTGCTGTCAGCTTAACAGAAGAAAATAATAGTTTAAGGCTCATGCCCCCTCCCTCCTGGTAACTTCCCAGCTCTGACACAACAATTTCTCTCCCTGAGTTTGCCTTCTTTATTAGGATTCAGTTTCTTGAATTCCTTTCATATCTATCTACAACACACACACTCAATTTTCGAAATCAGCTTCTCTCACAACTTCCAAAAAGGCAGAAGAGAAGACAGCAAGGTCCCACTTTTTAGTTGGGTAAGATTACTATATGAGTAATATGAGTACTAACCTAAGAGACGGCTTTATACATGGACTTCACCAGATGGACAACACCGAAATCAGATTGACTACATCCCTTGCAGCCAAAGGTGGCAGACATTTATACTGTCATGAGTACTGATGGCGAGCAGGAGACGGCCTCGATCCAGGGTGGAAAACGCATGCGTAGGACTGAGGAATTAAGCAGCCATTCAAAGAGACACAGATCAGACCCGCCTTAGCTTTTGGGGTTTATATGTCCGGGTTTTTCCCACGCTTCTTCAGTTTGTTAGGATTCTGTTCAATGTAGCAGTAATAAACACTAGAGACCTATTCCTCCTCTCAGCGTGATTCCTGACTGTTAGGATATATACTTGTTTTTATCAGTAAAAACAAGACCTGGAGCTGACTGTAGTTGTATTGCACAATTTAGGATCAGACTAAAGAGATTAGGGAAGACCCACAGATCAGCTAGATATGAGCTCACTAATATTCCTAAGGAATATGCAGTGGAGGTGAAGAATCGATTTAAGGGACTGGAGTTAGTAGACAGGGTCCCGGAAGAACTCTGGACAGAAGTTCGCAATGTTGTTCAGGAGGCGGCAACAAAATACATCCCAAAGAAAGAGAAAACCAAGAAGGCAAAATGGCTGACTGCTGAGACACTAGAAGTAGCCCAAGAAAGAAGGAAAGCAAAAGGAACAGTGATAGGGGGAGATATGCCCAATTAAATGCAAAATTCCAGAGGTTAGCCAGAAGAGATGAGGAATTATTTTTAAACAAGCAATGTGTGGAGGTGGAAGAAGACAATAGAATAGAAGGACAAGAGACCTCTTCCAGAAAATTAGAAACATCGGAGGTAAATTCCAGGCAAAAATGGGTATGATCAAAAACAAAGATGGCAAGGACCTAACAGAAGAAGAAGAGATCAAGAAAAGGTGGCAAGAATATACAGAAGACCTGTATAGGAAGGATAACAATATTGGGGATAGCTTTGATGGTGTGGTCAGTGAGCTAGAGCCAGACATCCTGAAGAGCGAGGTTGAATGGGCCTTAAGAAGCATTTCTAATAACAAGGCAACAGGAGACGACGGCATTCCAGCTGAACTGTTCAAAATCTTGCAAGATTATGCTGTCAAGGTAATGCATGCTATATGCCAGCAAATCTGGAAAACACAAGAATGGCCATCAGACTGGAAAAAATCAACTTATATCCCCATACCAAAAAAGGGAAACCCTAAAGAATGTTCAAACTATCAAACAGTGGCACTCATTTCACATGCCAGTAAGGTAATGCTCAAGATCCTGCAAGGTAGACTTCAGCAATTCATGGAGCAAGAATTGCCATATGTACAGGCTGGGTTTAGAAAAGGCAGAGGAACTAGGGACCAAATTGCCAATATCCAATGGATAATGGAAAAAGCCAGGGAGTTTCAGAAAAACATCTATTTCTGTTTTATTGACTATTCTAAAGCCTTTGACTGTGTGGACCATAACAAATTGTGGCAAGTTCTTAGCAGTATGGGGATACCAAGTCATCTTGTATGCCTCCTGAAGAATCTGTATAACAACCAAGTAGCAACAGTAAGAACAGACCACGGAATAATGGATTGGTTTAAGATTGGGAAAGGAGTACGGCAGGGCTGTATACTCTCACCCTACCTATTCAACCTGTACGCAGAACACATTATGCGGCATGCTGGGCTTGAGGAATCCAAGGCTGGAGTTAAAATTGCTGGAAGAAACATTAACAACCTCAGATATGCAGATGATACCACTTTGATGGCTGAAAGCAAAGAGGAACTGAGGAGCCTTATGATGAAGGTGAAAGAAGAAAGTGCAAAAGCTGGCTTGCAGCTAAACCTCAAAAAAAGCAAGATTATGGCAACCAGCTTGATTGATAACTGGCAAATAGAGGGAGAAAATGTAGAAGCAGTGAAAGACTTTGTATTTCTAGGTGCCAAGATTACTGCAGATGCTGACTGCAGTCAGGAAATCAGAAGACGTTTCATCCTTGGGAGAAGAGCAATGACAGATCTTGATAAAATAGTCAAGAGCAGAGACATCACACTAACAAAGGTCCGCATAGTTAAAGCAATGGTGTTCCCCGTAGTAACATATGGCTGCATATGGACCATAAGGAAGGCTGAGAGAAGGAAGATAGATGCTTTTGAACTGTGGTGTTGGAGGAAAATTCTGGGAGTGCCTTGGACTGCAAGAAGATCAAACCAGTCCATCCTCCAGGAAATAAAGCCAGGCTGCTCACTTGAGGGAATGATATTAAAGGCAAAACTGAAATACTTTGGCCACATAATGAGAAGACAGGACACCCTGCAGAAGATGCTGATGCTAGGGAGAGTGGAAGGCAAAAGGAAGAGGGGCCGACCAAGGGCAAGATGGATGGATGACATTCTAGAAGTGACGGACCCGTCCCTTGGGGAGCTGGGGGTGTTGGCGACCGACAGGAAGCTCTGGCATGGGCTGGTCCATGAAGTCACGAAGAGTCGGAAGCGACTGAACGAATAAAGAACAAATATGAGTACTATTGCTTTTTAACAACATTTGGAAATGACCAGACTGCTGCTATTCCATTTGAGAAAATCAAGGGACATTTTTGCACTGTTCTGCTTTACAAGTACTCCAAAATGTATCTCTTTCTTTAGATGCAACAGTCCTGCTTTTACTCATTGCAGTGTTCAGAAAATAATGAGGGTTGTTGGTTATTTGCCACTTTCTTTACCTTTGTCAGTTTCTATCATGCTCCCCTTGAAGCAAGGGGCCTGGTTGCTGAGCAGCTAGTCAACCTCAGCTTTACAGGACCCACCTAGCTGCATAATCATGGCAAGTCTGCTTCCCTCCTTTTTGTAACTATTTTTGTCCTGGTTTCTTCCCACGTAATTTATTTATGTCACGTTAATTATATTTGGGAGATGCCCAAATGAAATGTGGGAGAAAAGGCAGACAAACTAGCCTGGGTAAGCCCAGACCTTTGCCATTCCTGCTGCAGAGCTTGACTGACATGTGTTTTCCCCCTTGACTGATGACATGCTGAAAAGGGATGGCAACAAAGCCAGAAGAGAAAACAAATCACCTTACCTATAAGGTCCAGTACACTCACAAGTCAGGACAATGCAGTGACTTGGAAGAGATGCAACAGAGAAAGCAGAAACACTGGGACAGTCAATGTTATGCCAGAATTGTTCTGTAACCATCTCAAGGATGGATGGATAATCCTTTAAATGAGTACTGGGGAAAGGCTCTAAGTATCTTAGATAAATGAGCCTAACATAGCAACACTACTGATTTGACAGAAGGGTACTCGTAAGCCTGTCAGGGGTATCACACATGAACTAATACAGCTTTTGCCACCTACCTGGGTCTGTTTGAATGTAGGTACAGTCCTTCCAGTGGACTAAACAATATCTCTGCAGTTAAAACATATTAAATGGACTGAAACTTTTGCAATGCTGTATTTTAGTGATTTCACAATCTACAGTAGCCCCTGGGCTGACTATCTGCAAGACATCCAGGTAGTTCTGCATAGGAGTCTAACCACAAATGTTTGGTAGGCCTAGATCAGGGGTCCCAAAACTCTTCAGCTCATCATCCCCTTCATGAATTTTCAGATTGTTCATTGACCCCCAAACATTTATTATATGAAAATAATTTAATAAATACTTCTTTAATAGTAAAAAGGTAAAGGTAAAGGTTTCCCTTGACGTAAAGTCCAGTCGTGTCCGACTCTAGGGGGCGGTGCTCATCTCCGTTTCAAAGCCTTGGAGCCGGCGTTGTCCATAGGACACTTCCGGGTCATGTGGCCAGCATGACTCACGGAACGCCGTTACCTTCCCGCCGAAGCGGTACCAATTAATCTACTCACATTTGCATGTTTTCGAACTGCTTGGTGTGCAGAAGCTGGGACGAGCAACGGGAGCTCACCCCGCCGCGCGGTTTCGAACCGCCGACCTTCCGATCGACAGCTCAGCGGTTTAACCCGCAGCGCCACCGCGTCCCTATTCTTTAATAGTACTATGAACAATAATAACAACAACATTAATGGATAGGCCCATCAACTCTCAAAGGTTGATATTTACCACTTTGGAGAACCCTGGCCTAGATGAATTTATCTAGTTAGACCACCAGCAGGGACAATCCAGTATCAAATGACTAAACTCTGAAACAACTGCCCACTTATTATTCTGTGTCCAAACCCTCAACCAAATAAGCTCTGATCTACAAACCTTTGAGGCTACCACCTCATTTTGCAGGCCCCTAACTATGACAAATTTGGTCCTGCTGCAGACCAGCTAAGACCAAGAAGCAACCTGGTTGCATAGCTAAACAAAATCACATTTAGCAACTGTCAGAGAAGAATGCCTAGCTATTGATTAGGTACTGCAGAAACTCCAGCCACAGTTGTGGAAATGAAAATTGCTTCTCCCAGCCAACCACTACCCACTTCAGTCTGCAAGTGTCTCCAAAGAGAATCTTTCCCAAATGGGTTAACCCTGCTGCATAGCATAATAACACTGGACTTTGTTGTGCTGTCTCTCACATCAAAGAGAACAGTCAGCAAATCAGACAGATAGTAAAGAATGTGCATTGTTTCCCGTTACATTTGTAGCATCTCAACCCATGTGGATCAGACTACTTAGAAGACTTTCAGACATGGAGCACTCTAAAGGTCATCATTAGCACTGCCAAAAAAACTGATCAGAAGTTGATCCAGCTGTACAAGAGTCACATGTTTCTGGGCACCACATTCTGGACAGCTACAGGTTTCTAAGCATTCTTCAAAGATGGAACTATGAAGAGATGATTGGAATAAGATGTAAGTAAGGCATCCATTATCCTAACTGGTTTTTTATTTGATTCACTGCTGGACACTCATAGAGTTTAATCTGAAATATGCAAGTCTTTTTTGTAACTTTTAAAAGGCAATGCACAGGTAAGTTCCATTCAGATGAATTTGGAAGGAAGTCCACTTGGACTTAAACAGATATACTTTTAAGTAAGCACATTGGACGCGGTGGCGCTGCGGGTTAAACCGCTGAGCTGTCAATCGGAAGGTCGGCGGTTCGAAACCGCGCGGCGGGGTGAGCTCCCGTTGTTAATCCCAGCTCCTGCCAACCTAGCAGTTCGAAAACATGCAAATGTGAGTAGATCAATAGGTACCGCTTCGGCGGGAAGGTAACGGCGTTCCGAGTCGTCATGCTGGCCACATGACCCGGAAGTGTCTATGACAACGCCGGCTCCAAGGCTTAGAAACGGAGATGAGCACCGCCCCCTAGAGTCGGACTCGACTGGACTTTACGTCAAGGGAAACCTTTACCTTTACCTAAGCACATTGAATAGCCTTAGTTTCTGAAGCAGGGTCACACTGATTCACCTGTTTAACACTGCTTAACCTCCCATCTTCCTTTCCCTCCACCCCCTGGATGCTCCTCTGCCTGATTCTATTTCTATCAATTAATTTCTATTCCATTTCTATTAGCTGAAAGTTAGAACACTTCAACATGAAACCAAAGATGCTTATTTACACACTTCACCACAAGGTGGCAATATTACCCTTCTATTACTCCTCTGTATAAATCAACTCTATCTGCAAGTGTCAATATACATGTTTCTAAAAAATCAAAAATAGGATTTTAAAATTATCGTATCGGTTCATTTCGTATCACTCCAGTATACGTCAGCTGTGGAATTACAGTAGCGTCAACCTTTTAATCTAAGAACAGTATTGCACCGTAGCGTATACCGCCTCCAGTAACAGAGAGGTCTTTCAAACCCATTTTTAAAATATTCACCCAGAGAAAATATCACATTAGGTATAATATATTAGAAAATATTAGATATTAAATATTTTAAAACTGTCAATCTTCTGATGAATAGGCCATTTTGGACTGAAAAATAACTGAAAATGAAAAGAGCAAAATTGCTGGGCCTGCCTTGTCCTACATTGCTCTTGGTACACATGGTATGCAACCAGCCAAACACCATAAAACAAGATCTAGACTAACAGGAAGTAGTGGGTTCGCTTCCCATGACTTAAATGGGCTAGAAATGCGTCCAAATTTGTTCTGACCTACCTTTTAAAATCTTGCATATATGTGCCCTTCTTCGCGCCCTTATTGTCTGCATCTAGCCTCCAAATGTTCTCTATATCTAAGGACAAGCCTGTTCTCAACTCAAGGTGCCATCTTTCCTACTCATCTGCTTAAGGCTTTCCTATATTTTTGTTCCCTCCTCCCTTTAACTTGGGGTGGTAAGGCAGTGTAAACTCTTGGCCCACACCCTTTTATATTGCCTTGGAAAGCCTTGATTTATCCTGATTCAAAACATTTTGAAGATAACACAGCAACAACTTGTGTTGCCCTCCATGACCATTCTGACTTGGGCTGCTGGACAGAGCAGACATCAGATTCCTCTCTCTTGCAGATGCATCTGCCAGTGTAATGCCTACTGGGCTTTATGTCAGGTCCTTATATACACAGCTGTAGCACTCTTCGGGGGGGGGGGGTGTCAGTGTTAGACAGTGAAACAGTGTTAGACCTGTCTTTAAAAAAAAAACACTGGCATTCTGGTCAATTTAAACCAGGAAAGAGAGGTTCTGCCAACTAAGTATTGCTGGTTCTGTTACTAATGCACATCATAGTTTTTCCTCTGCTTCTGCTGACAAGGTTTCCGTTGCCTGTACTCTTTAGGCAGCAGCATCATTTTTCTTACTCCAGGGTCATTTTGTGGACTCCATGGGCTGCCAGCACTGACCTCCCTTGAACACATGTGGATTTGAGATATATGGGAGGTGCAGTAAAATTAACTGGAGACCAGTCTGTTTCCCCTTAATCCGAGTGACAGATCACAGATGCAGTGGAAGACTAGTGGCTGATGCACAAGCAAAGTGTGCCAGGGCCCTATTACTCAAACTCTTTCTGAACATGAGTTTAGCAATCTTCTGGAAGACAGCTAAATCCATGCTCAGAAAGAGCCCAGCTGACAGGTTAGTGGAGTAGAAGAGGGCCACGGGATGAAGTGAAAGGGAGACTGCTGATTCCCAGGAGAACTCCATCCTGCTTCATCCAGCACCCCACAAACCTATCAGCTGGGCTATTTTTGGACACAATTTTACCAATCTTCTGGATGATCACATGACATGTTTTCAGAAACAGCCCAAGTGACAGATCAATGGCATGGAAAATCTCCATGCTGAAGACATGTTACTCAGGGAGCCAGAAATGTGGCTAAAGCCTCTGGCCCAGCCATCCACTCCCCCCATTGCTCAAGCCCCACCACCACATGTTAAAGAACGTGACCGGTGGATTTTTTCCTGCCAGCATGTGATGCTGGGTTGGACGGGAAACAGAGCTAAGGAAATTCACCCATCACTGCCCTTAAATCATCCCAAATCAGAACTGTAAGGACAGCATCAGTCACTAGCCTTATCAATGAAGCAGAATAAAACTCAGGTCAGCTCAAATTATGCTGGCATTTATAAGCAATGTTTTACTCTAGGACATTCTCTAAGCCTTAGACTTCCATAGCTGCCACCTGCTAACATAGAAAGCTATAGTGCACTGGTATTCTATCTTATTAAAGGATGCGAATTCTAATAAATTATCTGCTGAAACTTCGTTGGGTTATACAAACATTAACTTTAGCTTGTTTTATTAACTTTGCGGCAATAATTAATGAGCAAGTACAGCTCTCGGCATGGTCTGGGACCCTTCTCAGTCAAAATCCTGGCTGTAAAGGAGGACATGCGCTCCAGGTGACACCAGTGTTATTTCCCCTTCGGACTTCTAGCTGAACCTCCTCTATTCAGTTTGAGCTCCACATTTTCTCCTGAACAGGGTTCTAACTTCGATGTTTTCCCAAGGAACTCACTTTAGTTTTAGTTTTAGTTGTCTCTAGAGTCCAACCTTCAAAGTCCCATCCTCTCATGTTTTTTTAAAGGAATTCAGAACAAAAGCATTTTCCGATGGGAAGGATTCTTATAATTAATTCCAAAATCTTATTTATCTGGACCCTTAGCCCATTTGTAACTTTCCAAAATCAAAGTTCTCATCACCCTTTTGCTGTTTATTCTAATTTTTTTAAAATCCTTAAACTTATATTTAAAACGTCTTTTGCCAAGCATTGAAGGAAACTCACCTGGTGTTTTCAGACTTGTTGATCCAAAGGTTTCTAATAGCTGAAAAGCAGTTAACAAGCAATTTCCAAAAATGATTAGAAAAGGAAGTATGCCAACTCAGTGTCCTTTTGAAGGTGCCAACTGTTGTTTGAGCAAGATGGCTACTCCCTCATCTCCCAGAGTTCTAAACCGCCAGAGACCGCTGTCTTGCAGTATCCTCATGAGGAGCAACTGTCTGTAGCATTTGTGGGTGATCTCAAGTCCTTTCCTTGTCCGAAGAGGAATTACAAAGAGCCGGTCTATTTGCTGGCTCTTAGTTCTGCCACAGTCATTGGCTCCACTTTTAGCAGAGCTGTCTTCAGTTCACCATTTCTTCCCCAGAAGTCTGGAGTACACACGATTTTTTAGTAGTTATGTTGGGGGTCGCATTCCAAAATGTTCACAAGCTCAGGACAAAACCTAAAATTGATTTAATTTAAATGTAATGAAATACAGTTAATATTATTATTCAGCACATTATTTAATATTATTATTTAATGCACTATTTAACATTATTTAACTCACACTGATGATGTTACCTAGGTAATGAAACTTCTACAAGCAAACAACCAAGCTCAAAGAACACCAAGGACTCCACATTATTTAATATTTTTTTCCTTCTGCCAAACTAAAAGGTTTAATCCTTGGAATGCTCCTTCAGCCTCAGTTATCACTCAGTTTGTAGGTGAATCACCCCCATACTGTTGCCAAGAAATGGACATGGACATGAAGCCACTTAGCCTAGCTCGATGCAAAGGAGGCTTCACTTTTTTTGTGTGGTGATTATAGGCTACCTCAAGGTTGTTTACAGCCTCCCTCTGAACAGCAAGAGGGCCCTAGTGCAGTCATACTCTATGTGTGGGTCTTTCAAGAGGCTTATGGTTGACTACCATGGAAAGTTGGATGTTGAGGCTTTCTAGGTCTTTTGGATATGAAGATGCACAAGTTTTTTTAAATAAAAGATTAATATTTTCCACTATAAAATCTCATCTGTAGCTCAAAAAGTCACTTTAATTTCTTGACATTTTCTTGGTATCATGTGGGTTTCAACCTGCAACAATAGATAGGATTTTGATTTCAAAAAGGCAGTTAATCAATTGGCCATTTCATCACCACAGTCACACAATATCCATCAAGCCAATTACCCTGGTATTACATGATAAAATATCAACCAGCTTACTCTGAATAAATAGCATTAAACCAGGCATGCTTTCCTTAACCCTGAAAAAAGAGGTTGCCAATTGCTTGATATCAAGAAAGTGACAATAAGTAAGCAAAGGAATTACTGGAAATCATACATCTATTTCCTAATTGCCAGGGTCAGAAGTCATGCCACAAATGGCCAAGGCCTATTTGGTGAAGAATTGCAATGTCATAATTAATCACAAGTAGGATGGGTAGAAAAGTGGGATAACTCCCATAGAATCAAAATTGCTGAGAGTGCTGTGTAAATCAACAGCAGCCACTTTCTTTGCAATCCTTATTCTAGCCTGCCCATAACACTTTTTAAGGCCTTCCAGAACACAATCTATGTATATGTGCTTATACCTTGAAAAATTAAAACGACAGACTATTGGGATGACATCGCCCCAGACTCACAAAGCATTCACTGTTCGTGCAATCCACAGCAAAGAAAAAGCCCTGGGGACTGGGCAATATATCTTGCTGGTTGAAATAAAACCTGGTGCCAACTCCATCATATCCCTTGACATCTAAGAAAAGGGATGTCTAAACATAATGACCACCAGCATTTTCACACTGTAATTTCTATTTATGAAGCTATTGGAAGGCTTTATGTTGTCCCAACCTTCATAACTGAGAGCAGAGCTGACACAGAATTATTTGAGGATTCCTAACAGCCCCCTGATAGCACAAATTATGATGTTGCATTTACTAAACTTTCAGATCATGTATCATCACGAACATTGAGAGATGCTTGACTCCAAAGCTGGCTCCAGATATTTTATTGTCTGAGGCAACTGACAATTGACCATCTCCGCCCACACTGGACATACAGGAAACTCCAGCCAGATAGCTCTACCAACTGAATCTTGCCACAAACAGCACCCTTCCTTGCATCAGAGAGCAAAAGGCTGACCCTGAGTGGCTTCCTTGGGACATGTACTGCTGCCCCTCTATTCACCCCAGGCACCAGGCTCACTCTGCCTAACAGCAGGACCCATCCTGTTTGACCTCAAACAGAAAAGCTCGGTTGCCCGAAAATGAGGCAAAAATAGGCTGACCATACATCCCATTCTGAACAGGACAGTCTTGTTTTTTTAACATTTCCAGACCATCCCGTCATTTTAACATAAATGTCTATTTTGTCCTGTTTTCTTAAAAACCTTACTTAAAAATGTGAAAGTTCCCGTGAACCTGTCAGAATGTAGCCTGACTTTGAGTGGAAGGAGGGGGAGCTCGGCAGAAACGGCAGGAAAAAAGCTGCAGAGCTCAGCCCGGCAGGAAACCTAAAAAGTAATCAGCTTTGATCAGCTGATAGGCGGTGATCAAAGGGCAAGCCAATTGGCTCCTGCTTTGAAACGGCGGGAAGAAAAGAACGTAAAAGCACAGCCAGAGGAGGAATGTCTTGTCGGGGACAACCATTCACTAGATTCTCCAGCCCAGCCTTGCCTCTCACAAACCAAGGAATCCGAAGATTCCCAGTCCGAGAAAATGGGAGAAGTTCCTGCCTGCCAATCCAGTCTGTCGCCCAGCCCTGCCCCGTTTTGCCATCCCAATGTCCCGTTTTTGTCTCAAGGAAATATGGTCAGCCTAGGCAAAAAGAAACACGATATGTGAAAAGATCATTTTGAACAGTCAAACATACAGAGTTGAAAACCTTTTGTAATATCTGCAAATCTCATGGGGTTTTTCCTTGAGGCTTTGACAGGGAGTCCCTCCATTTCCAGAGCATTTGGTTGCCATTTTCACAGTCTGCAAAAAGTAGAAGCAAGCAGGCTCCTGTCACACTTTAACCAAGTGTTCATCTTCTTTCATTCCAAGCCAAAACCTATATTTAAACAGGGAGAAGTATTTTATCTTTTACACTGAGGTTGTTGACAGGGTGCAAACAATCCAATTAAGGAGTTGGTTGCTCAGCTTGCTGTAGGAGACCTATTTCTACATCTCAGCACTCAGGTATTTCTGGTATAGTGAGAAGTATCGTGCTGTGCAAAGCTAAATTTTTACTAACCTAGTGTTTTTGTCTTAAGATAAGTAGAATCTGGTAGATAAGTTAATTTTTTCCATCTGTTTTCTTAATTTAAATTTACTTTAATTATTTAGTAGTTACTGAGCCCAGTGAAAGTGCTCCAAGAAAATTCACGTTCTGCTGGCAACAGACTAGTTGGGAGATGGAAAGGGAGAAGTCTGTTGCCCTCCTGGCCAGTTTTTTTTTTAACTTCCCTCCCACCAACAGGACCACCCCCACTGTCCAAGGCTCAAATTGACTAACATTGTAATCCTGTACCTACCACCAGTAAGTACCTCTGACGGATCTTAGTCCAAGAAAACTTGGACATCTGTTATGTTCTCAGGTGCCACAAACAGTTCTTGTTACATGGGGGAAAATGCTCCCGCAAGCGTATTTGGCTAGGGATCAAAGTACCTGAAGCGGGCTGTAAATCTCGGAAGTTTACGTACTGCAGGACATTTAGTAGTTTTTTAAGAGCGGCAAGACTTTTTCCGCCCACGAAGTGTCGAACCCCAGAGGGCTGCAAGCACAGAAGCATAAATAAGAGGGCGCCTCCCATTTCTCCTCCTCAGCATTTGAAGGGAAAGCCAGCCTCTAACTTCAGCTACCAGCTGCCCTCCAGCCACGGCGCAACTCCATTGCTCAGGATTCCCTGTCAGCGCGCTGGCTAGGAATTCTGGGAGGTAACGAGTTTGCCGTAGTCTCCTCGCCACCTTTCCACCCGCTCCCCACGCGCTGCAGTCGCCGGCTTCTCTCGGTACCAGCCGCGCGAGTCTCTGCTCGTGAGGCCCGGGTCGGTTACTTCGGCGCGCTCAGTGGGCACCCGCGGCCGGACTTGAGCGGGTAGAAGAAGAGAGGCTCCGCGTGCACCAGTTTTCTCCAGCCTGGGGACCCACGACACCCGCGCCAGGCCCGGCGGTCCCCGGGGTCAAAAAGGCCGCGGAATCGCCAGCCAAGCAAGGCGAGAGCGGGCCACCGCCGCCAGCCTCGGAGCCGCACGCCCGGGGCTGCTGAGGCGAGGTATCGCAGAAGGTCTATGGAGCCGGGCCACGGACCGCGCAGTCTCCCCTATTCTTCTGTTGCTGCTGCTGCCGCCAGCTTCTGGCTTCCTGCATTTATTGTGTATAAATGCCTTTATTGTCTTGTATGTGAATGTTTCCCCGAGAGCCCCTCTCTTGGTTGCTAGGCAGCTCTGGGAAGACCTTTTGAAGCAAGCATTTGTACCCACACCCGAAGTCTGTCAGAAGTCGAGCATCATTCTGCTTCCCAGAGAAAGGAATCTCAGGTGTGTGTGTGTGTGTGTGTTTTATATTTTACTATATTTTTGCAGCTACTCTTCATTCTCTTCTCTAACAAACCTGGCTGAAATAATGAAGGATAATGTTCATCTAAAGGTTTTGGTCCTGGGTGCTGTGGATCTTCCCTAGTTCTGTGATTGCTGCATTCTCACCAGAGCTGCCCTCACAGGTCCACTTAGCAGGAGGTGAAGGCGTCTTCCCCCATTCCAGCACCAAAGGCAGCTCCCCAGATGGTGCCGCAGTGCTTGAGTCAGATGCGTTTCATCCCTGTTGACGTTTCCAGCACTGGTGGCTTTAGATCGGCCCCCTGGCCCAACTCGGAGGGCCCCACATTTTAGGAGGTAGCAGAATCTTGTACGTTTCTTAATGGGCAAAGGTTTAACAAATATGAGCTTCTCTTACCCATAGTAAGAAGTGCTTAGAACGCATTCACTTCTTGCATTCATAAAGAGATTTTTTTCCCCTCCTAAAAAATGCTGAATTGTTGCTGTGTCCATAACATTGCTAGTTGCTAACAAATAAAAATGCTGAAAATGTTGCCAATGTGGCACTAAGGTGAATCGTTTGAATGCTGTGCACCCTGACCAATCAATTAACCAAACTAAATATGTTGAGGTAGGTCAATGTCTAGAATACATTTCACTGAGATAGTGGGCGTTTTGCAAGCCAGCTATGTGAGAGGTACCACTATACCTTGAATGATATATTTGAACAATCCCTGCAGTTTTTAACAGATGCCTTAAGCCACCTGCCTTTAAAAAAAAAAATACTTCACCAGATTGCCTTTTTAAAAAAATAGATGTTTCATGACTGAACACACCCACCTGAATAGTTTTTGTGAATAATTAAGTCCCTCCCCCATAGGAGTTATGTTTTAAAGTGTTCACAGCATGTTTTTAAAATTCCACATGTGCCCTACAGCTGAAAAAGAAAAGACTGGAAATTCCTCCTGTAAAGGATTTTCATTTCAATTTTACAGATGTTAATAATTCTAGGAAGCTCAAAATCTATACACTTGTTTTTACAAATGGTCAGTCATTAGTCATGTAGCAATCAGTGATCCAAGCTTGCTGAAGAGGATTTTCTCTTCTCTTGGCTATACATTAAAATACCAAATACTTTAATTTTATTACATTTTAATTTTACATTTAGTCTTTTTAGGAAATACAGTATACCCAAGCATATCCCAGAAGTAGTTTGTGTTTTACATCAGTTTCCTCCATGTTTCTAAAAATAGCATTGCATTCTATCTATATAATATATAATATTAATTATTCTATCTATATTAATTATATAATATTATATTATATAATTATATTATATTATAATATATAATATATATTATATTATATTATATATATTATAATATTATATAATATATAATATTAATTATTCTATCTATATAATATATTATATTAATTATATTAATTAATTATTAATATATATAATAACATTTATTTATTCATCCAAATTTTCCCTTCATCCCTTCATCCAAATTTTGCTTAAAGTAATAAAGGGACATATCTGTATGTTTCAATTGTGATGATGATGACAATGATGATGTGCCATCAAGCTGGTGTCAACTCTTAGTGACCACATGTTATTGACTGCAGTGGAATTAGCGAACTAAATATCCAATTAACTAGAAAGAAAAGAAAAATGATCTTAACAAAATGTATACAGAATCCATATACAGAGAAATTACACTGCACTGCACAGGTGCCTCCCATCATGAGATTATCTTGTACACAGGAGCCCCAACTTCAAGTATTCCTGTTTCTTCAACTCCATATAGCCATCCAAAGGGAGGATTAGACTTAAAGTCATGTTGTTCAGAAGGATCACACTTGCGATAACTAGAAGCAAAGAAAAATAAATGGAAAAACAGAATTGGTCAGAAATTATTTTGGAATAAAATGGATCCTATACATACCAGGCTTCAGCAAAGGATCATTACCTTGCCGTGGTGCTGGAGCTTGAGCACCTCAATGATGCCATGAGCTAAACCGTGAAGGGCCACCCAAGATGGGAAGGTCATGACAGAGAGGTCAGACTAAATGCGATCCCTGGGGAAGGTAATGGCAACCCACCCTAGTATTCTTGCCGTGAAAACTAAATGGATCAGTACAACCAGAGATATGTCAGTATACCATCAGAAGATGAGACCCCCAGGTCGGAAGATGGTCAAAATGCTACTGGGGAGGAACAGAGGATGAGTTCAACTAGCCCCAGATGTGATGACGCAGCTAGCTCAAAGCCGAAAGGATGGCTAGCGGCCAACGGTGCTGGTGGTGAACGGCGAATCCGATGTTCTAAGGATCAACACACCATTGGAACCTGGAATGTAAGATCTATGAGCCAGGGCAAATTGGATGTGGTTACTGGTGAGATGTCAAGATTAAAGATAGACATTTTGGGCGTCAGTGAACTGAAATGGACTGGAATGAGCCACTTCACATCAAATGACCACCAGATCTACTACTGTGGACAAGAGGACCACAGAAGAAATGCAGTAACCTTCATAATTAATAGTAAAGTGGCTAAAGCAGTGCTTGGATACAATCCAAAAAACGATAGAATGATCTCAATTCGAATTCAGGGCAAGCCATCTAACATCACAGTGATCCAAATATACGCCCCAACCACAGATGCTGAAGAAGCTGAAGTAGAGCAGTTCTATGAGGATCTGCAGCACCTACTGGACAACACGCCTAAAAGAGATGTTATTTTCATCACGGGAGACTGGAATGCTAAGGTGGGCAGTCAAATGACACCTGGAATTACAGGTAAGCATGACCTGGGAGAACAAAACGAAGCAGGACACAGGCTGATAGAATTTTGCCAAGACAACTCACTCTGCATAACAAACACTCTCTTCCAACAACCTAAGAGACGGCTTTATACATGGACTTCCCCAAATGGACAACACCAAAATCAGATTGACTACATCCTTTGCGGCCAAAGGTGGCGGACATCTATACAGTCAGTAAAAACAAGACCTGGAGCTGACTGTAGTTCAGATCACGAACTTCTTATTGCACAATTTAGGATCAGACTAAAGAGATTAGGGAAGACCCACAGATCAGCTAGATATGAGCTCACTAATATTCCTAAGGAATATGCAGTGGAGGTGAAGAATCGATTTAAGGGACTGGACTTAGTAGATAGGGTCCCGGAAGAACTCTGGACAGAAGTTCGCAACATTGTTCAGGAGGCGGCAACAAAATACATCCCAAAGAAAGAGAAAACCAAGAAGGCAAAATGGCTGTCTGCTGAGACACTAGAAGTAGCCCAAGAAAGAAGGAAAGCAAAAGGCAACAGTGATAGGGGGAGATATGCCCAATTAAATGCAAAATTCCAGAGGTTAGCCAGAAGAGATAAGGAATTATTTTTAAACAAGCAATGCGTGGAAGTGGAAGAAGACAATAGAATAGGAAGGACAAGAGACCTCTTCCAGAAAATTAGAAACATTGGAGGTAAATTCCAGGCCAAAATGGGTATGATCAAAAACAAAGATGGCAAGGACCTAACAGAAGAAGAAGAGATCAAGAAAAGGTGGCAAGAATATTCAGAAGACCTGTACAGGAAGGATAATATCGGGGATAGCTTTGACAGTGTGGTCAGTGAGCTAGAGCCAGACATCCTGAAGAGTGGGCCTTAAGAAGCATTGCTAATAACAAGGCAGCAGGAGACGACGGCATCCCAGCTGAACTGTTCAAAACCTTGCAAGATGATGCTGTCAAGGTAATGCATGCTATATGCCAGCAAATTTGGAAAACACAAGAATGGCCATCAGACTGGAAAAAATCAACTTATATCCCCATACCAAAAAAGGGAAACACTAAAGAATGTTCAAACTATCAAACAGTGGCACTCATTTCACATGCCACTAAGGTAATGCTCAAGATCCTGCAAGGTAGACTTCAGCAATTCATGGAGCGAGAATTGCCAGATGTACAAGCTGGGTTTAGAAAAGGCAGAGGAACTAGGGACCAAATTGCCAATATCCGATGGATAATGGAAAAAGCCAGGGAGTTTCAGAAAAACATCTATTAAAGCCTTTGACTGTGTGGACCATAACAAATTGTGGCATGTTCTTAGCGCAATGGGGATACCAAGTCATCTTGTATGCCTCCTGAAGAATCTGTATAACAACCAAGTAGCAACAGTAAGAACAGACCATGGAACAACGGACTGGTTTAAGACTGGGAAAGGAGTACGGCAGGGCTGTATACTCTCACCCTACCTATTCAACTTGTACGCAGGACACATCATGCGACGTGCTGGGCTTGAGGAATCCAAGGCTGGAGTTAAAATCGCTGGAAGAAACATTAACAATCTCAGATATGCAGACAATACCACTTTGATGGCTGAAAGCGAAGAGGAACTGAGGAGCCTTATGATGAAGGTGAAAGAAGAAAGTGCAAAAGCTGGCTTGCAGCTAAACCTCAAAAAAACCAAGATTATGGCAACCAGCTTGATTGATAACTGGCAAATAGAGGGAGAAAATGTAGAAGCAGTGAAAAACTTTGTATTTCTAGGTGTGAAGATTACTGAAGATGCTGACTGTAGTCAGGAAATCAGAAGACGCTTAATCCTTGGGAGAAGAGGAATGACAAATCTCGATCAAATAGTTAAGAGCAGAGACATCACACTGACAACAAAGGTCCGCATAGTTAAAGCAATGGTGTTCCCCGTAGTAACATATGGGTGGGAGAGCTGGACCATAAGGAAGGCTGAGAGAAGGAAGATCGATGCTTTTGAACTGTGGTGTTGGAGGAAAATTCTGAGAGTGCCTTGGACTGCAAGAAGATCAAACCAGTCCATCCTCCAGGAAATAAAGCCAGACTGCTCACTCAGGGAGAGTGGAAGGCAAAAGGAAGAGGGGCCAACCAAGGGCAAGATGGATGGATGATATTCTAGAGGTGATGGACTCGTCCCTGGGGGAGCTGGGGGTGGTGACAACCAACAGGAAGCTCTGCCGTGGGCTGGTCCATGAAGTCACGAAGAGTTGGAAGCGACTAAACGAATAAACAACAATACAAACCAGGATATACATGAATAGTGAGTTCCAATTTTGTAATACTGGAGCTAATTAATATTTATCAGCAGTTTTATGATAGCAGAATTTTTTATTTGAATGGAATGTTTTCATGTAAAGATATCTGTCACGGTTTAAGGTTTCCTTGACATTAAGTCCAGTCGTGTCTGACACTAGGGGGCGGTGCTCATCTCCGTTTCAATGCCAAAGAGCCAGCATTTGTCTGTAGACACTTCCGTGGTCATGTGGCCAGCATGACAGTCACAGAACGCCGTTACCTGCCCACCGAAGCGGTACCTATTAATCTACTCACATTTGCATGTTTTCGAACTGCTAGGTTGGCAGGAGCTGGGACTAGCAACAGGAGCTCACCCCATCACGCGGATTCGAACCGCCGACCTTCCGATCGGCAAGCTCAGCAGCTCAGCAGTTTAACCCGGAGCGCCACCGCAAAAATATATATTGCTGTCACAGCCATATAATACGGAATTAAGCCAGAGGCATGCACAGAGCAAGAGAGAGAACAAGCTAAAGCAGTTACTTGGTTTCTCTAGTGTAAAACTGGATTTACAATTTTGTATAAGTTATTAGAAATATTGCCGCTTGAACTGCCTTCTCAGCTGTTCCAGAATTGTAAGTCTAACAATTCTCCAGATTGAGAAGCCCTGCTTCAAAGTCAGAAAGGGAGGAAGGTAAGGAGCCAGTATAGGAAATGAAAAAAAAACCTTAAGAGGTATCAGTTAATTAATGGTCCAAAGTATTTCAAATTATAATAAGGAGGTGGGGAATTGTTTTGAAGAAACTAATTTGACTTATGAATCACTGGACCTTACTAAGTTAACTGATTTAGATTTATACCATGTGAATCTAACCACCTAAAATTGTATGTGTGAGCTAGGTTTACTAGAAAGAGAGCTTAAGGTACTAAGGCATTTAAAGACACTAAGACAGTAAGAACATTTCTATCATATTTGCGGTGCTGGTTTGTTTGTGTGTGTATAAGCCGCTACTTGATGCTGGAATGAGACATTGTGAACTAGTACAGAGACACCCAAACATACAGAGAGGGAGCATTTATATATATTATCTGCTACCTTTTCAGGGCTGTCAGGACTTCCTTTTCATCCATGATCCCAGTATCTGGATCCACTGCTGTGAAAATGCACCTACCGACATAGACGTTATTAACTTTCAATATTATTTAATAATAGGAATGTCTTAAAAATTGAAATGTTTTGTTTTGGGTGGGAGCATGAGATCAAAAGATCAACAGTCAGCTCTCTTACCTTGGACAAGACATTTTTCCCTTCAACTTAACAGTTCCAATGAATATATCCTGCCAAGTATCCTATATCAAAGAAATTGAATCCCATTAGACAGTTTGCAACTGCATTATTTAACTATTTTCCAATAATACATGGCAATTCTAAAGCAACATTTCTGCAGTTTTCTTTTAAAAACAATATACTCGCAATATACACAAACAGTATACCCTCTTACCCCCAGAGGAGAGGTTAGCCCCATCGCTTCTGGCCTTCCAGAGGAATCTGAAGACCTGGCTCTGCCCCCTGGCTTGGGGCGGGGAGGGAAGTAGTCACATTTGGGGATGGCTAGTGCCCTAGAGTGCTCGTCGCACACAAGGACTGAGTTAGATCATTCACCATTTGGTTTTTATTTTTATTTATTGTTTCCTTTTAATTGCATTTTTATATAACGTATTTTTATATATTGTAATTATATTGTATATCTATTGTATATGTATTGTTACTTTGTTGTAAACTGCCCAGAGTCCCTCTGGTGGGAGGAGATGGGTGGTGACAAATTTGATAAATATTAAAAAAAAGATCATATTTAAAAACCTATTAATTGGTATTAATGTTAAACATCTCAATAAAACTCTCGAGGCATGTTCTGCAGTAACATAAATTAGAATGTAGATGGAGGAAAGCAGCAATTCAAATACACAGTAAGATAGACCCATAATACTTACTTCTTCATAAGGACTACAGCCTTTAACCAGAATATTGGGCCGGAAGACTGTTACTGAAACTTTCTTTTCTAGCCTTGTATTTAGATCATCCAAGGAAGCTTCAGAAATCAGCAAGGTTGGACTGCCCTCAGCATAGGCAACCTTTATAAATAAATACAAAAAAAGTCTGGCATTGATAGTGGTATAAAGATCAGCATTTGTCTGCAAATCAGATAAAGTGCTGCCATATGCTGACAGCAAAGTACGACTTCAGTTGTATGATACTTTTCATTCAGAAGAGCTATTGCAATTTGAGAAAACTACAGTTTAATTTCAGAAAATGCTTTTAATTAAAACATGACATATCTATTTCATATTTTTAAATTATGAAAGTTCATGCATTGCACTAAGCCATGATTTATTTAATTATGATGTGTCAAATATTGTAATCCTAACTGGTAGGTTTCACACAAAATGCTATATCATAAATCATAGCTTGCTGTATTTTCAAACCTTTTTAGTTTTTTTCTTTTTCTTTGTAGGATCTTTTGTTTGATCTTTTTTAGTTTTATGTATATCTTGGGGAAAAAAATAAAGCTTTTATTTAGCATAGCTTGCAACACACAGTGGCCGAGTCACACTAAGCTGAAGCCAGACAGATCATGATGACTTTCCCCTATACTTTTATTTTACTTTATTATTTTACCTCTATGCCACCATATTCCTAAGGATAGATGGTAATATACAGTTAAAATGAAAACACAGTACAATAACTCAACAAATATTTAAAAACCAATAAAACTATTTAAAACATACACAGTAGTATCACTATAGTATCCATTTGTTATTAGAAGTTAAAAAATGGATACAAAGGCAAATGAGTAAGGATACATTCTAACCATAGTTACTAGCTTTTAGATGTAATTAAGTTAAAATAAAAGTGAAAATCATAAGCGTAAAGTCAATAGGGTGAAACTGCCTTTTTTCTTCTGTTTTCAATCTTGCAATTCATATCATTCTTCACCTGGAGGTGGAGGAGGAATTATCATCATCATCGTCGTCGTCATCATCCTGAGGCATTTCAGCCATTACCATACAAGTATCCTTTGATACAGAAATTTAGGAAATTCAAAAGCAGTGCGAATATTAAAATAAATATTTTTGAGGGAAACTGTCTTCTAACCTCATCTGTTGGTAGAAAAGCAGGCAGGAAATCTCCCGGCTTCCTTGTCACCATATTTTCTTCATAATGGACCAACCTATAAGGCTGTATGTTCAGGAAAGCAGTGATCCATTCAGCTGCTTCATCTCCACAGTCCCTGCCTTGACCTTGGACTCCATATCGTCTAAAAGACCACAAGATACATTTCTGCTTGGAATTGCTTGGAAGCCAGACACTCAATACAGTTACTGATGTTTCAGCATTTCAAGCGCTTCCCTGATTTGGCTTTCTGTGTTCTGCTTGTATATAAAGCAGCCGAACTACCTTACCGCCTTGAGCACCTAAGTTTGCTCCCCAAATCTATCGCATACATGCCACTGGAATTCTAATCTAATAGCTACCTAAATCAGCAGGAAAAAATGGATAGAAAGAAATCCACATTCAGACTACTTTATGATCGAGTAAAAGTATAAAGACATTTACTGAAAGAAGTTAGTATTAATGAGTATTAATGAATATCTGACATAATTTTTTTAGCTCTGGGTATCTTCCTGTTCATACCAGAATAAATGGCATCAAGTTTCAGCGAATAAAAACTGTAGAGGGCTTTTCCAAATGGGGTTAATACACTCCTCTCTAGATTCATGGGTTATATAATGTAATATACCTAAATAGAATGAAAGGAACTCCAGATTGTATCTATAATCATATTAATAGCTGCAAATTAGGAGTAACGTTCAAAACTCTCTTAGGCAGACTAATATGAAATAAGTAAAACAAAACAGAAGACAGTGAGAAGTTATGGGTATTTATATGCTAACACAAACTCTTCAACGTATTGGGATATGGAGAATGTGGAAATTAATGTATATGAGTGAAAGTGTAAACTGGGAAAGGAGCAAGAAGAAACACTTCAAAAGCATTGTACTACTGTACAGATATTTAGTACTGGAGCAGAAATCTTATCAAATACATTGATGTAACAATGAATAGAATTAATTGAGGTTAATCGATTATTTATGATTAGTATAGTATTTGTATTTGTCATAATAATGGTAGAATTTATTTAGTAGCTTGCTGAACTACATTCAATATAAAACATAATACATTATTTCTGTATAATTTTTAAATAACAGGTTTTTTTCTTTTGTATTCTTTTTGGCATTTTTTTTAAAATTATGAACCTGCAACCATTAGTGGCTGGATGATGCACTTTAAAACAGAGATCAATGAGGCTGCAGTGAGCAAGTAATGACAAAATGATGCCATCAAGCAGGTGGAACCTGATTCTATTTCTGGGTTTGGGTGGTCTGTGGTTATTTTGAGGGGAGAGGTTTTTATGTGTTAATCCTAAAAAAAGGGTTACATCTATCTACCAATCTGCCTTCCTCTCCTATTTTCCGCTGAACAATAGTGGAATACTGTACCTCTATTATTCAAAGACTAAATTATAGGCTCTAGAGCAGTGTTTCTCAACCTTGGCCACATTCAGGCATGTGGACTTCAACTCCCAGAATTCCCCAGCCAGCAAGGCTGAAACACAAAGATACTACGGCCTACATCCCAAAGATTGCATTCCCCACACTTTGGAATATTGTACCCCCCAAAATTCAGTTGTCTCCCTTTCATTTAGAAAGGCCTAAAAGGCTCTTTTATTCCAGTGGGTCCATAGGATGACTTTTGGACAACCAGTTTTTATACTGTGTTCTTTGTGTTATTCCATTTTTTCCCATTTTTGCTTATTATGCTTCATCCAAGCTTTAGTGATTGGGGAGGTATATAGAAATAAATAAATGCAAAAAAATCAGAATAAAATTATTTTCTAGGAAGCAAGGAAAAATAAAATTCTTTAATACGTGCAATTCCAGACTGAATTTGTTCTTGGGAGTTCAACAGGAATTTGAAGTGTCTTCATTCCTGGGGCATTCAGGATTAAATAGTCATCTTCACAGGATACAGTAATTAGAACCATGCGAGGGATGTTCTTAGCAGATACCATATGACCATCTTCTTTTATCACAGTCCAACACCTGCATAAGAAAGAGCATTTATTGTTTAAAAACATACTCATAAACAACAAAAATATACTGCAGCCTTTGCAATCAGCTAGATTCAGCACTATACTGCGACTTGACTGGGAGATTCTGGGAATTGAAGTCCACATATGTTAAACTTGCTGAGATTGAGAAACACTGCTCTAGACAAAGAATTAAAACAAAAAATCTAATCTAAACATTGCTAATGATGCACTACTACATACAGTAGCAAAGAAAGAGAAAAGGCTATGGCCTTAGGGAATTCTTTTTCTAGGAGTTTTAGGTTTGTTTTGTTTTTATTTGTTTTTTAACATGTTTTTTCTCAATATAAAGGATTCTTTCTAATCCAATAGAATATTCGAATGGGATTTTGTCAAATCTGGGGCTCTTCATGTAGCTGCGTACTAGCAGAATAATTTATCCATAATCTGAACAAAACAGGACCAAATGTGGTATGGTGGGAAAAGTTGGCTTTAAAAAAGTTCAAAACAGGGCCAGATACAGTAGAGGTTGTGTAGGAAAACATTCCAGGAAAAATTCCAAGAGAGGCAGTTGGATAGTGGGTAAAAATGCTGCTCCGTTCAAAGCTGGTCACATCACTCTGACCAGGGCATACGGAGCCCATCCTGTGCTTTCCAGTGCACACGAACAGAGATGCACCGTGGAGAAACTGGAACACACAGAGAACACATTACTTGAACATATGGAGGAAAATGCAGATGCTTCCAGTGGTGGCTGCTTGTAAAGGAGTGGGGGGGAAAATCCCTGAAGCAATGCTTTTGCCTCCTTATTTGATCTAACACTGTACCCAGAAGGCCTCAGTGTTGGGTTTTGCTGCTAGCATTTCCCTAACAAACTAGGCAGCAGAACATGGTTAAGAGAGAACTGATGGGCAGGCAAGGTTCTCTTCCTATGGAAAGGGAAGAGAGATTTCCTACTGGCCAGTGCAATCTGGAATTCCTTCTAAAGAGGAGTGGGGCATCCCTCTAGAAATCAGGGGCAAGAAAGTAAAAGAGGGAACAGTTTCCACTGTAGTGTAAAGATCTTCAGGGCTGCAACTGGGGGTGGGGGTGGGCAAGCAGGACATGCGCCCCAGGCGCTGCACTGGGAGGGCGCCAAAATAGTATTTGTATACCAACCCATGGGGGGGGGGGTGTCATGGAATCCATGTTTGCCTTAGGTGACACAGACCCTAGTTGCAGGCCTGAAGATCTTCCTGGATCCTTAAAACAGCAATCAAATCATCAGGTTTCTTCCAAATACCCATTTCCTAGTACAACTATCTTTTCTTTGTCATGTGTTTACTATGTATTTTTATACCTTGGGGTACAAAACAAGAGTAAAGCAGTCAATAATAAAAGTGAGCCCTGAGCCTCTTTCATACTGACCTTCTTTGCCTTTGCTTCTCCTGCAGTGAAATGCGGCATCTTCCTGTTTGTTTTCAGACAGCCCCAAGACATTTGAACTGTGTTCCCCCTCCAGTGGCTTCCTTTTCCAACCTGCTGCCCTCCAGATGTGCTAGGTCAGTGTTTTTCAAACTCGGCAACTTTAAGATAGGTGGATTTCACCTCCCAGCTGGGGAATTCTGGGAGTTGAAATCCACCTATCTTAAAGTTGCCGAGTTTGAAAAACACTCTGTTCGGTTATCCCTCCCGTATTCCCGGGCCAGCAAGAAGACAGTTCTTGTATGTTATTTCCGCTTTTTAAAACTCGCCCGTCCCTCCCTCTCTCGGAGTGGTGGTAATCAATACGAAGGACTGAACTTTCTGATAACTGGGAACGGGACGGGTGGCTTTTATTTATTTGCGATTGCACCACATGTGCTTAGATTGCACAACACCGCCCCCATAAACGCGGATAAACAAGCGAGCCGTTCTGAACAATCCCTCCGAGGTTTCCTGGAATTCCTATGGGGACAGGGCTAGCAGGATCGGGCGCTGATGAACCCCAGCCACAAAGAACAATCCTGAAAGAAGCGTTCAGTGAAAAGATACCCGCGCCTCAGTCGGTGAGTCCGCGCGCTGAAGGCGCCCGTTCTTATCGGCGCGTTGCATCTTCCACGCCAGCTTACCGGTCCCGCAGCTTCCCGCTCCGAAGGCCCAGCGTGGTCATCTCGGCTCGCTTCACAGCCACCCCCTGGCAGGACTTGACCGGGTAGATGAAGAGACCAGCCACCGTCCCCACCTGTTGCAGCCGCAGCCGGCGGCTTCGACGACCCCGCTGCCAAAGCCAGACCGCCGCGACCCCGGAGAGGAGAGTGGCGGCGGTGCAAAGCCAGACGAGCAGTGCCTGAGGCAGGGGCAGCTCCGAGAAAAGGAAAACGCCAGCGGAGTCGGCCATGGTGGCGTCCACGGGGGAGAAACGAGCCCGCTTGCTGGAGGTGGCTCAGTCGGTGGCTTTTGCAGCGAGGCCGTTGACCTTCCTAACAGCAGTGAAGGGCGGGAAAGGTGGGGCTCGCTTCAGTTCATTCCCCAAGCCGTTTCGCGCGCCCCCCTCCCCGGCTAGAAGAGAAGAGCTTCGCCCTGGCCTTTCCTACAGTTAATCATTGAAAGTTACGTTAAAAGTTGACAAAAGTTGGGAAAAATGTTAGTACACTAATTGGAGGGGAAGGGCGAACAATAAGTTTCCTTGCAAATAGTCCCGAGACCTCAGCTTCCATAGAATAACTGAGCATGCTTGAAATAAAACGGGTTTTGTTGCACTTACAGCGTACTCGGCCCCAACGTGTCAGAACCGGCGGATACTCCTTCCCTAAGGCTGGTGTCCCACTAAAAAGGTTGTGTGAAAGTTTCAATTGGCCAATGCCATGATGGGTGGCAGAGGTCAGTATCTACAGCCCATTTGGTTAGGATCATAGCATATGGAAGACTGACTGCGAAGGGGAGCAGAATGTATGAATTAATGAACAAAATGGGGGAAAAGAGAGAAAGAAAAGGGACGTGTACTTTTGTATTCACATGATGCCATGTTGTTGATTGAGAATCTATAGCATGGAATGTTACATAAATGATACAATGAAGCATCTCAAAGACCACAGCCCAGCAGCATCTGCAGGTCGAACACAGGGAGACTGAACGATGGAAGTGGTATCATGGAGACACGATGTAAACCCCACCTCTTTTTTGTATGCGGATCATGACACATGCGTGTACAAAAGAGGCAAAGCTTGCTAAATTAGGTGATACCATGACATTGCTTTCATCATTCAGGTAAAAGCAGCAAGCTCCTGGAGATGCTGCTCCCAACTAAGGCAGTATGTTTGACAGGAAAAACGGAGTGAACAATTGCAAATTATGCATAAATGGGGAAAAACTAGAGCAAGTCGATGAATTTCTGTACTGATTCTGTACTGATCGCTTCAGTTGGAGAAATAGCTTGTTGGAGAAATTTTAAGATGAGCAAATGCTGGAAGGTAGTGAATAGTATTTGGTCTGTTTGAAGGAATGCTTGTTGAAAGAAGCGAACATATCTGTACATGAGCATTTATGCCACTTTCTGGTATGAAAAATGAAAGTATGACAGGAGAAATAAAAAATTGAATGGGACACTTCAGCGTGTGTGGTAAAAGAAGACAAAGGGTTAAGAAAGAAAGGGTGCTACATGCATGTGGACTGAATTCAGAAATAGGTGAAAGTATAAAAGAAGTACGTTGAAGTGATTTCAAAATGAGGAATGAAACACAAAACAAATACGTGAAGGAAAAGGGAGGACTTACAAAGATGTAGTTGGATGGAGTTCACAAGATGGTTTAAAGAACAAAAAGCAGTGTAAGAAGTGGGGGAAGCAGAAATAGTTTGCAAGAATATGGACACCTCTACTGTAGAGATTTTTTAAAAAAATCTGTTCAGTCATGTCAGATTCTCAGTGACTGCGTGGACATATCCCTGCAGTTTTCTTGGCAAAGTTTTTCAGAAGTGGCTTACCATTGCCACCTTCCTGGGGCTGAGAGAAAGTGACTGGCCCAAGGTCACCCAGCTGGCTTTGTGCCCAAGACTAGAACTCATGGTCTCCCAATTTCTAGCCCAATGCCTTAACCACTACACCAAACTGGCCCGCTCTGTAATGATTAGAGTTGGTGTAAATTGGTTTCAATTACATTTCATTTTCTTGTCTTTAATTTTTTTGGTTTAATATTTCTTATCCTTTTTGGTGCTCTTCATGAAGTGCAGAGGCAATAAGTATGATGGGCATTTGTGTATGGAAGTATAAATATCTGCATGTCTTTTTGTGTGTGAAGATAAAATCAAAACTGCTTTGCAACCTTCCTCATGAGCATAGTTTCAGAAGGATGAATATGGTCAGGCAATGAGTCTCAAATGGGGGGGGGGGGTTGCAACCCTCCAGGGAATTGAGAGCACGTTTGATGGGGAGGGCCAAAATTGTTTGGGGCTTCTGTGTGCAATGCACTACCTTATCTAGTGCCCACTCTGAGCAAACAAGCCAATAGCAAAGTCAGGATTTAATACAGTTGCTGTTATGAAAAGCAAGTATTAATCCAAAATAAAGGTGGAATGAGAAATTAGAGTAGCTGCCTTAAAAGTAAAACCCAGATTTCACCAATTATGCAAAGCTGAGCAAGCTCATTATTCCTTTTTTTTTTTTAATGTTTTCAAAGTTACTTATCTGCAATATTTGTAGACCACCCCAATCCCATCACTATGTCTTGAATACAAAAATGTGGGAAAAACAAGTAAAATAGAAACAAAGCATACATACCAAGAGGGATGCCCATCGTCAGTTAGGGCCAAAGTTGCAGTGGAATAAAAATGTTTTAATCATCTTGTGGAATGCAAGGAGGGCGTTACATGTGCACTCAAGGGAAGCATTTTCTAGAGCATGGGGGCCAATACCGAAAAGGCCTGCCACACAACACAGGCTGTTTGTGGAGGGGGAACTCTCATCAGGCTCTTAAAATGTTCAGGCCAGAAGGGCAGAATCAATTTGGCTGTTGTATTATCTCCAGTGAAAACATTTCGTTTTTAAAGCTACAAGGTTCTATCCGTTTTATTTGATCTATGGATTAAAATTTAATTATTAAAAGTAGTATATTTGTTTCTTGGCCAATGCTAACCTCAATAAAATCATTAAGTTTCATATACGGGAAGCTGTCACTGTTACGGAGATTGCTGGTGAAGAGGAGGGGGGCCCTCTCCAGGGGGAAAAGCGCATGCGCAGTAGTGAATCTGTTCGGTTTCCAGTCAAGAGGACCAGAAGAGAACTGCCTTAGGTTTCTGGGGTTTTGTCCGGTAGGCTTGCTAGTGCCTTTCAGTTTAGCAGGATTTTGTCTAGTAGAGTAGAACAATAATCACTAGAGCTAAAGCTTCTGGTCTCAGCGTGGTTCTTCACTCTACTGTATATCCTGACAGTCACACAATTGATCATTTTAGAGGACTATAGCACAGCTGAATTTGAGAAGCCCTGCTTTCACCTTTAAATTTCATAGTACATTTTGCCAAAAGTAATACCAAGAACAAAGAAAGCACGCATACCAAAAAGGAACTACATTCTTATACCAAATCCAAAATTCTATGTTACATACAATTTGACCTTAGTAATCACCCTAAATCAAACTATACAAAATAAGCTTATTAAAACTTTTGCATATGTATTTGTTTGTTTGTTTGATTTCTATAGCCACCCATCTCAGCAAGTGACTCTGGGTGGCTGAGAATATACATTCTCTCAATATCTTCAGATAAATAATTACATGGGGGAAAACACTTGTATATTTTATATTTTTATTTGAAAGGTAGTAATTCCCATATCACTTACATTCAGTGACCTGTTAATATTCTTATAAGCAAGAGCATATATTACAAATGTTAATCATTTTCTCTCTTAAAAATAAATCAGAGATACAAATTATGATTTAAAGTAGCTTATCAATACATATTTTATCTATCTTTGTGAATGATAATATAAAAGGTATTAGGAGTTAGGAGACCCATCCCAACTTGACATTATCATATAACAAAATCATATTGAAATCAATGCAATTTAGTTCCAAGTAATAGAATAAGATATATAAAAATATGAACAACTGACAGTGAAGAATTTGGAACTTGTGATAATAAAATTAGAGAGTTAGATGAGGCCATACCAAGTCCAAACCCCTATTCAGTGCTGGAATCTGAATTAAACCATCTCAAGACAGATGGCTCTCTGCATGAACACATCAATCAGATGAGTGGCCACCACCTCTCGTTCACTGGGTCCACCATCAAACTAATATTTATTTATTCATCAAATTTATATGGCCGCCCATCTCACAAAAAACTGACTCTGGGCAGCGTACAATAAAAATATAAAGCAGTAATATATAAAAACTATTATCTAGAAAATTTAAAAAATTGCAATTAAAGGTAAAGAGACAGCAGCAGATGTAAACAACAATAGACACCTCAATACCTCAATATTACTGTTAGGAAGATGTTTCTGATACTTAATGGGAACCTGCCCTCCTGTTACTTAAATTGGTTATTACTAATGAAATCCACTCACATGAGAGTTAACAGGTCTTGACCTTCTTCCATGTGACATCCTTTCAAGTATATGAAGAGGGTTATTATATCACCCTCAACCATCTTTTCTCAAGGTAATCATACCAGCTCCTTCAATCTCTCTTCAAAAACCTCAGATTCTAGTCCCATGATCATCTTTGCAGACCTTCTCTGAACTTGTTTCAACTTCTCTGAAACCTTAAAGTGTGCTGCTCAGAACCAGACACAACACTCAGCCAAAAAGAAATAGAGTGGACTGATTACCTCCCATGATTTGGAAATTATACTTCTGCTTGATGTAGTCCAAAATTGCATTTGCCTTCTTTGCAGCCACATCACACTGATGGCTCATACTTGGTTTTACCTCTCACAAGCTTTCCATCATCTCTATGTCTTAATACTGTATAAAGTTGAATTCTGACAGTATTTTTGACTCAATTTTGTATCTATTATGTACAAAAAGTCAGCTCCATTTATTTGGAGCATGTAACAACATGCTCCATTCTAGAAAGCAGAAAATCATTTCTTTATACCAATACAATTGCATTTAAAATGTTACACAAAGTATTCCTAGATGAAAGATAGAAAATTTTCATAAGAAAGATAGCAGCTTCAAAAAAGATATTTAAAACACATCAAAAATGCATTTCCATTTGGGAATTTATATCACCACATTATCTTGTAAACATGATCTCCAACCTTAAGTGTTCCTGTTTTATCAACTCCGAAGTACCACCCAAAGAGAGGGTGTGATTTGTATAAATTCTTTTCAGAAGGATCACACAAACGGTAACTATTAAAAAAAATAAGATCACAATGAATCACCCATAAAATAGTTAACTGCTTGTTTTCAAATAAGCAGAAAAGGAACATTTTATTGTAAGAAGCTGACAAATAATAAGATTCCTAGATACCTGAATTTCCAGATTGTTACTAAATCTCACAATCACAATAGTAACAATTAACTTTGAAAGCCTAAAATTAAAGCTGCAATACTAAATGTATTCGTTAGGGCTACAGTTAAAGTGAACTCAGTGGGGCTTTAGCATAACATGTATGCTTAAGAGTTGCACTGTACTTGAAATTGTACTTCATTTTTTAAATTAAATATTTATTTCAACTATTAGGATTAGATTATTAAGAACATTAAAGGGGAAAACTAAGCAAGTCAACCAGAATATTGTAGATAAACGACCTAATTTTATTAACAGACTCTGTAGTAGCAAAAATTCAGAAAATGAGGCAATTTTGTTAATGCATTTGCTCCAACCTTCTCCAACCTGATTCCTCCAGGCACACTGGGAATGTAACTACCAGCACTGCCAGGCAGGAAGCTGCAATCTCAACTCATATGGAGGGTGCCAGGGGGTGGAAGGTTGTTCTCAATAAAATCCCAGCCCTGGAAATGTGCAAAGATAATTGCCTCCACATTTGATAGAACTAGGATTTACAGTCATGCACATAATAAGATTTTTTTTTCAAGTCAGTCTTGGTTCCTGGCAACTGCCTGGAGAAATCCCTGCAGTTTTCTTGGCAACATTTTTGGAATTGGTTTGCCATTGCCTCCTTCCTAGGGCAGAGACAGAGTGACTGGCCCAAGGTCACCCAGCTGGCTTCAGGTCAAAGGCAGGACTAGACCTCTCAGTCTCTCGGTTCCTAGCCCTACACCAAACTGGCTCTCACCAATTGTGAAGATGCCAAAATACTTTATTACCTTTTCAAAGTATTAAGAGGCTCTTTTCTGTCTATGATGCCAGTATCTGGATCAACAGTCGTTAAAATACACCTACAATGAGAAAGTGCAGAGTGAAGAAACAGCAGCCTGAGGGTTTTTTGGCCATGAAATACAATAACAAAAATGTATACCTGGGACAGGCCATTTGCCCTTTCATTTGTACACTTCCAATTATAATATCATTCCAGGTGTCCTACAAAAATACAATGGTTTGGATTGCATTTTATTGCTTACAGATCCCAAGCAATTCAACTTGAATTTTGCACTATTATGAGCTTTCTGACACAAATGTAAATGCCATAAAAAAGACCAATAAAATGGAAGAATATGAGTGGTGCATTTCATAGGTGAAGGTCAGATTCTGCTCCCTGCTTTGAGTTTTAACTATTTAATTTTACATACAGTCTGAAAATAAAGTGATACACACAGTAGGGACTTAATGTCTGTACATTATAGCTACTTACACCTGTACTTGCAAAACATTATTCAGTGCATTGCTACTTGTATGACCTGAAATTCTGTTTCATAAAAGCTGTTTGTTTGCCTGTTTGGGGCAATTTTACTTGGAACATTCCCACTGGCAGAAAGTATGGGGAGAATTCCTACCTTTTTCAGTCTCCAGCTCACAATTTTCAGGAAGCCTCCTAACCCTCCAGAGTTGATTTTGGATAAAGAGCATTGGGAAAAGAGAGGAACCAGAAAAAATTCATGCTGGGTCAGAAGACTTCTGCAAGTCTGCCAGCAAAGAAGCAAATTTTGGAACTATCTATCTGTCTATATGTGTGTGTGGGAGAGAGAGAAAGAAAACACAGTACGGTAAATGCTACTTGACTGATACAGGAATCTCACTGTCACTACTGTGGTCATTTCTCCAAATACTCCTTTTCGCTACATATTAGAATACTATTTTTAGAGTAAACGTTGCTTATTAAAACTAACCTTTAACACTATCTAAAGCTTCAGACTCCTGGAACTTGCTTGCCTAACAACTTCCTTGGTTTTCTCCAAAAATGATTTTTCATATACTTTCAAGATTCAGTGTAGGTAAATTAGACTACCTTAATGTGTAGCTTCATCTTGCATGTTATGCTTTACCACTGATTTTAGGTATGATTTCTCCTTGAGTCTGGAACTCTGTTGTGGCCAAATGAAGAGCAGATTGGTATTTCTACTCACCAGGATAGGGGAAATAACTGACATCAGATCTTTTGGTTGAAGAAAATGTCAAAAAATGTTCTCTTCAGCACTGGTTAGCATTATTACTTTTACTTATACTAGATACATCCTCCCCTTCAACAAACTTAGGATTATACTCAAGAAAAAAAGTTTCCTTTCACTGTAGAGAGAATCAGCAATAACATGCACTTTTCCCCACTCTAGTGCCTGCCATATGTTCATTTTCTACACTTCCCACCCAACTACCTGGCTGATTCATATGAGAGGCACCAGTTTAAGAAAGTTTATTAAGCAGCTGCATGCATATGTAAGTGCAAAGTTATTCTTTGTGTAAACAAAATAATAATGTCCTACATTACCTCCTCATGAGGACCACAACCAGTGACCAAAATGCTTGGCCTGAAGTTATGTACTTGAACTTTCTTCTCCAATCTGGAATTAAGCTCTTCTAAAGAAGCTTCGGAGAGGAGCATGACAGGGCTACAGTCAGAATAAGCAATCTAGGGAGGTATATTCCATAAGTGAACAATGTCAAAACATCCAAACAAAATACAGAGAGAAGGTCAGTCTGTAACACACAAGGAAGCAGCTCCAAAATAATTGTCTGTCTGGTGGTCCTCATTTAACAACCACTTGTTCAGCAACCATTAAAATTTATGACAGCACTGAACAAGTGGTAGTTATGACCAATCCTTGGAGTTCCGGCCATCACAGCATCCCCACGTTGTGTGATCGTGATCCGGGCACTTGGTGCCCGGCTCACAATTACATCACAGTGAGCCATGATCACATGATCCCGATTTCCAACATTCCCTGCCAGCTTCACACAAGCGAAGTCAATGGGGAAGCTGGCAGGAAGTCAGAAGTCGTGGTCATGTGAGGTCCTCGCCTAATGACCCATGTGGTCCTTGCTTAACAATGACAACCAGAACTACCATCACTAAGCAGTGTGGTCACATGACATTGTGCTTTACAACTGCGTTGATTAGCAACAGCAATTCCTGTCCCAATTGCCGTTGTTAACCAAGGACTACTTGTAGTATCTGGTAGCCCCATCAAATGGTGCATTAAAATACTGTATCTGACTACAACCATTTACTGAATAAAAATTAGGACAAATTCCTCATATTATAATCATATCTATTTAGGTTTTGCAACAAAGGACCCAGCCAGTCACCACTCAGAAATTGACTATCAAGGTGCTCTCCTTGCAAAGAGATCTCCCACACAGTGGTACTTTTTTAGACACTTATTCCATGAAACTTGTCTTTAGCACCAATCTCCATTCCTGTGGAGAGAGGTACATATGTGTGTATTAAAGAAAAGTAAAGACACATTTAAGTGAAACTTAACTGCAGTTTTCTTGGCAGCATTTTGGAAATAGCTTGACATCACCTTCTTCTGGGATGTTTGTAACTTCCCAGTCCACACCCACCCCCCATTGCCCTGGTATTTCCTGGTAGTCTCTCATTCAAGTACTAACTAGGTCCTAACCTGCATAACTTTTGGAGATTGGCTGTGTTTGCATGTGAATAAATATATAAATATGACCAATAAAAACACAGGGAAATCATTTAAAGTACATGATACAAGAGGACATGGGCTGAAAAGCAGATCCATATAACTGCAACATGTACCACAGACAGTTACCAGCACGAGGCATTTTCTCACCTTATCAGTGGGACGAAAAGGTTCCATTAAATCTTTTGAATTCCTTGGAAGCATATTTGGTTCAAAACAAACCAAACGGTACGGTTCTGACTTTAGGTAGGCTGTAATCCATTGAGCAACATCTTCTCCACAATCTCTGCCTTGAACATCAAAGCCAAATAGTCTAAAAGAATTGTGAAAGACATCAAATAAGATCTCTGCTAGTCACTACAATTATATCTAACAGAATCATAGTTGGAAGTGACCACAGAGGTAATTTAGTCCAACTGCCTGTTCAGTGCAGGGTCCACTAGAGAATCTCTGACAGACGACCAGCTTCTATTGGCAGACCTCTAGCAAAGGAGAAGCCACATTTCCACTAGCTGGCAGCTCATACAGTCAGAAAGTTCCTCCTCATGTCTAGTCTGAACTTCCTTATTGTTTTAACTCACTGGTTCTCATCCTGGTTTTTTTAACCATTTATTTACTTTATTTGTTTGTTTGTTTGTTTATCATATGTTTATCACCGCCCATCTCCCCCACACGGGGGACCCTGGGCGATTCACAGTAAAAACAATTTAAAATTCAATAAAATTATAAATAATACTAATATTTCAATAAATATAAAATACAATAAAATCCAAATAAGGGCAGATCAAATTCACCCCATAAGGGATAAGGCTGGTCCCTGCAGGGTTAGGGAACTAACCAGCCCCAGGAATGCCTCTTCCTCTCCCTACTCCAAGCATGGTGACAAAACCAGGTTTTCAGCTGTTTTCTGAAGTCCAGAAGAGAAGGGGCTAACGGCACTTCTGGGGGAAGGATGTTCCAAAGGGCGGAAGCTGCTGCAGAGAAGGCCCACCTCCTGGACCCCGCCAGATGGAATTCTCTGACAGACAGGGTCCATAGCATGCCCTCTTTGCATGACCAGGTGGGACGGGTTGATGTAACGGGGATGAAATGGTCCCTTAGGTAACCTGGCCCCATGCCATGTAGGGCTTTAAAGGTGATAACCAACACCTTGAATTGGACCCGGAAGCATAGTGGCACCCAATGCAGCTCGTGGAGCAGCGGAGTTATATGTGCTGATCTTGAAGCACCCAAAATCATCCGCGCAGCTGCATTTTGGACCAGCTGTAGCTTCCGGATACTCTTCGAGGGTAGCCCCATGTAGAGTGCATTACAGTACACATTTTTTTAACCATTGATTCTGGGACAGTAGAGATAAGTCCACTCTTTCTTCTATATGACAACCCTTCAGATATTTAAAGACTGTATCCTCAAAGTGCTTAGTTCCCAGACTCTTCACCACCTTGGTAGCCCTTCTCTGAATTTGCTCCAATCTATCTCTGTCTCTTTTGAACTGCGGTGCCAGAATTGAATACAGTACTTTAAGTGGGGTCTGACCTGGGCAGACTGAAATGAAGCAATTATTTCCCTTTAATATGGGAAATAAGCAATTATTTCCCTTTAAACAGGACTCTATGACCTGTTACTGCATGCCAACATAGTATTCACCTTTTTAAAAAAGTATAAAGGTTTTAAGATGTTAATTTTAAAAAAACATTAAAGTCATTGAGAACAGGATGCTTAAAAAGAATAGCAATATGTATATGTGTCTTAAATGCCATTTCCAGCTAATACTACAAACTACTACAAATTGATGGACTATACAAGAATAATTCGAAGAGATCAAGAAAAGGTGGCAAGAATATACAGAAGACCTGTATAGGAAGGATAACAATATCGGGGATAGCTTTGACAGTGTGGTCAGTGAGCTAGAGCCAGACATCCTGAAGAGTGAGCTTGAATGGGCCTTAAGAAGCATTGCTAATAACAAGGCAGCAGGAGACGACGGCATCCCAGCTGAACTGTTCAAAATCTTGCAAGATGATGTTGTCAAGGTAATGCATGCTATATGCCAGCAAATTTGGAAAACACAAGAATGGCCATCAGACTGGAAAAGATCAACTTATATCCCCATACCAAAAAAGGGAAACACTAAAGAATGTTCAAACTATCAAACAGTGGCACTCATTTCACATGCCACTAAGGTAATGCTCAAGATCCTGCAAGGTAGACTTCAGCAATTCATGGAGTGAGAATTGCCAGATGTACAAGCTGGCTTTAGAAAAGGCAGAGGAACTAGGGACCAAATTGCCAATATCCACTGGATAATGGAAAAAGCCAGGGAGTTTCAGAAAAACATCTGTTTCTGTTTTATTGACTATTCTAAAGCCTTTGACTGTGTGGACCATAACAAACTGTGGCAAGTTCTGAGTGGTATGGGGATACCAAGTCATCTTGTATGCCTCCTGAAGAATCTGTATAACAACCAAGTAGCAACAGTAGAACAGACCACGGAACAACGGACTGTTTAAGATTGGGAAAGGAGTACGGCAGGGCTGTATACTCTCACCCTACCTATTCAACTTGTACGCAGAACACATCATGCAACATGCTGGGCTTGAGGAATCCAAGGCTGGAGTTAAAATCGCTGGAAGAAACATTAACAATCTCAGACATGCAGATGATACCACTTTGATGGCTGAAAGTGAAGAGGAACTGAGGAGCCTTATGATGAAGGTGAAAGAAGAAAGTGCAAAAGCTGGCTTGCAGCTAAACCTCAAAAAAAGCAAGATTATGGCAACCAGCTTGATTGATAACTGGCAAATAGAGGGAGAAAATGTAGAAGCAGTGAAAGACTTTGTATTTCTAGGTGCAAAGATTACTGCAGATGCTGACTGCAGTCAGGAAATCAGAAGATGCTTAATCCTTGGGAGGAGAGCAATGACATATCTCGATGAAATAGTTAAGAGCAGAGACATCACACTGACAACAAAGGTCCGCATAGTTAAAGCAATGGTGTTCCCTGTAATAACATATGGCTGCAAGAGCTGGACCATAAGGAAGGCTGAGAGAAGGAAGATCGATGCTTTGGAACTGTGGTGTTGGAGGAAAATTCTGAGAGTGCCTTGGACTGCAAGAAGATCAAACCAGTCCATCCTCCAGGAAATAAAGCCAGACTGCTCACTTGAGGGAATGATATTAAAGGCAAAACTGTGGCCTTTTACAAAGGCAATACTTTGGCCACATAATGAGAAGACAGGATACCCTGGAGAAGATGCTGATGCTAGGGAGAGTGGAAGGCAAAAGGAAGAGGGGCCGACCAAGGGCAAGGTGGATGGATGATATTCTAGAGGTGATGGACTCGTCCCTGGGGGAGCTGGGGGTGTTGACGACCAACAGGAAGCCCTGGCGTGGGCTGGTCCATGAAGCCACGAAGAGTCGGAAGCGACTAAATGAATAAACAACAACAAGAATTCACAAGCTTCAGAATGAATATAAAAATACTAATAAAAATCTCCTATACTAGTGGCTGGGGTGGTATCTAGACTATCATGAAATCAGATATGAAAGAGACTTATAGAGCTTGACTAAATCTAGAGCATCTATTATTTGAGCACAAGCAACCTTTGTGAACATATCAGGTGGCTGTTTACTATATTACTAATGATCAACTTCATGGAAAATCATGCCAGGATGAACTGGAACAACCCTTCAGGAGACATTCCATTCCAGATCAACATTGCTGTACCAAAGATGGCCACAGAAGTGACACCCAGCAATCATGGATGAAGATATCAGGAATGGCCAGCACCTGAAGATAGTGTTCCCGAGAAACCTAAGAGAACATCCCCTCCATTCCTAAAAGGGAGTAAAATTGTAACAATAGCCAAATTTGGACTAACAAAAAATTGTTGGTCAGAGGCAAACACAGCAGCAGTCTACTGAGCAGCGTAAGACCAGAGGGGGGAAAGAGCTAGTTAATTCAACTCTTCATTCAGCTCCTCATTCAAAACCCGAGCATCTTCTCATCACTTTTCCTTTCCAAGGATGGAGACTGGGACTGGCCATCTTTTCTTCTCACACCTGCACCAATGGTGTAAGAAGAGAAGATGACCAGTCCCAGTCTCTATCCCTGTAGGGACCTCACTATTTTAACCACTTTTTAGTAGAAACAATTATACAGGAAATATAGAATGATAACTGATTTTTCTCTACATGGGTAACCGCTAACTGAACAATTTTTAAGTAAAGTAACATTATAAGATGTTTCTTACATCTTACATTCTTACATTATGAATGATGCACGTATACATCATTGTTGGAGAGTTGGAGAAGGGGGTAGAAACTACACCCTTATAGGACTCAAACATAAATTGAATACGATAAACTGTATTGAGTGGGGAGGAAAGAAAGACACCATGCCAGAAAATCTACTGCAGTTCTGCTTGGATATCGGTGGTGGTTCAGCCATCCTGTCTGAAATGTAAAGAACAAGGGCTGGAGTGGTCTTGTGACCTACCCCTCCAATGATAAATTACATTCACTCAGGCACCCTGTGAATAGGAATGTTATGTGGAGAAAGGGTATGAATGGGTGAAAATAGGTAAGTGTGCTTAAATGATTCTGTTTCTCTTGTTATTCCAAGTTGACTTCCTGTGCTTCCCTCCTTAGTACACAGCCTCCCTAGAATGCAAGGACAGCAGAACATATTCCTAACAGCTCCAATCAGCACATGGATTTTTATCTTAGTTAAATGTTTAGATTGTGTTGATCAGCTGTCAATACCTCTAAGCAAAGTGTGCTAAAATTGAGAAGTATATTAAAGGAGTAATTATATTGGAACTTTGAGTCAATACACCTATGTAAATGTTGCTGAAATATATTTGGTTGCCTTCTGTGGTTGATGTGCCCATGAGGGACAAAGATCCTAAATTGGCTTATTAAAGTCAGCTAGCCCAAGACTAATGGAAGAGTCAAACTAAACCAGATGCCAGATATGTGTGACCAGCATCTCTTTAAGCATCTTCTAGAAGCAATCATGGGGATACTGGACTGGTTTAGAACTTCAGAATGGAAAGAGTTTTAATGTTGCACTATTTCTAAATACAATTTGCTTTTCTCTTGTTGCTCAAGAGGCTGAAAAAGCATTTTAAAAAAAGCACCTGCAATTCCGTACTGGATTTTTGGTTGGTAGTTTGACTGAAACATGACAGTCCTTCATTTCTGGAGCACTCAGAATCAAATAGCCATTTTGGTTGGTGATAGAGATCAATACTAGCAGAGGCTCTTGTCGAGCAGTCACCATATGTCCATCTTCCTTTATCACAAGCCAAGACCTAAATTAAAAACAAATCAAAATATTCTAAATACTACTGAAAGTCAATCCAACCTTCCAAAACCTAAATTAGACTAAAACATGGATTGCTAATTTAGCATTGATGGGAGGAGATAGGTGGTGACAAATTTGATAGATAGATAAATAAATAAATACATTTTCATTCTGTCTCCAATGATTGAAGAAAAGGTTCTCCTGTAAGGACTCAAGTGCCTTTACATCATTCCAAAGTCTATGAAAAACCTGTGTAAATGCAATTGCCTCCCACCAGAGACACATTAAATAGGTGAGAATAGAGCATGCTTCTTAAGAGAGAGCTGGCACTACAGTAGTAGCCTAGTAGATTTTTCTGGTTCCTCCCATTCATGAATGTGTGGTCACTTTTCAGCAATTTTCTACAATTCTGAGGGGGAAGCAGATGAAAACAGGCATAGCAGTTAGAAAACAAAGACCCAGCTCTACCCACAGTATCACTTTGACCCCTCAACCCTCTAAAATGCTCGATGTAAATTGCACACTCCTGCTTTAAGAGGAAGGAGACTCTTAACTAGATGTCTTGGAGGCCTTTTCACAGAGAGTAACTGTCTTCCTGGAAATACAACAAAATGAAAAAGAGAGAAGGAAATCCATCTAGCAGAGCATGTATGTCAGAGTATGTAAGACTAGGGGGAGGACAATCCAAGACAATTATGAGAGGCTGGCCTTGCAACTAAGCATTCAGAAATTAGATCCTTACCCTGTCGAAGCGAATATTTGTAGCTCAGGATTGAACTGTGGAGTCTTTGGTGCTCTCTGAGCCAAATCTTCAGTTGTTGCCTAGTCTGGCAATGAAACGTCTGCAAGAAAACAAGGCTCAGAGAGCACCAAGGACTCTACTATCCTTATCCTGGTTTGGATTGTAAACAATAAACTTGGTCAAATTCCTACTATACCCCACATTTTTCTATTATTGTTGTTTCCCTACTGCAAAAGGCTTAACACCTGTGGAAAAAAGAAACAAGAGGAAATTAAATGCAACTTTCCAGAAAGAAATTTGATTACTGTATGTCCATTTACATGCAATTTTAAAAAAATCTCTGCATCCAAACACACACAGATACCTACAATGTTTCAGGCCCTTGGACTATCATAATTTAGTTCTGATCAAATCAGTAAGGATTATTATGGAGTATCCTAGCATATTATTTATTCACCATAACAGAATCACAGAAAGGCAGGATCAAAAGGGGGCATTTAAGCATTAAATCCAACCCCTTGCTTGCCGTAAAAATCCCAAGATTCATTACTCTACAGCAAGCAATGTATAGATTCCCATAACATAACAACTGAGGATAATTTCCTTCTAGTCACTCTTAGTTTGAAGTATAAAAGCATTCACTGAAATAGTAAAAAGTATTCTTCTATTAGTGTTTTAATTCTGACTCAATGTTTTTTCAGATAAAGCTTTTATGATATAATCACTATGCCTCAGTCACAGTAATTTATAGATATCTAAACATAATCAGTTTCCATATAAAAACTTCTCAAGTATTCCTATTATTCCATATTTTTCATTTTCTTCCAGATGGACAGCTTTTAAAATAACCATTGGAAGTCTTCTCAAAGTGTGAGCCAAAATGCCCTTGGAGGTCACCTATTGTTTTTAAATAGTTATGCTTGTGCCCACAAAGTGGAAGTGCTGTCAAAACATGCTTCCCCTTTGCTTCGGAAACCAGCTTCAGCCTTGTCAAAATAAAGCATGAGCCTGGTCTAGTCCCACAAATTTTGAGGACCCCTATAATGAAATTTAATTTTAAAATGGAACGATTTAATTCTTTCTTGCCTAGCCATATTCCCACTGAAATCATTAATTTATTCATGGGGGTTGCACAAATTCATGTATCATTTTAGGAAATCACAGTATACACAGTTTGAGAAATCATCTTAATTGATTTTTGTTTTCCTGGTAACCAAAGAAACACAAGAAGAGGCAGGAAAATAACAGAGAAGTCGCCAAGGAAAGAGGCTTTTCTAAACTTGCCAATTGCTCCCAACAAATAAAAGCCCTGACTGGAAGAACCGCTACATACTTACCACCACCCCCGCAAAAGGAGAAAAAGATAGGGGTAGCTTTAAACCTAATGGGCGTGGCTTGATCTTGGATTAACGCCTGACAAGAACTCAGCCGCTGGGGTTTCTAAACCAGGGGTTTCGGTTTAATGTCGCGTAATGTAGCCACTTCTGAGAATGTGGTCCGAAATTCAGAGCAGCTGCTGCACCAAGTTTTGGTAACGCCAGGAACCCCTCGTTTGAAGAATACTTCATTAGACACGGAGATCTGCTCCCTTTCCCAGCAAAAACGACAGACTGGGGACAGTTCATCTCTGCCCCGCCTGACCCTGCACCCTACCTGTCGCGCAGGTCGCCATTCCGGAGCCCCAGCTTCGCCACTTCGGCCTGCTGCACGGCGATGCCCCGGCAGGACTTGATCGGGTAGATGAAAAGCCCAGACACCGTCCCCACCTGCTTCAGCCGCAGCAGCCTTCGGCGGTCCCTCCAGCGCCAGTACCAAGCCGCCGCCGCCGTCCCCAGCGTAACCAGCACAGCCAGAGAGGCGGAGGCGGAAAGCCAGCCCAGCCAGGGCTTCATCAGCGAAAACGAGCCCGAGCCGATCATGGCGACGACACCCGCAGATCAGTAGCAAAAACAGCGCCCTAGCGGGGGCGGAGGGTTTTAAGAGCCGCTCCTTTGGGACGGGCGGGGCTACCAGACCCTTCAGGAGGCCGGAGAGGTGGCTGGAGCTCGGCCGAAGAAGCGTAGAGCGGGCCGGAGAGGCCGTGTTCGCTGGCTGGCTCTTTGCAACGACGAGCGTCTTTGTTGCCCCGAGGCTTGGCGACTCGTGAGCACATCTGGGATTTTAAGGGATGTGGCAGCAAAGCCGATGCCAGAACGCCTGTCGTTTGAAAGAAGACAAAGGCCGTGTGAAGTCCCGCACGCCAGAATCCAAGATGAGAGAGATCTGAGCCCTTATATGCAAAGCTGTATCTTTTTGTTGTTTATTCGTTTAGTCGCTTCCAACTCTTCGGGACTTCATGGACCAGCTCACGCCAGAGCTTCCTGTCGGTCGTCAACACCCCCAGCTCCCCCAGGGACGAGTCCGTCACCTCTAGAATATCATCCATCCGTCTTGCCCTTGGTCGGCCCCTCTTCCTTTTGCCCTCCACTCTCCCTAGCATCAACATCTTCTCCAGGCTGTCCTGTCTTCTCATTATGTGGCCAAAGTATTTCAGTTTTGCCTTTAATATCATTCCCTCAAGTGAGCAGTCTGGCTTTATTTCCTGGAGGATGGACTGGTTTGATCTTCTTGCAGTCCAAGGCACTCTCAGAATTTTCCTCCAACACCACAGTTCCAAAGCATCTATCTTCCTTCTCTCAGCCTTCCTTATGGTCCAGCTCTCCCACCCATATGTTACTACGGGGAACACCATTGCTTTAACTATGCCGACCTTTGTTGTCAGTGTGATGTCTCTGCTCTTAACTATTTTATCGAGATTGGTCATTGCTCTTCTCCCAAGGATTAAGCGTCTTCTGATTTCCTGACTGCAGTCAGCATCTGCAGTAATCTTCGCACCTAGAAATACAAAGTCTTTCACTGCTTCTACATTTTCTCCCTCTATTTGCCAGTTATCAATCAAGCTGGTTGCCATAATCTTGCTTTTTTTGAGGTTTAGCTGCAAGCCAGCTTTTGCACTTTCTTCTTTCACCTTCATCATAAGGCTCCTCAGTTCCTCTTTGCTTTCAGCCATCAAAGTGGCATCATCTGCATATCTGAGATTGTTAATGTTTCTTCCAGCAATTTTAACTCCAGCCTTGGATTCCTCAAGCCCAGCTTGTCGCATGATGTGTTCTGCGTACAAGTTGAATAGGTAGGGTGAGAGTATACAGCCCTGCCGTACTCCTTTCCCAATCTTAAACCAGTCCATTGTTCCGTGGTCTGTTCTTACTGTTGCTACTTGGTCGTTATACAGATTCTTCAGGAGGCAGACAAGATGACTTGGTATCCCCATACCACTCAGAACTTGCCACAGTTTGTTATGGTCCACACAGTCAAAGGCTTTAGAATAGTCAATAAAACAGAAATAGATGTTTTTCTGAAACTCCCTGGCTTTTTCCATTATCCAGCGGATATTGGCAATTTGGTCCCTAGTTCCTCTGCCTTTTCTAAACCCAGCTTGTACCTCTGGCAATTCTCGCTCCATGAAGTGCTGAAGTCTACCTTGCAGGATCTTGAGCAGTACCTTACTGGCATGTGAAATGAGTGCCACTGTTTGATAGTTTGAACATTCTTTAGTGTTTCCCTTTTTTGGTATGGGGATATAAGTTGATTTTTTCCAGTCTGATGGCCATTCTTGTGTTTTCCAAATTTGCTGGCATATAGCATGCATTACCTTGACAGCATCATCTTGCAAGATTTTGAACAGTTCAGCTGGGATGCCGTCGTCTCCTGCTGCCTTGTTATTAGCAATACTTCTTAAGGCCCACTCAACCTCACTCTTCAGGATGTCTGGCTCTAGCTCACTGACCACACCATCAAAGCTATTCCTAATATTGTTATCCTTCCTATACAGGTCTTCTGTATATTCTTGCCACCTTTTCTTGATCTCTTCTTCTTCTGTTAGGTCCTTGCCATCTTTGTTTTGATCATACCCATTTTTGCCTGGAATTTACCTCCGATGTTTCTAATTTTCTGGAAGAGGCCTCTTGTCCTTCCTATTCTATTGTCTTCTTCCACTTCCGCGCATTGCTTGTTTAAAAATAATTCCTTATCTCTTCTGGCTAACCTCTGGAATTTTGCATTTAATTGGGCATATTTCCCCCTATCACTGTTGCCTTTTGCTTTCCTTCTTTCTTGGGCTACTTCTAGTGTCTCAGCAGACAGCCATTTCTTTGGGATGTATTTTGTTGCCGCCTCCTGAACAATGCTGCGAACTTCTGTCCAGAGTTCTTCCGGGACCCTATCTACTAAGTCCAGTCCCTTAAATCGATTCTTCACCTCCACTGCATATTCCTTAGGAATATTAGTGAGCTCATATCTAGCTGATCTGTGGGTCTTCCGTAATCTCTTTAGTCTGATCCTAAATTGTGCAATAAGAAGTTCGTGATCTGAACTACAGTCAGCTCCAGGTCTTGTTTTTACCGACTGTACAGATGTCCACCACCTTTGGCCGCAAAGGATGTAATCAATCTGATTTCGGTGTTGTCCATCTGGGGAAGTCCATGTATAAAGCCGTCTCTTAGGTTATTGGAAGAGAGTGTTTGTTATGCAGAGTGAATTGTCCTGGCAAAATTCTATCAGCCTATGTCCTGCTTCATTTTGTTCTCCCAGGCCATGCTTACCTGTAATTCCAGGTGTCATTTGACTGCCCACCTTAGCATTCCAGTCTCCTGTGATGAAAATAGCATCTCTTTTAGGCGTGTTGTCCAGTAGGTGCTGCAGATCCTCACAGAACTGCTCTACTTCAGCTTCTTCAGCATCTGTGGTTGGGGCGTATATTTGGATCGCTGTGATGTTAGAGGGCTTGCCCTGAATTCGAATTTAGATCATTCTATCGTTTTTTGAGTTGTATCCAAGCTCTGCTTTAGCCACTTTACTATTAACTATGAAGGCTACTCCATTTCCTCTGTGGTCCTCTTGTCCACAGTAGTAGATCTGGTGGTCATTTGATGTGAAGTGGCCCATTCCAGTCCATTTCAGTTCACTGACACACAAAATGTCTATCTTTAATCTTGACATCTCACCAGTAACCACATCCAATTTGCCCTGGCTCATAGATCTTACATTCCAGGTTCCAATGGTGTGTTGATCCTTAGAACATCGGATTCGCCGTTCACCACCAGCACCGTCGGCTGCTAGCCATCCTTTCGGCTTTGAGCTAGCTGCGTCATCACGTCTGGGGCTAGTTTAACGCATCCTCTGTTCCTCCCCAGTAGCATTTTGACCATCTTCCGACCTGGGGGTCTCATCTTCCGATGGTATACCGACATATCTCTGGTTGTACTGATCCATTTAGTTTTCACGGCAAGAATACTGGGGTGGGTTGCCATTACCTTCCCCAGGGATCGCGTTTAGTCTGACCTCTCTGTTATGACCTTACCGTCTTGGGTGGCCCTTCACGGTTTAGCTCATGGCATCATTGAGGTGCTCAAGCTCCAGCACCACGACAAGGTAACGATCCTTTGCTGAAGCTGTATCTTTGGACCGCTGGATTTCTAACGAGTTGGAAACCCATTTCGCAGAAAGGCTAAGTGATGAAGCGAATAGAAAAAGTAGCTCTCCCAAGATTCTAAGTGCATAGCAGAGATGAAGATACAAACAGGGATCCTTTGCTTTGCATCCCCAGTTCCCTCTAGCTAGATTTGCACATTGAGCTAAACTAAATGGAATTTGTATTTTATGTGAGTTTAGCTAATGGTGGGTTACTTCACCCAGCTTACAGATAGTACTGGTTAAGGATAACAAGTGGTATGAACAGCTTGGTTTAAAAATGTAAGGTGGCCTCCATTAGCATGAATGAACCTCCTTGGGCACAGAGTGGTTGGGTACAAAAGCTCACGGATTCTGTGCTTTTAAATTGATGGTGTTTATTGTATGTAAGAGAGGAGTTTTGTACCAAAACATTCACACCAACAAATAGCAGCATAACAGAGGCATTTTGTTGTGCAAGTTATGTCTCTCTGTGTAACTATTCTCTCTTGTGCCTGGTTGTCCCATTTCTTCATACACCCACATCAAATAAGTCACTTTTCAGACTACAGGTACTCCTTGTTTACTGACCACAATTGGGACCAGCAACTTGGTCATTAAGCAAAGCAGTCGCTAAGTAAAACTGTGACGGCTTACAATCTTATTTCAGCTTTCCTTTGCATTACAGACCTGTGAAGGTTGTAAATGCAAGGATTGGTTGCAAAGTTACTTTTTTATCACTGTTGTTATGGTTGTTAAACAAGGACTACCTGTACTGGCAAAAGAATCCCCAAATCTGAAGGCAGTCGTCTTGCACTTCATGCCACTTCCAGAAATCAACCATGGCCTAAAATGGCCAATTGGTGAAGTTGCCCCTACTGTACTGCATTCTTTTCGTCATCAAACGTTGCAGCATTCAACGAATCTGCTTTCAGCTGCTGCGCGTGTGACCTTTCCCCAAAGAACTCTTGCGTTATTTGAAGTGATGTTGCATGAAAACCTGACTGGTTGGTTTTGATCCTCCAGCTGCCTTCATATCAGTAATCAGATATGCTGGAGCAATGTGTGACCTGAGAAGCTGAAAAATAACAACAAACATACCATTAGTTAGACTCAGTGCAGAGGCAGCCTAAATCAGAGTCCAGGCCCAGTCAGCCTTTTCTCATGTAGGCATAAAGTAATATAGCGTCTAATGTAGGTATTTTACCCACAGCTGGTTTAAAGCACCCACATGAACAGGTACATTTAAGTTGGCTTTCTGGGTTGTTCATTCCATTTTGGCTCAGTAACCAAATGGTGCTATCCACATGGGTGGTGTGCCCACATACATGCCCCCTTTCCCTCCAGAGTTCGTTTTCCCTCTCTTGGCAGCACCTGATTGCAAGAAACAGGCACAAATCAGGGTACTGTAAGAAGGAACACCAAAGCTGCTTTGCCTAGCTTGATGTTATTTCTGGTTTGCACCAATTCAGGTGAGCACAAAACTGCCTCTATCTCTTCTCTTTCTCTTTTTCATTTTTAGAGTTTCTGGTATTTTCATGAGCTTATAAGATTAACATTTAACTGGAAGGCGAAATGAACCAGATTGAGTTAAATCAGGGCCTCTCAAACGGCAGGTCACAACACCCCAGTAAGTCACAAGCAAATTTGAGGAGACTTATAATTTTTATTGGGCATGTGCAAACAAAACAGGATTGCAACCAGAACTTATTTCTCCTCTCTGGACAAGCTAGCTGTTGGCTTGCACAAGCCAGTCCCAGAACATGGTCTTACAGAATGTTGTTTTACATGTGGAAGCCCAGGGGCATTCATGGGGGGGGGGGGCGGTGTAAAAAAAATCAAGATGGCAACATCCATGACCCTATAATAAACCTCTGTCCCTTGACTTTTCAGGGTTTATGCAAAACTAAGGAAGCTCATTCTTCTCATTAAAAAAAAAGTTTTTTAAAAATGTTGCTAGCAATTAAAAGGTTTTATATTACAAGGTTGTAAGGTTTTATCACTGGTTTGCTTAATGTGTGGATCAAATTTTAATAATTAAATGGTATATTTATTTTTTTGCCCAGCCTTAACAGGGGGAGGGGGTCACACATATTCATTTATCAGTTTAGGAGCTCATGGCACCACAAAGTTTGACAGAACCCTGAGATTCAGTAATAAAGTTGAAATTCACCAAGAGGCTGTTCCATAGTGGCAGCACTGCCACAGAAAACCAGTGCCTATTCACTACAGCCCCCCAGATCTACTGAAAATGTGGGGTTGTAGAAATTTCTCTCTGATCAAATTGGGCAGCCAGTTCTGGTTGGAGTAGGCAGTCCTGCAGATATCCAGCCACCACGCCATAAAGGGCGTTATAGATGAAAATCAAAACCTTAAGTTGTACCTGGAAACCAACTGGCAACCAAAGCAGGGTCCACAATACAGGTGTAATCTGCTCCAGTGATGGCAGCCAGCAAATAATGTGGGCAGTTGCATTTTGGACCAACTGTAGTTTCCAAGTAGTTTTTAAGGGCAGCTCCAAGCAGAGTGCATTACAGTAATCTAGCCAGGTGGGAATAAGGGCATAGGTTACTTTAGCCAGGTCCTCCAGCCAACACTGCATATAAGTCCCTCTGGCCCTAACTTCTACCTGCTCTTCCAGCAGAAGCCACGAGTCCAGAAGGACCCCCAAGTTGTGATCTTTCTCCCTGATGAGTAGTATTTGTCCATCAAGGCACAACTCTGGTGGCAGCAGAGAATTTCTATCCACAACAACTCAGGTTTACTTGGATTCAGATTGTTTTTTCCCATCCAGATCCTGACAGTCTCTAGGCACCAGGGGAGGACATCCCCCATGGCATGGGGTAGCAACGTACAGTTGAGTATGTTCAGCTTACTGATAGCACATCCCAAACCATTGGATGACTTCTCCCAAAGGCTTCATAAATATATTAAAGAACAGGAGGGAGAGGACCAACTCTTGTGGCACCCCACAGCTCAGATCACAGATCTCTCACCACCACCAACACAGACTGTAACCATCCACTCAGGAAGAAGCAGAACCATTGCAGAACAATGCCTCTTATCCCTAACCTTTGGACGGTCCAATAAAATACCATTGTTGATGTTTTGGAATGGCCAAGTCCAAGGCCTGACCTTAATCCTATAGAAATGTTGTGGAAGGACCTGAAGCAGGCAGTTTATGCCAGGAAGCCCACCAACATCCCTGAGCTGAAGCTGTTCTGTAAGGAGGAGTGGGATAAACTTCCTCCAAGCCGATCAAAAGTTATCAGAAATGTTTAGTTGCAGTTCTTGCTGCCCAAGGGCAGGGGGGGGGGGGCACACCAGTTACTGAAAGCAAAGGTTCATTTACTTTTGCATACAAATATGTATCTTTGGATCATTTTCCTCAATAAATAAATGAACAAGTATAACGTTTTTGACTCATTTGTTTAACTGGGTTCTCTTTGTCTAGTTTTAGGACTCGTGTGGAGAACAGATCATGTTTTAGGTCATATATATGCAGAAATAATGAAAATATGCACTGCATGTGTTTATTTTTTTAATTAGTGGGATTTATTCTTGGATTAGTGTTCATTTAAAACCAGTTGATTCCAATGGGGCTTATTTCCAAATATATATTAATAGGAATAATTTAATGTTGCATAATGCTACCTTGGAATTGCAGCAATGTTTTAAATAAACTGAGAAAATTAACTGCCTTATTTAGCTGCAACCTTTAATAAGTATAACCTGGCTTCCATTATTGATGATCATTTGTCCTAAAATTAAGATTTTATCAACTTCAATTTAATTATTTTAAAATCTACCTAATTAAAAATCAATAAATTTAAAATGTAATTAACATAAATGCAGTTATATTCAATAAATAGGATTACTTCCCATTTGTTGAATGACTTAACTGTTCTACTACATTAAAAATTACAGTTGAGTAATAACTTCAAGAAGGGCTGTGGAGATTACACCCAAGGCTTGAGACAGCCATATGAAATCCTGAAGCCTCAGTTTCTACATCCTTGCACTACTGTACGCAACCTGGGAAAATGTAATGCAAAAAAGAAACATTTTTGTTCCTTTCAGGAGAGTGGGAAAGAAGGAAAAATATATCTGCTTTCATTGGTGATATGAGGTCATAAAGGGTTGCATGCAGTGGGGGCAGATACTTCTGACATCACAATGGGTGCCTTAGCAACGAGTGAAGCATAAGCTCAACAATAATTGTCTTGTGAGCTCAGAGTGCCTTTGGCTGGCCAGGTGGGTGTGATCTCTGCTTAACTTTTTGACACCTGAGATTTGAGGTGTCCAGAAGACTGATCTCGAGTTCTCCATAAGCCCAGACTCCTGAACTGGAACTTCAGGTTTCCACTTTCCAGGAAGCATCTTTTTCAAGTCCTTCCATCCCAACTGGCGGAAGTCCTCAAGCTAATGTTACATCTGTAGATACTGCAAGTAGGTTTTTTCTGTGTTTGGGGAGTCAGTAACACGCTAGTTCTCTGTGAGGTATACTCTTCCTAGATGAAAAGGTTCACAGTTTTGAACTGGATTTGTCTTTCTCTTCATTGTTATTTTTAGGGGTCCAACTGGGGGTTGTGACATAGTACTTGTAGCAGCTATGCTGATTCACCCACTACTTCTGTGTAGAAATAATCTTATATGGTAACTTCCCAGCTGGGCTACTGGACACGTTGCACATGGAGTTGGCTTTAACATGGGATGACAAAATAATAACAGGAACAGAATAATAGGAAAAACCACCATCCATTATAAGGATGATGATCCAAATGGGCTCTGGGAGACATAAAAAGGGAAAGCAGCCCTGATTTATTACATCTACATTTCATCTTTCTGTGAGGAATTACCACCATTTCTGCATCTGTTCAAGCCTTATAAGCCTGCAGGACAGACTAAGCTGCACATTTCATATCTGAGTGGGGATTTGAACCTGGATCTCTCCGATCTTACTCCATCATTATCACCCTTACAGATACTGCTCTTTCAGTTTTTTCATCGGCAGGTGTTACTGCAGTTGCTATGATGGGGTCATTTTAATGGCTTGAATTTTAACTTTGTGCTGGGGGAGCGGTTGCCGATTGGAAATTCTGGAGGGAAACAGTTTGGGGTAATTCTGTTACAATCTGTAAATTGCTTTGCAATCAGTTTTGATGCAGGCAGTGTACATAACTTTACAGATATGGAGGCTTTTTTTTAGGGGGAGGGCTGTTAGATGCTGTATTTAAAAAAGGAGGGCCTCCAAGGGCTAGAGAAAACATGGCCAGTAATGTGATGTCCTTTCTAGAGTAAGCAGGGACAAAATGTTCCCTTCTTTCTCAGAGCTTCTTGCTTTTGGAGATGTGGGGGAGCTTTAAACTTCCCCAAATTTTGACTTTTTTAAAAAGGAGAAATCAACGCATTTTAAGTTTCTAGAGGAGAAGTTAAAACAGTGCTCCTCCTTTATGAGGAAAAAATATGGAAGTAATCTTGCTGTCCCCAGTGATATTTTGGAAGGTTTAATAGCATCACCTGAATTTACAGTGGCATGGCTGGGATAGCCTGGGGAAAGCATGTGTATTTCTTTAAATGCATGTAGATTTTTGTTTTTAGAATTAATTGGAAAAATACCCCAAGTCCCAAAGGAGAAGTGCTCGGAAAAGAAGCTACAGGAGTTGAACCAGCATGGGAGACTGGAAAGCTTACATCAATACAATCCTGAAAGACAAGAATATTGAAGATGTAGCAATTGTTGGACATTCTGACAATAAGTCTGTATGGGCATCTAAACCAGGGGGTCTGTTGGCAGCCATCTCTCCCCAGGAAGTTGGGCTGATCACTGGGCAAGATAGAAAGTCTTTCCTACAGACTGGGATCACCATCGCTGGAAAAAAGTGCAGTGTGATCCGTGACAATTTGCTAGTGGAGAAAGATGCTGTCATGGACACCAGAACCAAAGGTGGTGATAGCAGGTCCATCTGCATTGGGAAATCTGCCAAAGCTCTTATCTTTCTCATGGGCAAAAAGGGGGTCCACGGAGGAGCCCTGAATAAGAAGGTGCACGATATGATAGCAAGCATGAAGGCAAAAGGCAGCTAGAAGTAGGGATTTGCCTGAATCACTTTTCTCCTGGAAGAAGGACGTGGAGAAAGTTTTGGTCCTCTCAAATAAAAAGCGTTTGGTGAACTCCTTGCCTATTTCTTTGAACTATGAGGTGTGGTAGGGATTGTTCTGGATCACCTACCCCAGGTCAAGAGTGATGGAAATTTTACTTTGACTTCCATTGTCTCTAACCAGCATATTGTTTAACTGGGATACAGGAACTGAATATGATCAATTATGTAGTTGCTAGTAGGAATAGTAGGAAGCTGGAGGCCCTGTTTTAAAAGCAAACCATCTCTGTGACTGTCAGCCTCACTAGGTAGACCAGAGCATGAAATCAAAAGAGGGTTTATTCAAATCTCTGTCCAAGTCATTTTCCTCACTCTCTGCAGGGACAGAAGTAGAGGACCTGCGGCCTCTGATATTACTGAAGTAAAAACCCCAACCTCATTCACCATTGATTACATTGGCCGGCATTAATATATACTGTAGTTTAGCAATGGCTGGGTAACCACAAATGCACCATTCCCCACTCCAGACTGCTACCCCAAAGGCAGCATCCCAGCTCATTTTCAGTTCAGGAGGAGCTAAACTATAGGAAGATAAATCATCCCAGAGTGTAACACCCTCAGCTTTGAATAATCTTTTGAAATCATGGTTGGGGGGGTGGAGAGGCAAAGAAAGATGATACAGGTGGGAGAGGGGATTTCTGAATATAAAATACGTGCACCATTAAGCAGCATAAAGATTGGCACATTGCTTGAAACATGCTTTCGACTGGCCAAGTCCCATTGGAATGAATACATCAGTGGAAAATCCACCATACCTTAGGGCAGTGTTTCTCAACTTCAGCAACTTTAAGATGTGGACATCAACCCCCAGAATTCTGGGAGTTGAAGTCCACATGTCTTACAGTTGTCAAGGTTGCGAAACACTGCCTTAGACTTGTTGGAAGTCCTGGCAAATCCAGCATGCCTCATTAGCATGTGAATTAGCATGTAAATTGAGTTGTCCCACAATGCAACTCTGAGGAAGCTGTTTGTTGCCACTCCCACTCCCACTTCCTCTCTCTCTCTCTCCCCTTCTTCCACCCAGGGAGAAGCAAGCATGCTGCTCTGCTCTCCATTCATCAGGGGCCATGTGCTTAGACCTTGATGAAGGATTCTGCCCCTTTCTTCCATGCAGCCCTTGGCAGCAAAATAGGGCTGAGGGTTTAGGACAAACTATTTAGAAAAGAAGAACAAAGGAACTTCATATTTTCCACCAAGATGGATGTAACAGAAGCAACAATAAAGTCAGTAAAACTCTTTTTTACTTATCTTAACCTAATCTGTCTAAGCATGTAATTCTTTATGCTTGGGAGGGCTGAATGTGTAAGATTAATCTGTATTTCTCTGACATGCTCATTAAAGCTATTTTAAGATATTCTTTTTCTGTGTGCAGCTTCTCAGCTGTGTTATAAGCTCTGCTTCATTTCAGTGGTTCTAGCAGGCCACTACATTGGCTTCAAGAGTAACACCAAGTAGTTTCAGCCAAGAAGTCTGGAATTTGTCTTGAAAAGTAAAAAAAAGCCAGGCAGCTTGGATTAAAGATTAGTTTGAGCCAGTAGCTAACATGTACTATTTGGGCACAAGTTTTAATTGGAATCATTCCAGCCTCAGCCCAAAGGGCTGAGTTAGGGACACAATGAGGAGCCAGAAACAAGTTCCTTAAGAAGCTGGATTGAATAACTTCTAATGGTTCAAAATTCATATAGGCACATATTTGGAAGCCATAAGACAACTGCACTACTTTGGCCTCAAACACTTTTAGTCTGCCAAGTATGTAATTATCTCCTATTGTGCAAAAAAAAAACCCACCTAGAGTGGCAGCTACAGTTCCTTTGACCTTCTCTTTGGGGCTTCCACAAGCCAGTGGCATGGAAAACAATTCCAAGGTACATGAAGGCCTGAACTTGTTCAATATTATTTCCTTTTACTTGTCACCTATAATTACATCTAATGGGCCTCTTTGAAAATACCATATTTTTTGTTTTTTAATAACTAAAATGTTGTCTATGCAGTAGGAGGGAATTGTGACGATTGCCTTACTCTAAATAAAACTCCCAGACTCAGAATCTTGATTCAGGTTCTTGGTTTATTTAGAAAAAAGTGCAAACAGGTAAAAAGCTGAGAATGAGGAAAGCGCGCCCAAACTCAAACTAAATAGCGCCTTTGCAAACATCACTCCACCCCCTCCCTCACAAGCAGCCCTCCCCACATTCCCAGGTGCTCCTAACGAGCTCCTCTGATCAACGGGCTAAAAGACCTTGACATTTAAGAGATAGCCAAAACACATTCCTCCCTGGCACAACCCAGCCCGTTTCCTGTACAAGGTTCCCAGCAGCACCCTCCCAGCCAGTACACGTATCAGCACCTTGGCAAGCGAACCGTTACGATGTAATAACACCTGAACGGTGAACATGACAGGAATTGATTTTAGTGCTCTCCTCAGTTCAATGGATGACGTAGAGATAATGGCTGTGTCATCTGCATATAGGAGTAATGCAGTAGGTCTTCTGGCCAGAGTCTGAAGATGATACTCCAGTTTTGTAAGCCTTGCCACCATGTCATTAACATAAAAGTTACATAACGGGCTAGAATACAATCTTGCTCTACACACTTGTAAGTAGTCACCAGGTCAGAAAGTTGACTTTGATTGTCAAGCCTTATTTGGATGTGAGTGTTGTTATGCAGCGTGTTAATGAGTGCTAGCAAATATCTGAGAATAGATGACATTTCCAGTTTGGACCATAGTTGTTCTCTGGAGACTGAGCTGAAGGCTGTTTTAAAATCAATAAATGCCACAATAAATGCCCTAGGAGGGGATATTTATTTATTTATTTATTTATTTCAATTAGATGTATGACCATGCACTGGTCCATAGTTGAACTTCCCATCCTGAACATCCTGAACCGAGCCTTCTCTTCTACAAGAATGCTTTCCTGTTCCAACCAATCCATTAATTTCTGGTATAAACGCCTAATATAGAGTTTATTAATAATGCATAATAGCTGATTGGGCAATAATTGGATGGATGAGACCTATCTCCTATCCCATCATAAAGAAGAAATATAGGGACAATAATAGAGGTGTTCCATTCAGAGGGCATTTTTAATGGGTGATTTATAGCCATCAACAGACCTACTAAAAGTTTTGTCCACCAGTCAGTACTCAGTTCAATGAGCTCTGGGGGAATAATGACTCCCCCAGGGGACCACTTTATGTGTGGTACATGAACTCAACTATTGAGTCACATCACTATTTGGCGTCTGCTTGAAAATTCATTTCCAGGGAAAGGGAAAGGAAAAGGGAAAAAACAGTGACAAACCAAATATATCAACAAATCAAGTGTAGATTTTCCCTTCCAGTATGTAATAATTCTTTGGATCATCCCTTCTGCCTACAAAGACCAAAGTTTTTGATGCCTTGACAAATTCCAAATATTGGGGATATACCCAACAAGATTGTAGGAGTCATTGATACACAATGATATAAATATACATCAACAATCCTGTTAATCTATATACTACTAAAATTCTTGTGTCTGTTTGATACTTGTAACCTTTAATTGGGTGAAATGATGCATCATAGGGCAACAATTTTTGAATCAAGATACCTCAATGGGCTAACTTACAGAATGCACCCAAAATCCAGGACCCATGACTCCTGTGGAATTGAAATTTGGCAAATTTCCTACAACATCTTATGACATAAAAATAATCATAAAACATTAAACTGTTAATATGTTTTCTACTACAGATTAAGGTTACTGTCATGAGTACTGATAGTGAGCAGGAGGGGGCCTCTATCCAGGGGGGAAAACACATGCGTAGTACTGAGGAATTAAGCAGCCATTCAAAGAGACACAGATCAGACCCGCCTTAACTTTTGGGGTTTATCTGTCTGGGTTTTCCCAAGCTTCTTCAGTTTGTTAGGATTCTGTCTTATGTAGCAGTAATAAACACTAGAGACCTACTCCTCGTCTCAGCGTGATTCCTGACTGTTAGGGCAGTTACTATGGCAACTAATCATTTTGGCCAGGTGAAAAGGTTGAATTTAATTGTCCCCTTTTCACGTGTTAATGGTTGCATTGCCTAAGGGGAAGAACTTGCCTGGACTTGTTTTAGAAATCTCTCCTCTCAGCAAACAGCCTTTAAATATGTTTGTTTTCTGTAAATAAAATTATTTTTTATAGAAATGCCTGGTGTGTGACTTTTCTGATCTCTCCTGGGCCAAATGATTTCCTAGCACTCTGCCAACAGGTTATGGGCCCAGTAAGCAGCCCAGTAAACCCAGTAAGCCCAGTAAAACCCCAGAGAGAATAGAGAGATCAGCTACACACTTCATGCACAATTTAAAGGCAGGTAGCAAAGACCTGTGAATATTTTCTTTGGAGCCACCTGGAGATTTTCCAGCAACTGCCGGTCTACAGGACAAAGAAGCCAGCTGAGGTGACTTGCAAAAGAAGGAAGAAGCCATGGCTACCTCCCAGCCCTCAGCGATGCCCCTGGAGTGCCTATCAGGGACCAACTATTTGAATTGGGCCCTGAAGATGGAGATGTATCTTCACAGAGAAAATCTTTGGCTGCCAATTGGTGAGCAAACCCCCCAAAATCCCAGTGCTGAATGGCTTAGACAGGATGAGCGGGCTAGAGCCACCATTATCCTGGGAGTTGAGGACAATCAGCTAGTCCACGTGTGAGGTATGCAGTCTGCAAAGCAACTTTGGGATGCTTTGAGAGACTTGTATGTAAAAGCAACAGCAGGGAGTAAAGTTACCCTGACAAAAAAGCTGTACAAAGCCTACCTTGCAGAAGGAGATAGCCTTCCTGAGCACCTGCATTATATTCAGCAGCTGTTTGTTGAGCTGCAGGAGAGAGGAATGGAATTTACACCTCTCACAAAATCCTATATCCTCCTGTCCTCACTGAATGAAATGTGGGACACACTGATTTGTACCCTGGAGGCTATGCCTGAAGCAGACCTCACCCCATTGTATGTTACACAGGGCTTACCCCCTGAATGGGAGAAGAGAGAGGAAAGATCCCCCCCCCATCTCTTCTGGAAAGCTGCAGTACCAGAAAGCAAGGGAAAAGAAGCTGAGGCCACAGCACTAACCAGCCAGCGATGCTTCACTTGTGGTTCAGCTGGACATTTGCAGAAAGACTGTACCTTGAGACCCAAGAGTAGAAAGACAGAGAAGAAGAACACAAGGACAACCCAGAAGAAGGCTCTTCAGACAACCCAAATTGCACAGGTTGCTGAGAAGGGTAATTCTGATGTATGGGTGTTAGATTCTGGGGCCAATTGTCATTTATGTAATTGTAAAAGCTCTTTTGTGTCACTGTCTAAAACTGAAAGACAGAGTGTATCTTTGGCTGATGGGTCTGTGACCAAAATTATGGGACAAGGTGACTTGTATTTATCCTGCTTGGGAGAAACTGTAAAAGGTGTGTTGTATGTGCCAAATTTACAATCAAACCTTTTATCTGTGGCACAATTGGCTGCAATAGGGTATGTCATAACATTTAAGAAAAATGGTTGTGAGATACGTAAAAATGGAAAATTGTGTGCTACTGGTATATTAAAAGACTCCTTGTACATGGTGCAAAATGCAAGGAAGCCAAGCTGCAAGGCTGCAGTTGGCAACACGCCATATCATGACCAATGTGTACGCCTGATGCACAGGAGATTTGGTCATGCTAATTTCAAGTATATAGCACAAATGCCACAGCTGTGTGCTGACCTAAAGATAAAACCCTGTGACAAATAGATTGTGTAGTTTGCAAAGAATGCAAAACACTAAAAGCTCCTGTGAGTAAGCACAGTGACAGAGTTACAACTAGACCTTTGGAAATTGTACACTCTGACATTATTGGTCCTTTTGTTCCAAGTCTTGGACAAGCAAGGTATGCAATGACCATCATTGATGATTTCTCAAGATACACATTTATCTACATCTTAAAACATAAAGATGAGGCATTTGAGAAATTTAAAGGTTTTGTGACATGGGCAAATGGAAAATTCCCTAGGCCTGTATCTGCACTCCAATGTGATAGAGAAGACTACCTTTCTCATAAATTCAAAAGGTTCCTAGTGGAAAAGGGGATAGAACAAATTCTTTCTAACCCTTACACCCCTCAGCAAAATGGTGTTGCTGAAAGAAAGGGCAGAACCTTGCAAAATGCGATGGAATGCATGCTTAAAGATTCACATTTATCTTTTAAGTATTGGGGAGAGGCAATATCTACTGCCTGTTATGTCCAAAACAGATGGTATAACTCTGTGATTCAGGACACCCCATTCCACTTGTTTTATGGTGCGAAACCAAAGGTAAACCATCTTAGAGTGTTTGGTAGCACTGCATGGGTTCATATTCCAAAACAACAGAAAAGGAAAGGAGGCCCCACAACAAAGAAAGCCATCTTTGTTGGCTATGAACAAAGCCAGAGGAGCTACAGGTTCATAGTGGGAGAGAAATTGATAATTAGCAAAAGCGCTTCTTTTGCTGAACAAAACTGGGGGAGATTAAATTCTAGCTCTCCAGTTGATCTGACCACCACAAGAGAACAGCAAGGACTTGCTGATAGTGATCTTTCACCTGATGAGGACATTAAACCAGAAAAGCAAACTGAAGATCTGTCTGATGAGACAGATGCTTCTCAGGAAAGTGATAGGAGTCAACATTTAAGCCCTGTATTACCTCACAGATCTCAGAGGAGTAATAAAGGCATTCCTCCATCACGTTTTCAGGCTGAAACAGTAAAGACTTTTCACGTATTCACAGAACCTGAGTCTTTAGAACAAGTGAATGCTTTACCACCTGAGATTGCACAAAATTGGCATTCTGCCATGCAACAGGAGTTAGCATCCTTGAAAGAAAATAAAACATGGAAACTGGTATATCTACTTCCCAATGAACGCTGTCTGGGTTGTAGGTGGGTTTTCAAACTGAAAAGGGATGCTGATGGCAAAATCCAAAAATATAAAGCAAGGTTAGTTGCAAAAAGGTTCACTCAAAGGAAAGATTTAAACTTTGACAAGACCTTTGCACCAGTTACTAAAGGTGAATCAATTATATTACTGTTAAAAATTGCTGCACTCAAAGGAATGTCAGTTCACCACTATAATATTCAAACTGCATTTCTCTATGGTGATTTAGACTACAAATTATATATGCAGCAACCCCCTGGCTATGAAAAAGGGGAGAATCTAGTCTGTGAACTGCAGAAGTCAATCTATGGGTTAAAACAAGCTGCTAGATCCTGGAACCAAAATTAGATGAAAAACTGCAGAATTTTGGTTTTGAAAAAGGAAAAGCAGATCCATGTGTATATATGAAGAAAGACAAACAAGGCTGTATGTATCTATGCATTTATGTTGATGATTTGCTGCTGTTCACATCAACAGAAAAACAAAGGTTTGATTTTGAAGCCTGCATGAAAAGCCATTTCACATTAAAAAGCTTTGGAACTGTAACAAATTACTAGGTTTAGAAATACACAGGAAGAAGGATGGTAGCTTTCTGTTAAACCAAAGGGGAGATAATGTTAAAATATTGTGAATGGAAAGACATACAGAGTTGTCAAAGAAAATTGGTTTGCATCTTATTCTGTAGTATAAAACGGGGAGTGTTAATATGTTTTCTACTACAGATTAAGGTTACTATGGTAACTATTCATTTTGGCCAGGTGAAGAGGTTGAATTTAATTGTCCCCTTTTCATGTGTTAATGGTTGCATTGCCTAAGGGAGGAACTTGACTGAGCTTGTTTTAGTTTCAGTTTCCCTTCTGTGTAGGCTTGCAGAGAATAAGCAGCTGAGAGAAATCTCTCCTCTCAGCAAACAGCCTTTAAATATGTTTGTTTTCTGTAAATAAAATTATTTTTTATAAAAATGCCTGGTGTGTGACTTTTCTGATCTCTCCTGGGCCAAATGCTTTCCTAGCACTCTTCCAACTAATACAAAGTGTCATAAAACATTTCCTATGGTCAACTCCTGATGTTTGACCATGCTATACAGTTCAATATGGATGACGTGGGCTATTTTCAAGGCAGATACATCTAGGAATATCTCCCTGAATTTTTAAGAACTTTTCCAGTGAAGGAAGCACATTAGATGCTCTGCCATTGTTGAAGGCATTGAGGAATCTGGTAAGGAAATATCTCTGAAACGATGACCCCAAAAGTTTATTGCAACCAACCCTAATTAACTATTCTCTGAAGTGTCCAATATACACAAAACATTTTGTTAACTTCTGTTTAAGCTCAAAAATGCTAATTTAACATTCTTTAAGAACTTTCAAGCACATTATTCAAAAGGCTCAAATTAACTTTTTTTCAATTCCTTTAAAAATAAGTAACTGGTTTATTGCCTAGAATTGCATCAATCCCTAGCAAAATCTATTAAAGAAAATTAAACAGTGCAAATTATTTCCAGGTATGAGAAAATTAGTAGAAGAAGCTGTCTAAGGCATCAAATCCAACTACCAAATGCTATGTAAGAATCAACTCATCTATCCTTGTTTTGAAGAGATCCAGGGTGCAATTGCTTATCTTTTCCCTACATTGGTTTTGTTGTCTAACTATTAAGAAATTCTGAGGTTCAGCCAAAATCTACTGACATAACTTAAGCCTTTCAAAATTACCCCTGTCCTCTGAGTTAGCAGAGAACATGTGACAACCCTTTAGGTGTTTGAAGATTATTACTATGCCTTAATCATCTCTTTTTCAGGTATAGGGATTCATTGGAAGCTATAATAACACCACATGTCATGATGTCATGAAATGTGTGATGTTCCCACTGCTATGGATGCCCACGCTTTCAGAGCTAAATATAACCAGTTTCTTCAGCCTTTCCTCATAGGATCTGTTTTCCATGTCCTTGATCATTGTTTTCTTCCATTCAGCTCCATATTCTAAAAATGTAGACTCCGGACCAAAGATATGTGGAGAAGATAAGAATTTTCATGCTTTATTATGCAGCCTAATGTTATATTATAATATTATTAATGTAATATAATATTATATTATTAACTATTTTTTGCGGTCACATCATGCTGAAAATTAATGCTCATTTTGAGAATAGATGATAGATGATAGAGACAGACAGACAGACAGATATAGAAGGAGAGGGAGAGGCAAGCTTATTTGTGTTGGAGATGTTAACGAATCAGCATGCCTCATCAGCATATAGATGAGTTGATCCCATAATGCAATTCTCTATGTGCAAGGAAGCTGTTTGTTGCCACTTCCACTTCCTCTCTCTCTCTTCCTCCTCCTTCCACCATCTGAGAAGGCAGCATGATTTTGCTGTTCTCCCTCCATCTTGGCCACATGCTTGGGCCTTGAAGAAGGATTCTGCCCCTATCTGCACACACAACTCTTAGCAGCTATGAGAGCTAAGAGTTAATTAAGTTTAAGGAACAGAAACAAAGAATCTTCATTTTTCCACTGAAGATGGATGTAACTGAATCAAATAAATCAGTAAGATATTTTTTTACTTACTTTTGAACCTACTTTGTCTAAGTGTGTGATTCTTTATGCTTCGGAGGGCTTAGTGTGTAAAATCAATAACCTATATTTCTCTAATGTGCTCATTAAAGCTATTTTAGATAATATTCTTTTTCTGTGTGCAGCTTCTCCACTGTGTTAAGCTCTGCTCCATTCAGTGGTCCTAGCTGTCCACTAATGGATTCAGTTTGAGGGAGGTAAGCACTGAGTGGGCTTTGGAGTGACCAATTCAAAAGTTTTCTTGGAATTGTCAAGAAAGTTACTTGCCTTTAGATATATAATCTCTCTGGGACATTTCCTTCATTTAATTAGTGGAGGAATGTGTGCATTCTGTAATGCTATCAGCAACTACAGTAAATTAAGAAGAGTAATCAGGGCTTTTTCTTTATGAGCTGAACAAAATGGAAGCAAATTAGAAATCTGCAATGACTATGTAATACTATAGAGATGCATTAACAAGAACAGGACGCCAAGTTTTATCTCATCATATGTGCCTACTCATTATATTAACACTTTTACATTTTCTTTCCTTTCGTAATGTGGAATTATCTTTTATACAATTGCTCCACAAGGAATGAATATTTTATGAAGTATCCACTATAAATCTAGTAAGATCTTCTTCCCAGTTACCTTTAGCTCATACCCCATCAAAATGTATGCCCTAATATTTAGATTGCTAGCATAGAATTTTCATAAAATTGATAGAAAGCTAATCAGTCTATAATTAAGAGGGTCTTCCATTTTTCCCTTCTTATATAGGGGAGATTAAGCCAGAATTTATAGAAGACCCTCTTAATTATAGGCCAATTAGATTGATATCCACTGTGGGAAAACTCTATGCTAGATATCTAAATGAAAAATTAACCTCTCACTGCTCTGTTTAAACAAATGCTCAGACCACTTTCAGAAAAGGCAAATCAACAATTGACCAATGTTTTATATTAGCCTACCTGGAGGGATAGTTTTCTATTTTTCTGAAAGGCAAACTGTTTGCCTCCTTTATAGACTTTAGGGCCACCTTTGGTTCTGTTAATAGAACCAAACTTTGAGTTAAATTTAGAGAATTTTGTTCCTGACAGGTGTCTTACATACGGGCAACATAGTAATGAATAAGGGGGTAAGGCAAGGTTGTATTCTGGTCCAAATGCTATTTAATATCTACATTAATGATTCAGAGACTACATTACTTCAGGCGGATATCCATGATTAGCCAAAAGGAAAATCTGTGCTTTGGTATTTCCAGATGATGCTGTTCTTCTTTCACGTACTAGACTGGGTTTGAATTGCCAACTTGAGGCCCTAATCAAGTAGTGCCAAGATAATCAACTACAAATCAACTAAAACATTAGCTTTTGAGAAAAAATTCAAAAAGCACAGCTAGAAATTCAAGGTTATATGATAACTAACTGTAAGTCCAGAATTTTAGTTATCTGGGCATGTTACTCAATCACACTCCATCCTGTTAATGTCATTACAAAGCATACTTTTGAAAGCAAAAGCTACTACTGTAGGAAATCTTTGCTTTAATGCTTTTATTCAAAAATTAGGGAGATTTGTCGCTGCAGCAGCATACATTCTTAATGCAAAAATCTCATCTCAAATCTTCTATGGAGCTCCACTTTGGATTACAGTTGTCAGCAATAGCATAACCTCATTGCAGGTGAGATTTTTAGGAGCTTTCTTAAATGTTCCATGTTGAGTTCCAGTTTGAGTTATTCTCTTGGAAACTGGGCAACGCCCTCTGAAAGCCAGAGTTTAGCTAAGTACAGTTATATATTGGTTTCAGATAGATATTTTCAAAAACAAGGAAGGATTACTATGTGAAATCTGAAATGATCCTTATATAGATAATGTAATTTAAACAGATGACCAAAATATTGGTCAGATTGGTGTTGATCTTGATTATTACTATGACTTGTTATTTTATTATATTAAACAAAGATTATGGGATAATTCAGAACAGGAATTAATGTTGAAAGCCCAAGTTCCATGTTCATCCCCAACCTTTGGAGTAAACTACAATTATAATTTTCAGCTCCCTTTATACCTTAGCAGTTTACATTTAAGGAAATATTGAATAGCCTTTTCAAAAGCTAGATTTCATGTGTTGCCATCAAATATGTTATGCAGTAGATTTCAAAAGATTCCCACCTCTCTCTTTTTTAATTAATTTTTATTACAGTTTTTTGCAAAGTAAGAACAATTCAAATTCAAAAAAAGGAAGTAAAGTGAAAGACAAGTGATAAGTAAATAGGAAAGAAATGAAAGAAAAAAGACAAAAAATAGAAAGAAAAAAGTGAATGAAGCGCTAACAAAGCTTTCAGATTTTAATGTCAAATATCACAAAAAAAAATCCAAGTTAAGCCTGAATATTCCTTATCTTTTCTTTGATAGAATACTTCACTACTAGCAGTTTAAACAGTACCATTTCTTTGCAACATTATATTTCAGCTGTTTAAAGATTATTTAAACTCAGTGCATTGTATGAGCTGAGCCAATGAAGTCAGAAATGCCTCTGAATTCAGGGTGTGCATTACAGGCATGTTGTCTAAAACTAAGTGTAAGCTTTTATTAGTGTAGTTTGTTTGGGATGGCTATGTCAAAACACAGTGTTAGTTCCTATGTGTGTCTATATTTTAAATGAAAAGCAGGAGATAGATAATACATCTACCATCTGAAGGCAGGACTCCATTAGGGCCACTATACCATTATTCCTAGCTGCCATATTCCTTTTGTGTAGGCATCACAGACTGGTCTTTTAATAGCTATTCTTTCTGAATTTTAGGTATAGTTTGATTCATCTGCTGTTGTCCTTCACTTTCTTTTTGCTAAATTTCTTTCATCATCGCCCAAACAACAACAGCAACAACTCCTCCCCCTTCCCTTCCTTTGGTTTGTGCAGAGTTCAGGTGGATTCCTTGCATTTGCTTGAGAACAGTCAGTTAATGCAAAGAGTTTACTGTAATCGTTAAATCGCAGATTAGGAACTGGAAGCCTCCAAACCCATTTTGCCAGATGCTTCTCTTGGATCTTCTCTTTAATCATTTACAAGAGGGCAACCATTTCCTAGAGCAATGTTTCTCAAGCTTAGCCATATTGTGTGGACTTCAACTCCCAGAACACTCCAGCCAGTGCTGGCTGGGGTATTCTGGGAGTTGAAGTCCACACATCTTAAAATGGCTGAGAAACCCTGTCCCAGGGATTATACCCTCCCTTTAGACAAGACCTATGGTTCTCAGAAGGGTTTGCTCTGTTCTTCAGGGAATGTGGTGGTGGGGGGTGTTAACTATGCAAGTAAATTAGAGAAAATGACAACGAGCAAAAATGTATCTCCCCCCCCCCTGAACAAGGAGTGGAACAGAACAATAGAAATAAAGGAGGAGATGATAAAAACATCTATTCTTCCATTTATCATCTCCAGGGGAAAAGCTCCAGGGTGAGTCATGCACTTTAGCTGAACTCAGTGCAGTTATTCTGCGAGTAATTGGCCAATCATAGAATTAAAAATAGAGCCATTAATAATAAATGCATGGAGAAGAAAGCCATTCTGCAAAGTGGAAAGATAATTGGTCTCACTTGCAGATCGTGAGAAGTCATTTTAGCAAGTATTACCCACTTTCAGCAGGGCATAATTGGTTGTGAAAAATTACAGAGGAAATGATGTGCAGCAAAAGGTGGCCTTCGCTGGCTGTGCCTGCACCGTATATTATCCTAATCTAATGATGCTCTATGTAGCCTTTCTTACCAGGTGCGCTGGGTTTGGCAGGGCATGGCCAGCAAAGCTGTTGGAGTGGGGGCTTGGAGCAGAACTTCCAGAATAATCTAGGTGGGGCATGAGAAGGAGGCTGTGGCATCCAGGTGCCGCAACTGACAAAGACAGCTCTTACCACAGAGGGAGGAGAAGGTAAGAACGCCTGAGATGGCAGGCCAACAGTTACAAAGGGACCGGTAGGTGGAGAAAGTGCTGACAGTGCTTGTAGTCTCTAATCCAGGTTGGGAATAATGCCATTTTACCAGCTCAGCAGATGAGGGGGGGAAAAGCAATTTTGGGGTTATAATCTCAAAGATATTTTTTTGAAATAGCAGGTTGGTAAAAGTGAACTTACTGATTGGCCTCTACTGTCAGTCAAGCTTAAATTTTCTGTGGGTCCTTAACTGTGGGCTACCTAGAATGACAGAAACTGGATTTCCTAGTGCATTAAAAGCAGCATCATGGTTAATATCTGATTTACCTACTTCAGAAAGAAAAGGGATAAGGCACTGAAAAGCACAAGAAACAAAAGGGTGAGAGGGAGTGTCTCAAGTGCCAGGAAGAAATAATTAATTGCATAACCCTAACCGTGGCCGATATATATCATCCAGGTGTATTTCTAAGCAGGCTCCAATATGCTGCTACACTGGACCACAACCCCTTATCATGACACATATAAAAAAGGGTGGGGCTTTGACTGCATAGTTTTGGCCACCAGGCTGACTTTTTTGATCCCTTCCTTGTGGATACCCCTGCCTGAGTTCTAGGGAAATTATATCTTTCATGTGCTTTTTTCCCCCCAAAATTGGCATTCACCAATGACATCCAATATCCTCCGCTCAGCACTGATGTTGCAACTGAAAATCTGCCTCTAAGGAACAAGCAGGTTTGATTCTTTCAAACTGTTCTAATGAGAGATTAGTCTTGTCTTGTTTAGGATGAGAATTATCATATTTAAAGAATGAAAGTTCCTGTCTATTAGTTATCTGTGCAAAGTGGTTTTAAAAAGTTGCTTTGTTTGAATAGTCTAAGGTCCAGAAAATTAGTTTGATTCTTGTCATGCCATGTATTAAATTGTACATTGGTGTCCTATTTATTCAACCCTAATTATAGAATCCTTTTAAAGTTTCATGATCACCTTTCCCAAAAGGAAATATATTGACAATATAGCTCCATCACCACAGATTCTTATCTATGTTCTATATGAGTTGATGATGAAAGATACATGCTGCTTTTCAAAAAGGTCCATGAATACATTGCCTAATTCAAGGGCCACAGTGCAGCCTGTGACCGCACCTTTAATTTGTCAGAAAAGTATTTATGTTCAAAATTAAAATAATCCTTGAATAACTCTGTTTCAGCTAAAGATGACAAAATGAGTTGGAGGACGTTTATTTAAGCATTTGCTGTTTGATCATGAAACTGTAAAAGATTCATTTAAATATAAGCATGCTGGCTTTTCTGCCTACAAACAGTAGAAAAGCAAAGCTTGTGAAATATTCTCTCCTGTACAAGAAATGACAAGTGTCTGTTTTATGCTGGGTATCCCACTCCATGCTGGACCATTCCATAGTGTTGACATCTGCAACCCTTTTGTTTCAAATGATACCTTGCTGCTTGTCCAGAACCATGAGTCTAAAGAGGGCCATCCCACTCCTTTCCTTGTCTTGGATCACATGCCATGCTAAGCTATCATGTGGTTTTGTTTGTGGTCTTACAGCATCACATGAGCCTAGCCACTGAGATTTGTAGCCCATGGTTTAGAGCAGTGTTTCCCAGAATTCCCCAGCCAACATAAAGTTGCCAAGACTGAGAAACACTGGTTGAGAGCTTAGCATGTTTTGTGAACCAAAGTCAAAAAGCTTCAGAGCAATAACAGGAATTATGGCTTCGCTATTCTCTTTCAGAGCCCATCTTACCACACCAGCATTCCCTGGGCCAGACTAACATTTCCTGCTAACTTTTTATTGTTTCTGTGGAAACCCAGAGGGTTTTGATAAGTTTGCCTTATCTTTTAGATAATGAAAGGGGCATTACCATGGATACCTTGAATATCAACAATCCTGTTTCTTTTCCCCCATGGCAGGAGGTATATTTTTGAAAAAATAGCTGATTATAATAAAAGCAACTCTCTTTCTCATTGAAGCTCAACAAGAAGCTTAAAACAGAACTTTTCAAACTAATCCGTTTATATTTTTAACTGATTTTGTTTGGGATATATTTTTGTAAACCCTGCGGAACCAACGGGAATGGAAAGTGCAGACATTTGCTGATGTAATGGTTTAGTCTATGTCATATTTCAAAGATTTTCTCATTCCCAACAGAATTTGAATTCTTCACAGTAGAGGGTGCTGAAGAGCAGTGCAGAAACTTGAGTTTTCATAGTAGAAATAACTGCATCTTATTATCCAGGCATAAAATACTGAATTTAGCTGTGTATCTAATGTATGCTTCCATCTAGGTCCAGCTACAGTCTAGCTGTAGACTTAACCACTGATTTTTGTTTCCTTTGTAAAAAAAAAAAAGTGTCTTTAATATGTCTTATTTCTCAGACATAGAAACTGGAATATTTAAAAAGCAAGTGTAGGCATGCATAAAGGGAAAGGGCCAATAACAAATTGTGCCTTGTGATACAAACCACGTGGTTTATACACTTGTGTCTGGCATCAGGACCCAAACAGGAAAGGCCAGGATTTGCACTGTGATGTCACATGGACCCTGAACACTACTGGTCATGGATTAAGAAGGTTCCTATCATGCTAGGTGGGTTAATCAGCTCATCTGGACAAGAATACCTAGCAACTGTTTGGTTAATTATCCTTATTCCTAGAGAATTCTGTCATAATTCTGTCACACAGATGGCCTTGAGAGAAATATTCAAAAATTGTTACAAAAAAAACAAAAAAGGGCAGAAGCACTCCTTACGCCCTGGGAATGGAGGAAAGTATTAGGAAGAGACTTGGGTTGGCTCCTCCCTGACTCACCAGGGTATAAGAAGGAGCGGAGGAAAATTTCAATCAGACTTGTGAGATTCTATCTCAATAAAGTTTAGCTCTAGTGTTCTTGAGGAGTCTGTTTCCTGATCTGGATTACCTCAAAGGGCTGACAGTCTCTCACCTCTCCTTTGCCATTTCCCATTCCTTTCTTCCCCCACCGCCTCTATTTATATGTACAGGTAGTCCTTGGGTTATGTTGGCAGTTGGGACCAGAATTTACATCACTAAGCGGTGTGGCTGTAAAGCATGACATCATGTGACTGCATCGCTTAACAATGGCAATCCTGGCAGTCCCAGTTGCTGTAGTAACCCAGAGACCATGCAGGTCACTAAGAGAGGACCTCCTATGATTGGAGTCCTAGGCAAGCAGGCCAACAGGCAAGAACTGCAGGTGGTGGGTGAATGCCGTAGGTAGGCACTGACTATGGGCAGGCGGGGTGTGCCAGTGAGTATGAGATCCATGGGATCTCGTACTCTGTAGTGGGGGTCCTTGGAAGAAAAAGCAGTTGGAGTGATTTACGGGAGCAACTTGCAACCTTCCCTGCCAGCTTCCCCATGGACTTGCTTGTGGGAAGCTGGCAGGGAAAGTCACAAATGGCAATCACATGACCATGACTCGCTGCAATGTTGTAATTGTGAGCCGGGCACCCACATGCCCAGATTGCAACCGTGGGGACACTGTGACAACCAGAACTCCAAGGACTGGTCATAAGTCCCCCTTGTTCAGTGCCGTTGTAACTCTGAACAGTCATTGAACAAGTGGTCGTAACCTGAGGACTATCTGTAATATGCCTTTCTCAGAACTATACTCCATCCATCTGATGAATGAATGAATGAATGAATGAATGAATGAACGAATTATGAATGAACTAAAATCTATGAAAGCTTCTGTAATAAGAAACTAAATATTATAGCATAGAAGACTCTGATGGTTTTGCTGTACAAGATTAATGTGGTCACTCTGCTGAAAGTGTTACACAGGCATGGGTTCCTGTTCAGTCTTCCAACCAACATCTGCTCGCTCTAGCCAGGTTACACATCAAATTGTAATGGTTGCCTTATCCCAACAGACTCAGTCTCACCAGGGGTTACTGAATAAAACTGATTTATTGAAAGGATAGTATGCATATACAAAGAAAGCTGAGAATAAGCAAAAGCGCACCAAATACAAACTAAAAACCCTCGCCTCTAACTCGATCCCGCCCCTCACCCCAGCATCGCAACCACCCCCTCCCGGGTGTTGGCAAGCGTCACACATCTGCCTGGGAAAGCAACCTTGAGTACATGTCCTAACCCAAACACACATTCCTTCAGGGCAGCACAGAGATAACACCCTGGCAGGGCTGAAATTCCCCACCCCGCAGATGATAGACACGGATCAGAAACATGACATGCGAAACGTTACGATGTATGCAAACCATTGGAACGATGAACATGACACAAATGCTTCCAGAACCTGAAAGACTCTAGTGATGTCTATTCAAAGGTACCTTTCACCAATCTCTGGAGCTCTACAAAAATAACCCAGTCTCCTTCTCATTCAAGATTAATTCCTTCAACTTTATTCACACACACACACACACACACACACACCCTTTATCTGCCATCTCCTCTCTCTCCTGCCCTTGGTTGGGTCATCTTGCAGGCCTCCCTCTCTTGCTGCTCTCCTTAGCCTTCTTACCCTTGCTAGGCTAATCCTACCCCCTTCCCCCCCAAGCAAGACTCTGGTGTCCTCACTTTCTATTTCCAACTAGTTTGGCTGTTCCCAAGTCAAGCCCATCTCGTCCTTTCCTCACCCATCAGGAAATGGAGAACAATTCTGAGGTATGCAGATTCTATGGCTGTAAATGAACAGAATATCCCTAGACAGACAATTATCCATGCAACATTTGGAATGCAGCCATACATTCCATTGCAGCTGATCATTCTAAGAACCAGAATGTATTAGTGACGGCAGGAATGTACTTGTTCTTTTCTTGTCCTGTTTTCTTTGGGGCAGGGATTTTGAGATTGTAAGCCTGAGGGAAGGAGACTGCCTTATTTCTTATAGATCTTATGTCAATAACCGTGGGAATCTTTTTGACTAAAGAGGAGGAGGAGGGAAAGAAGATAGACTACTGTCATTCAATAAGGCCACATAATCTAATTAATTAATTGGTTAAATCTCTTTAATTTTTCTTTGTACATAATTTTGTTAACAGATATGTTTATTAACAACTTAAAACACAATACAGCCTGAAAACAGTTACACAAAATAAATTCTGGAACATATACTGAAAGCAGAGGCAAGCAAAAAACCATAAAAATGAATATTATCTAAGCAGAAATGTATCATTTGGGAATACAAGCACTGGAATATTTCCTCTTGTTAGATGAGAGAGCTTTTCCACCCAGGCTCTTAGCCCAGCTTCATACTTTTCCAGTGAGATGTACATCTGATACTTATTTTTGGTGTCTGGACCATCTCAGAAAAAAGGGGTTCCTTAAATATTGTAATACAAATGTCTGTCTTACATAGACGGGCAACATAAAATCCTGCACAGGAGATTTGGGCTGCTGCTACAACAAACTCTGGAGCTTGAAAAATGAGGCAGAACTATTCATGGCATGCATATATAATTGACATTTCCTTCATACATGGAAATCCTGGGAGCAGGGCCGCAACTAGGGGGGGCAACCAGGGCATGTGCCCCAGGTGCCGTGCTGGGGGGGCGCCAGAATAGGCGTGGAATCCATGTTTGCCCCGGGTGACACAGACCCTAGTTGTGGCCCTGCCTGGGTGAATTGCAGTCCCTGCAGAGAGAGGAACTCTCCCCTTTTGCTTAGAAACTAAGTCTTAGATCCCTCTGCAAGTAGATTCTCAAACAGGATAGTTTGAATACTTTGAATTCTGGGAGTTGAAGTCTGCCCATCTTAAAGTTGCCAGGTTGAGAAACGCTGCACTAGCTGACAGTTCTTGCTGTGATGAAATTCCTCCTCATGAGAAGGAAGAATCTGAATCTACTTTTCTGCACTTTGAACTTAAACACACTTCCTCCTCTATTCCCTTTAAAGATACAGATCTATAGATACTGATTTACTAATATAGATATTTATATACAGTAATCTTTGGATATCTTAACACTGCTATCAGATATACACCCTCTCCTTGACTGCCATCCAGTCCTTAAATCGGAAGCAAAATGATTGTTAAGTGAGATGGTCGCTAAGTGAACACATGACTGAGAGACTGAGAATGAGAGAGACCCTGCGAAGACCACTGCTTGCTGCTGTCTCATTCAGATAAAAGATCTCTTGAGCAGCAACACCAGCATTACCCTCACTCAGGTGTGTTGTTGTCAGGTGCAGAAATTTGAGCATAAGTGCACACATTGGTCAGAAAATGATTTTGGGGTGGCTGTTGTATTTGCAAACTGTTGCTAAACAAGGTAGCCACTAAATGAATGGCTGTACATTCAGTCTTCCCTTTTGCAGACCAAACATATCCAGTTCCCCCACTAACTTGGTACCCCTTCTCTGAACTCTCTGCAGTTTGCCAAAGTCCTTTGCAGACTGCATTGCCCAGAGCTGGGCTCAGAATGCCAAGGGGGGTCTGACCAACACAGAGTAGAGTCAGGCAATTACTTAATTGTGATCTGGGCTCTAGGCTCCCAAAATAGTACAGGCCCCTTTAGCAGCTGCCTTATACTATTGGCTCCCAGCTTACTGGAATGCAGCAAGAAATGCCAAAAACTACCTGTGCCCCTGCTTTCTGGATCAGCGGCAGATTCCCAACACTAGGGAAGAGTGCATTACAGTAATCCAAATGGGACATGACAAAGGCATGAGTCACCTGGAAGGGCAAGCATACCTTTTACCACTACATTGAAGCAACGAGGATAGAAGCTGCTTTAGCAAAAATGCCCCATCTATGCACCCTACAAAGAATCAGATTGCCCAGAATCTCTGCTGAATGGTGAGAACCAAAACTGCAGCCCAAGGTATCTCTGCTTGATTCATATTGACGCTGGTACAACTAGAGTTGAGATTTTTGACCAGAGATCCTCCAGAGAACCCCACATTCGGATCCTTCGGTACCATTCCCCTCAGTCTCTTTGCTACACACTCCTTCCCCAATCTTCCTCATCACTATTCCTACTTTTTTTTTAAATACACGTGTGACAGTGCCTTTTGGGGTCTCCAGGCAGTGAGACCCCAAGTCTCTGCACTTCATAAGGTGAGACTAATCCCATGTTGGGTGTTATATGAATGATTGATGCAATCACATCTGTCTTAATGCTTTTTGGGGGGGGCAATTAATTTCTCTTTTGGAGTCCCCATTCTCCTTCAGTTCTTCTCAGTTTGCCTCTTTCTGGCAGTGCTCCTCTGGTTGAACATAGAGACGGTCCACTACTACAACCTTCCCCAGCATGGCATTCTGGAGAAGCCTGTAGTGTCTGGATGTTAGACCATCAGCCAGCATTTTGATGGCAATGTGGTCTTGCCAGAAAAGCAACTACTTCTTCTCTTCCATTTCCTTCATTTCCCTCCTTTCTCACTTTTGCCTTCTCCCCGCCCCCCCCCCCCATCCTTCATCTTTTCCTTCTTTCACCATGCTTTTAATGGACTCATTAATTTCCCCAAAAGTATTATATTTTTAAATATGACCCAGTTAATTATGGTTTTTTATCTTGGGCATTACTCGTTCTTTTCATTGATTGGTATTAAAGCACTTTGAGAAGCACAAAAACTTTCAAACAGCAAACATGCTTTCCAAATGAAAGGCACAAATTGATCCACCCACCCCACCCCACCCCTCCCCGACAAGTTGGGGTTTTTTCAGAAGATGATGTGCACATGAGCAGAGGAGAAGTTGCTGCCCTCTTCAGCGGTGTCACTGTCCTCCTCGTCCTCCTCCAAAAGCAGTAGGCTCTATCGCACTGACGTAGCCGTCGGAACAGCCAAGCCGAGTGGAGAGGTGTAGGCTCTGGCCAATCCCTGAAGGCCAAGGACCAAGTAGCTGCACCCTTTCTGCAACACTTTGCCCACATTCTGAGGGAGAGAAAGAACACCGTTAGCGCCAGAAGAGAGTTCCAAAAAACGACTGCAGTTTAACAAATACTTCTTCATAGCCCAAAGATGTCAGTTCAGCTCAGTCCTTTCAGATCCCTAGAATGTCCAGCATTTGATCCAGTCTAGGGAGAGCAGGGTCTGGATCAGCACTTAGCCAAGAAGTTCACTGAGTGAACTTGATTCAGTCACTGTCTCTTAGGCCAACATATCTAACATGAACTCTATGAGGATAAAGTAATAGGGTTGAGTTGCTTTCATGCTGGTTTGCTCCAAATGTGACTTTATATGTCTGAGCCATTGTTCATTATAGTCATGAAGTTTCATTGTTACGCATTCCTTTTTTTTTCCTTAAAGAAGATTTTTCTTTTTTTTTTTCATGCCTCCTTTACAATTCAAATGGTTTCAAAGCAGATTACCAATAATGTAAACCAAGCAGATGATCAGTATCACTAAAAGGCTAAACAAAGACGGCTGAAAAAACCATAGAGGAATAAATGCCAGTTTTCCATCAGATTTTTCAACAGGAAAATAGGCGTAATATCTAGGGCTAAATCTCATTAGTGAGTATTGTGGTGTTTTGCATTTTGAAGTGGTTTTGAAGGGCTATGGATTTTACCACTGCCAGTAGCACCCGCAGGATCCTGCTGCTTTTGTCAGAATGATGAAACAGTGTTACAGTGCAAGCTCTGGTCATGGGTGCAATATTGTGACACCTGTGGAAAAGTGGTGAGGCTTGCTGTGATACTTTCATTAGCCTGACCCCTTCCTCTTGCCTCCCCTAACCCCACTGATCAGAACAGTAGCTGCAAGAGGAAAAGGCAGCAGTACAGTTGTTTAATGTACCCATCCAGATGCTACACACAAAGCATAGATTCCCCATTCCAAAATACCTCATAGCTCTATTAATAGCAATTGCTGATGGGCTGTGATGGCAGGAAAGGACCATGGCAAATGCCAAGGAAGGAGAAGCCACAGCCTCTGCTTACTTTATTTATTTATCTGTTTGTTTTCTATCCTGCCTTTATTATTTTTATAAATAACTCAAGGTGGTGAACATACCTAATGCTCCTTCCTCTTCCTCTTTTCCCCACAACAACAACCCTGTCTGGTGAGTTGGGCTGAGAGAGAGTGACTGGCCCACAGTCACCCAGCCAGCTTTCATGCCTCAGGCGGGACTAGAACTCTCAGTCTCCTGGTTTCTAGCCCGGCACCCTAACCACTAAACCACACTGATCCCACTCTCTGAGTAAAGGCGTGGATTGGGTTCAGGAACAGAGGGCAAGCAATGGTGATAGAATAACATGGAGGATACATCCCCTTCTGAATGGTAACTGTGTTTGCAAGGGCATATTTATCATGTTTAACTTGGTTGACACAATTTTCTAAGTTGACAGTGCATTGAATCATATATCAATTAATAACAACAGGCTGGGTTCTTCTGTAACACTAGGCTACATAAACATTGGCTGCTCAGTTTGTTGTGTGAATACAGCTATAGTGAAATTCTGCTTTTCTGCTTATGTCTGGAGGGGACACTAACCTACCTGACCTTCTTAAGGAAGGCAGTGTTAAGAAAATCAGCAGCACACACGACAGAGCAAAAGGCAATCGCACTTTTATTTTAAATTCTGCAGTTGGGAGATTCATAAAACAGGAATATCTGTCTTGCCTTGTTACACTGCTAGTCTTTTTACAGCATTTTGACCGAAGCTTTACATACATTTCTTGTACACAGGTAAGCCTTAAGGTCAACAGGACAATACAAAAGAGAGGGTATCATAAAACAATGGCACAGGAAACATCCTGATAAGCTTCAGTGCTCAGGAGACTGAGGTATCAGCAACAATCAAGGGCAGTGCTAGACATTCCCTGTATGTCATGAGTGCCGATGAGCTGAAGACATCAGCACATCGGCACACATGACAAAGACAAGGAAGCAGAAGGAAGGGACACAAAATAAGCATAGCACGCAAAGCCATCACGACACAAAGAGAAGGAAAAGAAGACAAAGACAAGGCGGATCACGAGGCACACCCAAGCTATTAGCAGGAGCGCCACGGAGATCGCCCAGCGGACAGCAATCATCGGTTGAAGGAGGAGACCGATGATGGGCAATCCCGGGGCACCCGCAGGGGCCTCGCAACCCTACACCTACCGGCACGAAAGGATGCAGGACAAAGGGCGGGTGACGTAACCTAAGGAGAGGGGGCGCTGACCGGCGCGGGGTATTTAAACCCCGCACCGACGCGCTCCCTTCACTCTCGGCTTTTTTCCACAACTGACACTACGTGATGAATAAAACAGAACCTGCTTCAACCGAACCAGTGTCTGTGCTTTACTCAGCGGTAGGCAGTGCATGACACTGTACTCATGGGGTCACTGGCACTTAACAATCCTGGAGTAGTGTCAATACCAAGGATTCAGAGAAAGCATGCTCGTGGCCAGGTAAAGGTGAGTCTGAGTTCTAGCTGAGAGGCTTACTCTGTTAGATAGCAGTGGAAGGATCCAGGAATGTTGAGGATATATGAGGAAAACAGTAGAAAAGCTGAGAGGAAAATTCAAGAGTAAGGGAAGGAAGGAAGAAGGAAGAAAAACATTGAGGTAGGCTTGTCCTTTTCTAAAAGCTAAGATGGTCATGGGTAAATATAACAATAACAATGATAGAATGATAGAAATGATAGAAAAAAGGGAAAAGAAGAAGACAGTTTTCTTCTTAAAGCTATAGTAACATAATAGGTAACAAAATGATATATCCAATTTATTTATTTATTTACCATATTTCTTCACCACCCATCTTGTACAGCAACAACTCTGGGTGATTTAAAAGTGAATAAAAAGAATAAAAGGCTCATTATAAAATATAAATATACATAAATATAAGAAATACAAAAAATAAAATATAAAGTCCAAGACAGTCTTAGTAAAATTTTCCAGGGCCACATCAAGGTACCAACCACCCCCATGATCGACTATCCCCTCTCTTGCCCCAAGCGAGATGGCAGAGCCAAGTCTTAACTCCCTTTCTGAAGGCCGGGAGAGTGGAGGCCTGCCTCACCCTCCTCCTGGACCCTGCCAATCAACAATCTCTCATGGACAGGGTCCGTAACATGCCCTTTCTGCCTGACCAGATGGGACAGGTCAATGTAATGGGGGTGAAGTGATCCCTCAGGTAACCTGGATCCATGCCATGGAGGGCTTTAAAGATGATAACCAACACCTTGAATTGGACCCGGAAGCGGACTGACACCCAATGCAGCTCACGCAGCAAAGGTGTTATATGTGCCCTCTTTGAGGCTTCTAAAACTGCTTGCGCCACTGCATTCTGAACCAGATGTAGCTTCTGGATACTCTTCAAAGGTAGCCCCATGTACAGGGTGTTGCAGTAGTCTATGCAGGAGATGATTAGGGCATGAATGACTGATCAGAGGGCCTCCTGATCCAGGAAGGAGCACAGCTGGTGCACAACATGAAGTTGTGCAAAGGCCCCCCTGGCCACGGCTGCCACCTGCTTTTCGAGCAGGAGTTGTGAGTCCAGGAGAACCCGCAGGTTCCACACCGGATGCAACCCCATCCAGAACCAAAGATGGTAAAGTCCTGGATGCTAAGGAGTCTCCAACCCACAACCACTCTGTCTTACTGGGGTTCAGCTGAAGCCTGTTGTTCCCCATCCAGACCCCTACAGCCTCCAGGCACTGAGAGAGGGTAGTCACAGCTTCACTTAAGTCGCCTGGGATGGAGATGTATAATTGAGTATCATCAGCATGTTGATGATTCCTCATCCTGTGGTGACGGATGATCTCACCCAGTGGTTTCATGTAGATGTTGAATAGGAGAGGAGAGAGAACTGAACCCTGCAGCACCCCACAAAGAAGGGGCCGCGGGCTGGATCTCTCGCTTCCTATCAACACTGATTGTGACCAGCCCGGGAGGAAGAAGGTGAACCAGCACAGAACTACGCCACCCACCCCCAACATCCTGAGCTGACCCAAATGGATACCATGGTATTGAAAGCCACTGAGAGGTCAAGAAGAGCAAGGATGGATGCACTGTCCCCATCCCACTCCCACCAGATATCATCCAAAAGTGCGACCAAAGCTGTTTCTGTCCCATATCCAGGCCTGAAACCTGACTGAAAAGGGTCCAGATAATCTGTTTCATCCAGAACCCTCTGGAGTTGCAACACCACCACTTTCTCAACCACCTTCCCTAAAAAGGGGAGCTGGGAGACTAGATGAAAATTGTCCAGCACAATGGGATCCAATGATGGTTTCTTGAGGAGGGAGTGCACCAGCACCTCTTTAAAGGCAGCCAGAAACACTCCCTCCCTCACCTGGATCCACCCACATATCACCTCCCAAGTTACCTTCACCAGCCAGGAGGGACAAGGATCTTGTGGTGGCGTTTAAGTGGTGGCGTTTACAGTCCAGATAACCCTGTCCACTTCCTCAGGCCCAACAGGATCAAACTGTTCCCAGATAACCGGGTAAGCACACTCCCCAGGCATCTCCACAGAACCTGCCGCACGCTTGGCATCCAACTTGGAATGGATCCAAGCGATTTTATCCTCCAGATGCCCAGAAAACTCCTCTGCACGGCCCTGTAGATGAGTTACTAGTTCCACCTTCCCCAGAAGGGATTGGGTGATTTTAAACAGGGCCATCGGACGGCATTCTGCGGATGCAATAAGAGCAGAGAAATAATGATGTTTCGCTGCTCTTACCGCCACAAGGTAGGACTTAATAGAGGCTCAGGCTTGTGTTTGGTTAGATTCGGTCTTTGTCTTCCTCCAGCAGCACTCTAGACATCTCTTGATCCTCTTCAGAACCCTTAACTCCTCCGTAAACCACAGTATCGGGTTCGATGGGACAAGAGAGGTCACACAGGAGCGATCCTGTCCAAGGCCCCTGCCACCTCCTTATTCCAGGCGGCAGCCAGGGCCTCTGCTGGACCATGCAACGGATCCTTGGGTATAACCCCCAGCTCCCTCTGAAACCCCGCTGGGTCCATCAGCCGCCTGGGGTGGACCAATTGAATGGGTCCTGCCTCCCTGCGGAGGGGGGTGGTATGGGAGAATCTCAAAGTCACCAGGGCATGATCTGACCATGACAAGGGGGACAGGTGTCACTTTCCACTCAGATCACATTGCCACTGCTCTGACAAGAAAAACAAGTCCAGTGTGAGGCCACTGTTTCGAGTGAAGTCCCGAATAATCTGAGACAGGCCCATGGCTGCCATGGTGGCCATGAACTCTCAAGCCCCCTCCAAGGCACATCCCAGGGACAGCAGGTTGAAGTCCCCCAGAACCATAAGACGGAAACTCCACCGCCAACCCCAAGATGGCCTCCAGCAGCTCAGGTAGGGAGGTTGCTATGTGGCAGGGAGGCTGGTACAGCAGCAACACTCCCAACTGTTCTTGGGAGCCCAACTTCAGAAACAGAGTATCACAACCGGCCATTTGTAGAGCAGTGCCCCTGAAGGCCACTAGAGATTCCCAGATGACAACGGCCACCCCTCCTCCCCTGCCCTGGGGTCTCGGCTGGTGCCAAACCGTAAACCCATCTGGACACATTTCCGAAAGGGGCACCCCCCCTTCAGGGCCCAGCCAAGTCTCAGTAATATTCACCAGGTCTGCCCCCTCCTTGATGATCAGTTCACATATAAGGGGGGCCTTGTTGTTAACTGACCTGGCATGGAGAAGCAGCAGCCAAAAGCTGGGGCCTCCATGGATCTGCTGTCCAGGGCCCGGGTCGGTGTACAGAGGGCTGGAACACACCACTGGTACTAAACATCAGGGGTGTCTTCCCCGAAGATGGCCCGCCCTCCGACTCCCACCATGACACCCCCATCCTGTCACCATCTGAATGGAAAAACCTGCCCTAAATCCCCCAGAGCTCCTATTTCTATTTCCCCCAGATCCCAGACCTCCAGGCTCCCTGGTTAGGGGTCCCTCCATCCAATCATACAACAGATAGACACCAAACAATCACAGGGTAGTGGCGAGCTCCCCAGCACTTCAGCTCCCGCTCTCAGCCCCGTGGGAACCCAACCATCACCCCCACACCCACCGCATCTACCGCGTCCCCTTTACTGGCCTCTTTCACTAGCCGGCAGGGGCACCTCACTCATATCGTATAAAAGGTATGATATATAAGATATAAAAGATACAGAAGTATAAAATTTCCACAATAACACACAACCAACTATTTAGACAAAACTGTCACTCTTCATTTTTAAAAGGAATAAACTTAACATGTGGACTTTACTTCCTATCAGCTAAGCCAACAGCAAGGGATTATGGGAGCTGTAATTCAGAAGGCGTGAAAGATCCTGGCTGGACCTTTCTTTTAAAGAAGAGGCGGATTTGAAAATTCAAAGACCTGAAACATTCTCAAAACCTCCTCCAATATAATCATCTTATGATACATCAAATGGCTCTAGGTGGTGGAGCAAATAGCACCACTGGAGAAGTCCAGGATACTTGAAATGAGAATCCCTGGAATCCAAGCCATTTCCTTTATCCTGGAAGGTACAAGATCAAAAGCCTGGTGGTCAGGTTCAAGGAAGGGGCCACAAGCAATTGCAAGCTCAGTATGAACCTTCTCCTTTATTGTGATTCAGGTATCAGCTTATCATGGACTGTTCTCTGTTACAAGAATGTATGCAATCAAAGCAAGTTTATCACTTGATTACAGGTAATATGTAATATGTAAATTATTCACAGGAATAAATTGGCTGGATAGGATCCAGTTACAGAACAAAGATCTTCCAATTAAACTTTGCATAGCAATCTCTTTCTAGAGCAGGGATAGCTGTTCTATCCAATAATCCCACTATTGTTCAGACTGAGCTAATTAATGTACTTCAGCAATATTCTGAGTATTTTGCAATACCCATAGATAATTACAAATCTCTGTAGTTAGGTGCCAAATTGTAGGTCCCAACAGAAACATGACTTCCCTCTTATATTGCTGTAATTAATAAAGCTAGGAATAAGAGGCAGGTATTAGAGAGGAAAGATAGCAAGTAACATTAATTTCTGATACGTAGCACAAAACCCTGGACTGAGAATGAATTCTAAATTGAATATATTTCTTACTCCAGATTCTGACTGGTGGAGCTACAATACAAAATAAAGCCTACAATCCAGAAATTGCCTGCCTTTGGATTAGACCAATGTTTCTCAACCTTGGCAACTTTAAGCTGTGTAGACTTCAACTCCCAGAATTCCTTAGCCAGAATTCTGGGAGTTGAAGTCCATGCATCTTAAAGTTGCCAAGGTTGAAAAACACCGCATTAGAATATGCAAATACTTCCACACCTCTTTAAAATAAGATACCCATTTGTGCAATATATGAGTCAGGGGGATGTAAACATGCTGTGCAAAGTCTAAACAATGCAAGTAACTTGCTTAATTAAACCAAGGGGAGCTAAAATTTAACCACAAGCTAACAATCTTGTTTGGGGGTAACTCCACCCCAACATTAACTAATCTTTCTGTGTTATGTGAACTACTTCCTGAGAATTAGTTAACATTCCTCAGTTCCAACACAGTATCCTAGTGTTTCTTAAACTTTTTTTTTTCTCAGGACCCCTTCCTACTTTTAAAAATTATGAAGGACCCCAAAAGAGCTTTTACCTGTATGGGTTATATTTATTGATATTTACTGTATTAAAAATTTAAATTGATGCATTCTCTGCCACTGCCTTGTCTCATGATTGACGGAATTAATATTTGTATTATTTTTCAACATGGGCCAGCAAATAATTTTGATTTTGCAGACCCATGAGAGGATCTTGGGGGACCTCCAGGGGTCCTAGGACCATACATTAAGAAATGCCGTCCTAGAGAAATTCTAGAAACCCCATAGCTTCTTCCTTCGTAGTTTTCATCCCACACAACAGGTGAAAAGGAGACAGAAAAGGCTGAGGGTATTTTCCCCTCCAAACAGAAAAAATTAAAAGAGCAGGAAGTTGGGTAGGAAATATGTCAGCTGCCCAGTCTAATATCAATAGCTTGGAGGACTTGGTGCTGGGCTAGAAACCAGGAGTCTGGGAGTTCTAGTCCTGCCTTAGGCATGAAAGTCAGCTGGGTGACCTTGGGCCAGTTGCTCTCTCTCAGCCCAACCCACCTCACAGGGTTGTTGTTGTGGGGAAAACAGGAGGAGGAAGGAGCATTAAGTATGTTCACTGAGTTATTTATAAAAATAATAAAGGGGGGGATAAAAATAAAATAAATAAATAATGGCAGATCAAGCTGTCCTATGATCTGTACTACTGGTAAACAAAGGTGAATCTGTTGAATGAGGAAGAAGATAGCTGGATTTTCTCAGCTGTAAAAACTCAACCATAGCACGCTGTCTTTTAAACCGCTGAGCTGCTGAGCTTGCCGATTGGAAGGTCAGTGGTTCAAATCAGCGTGACGGGGTGAGCTCCCGTTGCTAGTCCCAGCTCCTGCCAACCTAGCAGTTCGAAAACATGCAAATGTGAGTAGATTAATAGGTACCACTTCAGCAGGCAGGTAATGGTGTTCTGTTTAGTCATGCCGGCCACATGACCACAGAAGTGTCTACGGACAAATGCCGGCTCTTCGGCTTTGAAACGGAGATGAGCACCGCCCCCTAGAGTCGGACACAACTGGACTTAATGTCAAGGGAAACCCCAAACTGTAGGCAGATATATCTTCCAAATGCTTAGAACAGGTTCATCTTGTCACTATCTTTTCTTCTGTCAAAACAGGAATCTGAAGTCTGAAAACTACATTGATCTGAATAAAAGCTGGTCACATGTAAGGCACAATTGCCACTTTCTCCAGTCGAACTCAAGAAAATGATTGAAGTTTCAGTTTTAGAAGCAACTGCGTGCCTCAGGAAATGCTTGATCTCAGTCAGAACAATGAAGCCCTGATCTCAGCAAGGAACAAAGTACTGCTCTAAGAAATGGCATACCTTTCCTTTTGTGGTTACTTCCCATACAGAGTACAGTAAAATTTTTGAAGCAGGACATGACTACTTTATCAAGAGCACTAGCAGACAAAACCATAGAACTCAAATCATCTTTCTTTTGGTTGTTACAATTGCTAAATCAGATGATCTACATACAGCAAGCCTACCAACGTCACTATGTGGGCTAGTAAAAAGGTTGACTTCAGCTGATCCCTACAATAGGGTGGACAATCCCAGAGCTGCATGCATTCCCAGCCGCACTTATTTTGCAGCCCTCAGGGCCCTCTGAAATCACAATTTATGGCATGATTTCCTGCCATTTTCAAGCAGGAAACTCAGGAAATCTCTAGTAGCTTAATATAGCTGAACAGCAAAGAAACACCCAAGAACATCTGCTGCCCTAACCCAAAATAGGAAAAATGTTGGAAAACTCTGGCTCACCCATTTGGCATCATCACCTAGCACCTTGTACTCTCCTAGAAAATGTTAATGTAGCCCCCAGTTATCAAAAAGTTACTCACTTCTGTCCTTCAGAATTTGCAATTGTCATAGACAACCCTGTATCTGTTATGAAAGCTTTTCCAGCCTAGTGTTCTATAACCCCTCAAAGTCATGGCCATAATAGCTGAGATAGGCTGAACTACAATTGCTATCTGGAAGACATTAAGTTGCACAAAGATGCCTTAAAGTTCTTTTCTCACTGCTTCTTTTTATTTCACTGAATGTTGTATTGGATACAGGGAGGGATAACATGTGGCCTTTCAGGTAGTGTTGGACCTCAACTCCCATTATTTCTTGCCATTGGCTATGCTAACTAGACCTGAGGGACATTAGACTTAAGCAACATTTGCTGTTCTACACACTGAGCATCACTGGATCCAGACTCAGATTTCAAGTCCCCATCAAGAAGTTAATTGGGTGAACTTGAGCGTTCATTATCATTCAGCCTGCTGTGACCTTCTTCAAAAGGTTCTGTGGGATAACAAGACAGGAGTAGATTGCCCCAAGCTCCTTGGACATAAGGAGCCACATACTGTAAATGGAAAAAGCAAATAAACACCAGGAATAAAATTTTAAATGGCATCTCAAGCAGTAATAGGTTAATGCTGATGCATTCTCTAAGCTGCCCTCTAGAAGCTGCCCTGAAAGGAAATTGTGTCTCTTTGTCACTATTGTGGGAGGAAGCAGCACACTTTCTGCTAACTGAAGCACTGACAAAATTGAGATGCCAAGAAAAAGGCAGCAGAAAGATAAAAAACATCTGCTGCCACATGGATTTGCTTAGAATCTTTTCCAGACAGAAATGACACATTCCTCTATACTGTAGATCTCTAGATGAAGATCAACTTCACTTTCACACTGATCAAAATAGTTTCTTTTGAAGAGAAAAAAAATACCTGCCAACTCCTCCGCTGGATTTAACAACTTTTTGTTTTTCAAAAATCATTCTTGTTCTGTTGCAAGGCTCTAGAGTATCTAAAACATCTCATGTGCAGACCCAGATAAATCAAACTGCTTTGGTATAACAGATTTATTTAGACCTTACTGTCTGTATACTGCAATGCATTTTGCATAGTTCACTGCAAAAAGAAATGTTAGGTTCCCATCTCTTAGGAGCATGCATTCTAAATAGACATCCTCTTCCTTGTGTCTACTTGCATTCTACTGAGAGAATGACCTATCTTGTAATTCTTTTTCATTTTCACACAGGACTCATTCCTGCTTTACCTGTAGTTTTTTTTTTTAATCCTTCAGTTGTTTGATTTTTGGAGACTACCTGGACAAGGCCCTGCAGTTTTCTTGGCAAGGTTTTTTGGAAGTGGTTTGCCATTGCCTCCTTCCTAGGGCTGAGAGAGAGTGACTGGCTCAAGGTCACCCAGCTGGCTTTGTGCCTAAGGCGGAAATCATGGTCTCCTGGTTTCTAGCCTGGTGCTTTAACCACTATACCGAACTGGTTCTCCTTTACCTGTAGTCATTCTATTTTCACTTATTTTACTTCTTTCCTAAGACCTTTTTATAAGACTGAAAGCTGATGATAGAAGAAACAACTGTGTCATAGATCCTGCCTGATACTAATTCGAACATCAGCACGGACTATGGCTACAGTATTTTAATTAATTCAACATTTCGAGCATACTTTTTGTACTTTGTTACCCAACCATCTCATTTTTCAGACTGATGATCATTACAACTCATAGAAAGCAATTTAATTCAATGGTTTCCACAGCAGGCTGCTGTGTACAAAATACTTTCAGATGTACTGTAACTCACATGCCTAGTCTTCTAAAGCACCTGAGTTACAAAGGTTTTAATGCAGGAGTAAACAATTCCTTGACAGATTTGGTTTCCATTTATTATGGCATAAACTTTCATAGGCTATAGCCCACTTCATTATATCTGTGAGACTTCTGAAGGCTCTCTGTCTGTGTGAGGAATGTAGTTGTGTATCTGTCTGTGTGTGTTGTGAACGCAGATTACATGCCAGACATCAAACTCAGGCTCACACTCACATCCCCATGAGTGAAAGGTCACTTTCTGTCATGTACACTCAGGACAGATTCACACTTTCTGCCTGTCCCATTGTGAGTATAAGCCACTCAACCCTTCCTGTCTAGAGGATTGGATGAAGCTGTCCTCCCACTCCCAGCCTTTTGCAAATGCAGTCTGCACCTGTGTTTTGCAGCTTCACTTCAAAAGTATTTTCCAACCTGAGCCTTCTTAAACCTTCAGAGCAGATGGTAGCCAACACTTTGTTACGTTCCAGGTGGAGCCCCAGCAGTAACTGGCTGCAGGGCCTGGCATACCCCAGTGACTGGTCACTGCTCTGGGCAGCCATTTCATCCTGGGCTGCCAGGCTGCTATGTTCTCTACCAGTCAGCAGTCTCTGGCTTTTATTTTATAATCATCTAGTTGATCCAGCAGTGGCCCATTAAGTCAATGAACTATCCTCAGTCTAGAACAATGTCTCTTAACCATGGCAACTTTAAGCTGGGTGGACTTCAACTCCCAGAATTCTCAGAATTTCCCAGCATGGCTGGCTGGGGAATTCTGGGAGTTGAACTCCACCCAGCTTAAAGTTGCCAAGGTTGAGAAACACTGCTCTAGAAGCTCATGCTCCTTTAAACCCTTACATCTCCCAGTGGCATTCTTTCAATCTGTGCCCAGGCTGAGTGAAGCATGATCCTCTTGCTTTCCCACCCTCTGCCCACAGGACTGCCACGCTTCCCTTTATTTTTCTAGTATCTTTAAGTTGCAACATAGGAATGTTGCTACTTTGTTTCTATTAAGCTGAATTATCAGTTTGTCCTTTCTAGGAAGTTGCCATGGGCCTACAGAAGAATGCAGGAACAAAAAAAACCCAACCTTTTCCTTGTTTTTGTTAGTGTATCATTTAAAGCTACAGTACAAGTATAACATATGGGGAAAAGAGTCCACGTAAGTGTCAAAAGAAATAATGTGGGATGGGCATCCATGTGTGCAAACAGCTGGGAAAGCAAAGGCAAGGCATGGGAAACCCTAACTACTCCATAAAGGAGCCAGTCGGTGAAATTTGCCTTTCCTGCCTGGGTGGAAGGGTAAGAAGCAGGGAAATGATCAGCCAGGTCTTGCAGTGGCCGTCTGGTACCCTATCTTCCTTTTGGCCTAACAATCTTAACAAGTAGACCTCACTTAATGACTGCCCTGGTTAGCAACCGTTCAAAATTACAATGGTGCTGAAAAAGTAACTTTATGACCAGTCCTCGCATTTATGACTGCTGCAGCATCCCCATGGTCACGTGCTTGATATTTGGGCACTTCACAACTGGTGGGTGTTTATGACTGTCACAGCTTCCCATGGTCACAATTGCCATTTGTACGCTTCACAGCCAGCTTCCAACAAGCAAAGTCAATGGAGAAGCTGGCAGTAAAATTGCAAGTTGTGGTCATGTGATGCTTAATGACTTGCAGTGACTTGCTTAATGACTGAATGGGAAGTGATGTTATCAGTCATGGTCGCATGATGTTTTGCTTAGTGACTGCATCGCTTAGCAACAGTTGCTGCTCCCAACTGTGGTCACTAAGCAAGGACTACCTGTACTCACCATTAAGGTGAGTGAAGCAGTAACCTCTGACAAGAGATGCTATGAGGCAGAAACAAGCTGTTGGAAAAGGAAGTTAAGTTCTATATAGTGGCCTTTACAGGACATGCTTCGTTGAATCAAGGAAGAAGTAATGTAAGATGGGACCACCAGAGTGATGTCAGTTAATTCCAAATTCCAGAGACCATTGTGGTGAGCAGGACTGAGTTTAATACAGTGTCAACCCTCTCTGTTTCAGAAATAGAGATTGTATCCTAGAGTGGCCCTAAAAAACAGGGCTTCTTAGAAACTTGGTCACCATTTTACTTTTTACCATCCTGCAAGCACACAAGGCAGGAGAGGAGGAAGAGGGGTAAAAAGGTTGGGGTGAGTAAGCCTCCATCCATGTTGGTACTGATCCAAATCTAACCATCACCATTTTCTTTTTACATGTGCCAAAAATTATTTTAAAAATATTAAATTTCAGCATCCAATGGCATTTTCAAAACATATTTAACTTCACAGCCATTTCCTTTACAGTTTTTAGTAACAAGTAAAAGGAAGGAAATCCTCCCTTCACCTAAACTCCACTGTGGAACATCCACTTGGGGAGTGAACAGAGACTCTGACCTAAGACACCTTCCCTTCCCTGGAACAGCCTCCCCACTTCCTCAGAAGGCCTCTTCCGAAGGTCAGCCACCACACCCTCAGAGGCTGGCTCATTCGCCCCCGGTCTGCGAGGGTAAGGGAGGCTTGTTGGTCGGGATCTCAGCAGGCAATCCAATGAACACTCTTCGGATACATAAGGGACACGATCCAAAATCTTCCACGCCTCCGGCGGTTCTTGGGGTAGGAAAGTTCACGTAAAATCCTCGCACTCCGTGAAAGAGGATAGCAACTAGTCCCTGAATTCGATTTCATCGTTGAACATTGACAACGGAAAGGGGAGGATTATCTCTAATCCAACTCCTTTAACCACTTTTACCTACTACAAATCCTGCAAAGTATCAGTGCGTTATTAACGGCCAGAGGGATTTCCCCCTTTCCCTCTCAAACCCATTTTTCTCTTAAATGATCCGACCGCCGGATCAACCGCTGCAGCGGAAACTGGGGAAGAGCCTTCTGTCCGTCCAAGGCAGTGGCCTGAGCGGGGAGGCTTCCCGAACAGCCGAACCGCTCCCGAGGCCCCGCGCGATCAGTCCTACCTTGCCGTATTTCTTGAGTCTTCGCTTGCGCGCCTTGCTTGCGCGCTCCGCTTTACGCGGTGGTGGCTGCTGTTCGCCGTCCCAGACGAGAGGCTGGTACTTGTCCGGGAGGACGGCAAACGCCACTTTTTTGGAGGCGTAGCAAGCCGGCTCCTCTTCTTCAGGCTGGCCCTCGGGAGCCCTCGGGGCCTCTGCTTCTTGCCGTTCCTCCCGCTCGAGGATGGAGACCTTGTCCTCTGCGGGGCTGCGGCGCCGCCGGAATTTGGCCCTCAGAGCGCCCGCCACGGACATCGCGCAGAGGGGGAAACCCGGGGGCGCTTTCGAGAGCGAAACGGGGGCCTTGGAGTCTTCCCCCCCCCCGCCCCCCGAAACGGGCCGCAGAAGTTCCCTTTGCAGCTGAGCCCGGCAACAGGTGGAGCTCCAGGAAAACACGCGAGCTCCGGCCTCTCTCGGGTCCCGCCGCAGGAGACTGGGAGAGGCGGATGAGGAGGGCCCTTCCCTGCTCTGGGCAGGGATGTTGCCAGCGCCTCGCCAAAGTTCAACGTCCAGTCTCACGTTGCACTGTTGACACTGCAAGCCAGCGCAGCCTTGGCGGCTCCTCCGGGATTCCAACACCTGAACGTGCGCAAAAATCCCCTTCTGGAGCTCGTGAGATCAGGGGGCGAAGGAAAGGCCGGGCCTTTTAAAAAAGGGCATAGCTGGAACCTCTTTTCTCATCGGGTACTAAAGGGATTTATTTATTTGCTTGCTTGGTTGTTTGTCAAATTTAGTCACCAACCATCTCACTCAGAGAGCAAAGTAACAAAAGTGCTTTTAAGTAGGAAGCGTGGTGGTTCCAGTTGCCTTCCCACCTCCCCCATTTGTTTTTAAACCGTTGACTGTAATCTTGTGATGGTTTAAACTTTCTAATAGAAAATGTAAAACTAGAATTAATAAGATTCAGGAATTAGAAGTTATGAATCCACTTTAGACTATCTGCAGTTAAAGGCCTGCTTGAAAATAAATGGTAGGAGCCAGTTTCCTCAGTTGAACAGAGTGCATTTCAGAGATGGGGGAGGTGAACCTCTGATATCTGGGGACAGCAGGTAAACCTTCCAGATGATCATGAAGGCCCCAGTCCACAAAGCATTAGGTCGACTTACAGTGAGAAGACTTTAGAATAATTCCATGGCTCATCGTTCTGCAGAAGCCACTGCCTTGAAGGTCCTTTTTCAGTCAAAGCCACTGTGGAGCCAAGATTTCAGTTCCTCTCAGAAATCTGGAATGCCCACTCACTGCCAGTTAGACCACCTACATTACAATATTTTTGCACTGACCACTAAGGTCAAGCCTCTCCACTAGATGCATCAGGTAATCAGTTGAAAAATGATGGTTGTAATGACTCAAGTGTATTCAAATAAATAAAGGGCCCAAGAATGTCGGAAGTATTGAATTATAAATGGAAGAGCCCACTAGTCTTTAAATTCAAGAAATACAGTGCCACAATTACTGCTATTTCATGGCCATTTTTTCTGTTTAGCATTCTCTCTTCTAGGTATCTACGGGATATGTAAATGGTATATACTTTGCTATGTCTTTTTGCCTCTAATAAAGTAATCTTGTTGATCTCTGCAAAACAAAATAAAACCAAGTTAATATTTAAAGCATGAAGAACCTCATGAGTGACTCCTAATATGTCCTATTAATTTTCCTGGCAATGATATGGAAGTGCTTTAATTCAACTGAAGTGTTTTTTGATTTCTCAAGTTGGAGTTGACAGATAAACTTCTGATTCTTGCTGTGCTGGAAAATTATTGAATGACAGCACAACATTGTTTATTGCTTTTGTTTTCTTCCAATTAATATTTTCAGCTTTCCAGTTTAACCTACAGCCCTAGTGTTTTCTGGTGGTTTCTTATCCAAGTACTAAACAGGATTGTTTAGCTTCTAAGTTCAGCGATGGCCTACCACCTGCTGAGACCTCCATATGTTGTTGGACTGCAATTCCAGTCATCTCCAGTCATTTATCCATGCTAAGCGGATTTGATGATAGTTAAAATCAAGGTTTTAAAATATTCTCAACCAGGGTGTGGATTCTTGTTTACTCCCTCAACAGACTAAGTGCTCGCCTTCCTGAAATTATCAACAAATCCAATTATCTTTTGCTGCTACAAGTTGCTAACCCTTTGTAAATAGTTCTTGATAGACTTGATTGGTTCCTGACAAATTTTAACTTAATTACAGAGAGAGAAAGAGAAGAGAAATTGTATTTATGAAACAGGAGGTCCTGTTAACAGGAGGCTAGTAATTGCACAATGGCTAAACTAGACCTGCAATTAATCCACCTTCTATTTATTATGCAACACGCAGGCTAGGAAAGCCTGAGCAGCCATTCCCACCACTTGCTATTTACATAACAAACAAGCCAAGAGGCTGGTTAATTGAATTCATATAATCAACACTCAAGCTTGATTTAGCCCTCAGAAAAGGGCTCTGGAGTAAAACAAAAGGGGAAGACTTGTGATAAATAAAACCATTCTCTCTCAAATTTCTACAGTGTGCTTTCCATTCAGTCTGCAGAGATTAGTAGTCATGTTGCCCGCCTGAACTCCCACTAATCCAGCAAGAAGAAAAATCACTGATCGTTTTGAGATACAAATATGTCAATACCTAGTATCTATGAGAAATCTGTTAGTATATGAACAATCTTCCATGGCTTTAGCTTCCATCTTCTATTGTATTCTAAGATTGCCTTCTTTAGTTATATATCTTGCTGGCAGATGTTTATTCATAAGCTTATAATGTTTTCTTTAGACAGTTACTAGTACAGGAATTCAATACAGTAGATCAAATATTATCTCATGCCTCGCTGTCCAGCCACTGCATTAGAACTCCTAAGTACCAAAATACCAAGAATCACACGTTTTTTCCCAAAAGGAACCATCACAAAAAATGCAACAAGGAGTACTTCACCATTTCTGATGCTCACTACAAGAAAATTTCCTACATTCGTTCTGAGGTGACCTCATCCCTTAAATCGGTCAATATAGCTTAAAAGAACAATAGGCAACTGGCATCCGCAGGGGAACTCCAAGTTCCTTCTGTGCAGCTCTCTGAGCATGGAGCCCAAGCACCAACTGATGCTGGGGACCCAGGATACCTATATTGTGCATTCTATTGCCAACATGTTGTATCTTGCTGCTGTAAAATGTTAGATTCCAAGCTGTTCAGAGCAAGGTCCTCTCTTTTTTTTCAATCTTCATAACAGCAATGGCTAGAGATGTACAATTTCCAGGAACATCGGTTTTTTTTTCTTTTTGAGAAAGAACAGAAATCTTGGAAAATGACATCTATCTAGTATTTCTAATATTCATTTTTATGCCATGCTTTACTGACCTAAATACACTTTTGATATTTTAAGAACATACAGTGCAACATGTATAACTTGGTTTATTCACATAATTATCCTTTTTGGTGTATTTTTAAAATGTAACAGCAATTTAGTCAGACGACAATTCAATTTAATAATTTAATTAGTGAAGTGGAAGTAATAGGAATGAAAATAACATTTCATTATGAGATAATGAAGAAGCAAGAGACTCTGGAAAAGGCAAGAGAAAAAGAGACCAGGAGAAGTCAAGTTGGCAAGATACTATCACTGATGACACAAACATGAGCTTGCAAGAATTGAAAAATGCAGTTGCTGACAATCTTGGCAAATTGTTGTCCATTGGGATACAAAGAGTTGGAAGTGACTGAACAACTGTATAACAAATTTAGTTTGCTTGAAAATGTTTCTACATTTTTTTTTTGGTGCTCCTTTGTGATTCTTCTGCACTTGAGGCCTAGTCAAAAACAGATCCACCAACCACTAGATAAAAAGGCAGCTATAGAGAAGACAACACACAAACCAGGTACTGAATCACCCCCCACCCCCACCCCTTTGCCGATGAAAAAGACAGTGGCCTCTGGGAAGAGACATGCATTTTCCTCTTGAATCCAAGAGTTGTACTGCACTGCTTGTCATCTGTATACAGGAACTTTAGCACTCTGGTACACTAGATAAAGGTCTTGCAATTCCAAGTTAATAGAAAACATTAGAAGGGAATAAAGAATGGTAACTTTTGAGCACTATGTCTTATTTCCTGGCTCTAGACTGGCAAAGCAGAGAGACCAGATAGTATCTCTTCCCTTACTTATTCAACTGGTATGCTGACTATACAGGGTATACCAAAAGTCAGACTTCATAGGAATGACATATGAACATTCTTAAGTACAGTAGCATTTTCTCTGAAAAAATAAAAAACATATTGTGACTGACCTATGGGTCTGACTTTTGGCACAACCTGTATATTGAGGGAAGCTGGATTGGAAGATGGTGGAGGTTTTAAAACTGAATGAAGAAACCTCAATAACCTGCGTTGACCCATCCTTAGAATTGACAGTGAAGATACTGAAGTGATGGATAGTGTCTGCCTTTTAGGATCAACTTTCAACAGTAAAGGAATACACTGCAGACTTGCACTTGGAACAGTAGCCATGAAAGCTTTGGAAAAAATATTCAGGTGCCATGATGTGCTTATATCTACACAGATCAGAATTGAGCAGGCAGTGGTTTTCCCTGTGAGTCTATAGAAACAAAAATCAAACTCTGAAGAAGCAAGATAAAAATAATATTGACACTTTTAAACTTTGGTGTTGGAGAAGACTCCTGAGAATACTACTGACAGACAAGAAAAGAAGTAAATGGATTATTGAACAAATCAATCCAGAGTCCTTACTCAAGATGCAACAGGCTCAAATTATATTTTAGACAGATTATGTAAAGACCTGGCTTCCTTGAGAAGTTTATAATGCTGGGAAAGGTGGAAGGAAAGAGAAAAGGCTGCCCATCAGCAAGGTGGATGCACTCAATACAATGGTGATGGGTGCATCATTGGAAGACCTGAAGGAAAAGGTTAGAACTGAAATACTATCTAAGCGGTTGCTGACTTAATGGAACATAATCACTCAATGTCTAATTTCATTCATTATTCAAACAGAAAATAATTCATTAGTTTTTACTCTTCAAAGTTTTTCATATTTTTCCTGAAAAACAGAAAAAAAGCATGTGAAAAAGTAGGGGGGGAAATGTGATTTTTTTCATCAGGGTCCATCCACAAACATTCACTTCTCTAGTCAGGGCAAATAACGTATCTCTAATTTGCACAGGTTCATCTAAAAGTAAAGCAAGCATTTTCATTGTATCAAAGGAGACCGGTCTCTCAAAATGTTACTGTTGCTCAGGAACTTGTTAAGTGTAAAAACGGGAGCAATTGCCCTGTGCTGCACATGCAGAAGTGGTCCTATCTTAAGTATACCTAATATGTGAAACAACTAGATGTCACTGATGGGCGTAAACCAGTAAGTTAAAATAAACTTTTAAAAAAAGCTCTACTTGGGAGTTTCCCTGTGCATGCTTGCTTACTGAGCTATTGACTTCAATACACAACAGTGACAACAATACATTGAATGAAGTGAGAATAAAGAGGAGATGCTCCAATGTTCGAAGAGAAAAATCCTCAACTATTCGTGAAGTCCTTCTAAGCCATTAAAATTGCATTTACCCACAGCTCAACGGTCTTTTCCAGTGTAGCAAAAAAGTGAAGCCTTTATGCCAAATGCCTCAATTCAGCTTTACTGCTATAATTATTCAAGCAGTTGCTTTATATCATTTTATAGCAATCAAGACACACTATACCAAGATGTTGTGGTACTTATATCGTCACAAAAATTAAACTAGTGAGGCAAATCTAGTTGAGTGTATTAAAAAACCTGAAGACCTTTATTATCACCACACTAGTGGCTATTTCAAACCCATATTATCTCCCCCTACCAATATTTTATTTTTTATTACTCAAATTTAGCCACCGCCCATCTCCCCAAATTTAGCTCTGCAGACCTTCATTCTTTGCATTGAACACTCACCAATGTTTGGAAGGAATGTATGGAACAGTTATTAACAAACTATACACTTCGTCTGATAAAACTGGAGATAATTATACATAAATGCTTTGTTTGAGAAAATATAAAGAATGTAGGAGGAGTATGTTGTTTGCACCTACATCTAAATCCAGTGGGAGTTTTTTTGTAGGATTTCTGCATGATTTAAGATGAAAATATCTGCATAATTAAATTACAATATCCTATATACATTTCAGATGTTTTAAGGCAGAACCGTAATACAACTTCGTTTTGGCTCACCAGACTGTGAAAAATGTTCAGTATGGTTTGTATACCATAGCTATTCTATTGGCATGGGTTTCCACATTGTGTTAAGTTAAAATCAACCAAATAACATTACAGTTTAACAATATGTGTAAGCCAAAATAATGTGGGACTGCAGATTGTAATGAATGTGGCTCTACGTGACCAGAAACCCCTAGACCCAAATCCATACTAAGCCACAAAACTTACTGTAAATCATTCCAAATTCATATGTACTGTTGTGTTTTATTATAGGTAGTCCTCGCTTAACAACCATTCATTTAACAACAGTTTGGAGATAAGACAGGGCTAAAATTACTTACAACCTGTCCTCTAAGTTACGACCATTGTACCCCCCAGTGGTCACATGATCGTGATTTGGGCACTTGGCAACCGGCTCACATTTACGACCGTTTGCAGTGTCCCACAGTCACATGATCGCGATTTGTGACTTTCCCAGCCAGCTTCCAACCCAAAAAATCAATTGGAAACAATTTATTTGCTTTTTCAGCTGTCGCAATTTGCTTTACGGCCACCACAAAAATGGTTCTAAAATTGGGTCCAGTCATGTGGTGCCTCGCTTAATGACCACATTGCTTAGTGACCGAAATTCTGGTCCCTGTTGCAGTAGGTAAGTGAGGACCTCCTGTATTGTTAACCATTGGAGTACATTTTGATAATGTGGTATACAAATGTGCTAAATAAATCTTTAAAAAATGAAATGAATTAATGTAACGACCTGGACTTACAAAACTGAATTACTTCTACAAACAAAAGAAATAGTGACACTCAGCCTAATTTTATACAACTGTTTTGAAATAAAAAGGAAATTCTGATAAACGCTGTAAGTGGCACAGAGTCATATGTGGCTCTGATAAACTCTGTAAATGGCATGGAAGCATTTATAATCAGTGGATGGATGGATCTAGAATATTCACAGATTTCTAAACTTCTCCCAACACAAAACATAAAACCACTAAATCTTTTCACCCTCTTCTCACAATCCCTTTGTGAACTGCACCTCAGACCATCCAGCACATACTGCTAGATAAAGAGCAAGGCAACATGTCTGATAGTATCAGAGATCTGTTCAAGTAAGTTTTTAATAGAGTGCACCAGTGAATGTGAATTAGGATGACTTTCATTAAAAAAAGTTTAAAGGAATACCAGATAAAAAGGAACACAGTTCTTTCTTGCCAAAACATCATCTGTTTCCTAAGGCAGTACATCTTCACTGCTGAGCAGAACTGTCACAGAAGAGCTACATCACAGTACAGTACAGCATCTCAAGTCCATCTGTCAGAAAGCCATTCTCAAATGGCACATTTAGCTACACTTACAGCCTTCTAAATTCAGATTACAGAGTTTATCACATCTTTTTTTTTGCTTTTTGCTTTTAAATAACGTGATAATTTGGGGTGATTTTTCTAATCTTTATAGGAGTGTGCAGATGGGGCCATATGTTGAAGTTACAGTAATTACAACAGTAAATAACATTGCACAACCAACTGCTATGATTAATTCAGTACAAGATAAACAATATTAAAAATGTACCATGTCCTAGTAATTTTACAGTTTATATCTCTAATTATGAAGGGGTTTTCTTACCTAGGTAAGTGCCTGCCCACAGCTGCACTTTACAGGCATAATGATTTATAATAAATACAAGAAAGTGGGCAAAATATTCAAAACAGAAAGATACATGGGAACAGAATTTATACAATCACATCAAAAATGTAATAAACAATGTAGGCTTAAAAGTATATGAAGCTCCATGTATTCTTTGGGGGAAAATATTCCAAAAACCAGTTAATTCCTGAGGTGGCATTTATTAGCTCTTAACATCAATCATCATTTCAGAATGCTTGTGCTATGGAAATCTCAATATGAAGGTAATATTTTCACAAATTGGAAGTTGTAGTCTTCTGAAGGTAGCAAATAGTATTTCATACCACAATATGGATATATGATCCATATTTTTACTCTAGTGAGTCATTTGACCCAAGGATCTAGGAACAAGATAAAAGATTGCAAATAAAATGTAATCAAGATTTTATTTTATTCCCCAATGTGTTTCAGAACCCCATTTTCTTCACTGTTAAGTGCCAACACTGTAAACATGTTTGCATTTTTTTTTCTGAACTAAACACTGTTTCATAAGGGATGATAAGAGTGAAAAAGGGAAACAGGAAGAATCCTGTGTACACTGTAAGCCAACTTCCTTTTACTGATTTTATATATCGTTTGTTGTAAAGTAAAATTGATCAAGCTACACTTCTGAAAACCATTTTTGTGCATTTTTTAAAACTATGGACAGTTTTTTTAAAAAAATGCATGATAGAGGTAAGGTTTATAAAAACCACCAAAAAAAAAAAAACGACTAGGAAGAAATTTTCAACTCAAAGCAAATATACTTCTGTGCTGATGTCTAAACAACTATACAAGGTCTGTATTTAAGCCTTCTTACTATACAACTCTGTGAACATAATGAACATAATGCTCTATGTACTTACCTGCTTGTTTGTTTTTTTAATATAGGTCATACAGAATTAAATTTTACAATTCAGAATAACTATGTATAACCTTATTGCAATAGGGACAATCTCTACATGGGGAGTTTCACAGGCCAATCATGTTAGGCATAACCAGTACATTCAAAACATAAGCTTGAATCTTCCCTGATCCCAGAAATTCATTTCTCTCTACAGCTTAAGCTCATTTGCTATTTTGGATGCAATGTTTTTAAAGGCAATAGAAGTCCCCGATATTCGCTTGAAGCGGACTCCGTTGAGTGAAAGGCGTGGCAATTTACATACTTCCATCTCCCACTGAACAAGACTATCCTGTCGCGCATCACCATGAACGCAGAAGAGCAGGAACCTTTCCTTTTGCTCGTAGTCACAGTTGTTAGCATCTAATACTTTTCGAATCTCTCTCATCATATCATTTGGGTCCATGGAACTCGTCGTTTTCATACTCCAGGTGAACCTCAAAGACCTTGGCTTAGAATCTTTGCCATCTTCCTTTTCTCTTTCTTTTGGTTCCCCAGAAGTACTCCTGAAAAGACAAACAATATTTATACCCAAACAAAGCATTGGGTCAAAATATCCTCTCAATTAAAATCTTGCTGCTAAAAATATCAATGTAGCTCTGAAGGAGGCTTCTCAGCTATCACCAATTTGGCTTTCTATAGCGCTGACTGTCTGAACTCTACACGGCTTCAAAAATATTTGCGGCTGACACAAAACAGAAGAGAAAAAAGCATGCTTGAAAAGCAACAGGAAAAGGCAGCTACCCTGTAATTCTCTAGAAATTTTATCTGTACACCTCTTTATTATGGGAGTGTATTTTGCCAGTTTAAAGATGTAGATCTAGAAAGCAAAGGCAATAATTTTGGATGCTTTTCATTTTTCTTGTTGACAATAAGGTCTCAACAAATAAATTGTTTGCTCCAACTATGCAGGAGAGTAATTCTTGTTACATTATTTAAAAAAAAATCTGTACCCAATAACCACAAGGAATTGTTTTGTGCTATAAAAAACACCAGAAACAACACTAGCACAAGTGCACTGCCATATGTAGCATGGTGTTCTTTTGCAACTTCTGTGCTAATCAGAAGCATTTGTAAATTAAGTATGGCATTCAGTAGGATAATTGACAGGAAAAAGTCTCGTTCCCCTGTTATTCAGTGTACTTTAGGCATCAATTAATACATTAAATACATCTCTATGAGTTCTAGGCTATGGAGCACTATGTCAATTGGGATATGAAAGAAAGAACATGCCTGTTATTCAACATCAGAATTATTGCTTATAGTCAATAAACCATGTCTGTGCAGACTGCTGGATATTGGGTTAACATGCCTTGGATAAAAAAAGGAGATGGGCTGCCCTTTGGAAAGCAGCCCATCTCAATACCAAGCACATGACAAGCCACTCCCATAGCAGAAGAATTTCAGGGAAAAGTGCATTTGGCAAGGATCTGCACTGAAGAAAGAAAGAGAAGATTCCAAGGTGAATGCAGAAGCACTTGTTAATTTCTTAAGATCTTTTAATAGTCTGTTCTGTATGGCTCAAGCACAGACAAACAAGTTACCATCTCAACTTGATGGCATTTTTCTATCAAGTTAGTGGTGTTCTACCACTCTAAGAGCTCTTTTGTCTCTTGTGCTGATATGTGTACACACACAGCCCTCAAGTCTGAACACTGTTAGCATAATCTATAGCACATGCAAGGACTAATGCTGGAATTATTCCAGCTGTCTCATACTATTTTTCCAGATACAAATAGGAACTCTACCCTCATTCGTGCGGCTAAGAGTTACTGCCACTTATATGCACTTTAGTACATTAGGCTCATGACCACAGCAGGAAGAATTCTAAACTCAAAAGCTCAAGGCAGAGATTAGCCACATGAAAATTTATATATTAAATGTATCAAGGACCACCTTCCACGAAGCACTAGGAACTATAGTATTGCTCACGTATCCTGACGTGTAAAAACAACTGTTAATAAAACTTCCAACCAAACACACTGTCCCTAAGAAAAGAGTGCTTGCTCAGATTCTAAGAGCAATTTCATGCGCAGACTGTTCAACATGCAGTGGGACAGAGGTGGCAATACAGCGTGTGTATGTCTTGCCTCATACTCTACAAGGAACATAAAATGATGCATGCAGTTCTGTTGGAGTGTAGGCTGCACTCCCAAGTAATCAATCCTCCACTTTGTGCAGTAGATGGACTACTTATATATGACAATATCTATGTAGCCCTTGGCATAAACCAGGGGTGCACAACTTTCTGGGGCCAAGGGTTGATTTTGCTCTTTGGAGTTGTATTCCAAAACGTGGCTGGGACCACAGAAAGAAGCAGATGGAGACGGACACAAAAAGAATGTTTACTTTAATTCAAAATGAATTACCATTTCAGTGATTGTGTTAAGCAACAGCTAATATGATTGCTCCTCGTATATTTAATATTACTTTATGGCTCATTAACAATTCTATAACGTAACAACATTTGAACACCACACCCAGTCTTCTGGGGGTAACATGAAACCCTGGGGGTCTCTGGTTGTGCATCCCTGGTCAAACCCAGAAGTCCAAGTAGGATCTATGTATGGCATAAATGAAAGGACACTCCTACATCCCCACAGTGCAGAAACTAGCTCAAAGGTATTTACTGAGATTGATTATTAAAAATACTACTGTTCTATATTATTTCTCTATATATGCTTGTATTAAACCAAAAGTGACTTGTGTGAACATTAATAATTTCACTTAGTATTTGCAGAGAAGCAGCAAGTATGGCCAGAGTGCTTACTGGTTTAGCTGATTACGCCCTTAGCTTGCTCTTGGAAAGGCAATGCACAGCAACACTCTGACCTTGGAAAGACTTAGAAGGAAATCAGCAGTCCACATTAGGAACTGCTGTATAAGAATCTTCAGACAATTGCTGATTTTATAATCAATTATTTAAAATAATAGGAGTTAAAGGAGAAGTAAGAAATTTAACTCAGATAAAGTATTTTAAAGATACAAGTGACCTAGAGATTTCAACATTTTACATATTAGTTTAAAGGCTTTCAGGATCATGAAATTTTGAGCACAAAGGGACCTAGCAGCGAAGTATTAATAGTGGCTCCTCACCTTGAGGTGTCAGTTCTGCCACTGGCTTCGCCTTCACTTGGATCCCTCAAAACAAAGTTAAGGTTAAGATTTTAATAAATGAAGGTTAAAAATAAATGAGTCAAGAAAACCTGCATCTAGAACAACATTATTATTACTGATGAACAAATATTCAGCATGAAATTGTCATTTACTGAGGTTTTAATAAACTTCCACAGCTGCAGTTATTCATATGCAACTCCAATTTATTTTTACCTTACTGGCCAACTTTAGTTTCTTCATTCCCACTCCTATCCCTTGTATCAGTGTTTCTTAACTTAGCAACTTTAAGATGTGTGGACTTCAATTCCCAGAATTCCCTGGCCAGTATGCTGGCCAGGGAATTCTGGGAATTGAAGTCCGCACATCTTAAAGCTGCCAAGGTTAAGAAACACTGCCTTACATTATCACTAAAATAACCATCTGTTGACTTACTCATAAACCAAAGTGTTGACTACACTCTTGTTTTATTCTACCCCATTCCCACAGAGCATAGCATTGGTTAGAGCACTACAGCATTCAAAGACCCAGGAAAGATATTTTTAATTATGCCTCTAGCACTTGCTTGCTTTGTCATGACTTTACACCACAACATTGCAGTTCATTTGATAACTGTATTATGAATATATTTATCTGTAAATTCAGAGTACTGATACCTGAAAATTCCATATTAAATTTATATCTTCCAGCTTTAACAGCTCCTATTTAGGAACTTAATAATATTTATTTAGTAGACTTTGCCAAATGCAGAGCTGTGACAGAAGTTGTCTTGGGGCTTGGAAAAACAATCCTAACAATACTTCATTAATTTTGCTCTATTCGAAACTAATCAATATTTACCAAAATAGACTATAATATTAAAAGGTCTATATTGTTATATATTGTGAATTCTAATTTTATATCCAATACAACAATTTTCTGTATCAATACATGTATGAATCAGTTGTGCTGAACAAAGCATCAGTTTATGTAAATGCATTAATATATAACTTATTATTATTGCATTCAGCATTGTAAGTATTATAAAGCACTGTCTATGTTACAGCTGCATAGCTTGTAACATCCCCCCTCTCCCCCAGGAAGTGAGGTCAGCTCCATCCCCCTCATTTTCCAGCAGTCCCTCAAGACCTGGCTTTGTCATCAGGCCTGGCGGTCTCAGGGGACCAGTGAGCTCTTGAAGTGGCTCTGTTGCTGATCGAAACTTACATTTCTGTGTATTTAACTTTTTTTTAATAAGACTGTGTTTGACATGTTTATTGTTTTTATACTTCTTTGCTGTATGCCGCCCAGAGTCACTTCCTGTGAGATGGCGGCCATATAAATTTGATAAATAAATATAAATAAATTCGTGACCAACCAAATGGAAGATAGCATATGCCTGGCACTTTCCAGCAAACAATACATAGCTTCTCCTAGCTTAAGATGATTGGTTCAGATGTCAGCCAAATCAATGAACAGTGGGTTAATCTGTAAATTAATCTGAAATTTTAATTTTAGTTAGCCCATCTACTTCGTTCCCTTCTATTGGTAGTAGATCATGGGAAAATATCATTTTGCACGACTAGTTGGACTCAACTCTCATTTAGCTGGCAGTATCGATGTAAGAGGAGAATGTTTGATGGTTCATGTTAAAATATGAAGCATGATGTTGGCTACACAGTGTGTAGAAATAAGGAAATACAGGTCATAGCAACATAACTGTTCAGAGGAATCTGTTTTGACAGTTCCAAGTAGGCACCATTTTTATCATGGTTCAGTGGTTAGCTGTAGATGCCCACTGGACTGATTTCAGCTTGATGGGTCACAAATTGTGCATGCCTGATATATACAGAAAGTTCCATATATAAGTTAGAACATTTTAGATAAATTACTCTTTGTGATATCAAATCATAAATATGCCATGTGATCTAGTGTTTTATTTCTAAAAGTTACTCCAGATGCCACCAACCATTTGAAGCCTAAGGAATGCTTGTTAGTGAAATATGTTTCTCAATCTATAGTACATAAGAGAACAAAAGGCTGGGTTAACAAGTATTGCAATCATGACAATTCCAAACACAGACCTTGGAGCTGTGCTGCAAGTATCTAGTTGCCTGAGGAACCTTAAATGAAGCATGAAGTACAAATGTCAAGTGCTGTGAACCAAATTCTATACTGAAGTGAGCACAGAACGCATTTCATAACTGAAAGGTGCCTTATTAGAAACAGAATATATATGGCACAAGAAAACAAAGTCAGTGGTAGAACTCCCACTACCACGTAAGGTATTTAAACAAGACTCATCATGTATGCGTTTAGAAAGTACTGTTTCAAGATGACACCTTGTTGTGAAGATACAAATTAATGAAAAGCAAAATCACTTCTAAGGTTTGGAATGTTTAACCAGAAGATGATTGGGGATTTAAAATCTACGGACAAAGAAGTGTCTTTTGTTGCCTACTGGTTTTAGAGTGACTGCGTTAATTAATTTCAATTTACACTGTCTGCTTTTCAGGAGAAAAGGTTAATTTTAGACAGTGCTTAAAGTGTTGCAGCAGACAGTAAACATTTCTTCCTGTATATAAGAGACAAGGCTTACAGAGATGATGCCTACATTTTCAATGTTTAGAATTTTACTTAAAGGCCATTTTTTAAAAATGTGTCACCTACAAATCAAGAGAATCTGGAAAATTAATCTAAAATTTTTAAAATGAGTAACCATGAATACCAGATTCATGCAGTGTAGACATGCCAAAACAGAGACTTGCTCACCACAGCTCCTTTTGCTGAAATGACATCCATGTAGGAAATAACTTGTGCTAGAATTGGCTTTTAATGTCTAAAATGCCAGCATGCCTATTAGCATTTTCACACACATTGGCCAATACCATACTAAACTTTGCAAGTCATGCAAGATAACCAGGTTTCTTTAGTGATCGCATCGACAAATAAAGTCATAATTATTGTATCCTAAATCTTGAAAACATTTGGGCTTCCATGGGGCTTCTAAGGAGTTGCCAAAACAAACACTGACCTGGACGAAACCTGCTTAGTTTTAACACTAACAGTCTCTTCTTTCACATTTTGCAATAACCTGGAAATGAAAGCAATGGTTCCTACTAACCTGCGGACAAATTTGGAAGTTATTTTGCTTATAATGCCAGTTGACGTGCCCCTTCTAGTCTGAGCAAATGTCCCTGTTTCGTGCGAAGGTGAAGCAGGTGGCCCATTGTAAGTGGCATTGCGCCTCTCCCGTAGCTGCTCACCATGGAAAGTGCTTCGGCTCGAACTCCCCCGGGGGAAGCGGGTTCTGTCTGGAGTGGTAGTGCTAATACTGTGAGCAGATGGGGAAGCAGCAGGTGCTCTTTGAGTTGCACTGCTGAAAAGGCAGAAGGGAGTTTGAAAAGCAAGAGAAAAAGAAAGAACTAAGTCAAGGGAGGCTTCTATTATGATTGGCACTTCTCTCAAACTGATTCTGGACTAAAGCTGAGGATGAAAATGGCACGCAGTTCTCAATTTATAACCTACCTTATACTTTGGAAATAATGTAGATTGCGTACTTTATTTTTAATAAAGCAACAGAAAGGTAAAGCGTATTGAAAGAGTAAGTTTGGAAGTACTTTTGAAAAGCTACAGTCATACTTGTGCAAGACACTGGTTTCACAAGCATGGAGTACATTTGAAAACAGAACTACGATTCAAGTTTTCTACCTCCAAATGTCGTTTAGTGGCTTTTCCACTCAGGTTGAGAGACCCAAATTCAAATTCTCACTTATCTATTAAAATGTATTGTTTCTCAGCTTGTTCTATCTGTTAGAACTGCTTGAGGTTAAAATAGTGATAAAATCAGTAACAGAAAGAATGTTAAAAACACACACACAAAAACCTACTTCTCTTATCCTCCCCTTTGATTTTCATTTTCCAGTTTACTGACTCCTCTGCATACTTCCTTCAGTCACTTTACATCTGGTTTCACATTTATTCCATGAACTGCTTTCCACTCTGACCTCAGAAAACTCCTCCTGTCTCTAGGACCACCATGGACAGCTTGCCCTTCTGTCCTAAAACAAACCAATCACTTTGTCCACTGAGTGATCAAGAACATTCCAACCCCATCACGAGGTCACTCTTAAGACACTTCAACCCCAAAATGTCTGCAATAGAAAGTTCAGAGCACAGCTGTGTTGCATATGACATCATTTCTAATAAATATACCAGTGCCTATTTACAGATTTCTGACCACACAAATAAATACTATATATTTTGAAAAATACCTTGGTCGATAAGCTTCAGTGCCATCTTTGATAGTTGGAAGTGCAACTTTTATAGGGTGACCAGAGGCTGACATTGACTTCTGGTGTCGAGGTCGTGCAGATATGGCAGAAGTGACCGCAGAGCCAGCAGAAGATGTACTACTTGCAGACATTTCTGTTAGGCTTTTATTATAGGAAGGAAGATGTTTAGAGGAGTATCTTGAAATAAGATGTTCTCTAGCAAAGTAGTTGCATGTAAAACTTCCAAAGGAAGGTTAGATCCTTTTTTCAAAAATAATTTTAAAGCTTAGCCACGAATATCAGCTTCCAACAAGAAATGCTGCAAAAGCTTGTACTGGCTCAGGTTACAGGCATAAGGCAGCTACCCTATGGCAAATATGACAGTGTAGGTTCTTCTTCCACCCACCCACCCCCCAAAAAACCTGTGACAGGAATCTTTCCACTGGTTATGTCCTTTATATATCAATGAAGGAAAACACATAATATTTTCAAATTTGGTGATGTAAGGGGGAATAGGCAGAAGCATATTAATTCAGGTCCACTAAGCAGATTTAGAAAAGTACACCAATAAAGGGTAGGGGAATCATCCCCTACCCAAACTAATTTATGTGCATGTATAATTAGGAAAAACAATTGTGGTTGACTTCCTTGATCAACCAGAATAAATGCTTTGCACTCCTTGGCACAGCTTAGATCTATCATGACATTTGCAGATCCTGGCCACTACTAAGCTACTAGCAGTGTTTTAAATGAATCTGCTAGTCATTCTGAAAGAAGAAGCCACAGCATGAATTCATTGCAAATGTAATCAACTGATTGAGAGCAACCAAAAACAACTGTTTATTAAGAGGGATCTTTCTGCTATCTATGTTTTTATAATTTCAGCATTTAAGAAAACTATGTTTTTCTCCTAGCTCTATCCAGATGAGTTTGGACTACAACTCCCAGAATTCCCAGCTAAAATATGGTGCTGACAGTGCTGGCTAGTAATTCTGGAAATTGCAATCCCAAAATCTCTGAAAGATAACCAAGTTGGGGAAGGCTGCCCTATATAGCACCTATAAAACCTTTGCTTTGTTTTCCTTGTGAAATTAACTATTCTCAAAATCCAAGATGCAGTCATTCCTGGGGCAGAAGGAAGGGGCACAGGCTAGTTGTCACAGTGTAAGGGGGAAAGGGTAACACTTATTAAGTTTTATTTAATCAGTGGAGCTTGCACCAGCTTCAACAAGATTGATACCTCTGCCTGAGTTCACGTGAGCATCTAAAGGGTTGTTTCATTATCTTACTGTGTCATCTGGTTCATTCAGAAGGCATACAGTGTGTAACCCACCTATCTTCCTTGCTGTGTTTTCTCTCATTATTGTATTTTTTTCCTTGGCTGCTTATTTGAAGGTTCTTTCCGGTAGTTGCAATTTCTGCAAACCACCAAATAAAAAATGTGTCAATCCTGTGGGAGCTATTGGGGCAGCTTTAAACAGGGAAAGCAAGAGGAGGCTTTGCACTTCGGTCTGCTTAGAAAACTCAAGGGTTGAGGGGAGAGATAGAGGCAATTAGTAGAAACGTAATTAAGGAAGGAAGGCATGTTAGAAGAAATGAACAAGGGAGGATACAATGCCTCTGTGGAGGGATGACAAAGTGCCTGCATAATCTTTGCAGGTTTAGCATTCCAGCTAACTTGGTAGATAGATCAAGGGGAGAGTGTTTTGAAGAACAGCAATTTAATTTTTGCTGGCATTTTCCAAGCTGACCTCTACATTCAGTCGACAGCAAGCACAACAAAGGGGCCAACAGCAATTACAGCCCACAGTTACAGTGTTAAGCATTGATATATGGCTTATGTGCTGTTGTAGCAGCAGCTGGACATAGAGGAAATCCTGGCACTGTACTGGTTTACAGACGAAATGGGCTCCAATGTCGGCTCTGCTCAGGAATGATGGAAGTAATGATGATCAGAAGAAGGCTACTGGAGGCTAACTGGGCTCCTCTTAGGTTCCATTTCCCTGCAGAACCTGCTTAAATTATTTGTTTCCAAGGCATCTTGCATCATGTTAAATGTATACTTTAAATACTTAGGAGGTCTTTGATTCTGGGGAGATCAGGTTTAGTACCTGTTGTCTTTCCCATTCTGAATGGCAGAATAGCGATCTGTAGAGCGTTCACAGACATAGGTGTTCCTCCGTGTCATGCTAGTTCCAGAAAACAAATTGTTCTAGAGGAGAGGTAGACATAAATTTACATGTAAATACAAGTTAAAATATATGGCAGAATGAAAAAGCCTAAGTATATAGTGTATTACCATGCTCATATATTCTCTCATGCTCAGTGGTATCTTTCACACCTAAGTGTACATCACTGCTCTATTTTCTATTTTACCAAATGTGCTAAAGACACATATTTGCAATCTCAAAATAGAACTTCTGCAGGGACAGTGATCCTAAGCAGAAAAAAAGTATTAAAACTATGGTACAACAGGACAAATAGTCTGGAGACTATCCAAAGTGGCATCTGCAACTAAATTAGTTTGAAAAAACTCCCACACACTGCCAGAAAGCCCCATGAATTCAGAAAGTGATTAAAATATATCTTCAATTTTACAGAATCCTAACAACAAATACGCCTATACTGTATGCACAAAAAATTGACACAATTCTTCTTCAAGGCTAGGGGTAATCGTGTGCATATTCTATATATACAGCTGTTACATATTTCATTATAACTGTGATGAGAGAGTGTAAGAATTATTGTTTTCTCACTTTTTCTATAGAGAGCCTGTTCAGCTAAGTGTATGAACTAGCACTGTTCCCATCTGTCCCGTTTTTTTTCACCTTGAAAGCTACACACTAAAGCATGTCTTGCAACACTGAATTGATTCTATGTAACTATGGACAAGAGAAGAAACCTCTTATTTCTGTTTAAGAAACCAAAGGCCTTGGCATTATGTGAAAAGAACAAGATCTCATAATATTAAGATTTCAAATCCAAAGTGGCAGTAATGATGAACAGAGTCCTGAAGGGAAATGCAAGTTCCTTATAGTCTCTGGCAATTATCTCCTAATAATAGCCCTCAAAGACTATTCACACTTTTAACTAGTCTCTACATATAAGTGTGTTACATAAACGTAACGGCGTTCTGTTTAGTCATGCCGGCCACATGACCAGGAAGTGTCTACGGGCAAACGCCAGCTCTTCGGCTTTGAAATGGAGATGAGCACCGCCCCCTAGAGTCGGACACGACTGGACTTAATGTCAAGGGAAACGTTTACCTTTACCTACATATAAGCTACAATTTGCATTCGAAATACAATGCAACATCAGCACAAATGATGGCTTGAACCACAGCAAACAGCTGATCTGTTAACCAGGCTTTAGGTACTTATGCTGGTGGGGGGTTGATATTAGAGACCAGAGAAATTCCCAGATTCAGAAATGGGTCTGAACAAGGTCCAAAGGGCCCTATATCTTTCCTTGGGTATAAAGGCCTTAGTGCAACTCCTCTTATGTTAGTGGGGATGTGCATGAGATCTGTAAGGCCCAGAAGGAGTGTTTTTCGTTGAGCTTTTCTAGAGGGCTTTTGGATCCAAACACCATTTTTGGGTTTAGGCTTTATCTGCCTTATTTTAATGCTCTTTTATTTTATTGTATTTTTTTTGGTCTTGTGAACCTCTGAGAGTCCTGAATTTCTACTGCAGCAGCATACAAATTAGATAGATAATCAGATGCAGTACTGCTACATAGGGATCAAGCCAAATAGGAAAAACATGACATTAAATAATGTTCTTATATCATAAAACACAGAGTTGGAAGGGACCTTAAAGTTCATCTAGTTCAGCACCTGTCCAGGATCCATTAGAATATCTCTGACCGATGACCATCCAGCCCATTTGAAGACCTCTAATGAAAGAAAACTCACAAGTCCACTGACTGACTGCTCATCTGCTCAAGAAGTCATTAAGACGCACTGAAATCTGCATACCCACTGAATTTGCTAATTAATCTTACCCCACTAATATGTTGACAGCTACTTAATAAATAATTTTTTACTGTATCAGTGAGAGACTGGGGTCTGGCTATCACCAATAACAACAAACAGCACTTTTAAAGCATCGCAATTTCACTTGATATTTTGAGAAACAGGTAATAAAGATTAGTGAATAGAAGAAAATGGACTGAAGACATAGTATAACCCAACAGCTGACCTAAATACTTCTGCCATTGTAAATCTATCAACCATATGCATTATGCAGTAAGTCATTGGTTATCAAAGTTCTAGGCAGGGATGGATAACCTGTGGGTTGTGAGCCACACATGGTCCCTCAATACCCCATCTGCAGCCCAGCATGTTGGGATCACGCTGCTTAAATTTAACAAGAAGATAGCCTGATTCTGGCAGTGCTATTTTGGGCCTTTTTTTCTCTGAAATGGGTGTGGGAAGCCATAATTTCACTCTCAAGCCCTCCACAAACAGCCTGAAACCCCAACATCAAAATTTGGCAAGGTAAAGATTGTTCACTTCTGTTCTAGGTCATAACTGTAGCATTTTTAGCACACAATATGTTGCTATAGCTATCAGCTGCTCTGTATTACTACAATCATGCAGCTGCATATCTACAAGTATTTCTGCACTAGCAATTTATAGCATTAACTCACTATTACAGTGGCAATACACTTAAGCTTCAATTGCCACCACGATGGCTGAACGATGTTATAAATCACAAATGCAGATATTCTGTCTAATATCAAGATATGATAGTACTCACACTTCAATTCTGCTACATGAGTAGATTTTTTTCACATCCTAATTATGCTATCTACCAAATACTTGCCCTGTTATAAGGCAATTAGACATTGCTTATTTGATTCAAAATACCAGAGTTTGCAGGATTGTCTGGAAGCTGAATTGGAAGGAAGGGAAAGCGAGACCTTGAGCCACAAGAAGGACAATGAGAGATAAGGTTCCAGCTGGTACACATAGATCGTTTCCCCCACAGGCACTGCCTTCTTTTCAGGTGTTAGTTAATTAAGAAATGCCAAGATACAAGATCACCTGCAAATCCTTCAAAAACCCAGTTGTCACAATCATTTTGGAAAGACATTGTTGCTACTTAGATTTTCAGTCTTGCTTAATCTTACTGTATATGCTACCATCAAACAGTTTACACAGGAATATTCAACTCACCAGTAATTATAAAGACTTATGTGCTACAGAGATCTGACAGAACGAGTGAATAAAATATTTCACTTACACTTGGAACAGCAGTTGATTTTTTCCTTTCGGGGCCTACCAATGGACTTGCTGTCACCTCACTTTTGGACCCAACTGTTGTGCTGCTCAATTTCCGTGACATTTCTTTATCCCATTCCTCTTTATGTTCACTCTCCACACTGTTTGCCTGAGCTCTTTTCGAATACGAGACAGCAGGAGGGATGGATGGGCCAACTATTAAACCGAGAAAACATCAATGAGATAATGCATCACCTTCAGTCAGTCTGATAATTACTTCCATTCACTGAGATACAAATAAGGCAAACTAATATAAATAAACCATGAGGGTGCCAAGGTTAAGATCTTCCCATCTTGAATTTTATATTTTGTATTTTTATTTGTAATTTTATGTATTTACGTATATTGAATTGTTACTATTTTTATTATTTGTTAGCTGCCCAGAGTCATGCATGGAATGGGCGGCAGAGAAATTTAATAAATAAATATAAAAATAAATAAGACAAGAGCCATTCTATTTTACGGAGATATTTCACATATTTCACCTGAAAGCAAAATTTAATTTAATTTTTATTGACTTGAATAATTTTGTACAAGTACACACACAAACATCAGGGAAGTTCTTCTAGCCTCTATACATAAACTCCCCCAAATGTCAATGGCCGATTTACAGTAAAGCAATTCTTTAATTACATCTAACCATTTTCTGATGGAAATGCCAAAATAATAATTACAAGTAATAGCAGTTCTGTTGGTTATCAGTTTTGATACACTCATGTACAAAGAACTTTTTGAAAGTTGTGCAAGTATCACAAACACAGAGGAACTCCAAAGATGTTTTAAATTCTAAGATACTGTACTTTTAAGAACTTGCTTTCTCCTGTTATCATTAGCCTTCAGTATATTTCTTTCCAGATAACTTTGCTGTATTTAGGGTTGAATTTTAATTTCAAAATTAAATGGAACAATACAGATCTAAAAAGTATGCTGCATAATTACAAACATGAAAATGAGAAGATTCAAACGTATTCTGGCCCAATGTTTTAAAAAACTGAGCTTACAAACTGATCAGATCATGCATATCTTTTCTAATATGAGCATAACTAATGGGGGAAATAATATCCACTCTCTAGTACCATTTCAAGTGTCTCTGTACTTTACACCATTCTACCAGATCTGAGCAATAAGATCAAATATGTAGCTTTGGATTATTTTCTTCAATAAATAAACAAACGAGTATAATGTTTTTAACTCATTTGTTTAATTGGGTTCTCTTTATCTAGCTTTAGGACTTTTGTGGAAAACAGATCATGTTTTAGATTGTATTTATGCAGAAATATTGAAGATTCAAATGCGTTCACAAACTTTTAAGCACCACTGTACTCATACCCCTTATCCCATTTCCATTCTATTTTATTTTTTTCTGCAGTTCCCTCTGAAAGGATGGGAATGTGTATGTGCAAGAGTGACTCATGTTTGAGAGAGAAAATGTTTGCACACCAAAGTTTGGCACTCCTGGTTAAATTTGATGTTTCAACAATCCCTGAGGTACAAAGATAAATATGCTATCTTTCTGAAAATTTGAATGAGTACTTACTTTTTCTGTGCAGTTCCTTATAGATTCAAAACAAAAGAACAGTGAATATGGCAGATGAATATATTTGGACACCTTTTCAGTCAGGACTTGGGCAAAAATAATGGCTTCCAAATGTTTCCTAGAGCCAGAAGAGAGACTTTCTGTTCCTACTTTTGGGTTTTTTTCCTTCCTTGCAGAACTTTTCTAGCTTAGTGATAGCCTAGACGTCCTTGCAGGCACTGCATGTTTGAGATCTCCCTAGAGATCTTCAGTAATATTCAAGTCTGAGGACCGTGAAGGTCAAAACCTATCCCATAGTCAGCAAAGAAATCAAAGATGAAAAAAAGGTGGATATTTCGGCAAGCAAAAATCCAAAACTTAACTCCAACCACCAAGTATTACCAAAAAGGAAGTTAAAAGTTTAGTAATGCCTCTGGTTTCAATGTTATTGAAAATCTATGGAAAGATCTCAAACGAGAAGTACTATATATACAAGGAGACCTACCCATATTTCTGAGCCAGAAGACTTCTGCAAGGAGGAATGGGAAAAAATTCAAAATTCCAAAGCAAAAACTAAAAGACCTTTACCACAGGAAATATTTGGAAGCTGTTCTTTCTGCCAAAGTGCCATAAAAGTACTGCCTGAAAGTGTGTCCAAACCTCTGCACCTGCTCATATCTGTACCTGCTCTATCTTTTATATCATTCATATCAAAGTATCATTCATATATTTCTATGAATTGAAGGCAAACTTATTTCTTCTGTGCAGTTGGTTACATATTCAAAATAAGTTTGCCTTCAAATCCATAGAAAGATGTGGTGTTTAACTTTTTTCTATACAGAGGGTGTGACAGCTTTTGTTCAGTTAGGGATCTCTTGAAACATACAATTTGACCAGGTATACCTAAACTTTTACAAACAACTGAATGCAGATGGGGGAATCACTTCCTTTTTAGAATTTTGTACCTTATTTTACAAGCTTTATTATTAACCAGCAGTTACTAATTTAATACACTTCTTTTTTGTCCTGGTCCTGGTTTTTTGTTGTTGGGAAGGGGGGACCGGAAGTGTGGCTTCAGATTCATACAAAGTGTCAGTAGGTGACATGCATTTATAGCAGTTTGCAACTCTTGGTTGACAAGCCTGGGAAGCTCGTTGTTGCACAGCAGTTCATCTATGTACTGTATATCCTTTTTTTCTAACCACTCTTCCTTTGTGGTCTATTTTAAATTCAGGGTCAATTACCTTCAGGTAAATATGATACTCCAAAAAATAAGCCAACTGTATCTGGGTTTTTCTGCCAACTCAGTTATACAGTGTACTCTTTGTATCATTCAGCACAAAATTTCCAACTACAGTTCTAGCTGCAAGATTGCGTGGACATGGTTGGGGGTGGGGAGAAGGCTTTCTGAGAGCACCTTCTGGTTTTCAACACTGTACTACAGTTACTTAATTGAGATATCTGCCATCTCTGTCCAATTTCGAACACATCTAAATATTTTTTCTTCCAAATTCTAAATATTACTGCAAATATTTATATTCTAGGATGGGAAGGGAGGACCTTCTAGCCCACTTTACACAGCCACCAGGCTGCACTGCTGAAACTTCGTGATAAAACTGCTGATTTTCAATGACACCCTTTTTAGATGTATTTATTGCTCTAAAAAGTGCAGAACAGATGCAAGAATTAATGTACCTGTTTTGTATTTTAACCACAGCCTGCCAAGGGAAAAAAAAAGGGCTTAAAACTTTCAACCCTGTCACCAGATAAACTTCTCACAACCCTCAGATGGTGTGAAGACTGGCCCTTGGTTTGGAAAAGTCAGTCAAATCATGATCTAAACTAGAAGATTTGAAGCAATCAGCATTTCCTGCCACTGAGAGGAATGTATCACACACATGAAGAAATGAAACAGAGATGAACACAATACTGATGAATGAGGGGATTGCATTTGATTTAGGTGAGGAAGGCCAGGACTTTCTGGGAGGATGTGACCAACTGGGCTTCCAGAAGAGTTACTTTAGGGTAGTTTTTCTATTTTTTTAAACTGCATTAAGCCTGTTTTGGTTTGAAAGATTTTGTGGGTTACATAAAAAAGCATGTGGCCAACTATTATCTTGGGCTACCCATATGCAGATCAAAGAGAGTGCTTGCTTTCACAGATAATAGGAAAGCGTCTGTTACATCCTGATTTACTATGGTGGGCTGCAGTCTGTACATTTGTTCCAGATGTAACTGTAACATCCAGCCTTATCTTCTAATCAATCTTCCTTGAAAAATTATTGCACTGTAGATATGCTAGTTCAAATCTGATTATTTCAAATAGTGATGAACAATATAGACCACTTTGCTTTATTCAGAGTTTAAATAGCTAGACATAAAAAGAAATGCAAATGAAAACTACATCTCTCCACTACCCCAAATTATATTTACACAGACAGCTCACATGATAAAAGCATCATGATGTGATAAGCAATATTCAGGAAGGTGTTGTTGCCAAGCCCCCAGGAAACAGAGAACACAACTTAAAATTATATTCTGCTACTTTACTTGGTTGAATGCCATCCCCACCATGTTCACTGAACCGACGTTGTTTCTGATTGGCTGATATGCTCCGCTGGACCTTCAGGTGAGCAGGAGATTGCACAGAGCTATTGTTGAGGTCACTGCTGGGTCGAGATCTTTGACTCAGGGTACTACTGGATAGAGACTCGCTCCCCTCAAACTGTAAGGAGAAACAACGTATTTGGAAAGCAAGCCCATCTCTCTACACAAATTATTTCTTTCTTAAGTTTAGTCAAATTAAGCAACACAATCAAGGAGTACGTCTAATGTCACATTAGAACATTTATTACCAAATGAACCTTAATTTTGGGCTGGAGATGGCTGTTATTTTTTCATGATGAGGTTTCTTTTAAAAAAAAAATATCTAAAAATGCAGCGTCAAGATCCTGGTACTGCAGAGGAAGATAATGGGAGAAAGGTTTTTCTCCTCCTCATAACTTTGTTTATCTGTAGAGAAGACGCTTCAATCATCCTGAGTTCTGCTATGGATGGAATAATGTGAAATGTATAAATTGCTTTTCATAAAGCAATTAAAACCTTCTTGTTCCACAATGTCTCTGATTCTATGTGACTATGGCTGCTCATCTTAATATGTTGTTGTTGTTTATTCGTTTAGTCACTTCCGACTCTTCGTGACTTCACATCTTAATATGTACAATACTGTATATATGTTGTTTTATGTTATTGTTTTTATTATTTCCTTGTTTTCTTGCCTTGTAAACTATGCAGAGTCTTGTGATAGGGGCAGTTTACAAAGATTGTAAATATATAAATAGATGTCAGTTACAGAAAGCTTCTCTAGTGCAAGGGTGGCTTTCCGAAAAATAGAGAGAGAGAGAGAAGATCAATCACCGAAAGACAGATGCTTGCTTATGGTGAGTAATCACTCATATTGATAAACAAATCCCTGACTTATGAAGCATAAGCTTGCATCAATTGATCCAGTTTATAGACTCTGCCAGCTTATTTCCTAAGATTGTTGGCTTGTGACAAGGAAAAGCATCTCTTGCTTCTATTTCTCAACCCACATAAGGGGGGGAAAGGGTTAGAAAACACCTTAAGAAATCAAGTAGCACCAACACCACTATTTTTAATCATCTTGCACTGTAGAAGAAAACTTCCGAACGGAATAGGAGTTGATTAATTTGGTATAAATGAAATACATAAAAATCCGTGAAATGCTGAGGAGTTAAGCTGATCTGTTCATACTGTGTCAGATTTCCACAACATGGTAGCCTCCAAAAGTGTTAGATGACTACTCCTGTAATTGCGGGAATTGCAAACCAAGACACCAGGAAGGCTCTAGATTATGGAAAAGTGCTATGCCACTGGCTAGTATTTTTAATGTGATCTGTACAACAATGGTGAACTCAAAGTTGTTCCAACCTCGAATTGGTATGCTCAAGGATGCTAATGGACAGATAGTAACCAATTCAAAGGAGATCAAAGGAAGATAGAAGGAATATACTGAAACACTGTCCAGTAGAGATGTCAACTTCCAAGATACCTTAAAAAGGTACTCCCTACTTACAAGAACTTCTGGTAGTAGTAGATGATATTACATTAGTACTCTGGTCATTATCAAGTCAGAAGGCTACAGGAACTGATTGAATATCCACTGAAATATGACAAGCAACAGAAGACTCAGTAAAGGTTCTAACCAAGATATGCCAGCAAATCTGGAGAACGACACAGTGGCCATCCACTTGGAAGAGGTCAATCTACATTCCAATACCAAAAAGAGGAGACTTAACAGAGTGCACAAACTATTGTACCCTAACCTTAATTTCAGATGCTAGCAAAATGCTTAGGATCATCCAATGCAGATTAGAGCCCTATGTGGAAAAAGAGATGTCAGATGTTCAAGCTGGCTTTAGAAAAGGCCAAGGAACACAAGACATTATTCCTGATGCACGCTGGATAATTGAGCAAGCCACAGAATACCCCAAAGAAGTCACTGTATGTTTCATCAATTACAGAAAGGCCTTTAATTGTGTTGACCATGACAAACTGTGGAATGTGCTCAGAATAATGGGAATCCAAGAACATCCCACTGTCCTCATGAGAAACTTATATACAGCTCAGGAAGTCACAGTATGGACAGAACATGGCGAAACAGGCTGGCTCCAGGTTGGCAAAGGAGTGCAACAAGGCTGTATACTCTTCCCTCATTTATTCATTTTATACGCTGAATATATATTAAGGGAAGCTGGATTAGAAGAGGATGAGCTTGGTTTTAAAACTGGAGGGAAAAACATCAATAACTTGCACTATGGTGATGACACTACCCTGATAGCTGAAAATGCAAAGGACCTGCAAACTCTAGCAATAAAAGTTAAGGAGGAAAGTGAAAAAATGGGAGTAAAATTCAATATAAAGAAGACCAAACTAATGACAACAAGTAGAACAACCAGAATTGGCAATGAAGATATCGAAGTGCTGGATATCTTCTCCCTCCTAGGATCAACCATCAACCATAAAGGAACAAGGAGTCAAGAAATACACTGCAGACTAGCACTGGGTAGAGTAGCCATGAAGGCCTTGGAAAAGATATTCAAATGCTGTGATGTGTCTATACCTACAAGGATCAGAATCATGCAAGCCATGGTATTCCCTGTGACACTCTTTGGAAGTAAAAGTTGGACTCTGAAGAAGCAGGATAGAGAGAGTATTGACACCTTTGAACTTTGGTGTTGGAGAAGACTCCTGAGAATACCACGGACAGCCAAGAAAACAAGACAAAGCTGAGCAAAGGCCTTCTAATATTTTCCCGATGTGCCAGTTTATTACTGGTGTGCAACAGACTGGACTCTGTATCACCATCCTGATTATGCCTCTAATACTCACATATCAAGAACAGAGCCCAAAAGTTTAGGCACCAAGATCAGACAAGCATTTAAAGCCCTAATGATTGTTGCAGCAGTGCTAGTGACCTAGGCCCTACTGAACCCCGGTAGCATTCACTGTTTACCAACTCGGATTTTTTTTCCTTCTCATTCTACTGCATGCATAGATCAGGCCAAAGCTTCTAAAATGGCTAACGTATAAATTCTTGTACCAAGAGTTCCAAAGAGTAGTTTCACTTGTTAGTAATTGCTATGGGGCACTGTTTTGGTAGTGCAAAGCACTCAAGCAGCAACGTAATTTGAAAGGCTTGTGTAGCTACTTCCAAGGCTGTCCCTGGCTGTCTGCACATATATTTATATGCACAAGCTCTTCGTTTTCCTGAAAATCAAGCAGAAGGTTTGTCTTATGTATGCACATACCCACACATCCAGGGGCACGGGGACGGCCGCCTTTGAAGCAGCTGTGTGAGACTGCTGCTTTAATATTTCAAGAGGAGGTGCTTCACTTGTACTAAAATGTTTTACAAAGCATCTCTTTCAAAAGTTTTGCACAACTGTAACTATTATGTTCTATCTCCTCAAATCAGAAATACAAAACAATTCAAAAAAGCAGGTAAAATAAATAATGGTAAATTACCTCAGGTGGTTTTCTCCCTAGAAGCAAATATGTAGCCATTACTTCATCGTATTTTTGGCTTACTAAGGAGTCATGAATTTCATCTCTTGCAAAACCCATAGTGACCATTATATCTAGGGAAAAAAAAAACACCACAATTTATTTTTGATAAGACTATCTGAAATGTTTAGGCTAACATTGGGGCATTTTCTAATGTACTGTTTTCATCCATAGCAGTGATAATTCTGGGAATATCTCAGAAGTAATTACAGTATATATAATTTTCTGTATTTATTTATTTATTTAAAAGATTTTTATTTTATTTTTATTTTAGATTTAGCTGTCCAGCAACATTTTTCAGGAGTTCACAGATAACTCACAAATCTTTTTAAAAATCCAGCTGGCCAGCCAATTCACAATTTCTCCCATATTCCATAAAAATCTGTAATGCCAAACCTAAATCTTCATAGAATTAATAACTATAAAAGATAGGAAAGAAAATGAAAGAAGATATATTGATTGTTTAGTGTCCTTTGAGACATAATCTATGCATCAGTAAATGTATCATGGACCTAGGCCTCAAAAGCCAAATTTGTTTCTTTTTTAGCACAAAGCATAGTTTATAACACCTGAACGCAGAAGTATTTTTCCTCTAAATTACCATTCAAGATCATATTTCAAGTATGTTTTTGCCACTGTAATAAGAAGGGAAAATGCAAACCATGTTTTCCATGACAAGTAAGTGGAGAATGAAGAATTTGAGAGTACAAATGATGTTTTGGAGTCTTGAGCAAGGTGTATGAATTAGCTCCAATCATATTAGATTTATAGTCAGATGGCACAGAAATACTGTAAGTATGTGGAGAACCTAAAAAGCAAGGAATAGTTAGATTAAAACTGTTACCTATTCGTTTAGTGTCATTAAAATCTGGTTCAGGTTCAGTGTATGGCTTTAATTCTTCTTCTTCATGACCGACGTTCATCCACCGGTCCTTCATAATTTGCTTGAAAATAGATGAAGGTGAAACATGGGATTACATGGATTTATTTAGAAAGGGAGGTATTAGAACCCCATTTAAATGAAGACATATTCATTTTATTTAAATATATAGTTTAAAAGTAGCAATATAACGATTAGTTAATTTATGCCCATTTAAAACCCATACAAAAGGCATTATCTTTGACAACTGTTTCAAACGAACTAGGGAGGAAGGGAAGATAATCCCCTAAAAAGGACAATGAATATCCTACACCAAGCATGGCTACTAAAGATTTTAATAGCCTGGAAAGCTACATAGACACAAGGAGTTCTTCAGTGTTACGGTTTATTCTCCAGGAGTAGACACAACTGCAGGGCCAACTGAATCTAGCTAAGACACATGATTTCAGTAATCCAAATATTAGAACTCTCAATCCCATGATGTAGAACAAAGCACTCTCTAGGTCCAAAAGTTGTGTTAGCCATATAATATGTACAGACATAACTCTGAGCAAAAGCTGAACCTCAGTGATGAAGGCAAAGTTTATATCCCAAAGATCCCAGGATCAATCATTAACTTCTCTAGGTAGGGCAGGAAAGGATCCTGTACAGAAGTCTAGAGAGCCACTGTAAGATATTTTTGACAATACTAAACTAAACAGGCCCACTGTTTGACTCGAAATTGGTCAGCTTTGAAAGTTATTAACTAGCAAAGAATATAGTTACAACGCAGCTTGTTTAAGCTCATTCTGAACTGAAAATAAATTTTTAAACTGTCAACAGAAATATTAACAATGCAGTGGTAGACCAAGAACAAAGTATCTTAAAATTCCAAAATTATATTGAGAAATTGGAAAAGTTCCAGATGTTAAGCAATGCCTTTTGGAAAGATGCAACTGTCTGTCCTAGAAAAGGCAATATTCTCCAATGATCAAAGGATGAAGCAATATGTACTACTTTGGTATAGATCTGTGATATTTTATAATAATATTTTGTATTTAATTATACTGTAGTATTATATGGTATTTATTAATAAACCAGTGACTACTGATGAGTTTAACATATAAGGTAGACTTTTCTTAGTTAGTTTGTTTTTTCTACTTTTCTTTTTTTAGCTTTCTATCTTTTTTAAAAATTTAAGGATTGTTCTGTTTAATTTTGGTTTTTTAGTGCCTTTTGGAGTTTGGCTTAAATTTTGTATTTTTCTAAAAATAAACAAACATTTCAAAATAATTAAAATATTATTTGCCCCAATCAATTAAATTAATTTGGGCTCCATATTCATATTTTATATCTAGAAAATTCAAAAGCGATTGTTTGTATGTTTGCATATTGGCTCATTAAACTGATGAAATGTATCAGTTTTTTTAAAAAATTCTCATTAAAAAGAGAATTGTCAGTTAAAAAGAATTAGTTCCATGTTTAAAAGGTTATGATATTAAATAATGTATAAGTTTTGATACACAACTCAGATCTAAATATTTCATTTCTTTACAAAAATTCTGCCCAGAAATTTTAATATAAACAGTGTATGTTCTATCTGATCATTTCTATATAGCAGTATTCCACCTTCCATCAATAATGTAGTTTTCACAGATTACACAATTTTTAAAAAGTGTTCAGATTAAACATGCAGCCTTTCTGAAACAATTTATCCTAACATATTTTGAAATAGCTCTCACCCATTCTTATAGACAACTATCAGTTTTTCACTGGAAAACAGTCTCTCTTCTGAAATATTTACAGTGTGTAGAATATAATGTTCTGACAAGAAACCAATTTAGAACTAACAACAGTAAATTTTGCAAAGTTGTCAAAAGGAAGTCAGCATTAACAGATGCAAGAGAAACTAAGAACTCACAGGGTCCATCTCCTAAAAGTACATCTTGAAGAATAATTGGCAGAAAGCCAGATATTAAAAAGAATAATCAAAATAATTTAGTTGTATTCTGAGATACTCAACTATTTCACAAAATAAAGATACATTAATTTTATTTTCCTTAACAATTGTTAGGTAAACAGACATCTGCCTTCATTACAGGGTTTTTCTTTGCTTTCCTCCCCCATGTATCCCCTAATTTGTTTCAGAAGATCCTCAATAATTCAGAGTTCAAACAAGTGCAGAGGGGTAGAAATAATGATGGCCAGTGCCATCCTATTAACAAATTGACAAAAGCAGATGCAACTCCTTAAGTACTGGTACAATTTTTGTGGTATCTCAAGTGGACTGTGAAAATTCACTATATTAATTCTGTACCCAGAAAACCAAAATTAGAACTAACGAAGTGTCATGAGCACTGATGGTGAGCAGGAGGGGGCCCCTATCCAGGGGGGAAAACGCATGCGTAGTAGAGAGAATTTGAGCTGTCATTCAAAAAGACACAGAACAGACCCGCCTTGACTTTTGGAGTTTATCTGTATGGGTTTTCTCATGCTTCTTCAGTTTGGTAGGATTTTCTGTCTACTGTAGCAGTAATAAAACACTAGAGACTTATTCCTCGTCTCGGTGTGGTTCCTGCTTGTCAGGACACAAAGGCTGAATACATTTTGGGAGATGGGATTTTTCCTACCACCAATTTTCCAGGGTGAATATTCGAAGAAGTTACACATCAGTTTTTCTATGCTAATCCCCCATTTCTTGCCATTAATCTAGTGTCTAGATCAGGGTTTCTCAACCAGGATTCCATGGAACCCGAGGGTTCCGCGAAAGGTCACTAGGGGTTCCCTGGGAGATCACGATTTATTTAAAAAATGATTTCAAATTTGGGCAACTTCACATTAAAGAGATAAGTTTCATTCTTTATTTTTAGTTTAAGAACACTGTTAATGCATATATACAAGCCTACCCATGAAACGAATATAGTAATTTTGTAACTTGAGGCCTATAGTTGAGCCTGAATGTGCAGGGGTTCCCCAAGGCCTGAAAAATATTTCAAGGGTTCTTCCAGGGTCAAAAGATTGAGAAAGGCTGGTCTAGAGGAAATTAAAACCAGAGTAGTTGCATAATAATATATTGTATGCATTGTACAGTTTGATCTTCATATTCTAAAGCTGCTGTTTTGTTTGTTGTTCAGTCGTTAAGTCATGTCCGACTCTTTGTGACCCCATGGACCATAGCACGCCACGGTTCCCTTATTATTAATTTCTATGTTTGTGCTAGGCCATTAGAAAATACAGTTGAATAGCAGACTTAAACATAATAATTAATTTTTACTCACCATTGGTGTCCTTGAATACATCCATTTCTTAATAGTAAAATCTTTAATTGACCTCAACAACCTAACAATACTAAGCACTAAATATCAGTGAAGCAGAAACTACTCAAACCCTCCCTCTCTCTGGCAAGTAACCAAAACATTATTAAGGCAATGGTCACTGCTGATCAAGGGTATATTTCCCAACTAGCATTCAAGTTATATATGTCAGAAAGTGATTAAATGAGATTAATTTGGGGAAATGCTATCTCTAACTGCAAATGCAAACCTATGAACTTGAAAGAAAGGTCACTGATGAGTAGCATACATTGTATTTTGGAAAGCAATTCATCATTTGCTGTACTCTTACTGAGTTTGAAAGTCTTAAATCTTTCCTGGATCCAAAGTCCAGAGATCAACATGACTGGGGGCTTCAACCTACATAACTAAAATACTTTCACAAAATTGGCATCATCATCTATCATGTAAAAAAGGACAAAGGCATTCTTGGGGTAATGGCTTGTTTGGGAATGTAACTGTCTTAACAGTAAGAAACAATTACAATTATGACTGAAAATATTTCACCCTTATTAAAAATGAAGCAAATGTTTAGAAGTTATAAAATATTGCTTCATTAAAAACAGCTAGTATTTCATAGCTTGAAATTGCAAACTAGATTTAGCATAGCTGAATACACTGCCGGGCCGGGATGGCTGCGGCTTCGTGCCGTGCTGTTGGGCTGGGTTGGGTTGGCTGTGGGCGTCCAGGATGCTGGGGCTGCTTACTGCAACGGGGAGCGCCAGGATTGCTGTTGCTAAGCAATGCAGTCACGTGACATCAAGCTTTATGACTGCATTGCCTAGCGATGAAAATTCCAGTCCCAATTCCCATCGTAACTCGAGAACTACCTGTACATGCATTTACAGGAAGTATGCTGTTGGAAGAGGCACCCTCCCATATTTGCAGATGCCCATCATCTGTCCTAAGATTATAAAATTAACCTTGCTAGATCAGCCCACAGTCCTACCCTAGTTCAACAAATGTTTCCATAGTGGTTAAAGGACATGAACATAGCTGCACCATTATGCCTGTATTCTAGTGACTAGTATGAGAGTCGTTCTGTCTCTAATACAATGGTAATATATGACTATTAGACATCATTTTCCTTAATAAAATAATTTTTGTACAATATTTCTGATTGGTTTATTGGAAGATTTTAAAAAATCATTAAATCTAACAAATTAGTTAACATACTGCAACCGTACTCATTAGCCACAAGACCATTAGAAGTCAGTGGGCTTCCCTTGATAAATCTGTTTCACAACGTAAACAATTCCCATAAGGAAGCTCAACAGGCAACTTGCAATGAGACTCGCATTATCAGAGACAATGTATTCCAGGATGCACATATTTATCCAAAACATTGCAAGTCTGATGACATAAAGGATTTGTTTTAAAACAGGCCTTTGTAAACTGCAGCCAGGTTGCATGCACCATCTCCAAAAGTTGCCATTCACTGTAATTTTTAGTGTGAGTCAAAGAAGAAATTATTAACTATATGGAGAATAGTTGTATTAGGAGTATTTAATTAATGCAAACTGTAATTATGTTTAAGTTAATTAAGTCCACTTTAATTACTATGCTGATTCCATCCATGTTTTGGAGTGCAACCTCCTCAACATTATTTAAAGACCAAGCATGGCTTTTGGCACAAAAGACTAAAGCAATGTACAGTAATACTTTTAGGTTAGGGTCTCAGGAAGAATTATAGGAACAGTGTGTTTTACTTCCCCTGGGGTTTTACTTATTCCACTGAACTGCATTAACAGACAAGAAAATATTCAGAGTACTTACTTCTAAGCTCCCTCTCTTGATTGGATTCAATACAAGTAGTTTTTTCAGTAGATTTTCACAGTCTGTGGACATATAGAATGGTATCCGGTACTTTCCCCGCAATACTCGTTCTCGCAATTCCTTTTGAAAGCCAAACAAAGAAAACAAATCTAATACTAAGGCAAAAATTCAAAAATCAGACTTTAGTTATTTCAGGTATTATTTCTACCTTTAAGTTCTGACCATCAAATGGCAATGATCCACTGACAAGAGTGTAAAGAATGACTCCAAGACTCCAAACATCTACTTCTGGACCATCATATTTCTTTCCCTGAAAGAGTTCTGGGGCAGCATATGGAGGGCTTCCACAGAAAGTGTCCAGTTTGTTACCTACAGTAAATTCATTGCTAAAACCAAAATCTGCAATTTTAATGTTCATGTCTCCATCAAGAAGAAGGTTTTCTGCCTACAGGGGGAAAAAATAAAATAAATATCCACATTTAAAATGTTTTCTATACCATCAATAGAAGAAAACTATTCAATCTAAAGAACTGTGTGTTCATGCATGAAGCGATCACTAGCAATGAGAATATAAAACATCTAGAATGTCAAATGTCTGTACTTCAAATAATAAATTCAATTATGTGCTATTTTTTCCTCTTGTCTGATATCTCTAAGCTGCCAACACGATTGCAACCTTACATCCAACTGACATCAATGAGATTTGTGCAGAAGTATAACACTTAATAGCCTTTCCTTTTTCAAAATTATTATCCTGCATTCTAGACAAGTGGTTGAATAAAAACATAAAACAGAAATAAAATAGTGCAGTTAGAAACAAAAACACAGACCAACGTTTTTGTTCTCCCCATTTCTACTGATTTAAGCACATGTGTACACATATAAAAAATTAGTCTTATCTGAATCTTTTAAGTATTTATACCATACCAGTACTATTAGTTCCAAAGGTTTGCTTTTTTTAACTGTTGAAAATATGTACCCTTCTAATGTGATACTTTCTAAGTTCAAAATTTTAGCACACAATACTCTATAGAGTGCTTTTATTGCTAAAAAAAATTGTAAGAATAGGTCAACAGTAAAAAGAAGCTTGTACATGACATGGAACTTGTGCAAAGGCTTAAGATTCATTTCAGTGGAAGGGAGAGATAAACCTGAGCGCAACTTTTTAGAATCATCTGAAGAGGGAATACGGAGAAGGACAGAAGACTGTGCAACCAGTTAATATTAAATGTTACACTGAGAAATGAAGAAACTCGAAAGGAAGAATTTTGCATCAGAAGAACCTGGGCAGATAACCTTGTATTTGAATTACTGCAATGTGTAGTACGCAGATCTGTCTTTCAAAATAGTGTGGAATGGTAGTTCTTGGTGTCCGATTAATTTTATTCCCTACCAACTCTACCAGCTGCCTCTTTGTCTGTGTACTTTTCAGTTGACTTAGGCTCTAAATGGGTTGGGGCCTGAGCATTTGTTGCACCTAGGCTCTGAAATGCAAGGCAGAGCTCTGCTTGTGGTACTGCTGATAGGAAATATCCACAGGTTATCGCTCAAGTCAAGGCATGTAAAAAGAGGTATAAGAGAAATAGAAACGAAACTAATATGCAGTAATAGCTTAGTCAGACCATGGAAGACTGCCTGAACAGTTGTTTTTCTTGCTGTACATGTACACACATATCATACTAAAGAGTGACCTAAATAAGCAAAAGAAATGTATTTTTCATTTAACTAAAAGAAGCTATTCCAGAGACAGCTAAAGAGGGACTTGGGATAGATATATAGGAATAAAAATAAATATCTCAACAAAAGTTCACATGGACAAACTAAACACAGGTTCATGCCATAATTTAAAAAGTGCATGAAGCAAGAAAGGGCCAGTTTGGTCTAGTGGTTAAGGAAATGGGCTAGAAACCAGGAGTCTGTGAGTTCTAGTCCCGCCTTAGGCATGAAAGCCGGCTGGGTGGCCTTGGGCCAGTCACTCTAAGCTCAACCCACCTCATAGGGTTGTTATTGTGGGGAAAATAGGAGGAGGAAGGAGTATTAGGTATGTTCACTTCCTTGAATTATTTATAAAAATAATAAAGGCGGGATAGAAAATAAAATAAAATAAACAACAGAATAAATACAGAAAACAAGCATTTCCTGAAAGTCAACACTACATGTGTTACATATAACACATGCTTTTTCTACAAGGGCATATATTGAATATTATTCTCTTAGAGGTGTAGGATAAAGACCATTTGGAAAATCTAAATCTAGCTCTAAAATCTTGTTCACAAATTTAATCTACTTGTTCTGTTCTATCAAAGTTTCAATTCTTCAAGAAAAAAAATTAACATACCTTGAGATCACGATGAACAATACACTTTTGATGGCAGTACTGCACAGCAGACACAATCTGAAATACCATCATCTTTGTTAGTAAAGTAACACATAAGGACAATCCTAACAATAATACTTAGTATCTGTATAATTGTAAGGCATTCAAATAAATCTTCATATATATCTATACTGCTGTTATATTGTCAACTCCTTATTGTGATATGATGCTGGTAGGAAAAATAAAAACGGCTTATTAATCACCTAATAGCTACTTTCAAAATTAATATCTCAACAAAAGTTTGTTAATATCAGCTTTGCAACTGTGGCTTTCTGATATTGGATTGCTTTTAACAAATCACAATTAACATTAACCTCACAGCTGGCTTGGGCCACACAGAAGCTGCAAGTCAGAACAATGATTCCTCATCCAGATACCCATCATGGTTAACAAATTCTAGACAGAGAAGAGGTTTCAGTCAGTGGCTTTTATATCATAATGATTCAGATGTAATTATCTTAGCTCTCACTAGTTCCCATGTTTTGGAATGCATTACTGTAACCAGAATTATTATGCCTTCCTTATTAGTTTTTGAAATTCAAATCCTGTCAATTCAATTAATATATTTTCTATATTAAAACTGCAATTTAATATAAATCAGTCATTATGCTCATACTTTAATGCAGTTAAACAACAGAGGGATGAAACTTCTTGCTCTAGACCCCAGCATCGAAATGCAGTTAGTTGCCACTGAAGGAGGAGAATTATCTTTTTGTGCAACTGCATCTTCCCTAAAGGAGGCTACATGACAAACTGAAAATGAGACAAGCACAACTTGTATTATAAGCAGGTATTTCAATCAACCTCAACTCAGTCCATAGAGATGTAAAGACCCAAGAGAATTCCCCCCCAAAAGTCTCAAGTCCAAATATACACCCTTCCCACCCAAGCCTTAATATTATAGTCACCCACATTATGTGCCAGCCATGCATTTAGCATGCCACTATGAACTAAGTTAAAATGTTGATTAGCAAAGGGATGTTGAGAGCCAATTGCAGGATGCTGCCAAAGATGCATTGACCCCAAGAAGCCATTCCTGACTTGACTTTTCTTGTGCCAACTGCTTGTTTGAGAAAGTCCTCATTCTGCAGCCATGTGTACTATATGAATACACAGGGCCTCCCTTTTATAAAACATTTCATTTTATTGCATTTTTGAGGATGGATCATTTATCTATATGGGAAAATCCACATTCTCTGAAAGTTGGAAGGTTGAGGTTGGAAGGAGCAGGATTTTAGTGGTGGGTACAAAACTGAGAGAGAGTAACTGGGAGTAATCAATTAAGAGTTAGTGGCTCTCCCACTCTAGAGGGTTAGGAATAGATTCAGAAGTTGGGTGGGGGTGGGTGGAAAAAGGAGTTGATACCACAGCATGTAAGCATGCTAACAAACATGGCTTGATTGATACCTTATTGTTTCTACTTCTCTTATAAATATAATTTATTAAATTGTTAGTATCTATCTCTTCATTTTCAAAGGTTTTCAACTTTCAAAGCATAGCAGAAAATGGCACAAATTTTTAAAGAGATAAATTAATTTCTTGTTCATTAGGTATTTTTGAAACCTGCAATACATTAATATTTGCTTTAAAGATAAGTTGATCCAAAAGTTATCTTCTTTTTTGTAAAAAAAGCACTGGAATGCAATGAAAATATTTTAAAAATTAGCTTTACTATCTGAACTTCCACTTGGGAACAAAAAGCCAACCTTATTTTCATTTGAAGGTATATAGTTTGATTTTTTATTTATTTCATACCTGTCTAAATTTTGCACGTGCCTCTTTCTCTTTCATTCTTCCATGTGCAACCAAGTAGTCAAATACTTCTCCTAAAATAAATTGAACAGTATCACACTGCATAATACTAATGACTGAAAAATGTTGACTGTACTCAGAATATTATTAAGTTTTACAAATAGCTAAATTATCTTTAAAATATAATACTCTATTCATTTTTATATTGATTCATAGAGAAAACCATGCGTCTGCTTCCTATAATACGTAGAATAAAATTGGTATTCAGATTATATTTTCCTGGAAAGAAAGCCATGTAGGTATTTTTTATTGAACAAATGGTATTGATCAACAAATTAATATTGGTCTTTAATACTGCAAACTGTATCATTCTTTTGCAACAATGCTTCAATGAAAAAAAGCATCTCAACCTTGAAAATATGTTCATGAAAGCCCTTTGTCAGCAATCAATTTAATTAGCTTTGCCTGCCCATCCACAAATACATTGGTCAGTTCTTCATGGCTTAAGACTTTTCCAAAACAACCAAGCAAAAAGAAAAAAAAGAAATGCTTGGTAGACTTGAGTGCTCACCAGGATAGAAAGGTAGGGTATATAAATCAAATCAATAAATAGACAAATAGGCAACAAGCATGACACATCCAATTCAGAGCTTGGGAAGACTTTATCTGATTGGCAGCTTCTCCTATAACCCCTGGTACTGAAGGAAAAGAAAAAAATATACTTATATACAGGTCATTGCTGAGTTTCTTGTCTCAACTCTTCCACAACAAACAGATCTTAGTAAAAGTTCAACTACATGGCTACAAGATTATTCATGAGTGACAGCTTCCTTTTCAATATGGGCTCCTTCTACTAGAATGTATATCAAATTCTGCAAGACCAGTTTAGCTAAAACTACAGTAAATTGAAATATGCCTAATTTGTACAAAATATTAAGTAGTAAATATATTACTATGGAATGTAGATATGAGCTCACATGGTGATGTTTTCTCCAACACAGAAATACTCTGATACATTAAAAATCATACTTAATATCACACTTAAGGGAAAAGATAAGGATAGTATTCTTCCCCCTCAGAAACAAATTACCTGTAGACATAACGTTTTTTTGTGAAAAGTCTGAAATGGGAGGCCAATTTCACTACATTATTTATTGAAAACTAGGTTGTAGCTCTGCTGTTTATTTTCTAAGAGACACAAAGCATGAAACAGCCTGCATCAACAATAGCCAAAAGTAACTTCCAGCTCAACCATGGTTTCCATGAAGTTGAGATAAGCTGAAAATTTTATTTCACAATTCTCCATTCCCATTTTCTAACATCTGCATTACATACTGACTTTTAGAAGTAGAACCGAACATTAACTTACCTCCACTAGCATATTCCATTACTAAATATAATGTTTTCTCTGTTTCAATAACTTCAAATAGTTTAACTGCAAGATAAAAATGGAAATAAATTGCCTATCCATAAGCAACAAATAATATTTGAAAACAAAGTTAAATACTACATTTCTTAAGTTAATGCATCTTATCCATGTCACAAATATAAGGAAATGCATGCTGAAATCAGAGTTTAGTTCTAGAGATTTGACTCTTGAAAGCAAAACCACTTGCTATTCCGCTAAAACTAGATCGGATTAGAATGGCGCCTGTTTTGATTCCCCTGAAGAAGACAACAGAACTGTGAAGAACCTAAAGGACAATGCTCCTGAAATATCTTAGCAAAATGACTGTTGTGATGGAAGAGTTTAAGCTAATAAGAGCGTAGCTTGCTTTTGGAAACCAGCTAATTCTGATGAAAGCTGGAGCTAAAGGTCCATACCCTCTATGCAACAATGTGTGTATACCTTGTATGCAACAAGCCCTCTGGCCGATTCAGGAACAATAACTTGTCTCTGGAACAATATTGTTCTGCCCTCCTCAGCCAGAAGAATTGTCATCACAAAGTAGGGCTCTAAAGGTAGGGAAAACTAAAGCAGAAAGGGAAAGTTACACACTTTCATTACGAAGTGGTACTGATTTTCACTAACATTAAGTTTTAAAGTCCATTTTGATAAAACCACGATCACATTTTCAGATATTAATAAGAAATAATAGCATTTATATAGTGCTTATAAAGATTCAAAGCGCGCATGCATTGTCTCACTGTAATCCTTACATCAATCCTAGAAGGTGAGCTATATTATGTGTGCCGTGTATTCATGGGTGAGTGGGGAAGACTGAATCTGAGAAAATGGCTTCCTAAAACTGCTAGTTAATTCACAGCAGCAAAATTTGAACCAGAAATTCTTTTTTTTAAATAAGAATTTTATTAAGTTTCAAGCAAAGATAAAAGCTACAGAAAAACAAAAAACTACAAAGAAAAAAAAAGAAAAAACTAAAAAATGTAGAAACACAAGAGAAAATTTTTCAAAATTACAAAAAGAGGTGCCTTCCAACTTTTAACAGCAAGGATATACAACAATTTTCCATAATCAATCCCTTACTCTATATTAAACCAAAATCACATTATTCCTATAAACCATTCCATTGGCACATTGTAAAAATCACCAAATACAGTTGCTCCCTCTCCTTACTATATATTAAAAGAAAAAATATAAACTTCCTAATCAACTTCCCCCCAAAGATAACATTTATTTAATTATTTCCTTCCTACTACTATTCTATACTTTTCTGTCTACTATAATAAAGATCAAACCAAAAAAGAAATAAACTGTCTGCCATTGTACTTGATAGTACAACAATTTTAATAATTTTAATCATATTAAATCCAAACCCAGTCATTTATTTTTATAATACCTTAATAATCTTAATCCAAATCATTAAAGATAAATGAAATCAGCCAAACTCTAAAAGCAATCCAGATAAATATTCTTAAACCCTTATCCCACTTCAAAATAAACCAGAGTATTTACATATCCCCACAAGGCGCAGAGAACTTTTTTCTTTAAAAAATCGAACAGCTCGACTGCCCCCCTCAAAAACTCCGATGTCTGTTCAGGAGACCTCCCATACATAATAACCCCTTCTTTTCCATGGTGTTCCATCAGAAGATCAATTTCACTTATGGCTTGCAACTCGATCTCTCCCTTTAATTTCTTCAACTCGACTATCCAATCTTCATCCAGCATTTCAACGGAAGTCCCAATCTCACTCTTAGAAGAGACATTTCTGTCACTGTTAAGTTCCTCAGTTTCATCCACAACATCCCAAACCAGATGACACATTTTAGACCTCATGTTTTCCACAATGTCTTGAATGCCTTGCATAAAAACTTGGTAGGAATCAGAAAGAATCTGTTCAAAATCTTGTTGAAAGTCAGAGAAAGTCTGTTTAAAATCCTCCATGTCTCAAGCAGTAGATTATGATGCCCCTAGGAGCTTAACCAGTGAAAGCTGAAGATAGGAAAGAGTTCTGGAATGTGTTTACACAAGTGAAAGTGAGATATGCAGACAATTCCCCAGGGAAAGTAGAAGCAGAAAACTGAAGGTTCAAAACAGCCGATTCAACGTGTAGGAAAATGCTAATATCTTCAAATTTAGTACAAAAATAGTAACAAGGAGACAATTATTTACTCTCAATCCTCCTTAATATTTGGATGGAAAACAAGCCCAAACTTAAAAAAGATTTTTTTTTAAAAAAATTGATCCCCAAAATAACGATAAGCACCAAGACAGCCCACTTCTCCTTGCTGTAGAAAGCCTCTCTTAGGGTACGCGTACTTAAAAGATATAAATTGGGTAATTTAGAAATGGGATGGCCAGTCTTAGTATCCCTTTAAGACTATAGTGCGGCTTGGAAATGGTGACGTCCCAGCCTCCCAGCTGCTCTTACCAGTCGAATGCGAAACGCTGTTTGCGAACAAGCAGCCATCTGGAGGACAGATGGGGTGATTCCAGGCGTTTTCCTTTTTCCAGAAAAACACTTCTGGGCTTCAGGAAAAACCTGCCTGAGCCCGAAAAAACTGCTGCGTTGTCAGTTCTCCCTGCTGAGCCCGCGGGCACAGCTGCTCAGTCCGCCATGTCCCCACCAGAAGTCTGAACCACGAATTCCTGATACACAGCTTATTTTTTTAACCACTATGCTAATCAGCCCAGAATTATAATCCTGATTATAGATGTTCTTACAATGAGAATTTGAATAAGCAGTACTGTAATCAGTTTCCTTTCAATGCTCAACACAGAGAATCCTTCAAGGCCAAGAGGGGCAGAACATAGACTATGGCCAACTTTTATACCTATCTACTGTTTCTAAATTGGTGTGCTAGATATTAAGAATTTGCCAACTACACAGGTAAAAAGACATTTTTGAAGGCAAAAGCTGGGATAGAGAAGCAAGCATTTGAATCAAACACATATAACAAAAAAGTCTATTTCTAGAAAATAGAGCTTCTTTCAAGGTAATAATGGATTAATGTAGGCCTTACTATGTAATGACATGAGAGACTGGTTATTTAAAGGAATTCAAAAACTGGAATTTTAGACCATGGTTCTACCATGACAAAGCTGGAAAACCAATTAGAAAATTCACTGCCCCTGTAGAAATTAGTTAATGAAACAATCTGCATTCCTCCTGCTATATTCTTACAATTAAGTAGTTATTTTCCAGAAGAAATATTATGATTGCTTTATTTAGGAAAACATGAATTCTTTAGCAACCAAATTCAATACTTATTAAAAACTAGAAACTTGTGCACAAGGAACTTGTTCACAAAATTAAATATTAAGTAATGTTTTTAAAAGTTACAACTATAAAATATAAAAAATAAGTTTAATACAGTAGAAAAACTTAAAATTCCTACCTATATTTGGATGATTCAGTATCTTCATTATTCGTACTTCTCGGAACAGCTGTTAAAAAAAAACTATTTAACTGAATGATTTTTATATAATTTTAACAAGCTGCAAAAATTAAAAGAATATGTTTTTAGGAGTTTAGTTTAATGCTTAGTGCACTACTGTAATAGCATGTTGTCCTTATACAGGTAAAGGACTAGATCTTAAATCAGTGGTATTATATTCTCAGTGCAAATCAATGAGATTTACCTTTAGTGATCACTAACTTTTCACACTGATTTTAGTGGACTCTTAGGTGGATCTGATTCATTGTCAATATCCTTTCAACTCTGGGTTGTGATTAATACCAATGAAAATGACTTTCTGAAACTTTCTTCCACATTCAACTACTACCTGAGGTTTAAAAGGGAACTGATCTTATCAGTTTTTCAGATTGGTTATAGCATCCATATAAAGAACACAAGAAAATCAAGAGAAAGATCTGAAGAAATGCCCTTTTAGGCTACACAGAATGATAATTTCTTGCAGAAGCGTTTCAAATCAAAAGCATAGCAGCAGCATCTCAAATCAACAAAGCAAGGTTGTTAATAATGTGCAAATATAAATTAATATGGAAACAGTTTTCTTTCAACATACAACACTGACATTCCAAAAAACTGTAAGTTACTATGCTATTGGTGTCAATGAACAGTTGAAACTTTTCATTTTTAAGTTTTATTTTTTTAAAAAAGTTCACTGATTTCATCTCAACCAGTTCAAGGACCAGGTAAAACATTTATTTATGCTGGTTTAATGAAAGCTGAATTTAGGTAAAACTTAAGGGGATCTGTGGGATGATTAATAGAAAAAACCTTTTTAAATGGACATATGAATTTCACTGTCTGGTCAATCTTTATATGATCACCAGACATGGCAGACATGCCCACAAAAACAGTCAAACAAATGACTGTATCCTGCAACCCAAATGGTTGCAGTATACAGTAGTCACCACTCAGAAGCTATTTCAAGCCACACTGTGAGAAATGCCTGTCACAGTTATGTTTGGATTTGATAGCTCACTTTCAACTTAATAATGGCCTTGCTAAATACTAGGATGAGCAGAATGTAACCTAATATTTCTGACAATAGCTGCATTTTGAAAGTAAGTATTCTCAGGATAAGTAAAGTTGTATACCAGATCAACATTCTGAGACAGACATTATTCACAGTCTGCATCAGCAAAGCATCACATTTCACATACACTTCTTCTCAAATGTACCTTAGCAAGCAGATCATCAAAATTAAAAGCTCTTCTGGAACAATATCTTACAATACTTTTTAAAAAGAAGTCATACCTTGACCCTCAGGCCAGCCTGTTTACTGGGTAGGAGCAGAAAGCATTCTCCAAAATAGTTCAGTATGAGAAGGTTAAGCCAACCAGTTCTTCACCTACTCCCATATTAAATCAGGATGTATAGCAGCTGTCATTCTCAACCTAATCTACAAGCAACTCAAGCATACATACTCTCCTCAGTGTTTTTCAGTTATCTTGTATGAGCAAAAACATGTCCTTAAAGAAAGAAAAATAGAGGTTGCATTCTTGAATCCAATGTGCCAATGTGTTATGACAGAAACGTTACCTTTTGTAGGCTGGTAGGATTTAATTGGGTTTTGTCTATAATTTTGACAGCAACCTAAGGATAGAAAGGAAAGAAATAACTTTTTTTTAACAAAACGATTAAACAGATTACTTTTTTAGAATAAGTAAGAGTTGTTTATTTTAGGAAGAAACTGTCCCCATTCACATGCAATTCTAAACTATCAAGGTGTGTGTTCTTTAGATAGTGAGCCACAATACTACTGAAGGGAGATAACAGAGAAAGCCATAGAATACACACATCCCATTGTGATACATCTTATTCCTTCTAACAGTTCTGGTTGCCCCCTTTCCCCACTACTAATAGCACCAAGAAAACACCCATAATTCCTGCAGGGAACATTAGAGAGAGGACATAAAGTATCTCCCTCAAAAATCTGACCAGGACCACTAGGAGAAGACAGGTGTGTGAGACAGCAATTTCTCTCCTTCTCAGCCAATCAGCCATACAGTATGTAGTTTAATATTACTTGAAATAAACTTGGGCTAGTAACCTCCTTCTTCCTACCTTCTTCTGGCTTAGATATGAGGAAAACAGAGGGTATTGCTTCCTTTTTTTAAGACTAATTTTAACACTGCTTTGAACTCCTAGATTTAACTATGATATAGTCAAACAAGCCCAGTTCTACCCATAAAATCTATTTATGGTTACTTAAATAGTTAAGTTTCATCCTCCAGCCAGAAGCAGTAGAGGTGTATCAATTCTAAAGGGCCTGCACATAAATTAAATGACAGGTTACTTTTTTCAATATTTTAGCACTTGAAATAAGAGAAATTACTTCAGAACATTTGTAAACAGAGTTAAAGTTTTTAGAGAAAAATCACCAATAAAACACAAATATACTTCACCTTTTTATAAAGATACAGCTAGACACAACATAAACAGTAGTTGAGAAAGACAGAAGAATATATATCATGTCCTATAATGTGGCATGCTTCAAAGCAAAATATGACTATACAGGAAAAGACCTAAAACTTTTTAAGGCCATGTTTTTGTCTTGAATATTTTCACTCTCTTTTTCTCCTGAGTGGGATCACTTCTAATTTAGAAATCTAATCAGGAAAAAGAGGGATAAATAAGCTAAGAGGGGAATTCTCCCCTACTTCCTCCTCCACCCACACTATACTTTAAAAATTTCCATTCACTGTTTTACAAAAATATAGTGGTAGACCAAATGCTGCCCACAGAGCTGCTGCCATCATTTGTCATATGGTATTAACAAAGCTGCTACATTTTCAGGAACAAAGTTCAAGTATGTATACTGCAGACATCAGGAAAAAACATAGTATACTGGATTTTATTTTCAACAATGAAAATACTGGACACACATTTTGCAAATAAAATAAATAATAAATACCGTCATCAAGCCTAGCCTAAAGAAACTTACCTCTCTACCTGTAAGAACATGTCTAGCCAGCTTCACTTTAGCAAAATTTCCTTTTCCTATTGTTTTTAATAAGCGATAGTTCCCAATGTGAGGATGCTCTTCATTTACGGATGTGATCGAGTTTCTGCAGCGTGGTATATTCTGTCGGCTACTTGATTTTGTGGGTTGGATATGAGATTCAGGGTATCCATCAGCAGAAGTGTGCTACAAGATTAAAAACAAGAAGAATCACTACTTTAAACTATATAGGATTTATGAATTCTAAAATAGGTAAAGAAAGGGAAAAGAATGACTGGAAAACTGTGAGAATAAGTATAAAAGACTAATTTTTTTTAAAAGAAAGTGTTCTTTATAATTCAATGATTTATTTTGTAAATGTTTCATTATTACTTTATATTCAACTTACATTTGAAATATCAAGAAAGCTAAATAATGTGTCAAAAATAAGCAAATGGTATAATTTCCTTTCTTAATATTTTTCTTTATTAAAATGTAGCAACTTGGACATTTCAGCTCAGAATTGAACCAGTATCTAATTTTGATTAAATATTCCTTTAACCCTTTCTATTACCCAAGACGGCACAGGCTATTAAAGGAGAGAAATCAGAGAACTTTGTGGACAAAGTATACACATTTTTTGTATACTTATCTCTTTTAAATATTTTAACACAATAAATACTTATTTTAAGTTACATGGAAAATTATAAGCCATATCACAACATCTGTTTAATTATACAACAGTTTAACAAATGCATTTGAAAGGATTGATAACTGAAAAGCACATGCAGATATTATCATAAGCTATTGCTATTACAATGGTCTATTGATTATGTATTAATATCGGTTTAAGTATTAATGAAAATGCATACTGTAATGGAAAAAGGAGGCATTTGCCTTTTCATCAAATGCTATATAACTAGCGTATAGTCTACATGTTTATAAGTAAGTTTATAAGAAAACATAGATTCATAGATTTATGATGTAGATTTATTTTATCTTGAACCTGTGTGGAAGACAGCATAATAGCTAACTCAGTACTGATTTGGTCATTAGTTAAAAATATGCCAACTCTATACATGACATTATAATATACTATAGGCATGCAAAATGATATAGAATTTCTGTTTACTCTAGAGAAGGCAAGCTCAGTTCAGAGGGTGAGAGTATCACTACCCTTTTGAGTGTTGGGTCCATATATGCCCAAGCATTCAGATTCCTACCATATAATTCTTCAGTTTACAACTTCGATTCTAAAGAGAGAAATTTCAAGTAATTTCACAGACTTGCATAAGAATGAAGCTATTAATCCTTTGGGAAAATTTAATGACAGCAATAATTAATGGTGCACGCTGGCAAGATTATTGTGTTAAACTAACTTTGCCTGAAGACTTCAAATACAGAATGTATTTTGGATGGTGACAAACAGTCTGGCTTTCTTTATAAAATTAGACATCTGATGTTGCTATTTAAGGACCCAGCTGACATGATCCTTTCCACTCAAGAAAGTGAATTTACAAGAGCTCTGAAAAACCTGTCAGAGGATATCATAAATACTCAGTACTGCACTTACTGAGGCCTGTTATAATGGCTTAAAAAGAACCAAACTGCTTCAGACGTGAAAGGTGACTAAGAAAGCCACTTTCAGGGTAGACCAAGTCTTCCATAAATGTAATAACCTTAATTATCCCTTGCTATGTGTATTTTATGCATTATTTAGATGTGGCAACTTAAAAGTGATCAATCCACTTTTATCAAGGCCACTTTCTGAGAATTTTTCAGTATAGCTGTTCCTGACAGAAAAGATGCCTATATAGAAATGCCTGATGGGTATAATGCAGCCTAGGTAAATTTCTCAATGAGAATTTGCATATCATGAAGTTTAGATTATTTGCAACATCTTTTAATTGGTCACAAACATTCACAAGAACTACTCTGAAAAAGCAGAATGCCACAGGATAAAGCCCAGAAGTCCATGCAAGTGTAATGGTTCATGAATATCTGTTCCAGAGGGAAAACATTGACAATGTTAATGTTAGCTAAACTGTACACTTTTATCATTAAGAAACAAATCAATTTAAATGCAGAAGCAATTTGCATCTGTGAGGCAAATTGCTTCCATTACTGTCTTTAAAATGTCTCAAAATCCAGAAAGATGGCTTAAAGTCACACAGTCAAAAACAAAAACTGGCCCAGATCAAATCCCAGCTACATTTTAAAGTGCAAACAGAAGAGTTGGGCAACCAAAATACTGTTTATAATGCCCTTAATTATACTTTCTTGTGACTATCTTGGTAATTATTGGAACCACCTCCAAATATTTTGCACTATAACTCCAATCAGCCACAGCTAGCACAGCAGATGATCAGGGAAGATGGGAGCTGTAGCTCAAACAAACTGGAAGGACCTATGTTTAGGAATGCAGTAGTTAAAACTGATAGAAATAATTCATAGTTACAACACATTATTTTCTGGCATTACTGGAAAGGGATAAGAAACATACACCAATGTGAAATTTTTACTGAATTGCATAAGCAAAAGGGTTAGTCTTTCTGTTTTCAATTGAGTCTAAAAATTGCAGGTTTTCCAAATGGAAATTATGAGGACCCAATTTATGGATTTTTAGAGGGGAAAAAAATCCATCTTTAAAAGCATTTTTCTCTTTGGAACCATACTAGATCATCTATTACAAATCCATTGGGTTTATGGCTCATATTTTCTCTAGTTGATATTTAAACAGAGGAACAATCATTACTTGCACTTCTAAGAATAGGGTATTACAGCCTAAGAAGCAGCTCCCTCAAGATTTTCAATCTGTTGTGATCACTCTTTCAGATTTTATCTTTAACAGTGGAAGCATTATGTATTATTTTTCATTAGCAGCTAAAAATGTATAGCATAATAGCAATCTTATTGGTAATTTCTAGGCATGGCAAGGCCAACAGGTAGTGACTTGTTTTAACTATTATTTTATCCCTGAAATTTACTCCAGAATGAAAAGACAAAACCTCAGGCTCATGTGCTCCACCTCAAACTTCTCTTGCCTCTTGGGAAAAATGACTGCAAAGATAGCTAGGGATTAACTCCAGTATTTTATTAGGTCAATCAGTATTGGGTAGGCCTAGAGAGTGAAAATCCTTGCATTCTTTGTTTGCTACAGATTTATGACAGTGTTTTCTTATACACAGGCTGTTCTTGATATGACATAGAAGCAGCAGTTGGTATAAAATATTTTACTGGCTGAATGGCATACCAGTATGAAACACTAGTGTTTAATTAATGTCAGGCCCTCCAATGAACACTAAGAAAGTTTGATTCTCAAAAGCTTTTGTTAATCACGTTTACCGCAAGGAAAAAGGGATGGGGTTACAGATCTTAGAAACTGGATATGTGCATTTATCAGCAATACGTTACAGCTGGTGGTCCTTGAGGCCTTCAGTTTTCCTTCTAACTGTCTTGATTTAAGTGAGAGCTAGCTATCCATCTGTTCTTATTCTACAATGTTTTGCAAATGTCCAATTTCATTATTAGGCTCAGAAAACACAATTACAAGTAATTTCTAAGAATGAAACAATGTGTTCAATCTATTTTTTTCAAGCCCTAAACCATGAGTAAACAATTTGGCTTCATACTATACCTCCACAGTTTAATTCAGAATATAAATATGGTTAAGGGTCCGGGATTATAACCCAAAACATCCCGAGAAAGGTAGCCCTAAACAGTCAAAGTCTGCACCTAGCATATCTTAGGAAACTTTTCTTCCTCTATGCTTCAAGAATCTTTTTCAGAAGCTGCTTCACATCATGTGACCCCATTATATCACAGAGCAGTCTTTTAAGTATGCAATTCATCTACTTGCTCTAGTTTTTCCATCATTAATGTAGAACTTGCAAGTGTTCCCTCCATCTTCTCTGACAAACACAACTACATTAGTTTTCAGATCCATACTCCTCATTGCATCTTACAGTCTATCTTATATTTGCTGCAAACTGGGTTCTCAGTCAACAGCATGGCATCAACTGCACAGAAAAGTACATTCACATCTCCAACCAACACATCTCTAACGAAAGTCCTTATACATTTATCTGTAAAAACATTAAACATCCAAGGGGATATCATACAAACTTGTCTTACTCCCTGCTCAATGTTGAACTATTCCCTAAGTATCCATTTATTATCCCACATACTTTAATTTCAATCAAATTTCAGATGCATGCAAAACATTCAGGGCTACTTACTTTATCAGACACTTTCTCAAAAACCAACAAATGTTTGCATCCACATCCTCTTTTACTTCATTTTATTAAGCATTCTTTTTCACATTTCCCATTACTGTAGCTATACACATTTCTGTGGCACTCTGCAATATAAACCTTTTCAATCTGTCCCAAGCAGTTATTTCTACATCCTCTTTCCCTTTATACACTTTCCTAGCATTTTCATTGGAAGATTAATCTATCTTCTATCACTTTTTCATACCGGACTAATCTCTTCTTGCAGGTGTTTTATTCTCACTCATTTCTTTTGATTATGTTTCTTCCAAATCTATTTTTTTCCAGATCCACTTCAAAGACCACTAAGAAATGGCCTGTCCCACATTCATAACTTTTCTTTACCCTTATATCCTTCATTAATTCTCTAAATCTTTCACCAAAACAATTAATGATTTTAAAACAATATACATTTCTTTGCTTTGTGAACATACTGACAGGCTTAAATTATGTATTTGAAACAGTTTTTTCTAGGCAGATACTTTCCAAACAGTCAAAATTCTCATTGAATTCTAGTTCGTTCATTCTTCATCACATCTAATAGAACAATTTTTTTCCTATAGATCGTATTAATTCAGACCATTTAACATATTTTCCTAAAATGCATCTTTGTTTTTTCCATTATCACCTTTCCTTGGAACATAACATGCACTTATCAGAAACTCACAGATTCCTAATTTTCTACACACTTATAACAACCCAGGTGACTCCAATTCTTATTGCCTAACAAACATTTTAGCCTTTTCATTCATAATTATACCTGCATTTCCACTTCCCTGCACTATGCATGGAAATACTTTACAGACCATCTTGATTCAAGTATATTACATTCTTCCCTTTTTTCTTGATTTCGGAAACACACAATATATCTATTTTACTTTCTTTCATTTGTTAATTCATGCTCTTTACCTTTTATTCCTCTTAAATTCCAAATCACAATCTTCCATATGCCATGATTGTAACCAGATATGCCCACAGATATTGACTCACCCATTCATCATGGCTTTGGTTATTTGTGGCTTTTTAATAGGATAAAGACAATATAAATTAGAGCTTCAACCTCTTGGCACATTTTGGCTTATATACCACAAGCACAATCAACGCACAATTTTACCTTAAGCATGTTCACACAATTCTATGCAAGCTAGGAATTCTAGTACAGGTAATCCTCAATTTATGACTATTTGTTCAGCGACTGTTCAAAGTTACGGTGGTGCTGAATGGAGGGACTTATGACCAGTCCCTGAAGTTACAGTTGCTGCAGTGCCCCCATGGTCACATGATCAAAAAGGGGCTTGGCAGCCTGCCCGCACTTACAAACACAGGGGCACTTCAACTCCTCCCACCTGTCTAGCTCCCCCATCTATGCCCTTTTGGCCCCCTGCCACCCTGCACTCCGCTGCCCCAGCTGACCTTCACCACCTTCTTGCTCCTGCTGCTGACAAGGTGTGCCCGGCCTGGCCCTTTGTTTTAAGAAGCTCCTTTGCGCTGCGCTGCTGGCCAGGCTGGGGCTGGGCTTTGTGCTGCAGCTGCAAGAAGCAGCCCCTGAGCCACAGCATGAGGCCCAGCCCCAACCCAGCAGAAAGGGGCTCCTTGGCGTGCCACGGAAGCCCTAGCCCAGCCCCAAACCGGTCCAGCAGCACAGGGCAAAGAGGCTTCTTGGCGCACAGGGCCAGGCTATGCATGCCTTGTCAGCAGCAGGAGCAAGGTGGCGAAGGTCAGTTGGGGGGGCAAAGCACAGGGCAGCAGGGGTCTCAGAGTGCAGGGTGGAGAGGGCAACTATGGCTGGGACTGGGTTGGAGCAGCTGAGGCTTCCAGGATGGCTGCAGCTTCATGCTGTGCTGTGGCTCAGGGGCTTCTTGCAGCCCAGAGCTGCAGTGCACCAAGAAGCCTCTGAGCTGCAGCATGGCAAGCAGCCCCAGAGCCATGTGGTTCTGGGGCTGCTTGCTGCCCTGCAAGGTAGGATGCAGAGTGGCCAAAAGGGCAGAGATGGGGGGAGAAGGGCGGGAGGGGGGAGTTGGAGGCAGTTCCTTACCTTACTGAGGCTTGGGGCTGGGAGGGATCAAGCCTGAAATGGCTTGGATTGGGGTGGGTCCTTGGCTAACAACCAGTGGAATTTGCTTAACAGCAGCAACAGGGATTGCTGTTGCTAAGTGATGCAGTCACGTGACATCACGCTTTATGACCGCATCGCTTAGCAATGGAAATTCTGATCCCAATTGTGGTTGTAAGTCAAGGACTACCTGTAGAGAGTTTCAAGTCAAGAAATTTTTGCCTACATTCCACCAAGAGATAAATGCAGCATATTGACATACACTAAAGATATTCTGTTTGTTAGCTCTCAATTATTTTCTGTAGGGGTTTTGAAAGGCATATTTGCTTCTGAGTATACATCTTTTCCTCCAATTATATATTGCTACGCTCTGCGTTTTTTTGTTTTATTGTCTTAATAAGTTGCAGTGTACTGCCTTCAGAGAACAGTTTTGAAAAGTTATCATTAAAAGCCTGGTAAATAAATAAATAAATAAATAAATAACTGTCCTAACTAAGGAATTTTAGTTAACTCAAATATACTTATCTTCAAAGACACACCAGCATGTTTCATCCCAGACCTATTCAGTAGTGTCAGTCTTTCCTGAGGACTTTTTGTGTCATACTTCCCTCACACTGAGGCTGCTCACAAATGCTTTCCAAGGCAGAAAATAATAACAACTATACTACACTGATAGAGCAAATCAGCCCACCTGCGTGGAGCTTCTACATACTCTTATCAATGGTAGACACAGAAACATTTCACATACAAATTGCTGTCATGTAGAAATGGTCAAACAAAACCTATGGAGTCCAGTAAATCTGTCATCTAGAATCATTCATTTGAGAATGTTGATTATAAATGAAGGTTATTCAAACAACTGTTTCCTGGAAATATATAAATTAAACCAAATTAAAATAGGCTTCTGTTTTATGTAAGATACTGTAATTAGAATACACTTTTCAGTTTTTGAACAATGAAGGAAACAGGGAAACAGTGGTTAAAGCGAAATAAAATATAGTTCATTTCATTTAGTACTGGTATTACATCATGAAAATTATCATTTGTAGTTATAGGCAGTATTCTTACGTTTTTATATATATAAAACCACTACTATCTGTAGATGTTTTCTAGTGCTATAATGGCACTGCAATCAGATATGCCATGTATGATCCCTTAAAGACAAGACATGTTGCTATAGCTATGTCCAGCTTGCCAGACTTCCACCATAAGCTGTATTATTTAGACTGCCAACCTCCTCTTAATACCCAAGTTAGACAACATGTAAATTATAAATTAAGCTCATTAGCATTCACATCAATTTTGAGGTTTCAAAAAGTACCTGGTTTTTCTGCCTCCTAAATTGTGATGCAAACACTTTGCAACTACAAATATAGACTATCTCAGGAATGCATGATCAAATTATTGTTGTGGCAGTGATGATTATGGGATATTTCAGCAAGAATAGCAGGATAAGCTGCATTTAGATCCAGACACACCGGGTGTCGGGCAGCATATATATTTAATGAATTAAATTAAATTAAATTTAAATCTCTATAGCACACTAAAAATGGGATGAATAATTTGAGTTTATTACAAAAAAAAAGCCCACTATCGTAACTGAGCTTTAGCTTTTGATAGCATATATTTCAGTTTCATATAATGGATCGAATAGGTTAGCTCTTTCACATACTTTTTTTGAAGCCAACAGCATTCTAGAACTCCTTTGAGTTTTACTGAATAATATTCACTGTTTATATTCTAGTGTAATACTAGACTCTCCTGTCTGCATAACTTCTAGACAGGGCCTCAGGACAAACCATTTTCTCTCATGTGCAGAGACATTAAGCCAGCTGAACTGGAATGGTGCTAAAACATCTATTTCAGGCTAAATGCGTATATTACCAACAATAGTATGGAAACTGCTGTGGTGCAGCTGTTTGTATCCCCGTTCAGCTGCCACTGAAGGAAACCATCATACAGACAAAATCATTTGCCATGGTTATTTTCAACACAACCATCACTGATAGACAACAAGCAAAGTAAGCTTTGTCCAAATGACCACTTTCTTCAAATATTATCCATCTGGCATTAGAGCAGGTATTCTACCAGAGTTTCCACATCTTTACAGATACGTCCTATGGTCAAACTTGTTTTTCATATGCAACAGCAGCTGCCATCATATTATTCCCCTTTTCCCCCTCCTCCAAATTAAAAAAATAAAGGAAGCATGAGCATCTTCAGTACTTTAGACAAAAAAATGGAGTGCACATATCAGGTCAGCTTTGAACCAAACTATCAAAATTAGTTGATCTGATCTGGAAAGTTTGTTCAATATGGAGGTTTAAACAAATTGCCTGCACTCAGATTTCCAGACTGAATCCTTCAGCTTGAATCCTTGCACTAATTCCTGGAATCTCACTACTTTATTTTCTTATCTCATAAGAGAGGGCAAAAGTAAGCAAAAAGTTTTTTACATGTCTGTGCCACAGTGAATCAAATCTCAGTAACTTCATCCTGTCTACTCCCAAAGCCACTAGAAATTGATATACCAGGCTAACAGGGTGATTACTGCACACAACTGAATGTAATAGCCTTTCCAGTCAGAACATAGGACAATCTTTTCTTCTGGATGTTAATAGATGGACTTAAATAATTGATGAAGCACTTACACATTCAACAGACAACTACTTCAGAATATTTTAGCTCTATGAGGAACATTATGTTTTATGTTTTGTGTTAAAACCATAAACTCAAAAAGAGGTGGGGGGAGATATGTATTTTAAACCTGGGCTTTAATGGAATATATTTATGACCATATCAGTATTATTTATTTATTTACTCAATTTATATAGCTGCCCACCTCACTTTTACATGACTCTAGGTGGCTTACAATAAAACAAATAAAAAGACGAAATACATAATATAAAACAAAAATTAAAACACATAGCAGCCCAGACATGATCTAACCTATCATCCGTACAACCAAGAAACGTGCTCTAACCCACTCCCAGGGCCCCAGGCTCAAGCATAAAGCCAGATTTTCAAGGCCTTACAAAAGGCCAAGAGGGATGGGACAATCTAATCTCAGGGGGAATGATGTTCCAAAGGGCAGTTGCTATGGCAGAAAAGCATATCCAACTCCTATGTCTGAGTTGATATGCCCAACACAGTGTTTTTTCACTTGTGAATCAAGAATAAAAAATGGGTCCCCAAGCCTTTTAGGGTGGAACACCATGGTCCTGTTGATACATTGAAATTTCCTTCTGTAGAAGCATGCTTAAGCACAGGGTTCATGATGAACTGAAATGAGCTGATTCAACAGCACGAAGTAGATCTTCAGTGAAAAGGAAGAGGCAAATTTGACCTGAGTGTATAAACAACCTTTCTGCTATCTTTGAATGTCGCCTCTTCTTCTGCACACTCCAAATTCTCAGCATCTAACCCTTCCCTTCTTGTTGACTCACAGCGGCCTTCCCTAAACATTCTGTACTGCAATATAAATAGGTTTGCTTCCCTGGGTGCTTGGTTGTTATATCTTGCTGTGCGCTTAGTTATTATGTGATTCTGTGGTTGTGTTGTATGGAAGATCTGGTTGCTGTATGTAAAAAAAAGATGCAGAAAAGGTGAGTAGTCTAAGTAGTGAATATAGCATTGTCTTTTTAAAAAAACGAATTTGGATTTGGATTTTTTTAGACAAAGTTTCACATTTCTCACTGATCACGGAATTGTTAAGCCACATTGTAAGATCTGGGGTGAAGTACCAGGTAATAAATGAAGTATAATCATCTGAAGAGGCATCTTGAAGCTGAACACAGAACTCTGATGGCAAAAACAAAGCTTTTTTGAAATGAAATAACTTAAATGACAGTGAGTTGACAATCCAGCCAATAAAGCTGTATATTCTACACAACAAGATGCTCTTGTTCTTATGTTGCTTGGCACACTGTAAAGCAAAAAAAAAAAAAAATCACACATCAGTTACAGCCATGGTGAATATAAATTTTGGGAATGAATTCAGCAAGGAAATTGAACAGTTACCACTGTCAAATAATATCATGTACACATATTTACAGTATGTGGATAATGAAACAAGATTATCTTTCAGATATATAGTTTGCAGGGCTCACTATTCACTATTGACAAGGTCTTAACCAGTGGTTGGGCTAATAGAGAAGCTGACCGCTTTGAAAGGAAAGCTGAAATTATGGACTAAGAAAACAAAGGAAAACAAAAATGCTTTTTCACCCCCGATATAAAACATGCTTCTGCAAGATGAAAACACTAAGTTGTCTGACATAAAAAAATGTTATTATTGAACACTTGGACAAAACAAATCTTGACTCTGACTGCTACATTTCAGAGGGTGGAAATGCAACTAGGTATGCAACCCATTTGATGCTGACATTGAAGATTTAGTTGATGACATTTTAAGCACTGCTGGCCTTCATGGACAGCTTATCGAGATTCAAAACAATGACACATTGTGCTACATTAAAAAAAGAAAAAAACCCAGAAACACGGAGTGCATTCTGGAACAAAGTGGAAAGGAAAAACCTACTCTAGGAAATGAGGTTCATTGAAGTTTTATTTCCCTTCCCTATAACATATTTGTGTGAAGCAGAATTGCTGCACTTGCTATCACAAAATCCAAGCTTTGGAAATGAACCAGAGCATGACTCAAGATGCAGATATGAGAGTCAGAAGTGACACCTAGAGTGCTGCTAGGAAAAGATGAAAAAGACTCTGACCAAAGATGTGCATGTGCCCATATTAAGGCCTATAGAGCGGCGATAAGGGCAGCAAAATTTAATTATTTTTCTGCTCTTATTGGGTCTGCAGCCCTTTTTAAGGTAACCTGGTGTCTCATGGGGGCCAAGGGACAAGAAGAATACCTGAAGGGCCACTGTGAGAAATATTCTAGGAACTTTACAGATAAAGTCATTCAGATTTGGACTTTGACTGGACAAGTCTAGGGAACTGACTTGGGATGGGTCCTGCCCTATTATCCACAAGGACTTTGAGCCTGTGAATCTCAAGGAAATGGAAGGGTCCTTGGGGATGTCAGTGCTGCCACCTGTGTATTAGATCCATGTCCCCCTTGGACAATTAAGGCCTCCTGGGAAGTGGCCCACCTGTGGGTTCAAGCAACAGTTAATTCATTTTTGAGTGAGGGAGCCATCCTGCCTGCCTTGAAGGAGGCAATGCTGTGCCCCCTCCTCAAGAAACCATGACTAGATCCAGCAGTGCTGGATAGTATTTGATTTCTCACCTTCCCTTTTAGAGAAAAGATGTGCAGAAGATGGCAGTATGGCAGCTCTAGAGGGTTCTTGAGGAAATTATCTGGATGCTTATCACTTGAGCTTTACAGGGTACAGTCTCAGTCCTGGGTACAGGACTGGTATGGCACTGATCATCTTTGTGGATTACCTCTTGCAGGACCAGGACAGGTGCGGTGTAACCCTTTTGGTTTTGCTTGATCTCTTGGCAGCATTCAATATCATCATGGTATCCCTGTGGGTATCCTCTCTGGGAGTTGGGAGAGGGAACACTGTTTTGCAGTAGCTCTCCTCCTACCTTCACAGCCAGTCAAGTCAGTGTTGGTAGATGGCGAGAGATCCAGCCCAAGACCCTTTCTATGCCAAAGGACTCAATGGTTTCCCCACTTTTATTCATCATTTATATAAGGCCCTGAGGAGGAATACAACAGCACAGGGTCCGAGACCATCAATACATGGATAATACCCAGTTTTACATCTTGGCTCCAGGCTGATGCTGTGGAGATCCTGTCCCATTGCCTGAAGACTGTAAGGATCTGGATGTGGAGGAACAAGCTTAGGCTTAACCATGGCAAGACCAAATGGCTTTGGATTCAAGGACCTGCCAATCACAATAATTTACCATCCTTATTTCTCAACAGGGTGGCATTGCCCCAGACTGAACTGGCATGTAATTTCCTGCTGAATGTATCTCCCCTTGGTGAGGTACAGGACAGGGATGGGATGGCAGGCCTTATCTGTGATAGCCCTCACTGTGGAAAACCCTGCGCAAGAAGTATATGCAGCCCCATGTCATTGCAATTCTGTAAACAAGTTAAATATGTTTTATTTCAACAGGCCTTCAGCTCAGATTGATTGATTACATGGTTATATCATGTTTTGGTTTTGAGTTTGATTTTTCAATATTGACATGTTTTTATTATTTTCTTTTGTGTTGATGTTATACCCCATCTAGAATCCTTTGAGATTGATAGAGGTTATAAATAAGGTAAAATAAATAAAATACATTAGACATTTTATAAATAACTAAAAATAGTTTTAATCCTGATTTGAACATGATGTACTTTAAACATTAGAGAGAATATTTGTAAATGTTAAGTGTAACTTCTAAAGTATGTTTTACTTAATATGCTTTATAAGATGAAAATTAAAACAGACTACGCACCCTTCCCTATTAAAAAGCTACCTAAAATGATCATACCCTCAACTGCAGATGGTTGTCTACTTGCTTGTTGCTGTTTCCAATAATGTTCTACGTTAGGATGCATAATCTACAGCCCTCCAATGACTTCTGGAGCCCTTCCTTCTGACAAGTTGTTATAAAATGGTAATTTTTAATAAGATCGTTGGGAAAATTAATCAATACATGAGAAATAAAATTAATTGTATATAATTATTTTAATTAATAATATATAATTATGTACTGAAATCAAGTCAAACCTAGTATTGTGTCCTGGTCCTACTTTTAAAATACTGCCCCAGCCTGCCACGAAAAAACTAAATCTGGGCCTTGATGCCACAGAAGGCTGCAGTCCAAAGGTTGTGAAAAGTTAGCTAACAACTCTCACAATCCTTTGCTGGCTAGGCCTAATAGGAAACATCTGAGGATACCTGGCTGCCTATTCCTGCAGTAAGGTGAAAAATCTTTTCAACCTAAAGGTGGGATCAGCAACATATTTTGATGACTCTCAGCTTTGGACACAATGTTCTTCCATTCCTTAGGTAACCACTGGGGTTGGAAACTGAATCCAGGCCAAGGGCCAGATTATTCGCACCCTATGCCCCCAGCCAACCATATAAGATAAGGAGGCAGGAATTTTCAAAGGAATTTCTGGTGTATTGTATGTATAAAAGATTTTCATGACTGCCCATCTTAAGCACAACTCTGGGCAGCTCACAGGAACAATAAAACCACAAAATCATAAAAACCATTAAAAAAAACCTGGTGCCTCAGTCATCCTCCTGGGATACCCCAACAAGCAAATCCAGACACCTTCACTCTACCTCAGTAACTGGGTAAAAAGCCAGGTCTTGATGGCCTTCCAGAGGGTGGGGGCCTCTGGATCACTGCGGGGAGGGTGTTCCACAAGGTAGGGGCAGCCACAGAAAAGGCACACTTCTGAGGTTCCACTAAGTGGCAACATTTCAGAGAAGGGACCTGGAGTGTGTCTACCCTATCCAATCTTGTAGGATGAGCAAATACTCTCAGAGAGAGGCAGTCCTGCAAATAACCTGGTCCCATGCCATGCAAGGCTTTAGAGACGATAACAAGCACCCTGAAGGAAACTGGGAGCTAGTGCAGCTCACACAACAGAGGTGTAACATGGGTGGACCTAGAAGTGTCCAGCACTGTGTGGCTGCTGTACTTTGGACCAGTTGTAGATTCTGAGTAGCCTTCAAGAGCAGCCCCACATAGAGTGCACTGCAGTAATCCAAATGGGAAGTGACCAAGGTGTGAATGACCGTGAGCAGGTGTTCAGCCCTCTGTTGTCCTCTGACTGTCATTCTTTTATCATTACTTGTTCTTTTTTTCATTCGCTGCAGGAAGAAGCGGGATGGGATAGGGAGACCTTCCTGACTATTGGTTAAAAATAAAGCACACTAGCCCTGCTCTGTCCTCATTACACTGAGCAGAGCCCTGGATGTTCATCCTAAAGTCTTCTGCCGACAGAATCATTTGGCAAGACTACAAAAACAGTGACACAAGAAATAAAATGAGTACATGACAAGATCAAGCTTACTCAATAAGCTCAAACTTTCCTTTAAAAAAATCAAAAGGAACATTTAAATATCCTAAGACCAGTTATGTAATTCATGTATTAAGACAAAGCAAAACATATTCTTTTTTTTTTTTACTCTCTCCAAGATAAAGAACAAGGTGACAGTGCTCCTTCTCTAATCTCTATCCACAAAATTTATGGATATGTCCTTCACACTTGTAAAAACAATTTGGCAAGACCAAGGATTAAGTTAATGCTAAAATAAGCATATTTCCTAGTAGTAGTAGTACAGAGTGCAGCATCGAGTATCCTTTTCCTGGAAAAATGTGAAAACAGATTATTTAAATGAGAAGAATGAATATATTTAATTCATCCATCTGCTTGTGAGATATCATGCAAGTATCCATAGGCCTACCAACAGGGTTGTTGTTGTGGGAAAAACAGGAGGAGGAAGGAGTATTAGGTATGTTCCCCACCTTGAGTTATTTATAAAAATAATAAAGGGATTTTAAAAATCTAAAAAAAACCCCACACCACAGACATATGTCACAAACCAGAGCAGTTTTATTATACAAACATAGTTCTAACAGCAAAATATTTTCAGATGGATTTATGGAGGAGGAAGGCAAAAGTATTAGCTTACATAGATAAAAGGCATCAAATCTTAAATGTCTTTCACTGAAATACTTAACATAATTTTAACAGCATTGAAATTACAACCAACTTATGTCTATCAGTCAACAAAATAATTTCCCCCTTCCTTCTGTAACCCTTGTGTCACATTCCCATGCTGCTCACTTGGTATCCCAAATGCCTAAAGCAAGGGTGGGAGACCCAACCAAGATATCCTACTTCTTGTTCTGCTAAGGGATGCCTTCCGTTATTCTGGAATTAACAACAGGATACACTTAAGCACTGAAAAAAAATTAAACTATGAAAAAGGAATATAGACGAGCAAAGCTATTTGCCCATCTGCATTAAATTGTTGTTTATTCGTTTAGTCGCTTCCGACTCTTCGTGACTTCATGGACCAGCCCACGCCAGAGCTTCCTGTCGGTCGTCAACACCCCCAGCTCCCCCAGGGACGAGTCCGTCACCTCTAGAATATCATCCATCCATCTTGCCCTTGGTCGGCCCCTCTTCCTTTTGCCTTCCACTCTCCCTAGCATCAGCATCTTCTCCAGGGTGTCCTGTCTTCTCATGATGTGGCCAAAGTATTTCAGTTTTGCCTTTAATATCATTCCCTCAAGTGAGCAGTCTGGCTTTATTTCCTGGAGGATGGACTGGTTGGATCTTCTTGCAGTCCAAGGCACTCTCAGAATTTTCCTCCAACACCACAGTTCAAAAGCATCGATCTTCCTTCGCTCAGCCTTCCTTATGGTCCAGCTCTCGCAGCCATATGTTACTACAGGGAACACCATTGCTTTAACTATGCGGGCCTTTGTTGTCAGTGTGATGTCTCTGCTCTTAACTATTTCATCGAGATTTGTCATTGCTCTTCTCCCAAGGATTAAGCGTCTTCTGATTTCCTGACTGCAGTCAGCATCTGCAGTAATCTTTGCACCTAGGAATACAAAGTCTTTCACTGCTTCTACATTTTCTCCCTCTATTTGCCAGTTATCAATCAAGCTGGTTGCCATAATCTTGGTTTTTTTGAGGTTTAGCTGCAAACCAGCTTTTGCACTTTCTCTGCATTAAATTACAACACTTAAAATAAAAAGTAACAGGGCAATCCAAATGTTCTTCTACAATGCAATGTATTGGGGTGTCTGTGATCAGAGCCACTTAGCATATTAAAAGAGCAGTAAGAGTTTACTCTGTGGATAATCTGTGAGAATTTTTTAATTTTATGTACGCTTAATATTTACTTATTTATTTATTTATCCCCTGCCCATCTCCTCCCATCGAGGGACTCTGGGCAGTTTACAATAATCGATTAAAACAACAACCATACATTATAAATAGAACATACAAATATAAAATTACTCTAATAAATAAATATAAATAAGGGTAAAAAAGTAAAAAAGTCCAAGTGGCAGAAGAATCTGATGCAGTCCATATGTGGACTGTGGTCTAAGATAGCAGTCATCCCCACGTAGATCTATTCCCCATTCCACCCCAAGCAAGGTGGCAGAGCCAGGTTTCCAGACTCCGCCGGAAGGCCAGGAGCAATGGGGCCAGCATGCTCCACAGGATGGGAACTACTGCAGAGAAGGCCTGCTTCCTGGACCCCGCCAAACAGAATTCTCTTACTGGCGGGGTCCGCAGCATGCCCTCTCTACATGATTGGGTGGGACGCGCTGCTGTAATGGGGAAGAGACGGTCCCTCAGGTAGCCCGGCCCCATGCCATGTAGGGCTTTAAAGGTGATAATCAACACCTTGAATTGGACCCGGAAGCAAACTGGTACCCAATGCAGCTTGCACAGCAGCGGTGTTGCAGCAGCGGTGTTACATGTGCCCTTCTAGGGGCAGCAAAAACCGCCCGCGTGGCTGCATTCTAGACCAGCTGAAGCTTCTGGATATTTTTCAAGCATAGACCCATGTAGAGTGCATTGCAACAGTCTATATGAGAGATAACAGGGGCATGAGTGACTGTTCAAAAGGCCTCCCGATCCAGGAAGGGGCGTAACTGGTGCACCACACATAGCTGCACAAAGACTCTCCTGGCCATGGCTGCCACCTGCTCTTTGAGCAGGAGCCATGAGTCCAGGAGGACCCCCAGACTGCGCACCGGGTCTGTCTGTGGCAGTGGAACCTCATCCAGAACCAAAGATGACAATGTCCCAGATACGGAAGAACCATTAACCCACAGCCACTCCATCTTACCAGGGTTCAGTTGAAGCCCGTTGTTCCCCATCCAGACCCCTACAGCCCCCAGACACCGCGAGAGGGCAGTCACAGCATCACTTACCTTACCGGGGATGGAGATATACAATTAAGTATCATCAGCACATTGATGATACCTCATCCCGTGGTGACAGATGATCTCACCCAGTGGTTTCACGTAGATGTTGAAAAGGAGCGGAGACAGTACTGAACCCTGTGGCACCCCACAAAGAAGGGGCCAAGGGTCGGACCTCTCGCTCCCTATCACCACCGATTGGGATCGGCCCTGGAGGAAGGAGATGAACCAGTGTAAAACCATGCCGCCCACCCCCAACTCCCTGAGCTGCCCCAAAAGGAAACCATGGTTGATGATATCGAAAGCCACTGAGAGATCAAGAGTGAGGATAGATGCACTGCCACCATCCCACTCCCGCCATAGATCATCCATAAGTGTGACCAATGCCATTTCTGTCCCATAACTAGGCCTGAAACTTGACTGAAAGGGATCTAGATAATCTGTTTCCTCCAGGACTCTATGGAGCTGCAAAGCCACCACTCTCTCAACCACTTTCCCCAAAAAGGGGAGGTGGGAGACTGGACGAAAATTGTCCAGAACAGTAGGGTCCAGTGATGGCTTCTTGAGGAGCGGGTGTCCCAACGCCTCTTTAAAGGCAGCCAGAAACACTCCCTCCCCCAAAGATGTATTAACCATCACCTGGACCTAACCACATGTCACCTCCTGGGCTGCTTTTACCAGCCAGAGAGGCATGGGTCTAAATAACATGGGGTGGCATTTACTGTCTGTAGGATCCTATCCACTTCCTCATGTACAACAGGATCAAACTGTTCCCAGATAACTGGGAAAGCACGTTCCCCTGGTACCTCTCCAAACCATGACTCACACCTGGAGTCTAACTTGGAGCAGATCCGAGCGATTTTGTCTTGCAGTTGCTCAGCAAATTCCTCTGCATGGCCCTGTTGGTGGGTCACCTTCCCCAGAAGGGATTGAGTGATCTTAAACAGGGCCGTCGGGCAGCATTCTGCGGACCCAATGAGGGAGAAGTACTGATGCTTCGCCGCTTTTATCGTCACAAGGTAAGCCTTAATAGTGGCTCTAACCTGTGTTCAGTCAAATTCGGTCTTTGTCTTCCTCCAGCAGCACTCTAGGCATCTCTTAACCCTTTTCAGAACCCTCAACTCCTCTGTAAACCACGGGGAGTGCCAGGTTCAATGGGACAAGAGAGGCTGCACAGGCGTGATCCTGCCCAAGGCCCCAGCCACCTCCCTATTCCAGGTTAGGGCCTCTGCTGGACCGTGCAGGAGATCCTCGGGTATAACCCCCAGTTCCCTCTGAAACCCTACTGGGTCCATCAGTCACCAGGGGTGGACCAATCAATGGGTCCTGCCTCCCTGCAGAGGAGGGTGGCATAAGAGAATCTCAGGGCCATCAGGGCGTGATCTGACCATCACAATAGGGACAGCTGTAACTTTCCCTTCAGATCACATTGCCACTGCTCTGACAAGAAAACCAAGTCTGGGTTGAAGCCACTGTCTCGAGTCGGATCCTGAACTATCTGGGACAGGCCCATGGCTGCCATGGTAGCCATGAACTCCTGAGCCACCTCCGAGGACCTCCCCAGGGATGGCAGGTTGAAATCCCCCAGAACCATAAGCCTAGGGAACTCCACCGCCAGCCACAAGATGGCATCAAGCAGCTCAGGCAGGGAGGTTGCTACGTAGCAGGGAGGCTGGTACAGTAGCAACACTCCCAACTATTCTTGGGAACCCAACTTGAAGAACAGGGTCTCAGAACCGGCCACATGTGGAGCAGCGCCCCTGAAGGCCACCAGACTCCCGGATGACAACTGCCACCCCTCCTCCCCTGCCCTGCGATCTTGGCTAGTGCCATACTGTAAACCCCACCAGGCACATTTCCAAAAGGGGCACCTCCCCTTTGGGGCCCAGCCAGGTCTCGGTAATACATGCCAGTCTGCCCCCTCCTCAGGGATCAAATCACGTATGGGGGGGGGGGCTTTGTTATTAACTGACCTAGTGTTGAAAAGCAACAGCTGGAGACCAGGGCCCCTATGGATCTGCTGACCAGGGCCTGGGTCTGAGCACAGAGGGTCAGAACACGCCACCAGTAACAAACACCGGGGTCATCTTCCCCAAAGATGGCCTGCCCTCCGGCTCCCGCCATAACATTCCCTACCTGTCACCACCTCACTAATGTGCCCCGCCCTACAGCCCCCAGTGATTCCTAATCCATTAGCCCCCACTCTTGGACCTCTGGAGTCTCTGGCTCGAATTGGGCTCCCTCCATCCATTCATACATCTTTACTCACAGTCAACAGGGCAATGGTACGCCCTCCAGCGTACCAGCTCTTGCTCTCGGCGATGTCAGAGCCCAACCATCACCAGCCCATTCACTATGCCCCCCTCCAACTCTCTTACTGCTCAACTGGGAGGGGGGTACTCATTCATTCTCACCCACCCCGTCTCTCACTCAGGAGGTGGGTGCTCTTTTATACAATCACCCACTCCCAGACTCCCCCCCCCATCGTCTCTCACTCTGGGGAAGTGTCTTTCACTCACTCTGGAGAGGCCCTAACAGCTTCCTGCCGTCTCGAGGCGGTTGGGAGGGGATGGGCAGGTTCTTATTCCCAAACTCCTCACCAGCAAGGTCTGCTACACCGAGGCCAACAGTCAGTCTGCTTTACTGGGGGCCAATTCCATCCCCCAGGCCTGTAGTATCGATAGCCTAATCCCCCTAGGCCAGTCCACTGATCCACCACGCTGCCGGTTTGCTGCGCCTCCAAACATCTGTCGCGGCCCGAAACCCCACATCAAGGCTCGCCAAGCTCTGCACCACCAGAGTTCACGTCACTGGCCAAAAAGGGGTCAAGAGATAGCCCCCAAAAAATCCAGGCCCACAAACTGATGCTACCCCAGGTCACACACCAAGGCTCCCCATGTGGCCGAGTTCCTCCGGAGGCTGTTGCACTGTCAGCTGGTCCACTGCTGGGCTGCCAGCCTGGTCCGCTGCCGGGCTGCTGGCCCGGCCTGGTGCCAGTCCTGTCTGCCACCGCTGCTGCTACCACACCACTGGTCTGCCATCCATTCCCTGGGGCTTGCCGCCCGCCAAGGGCCCAACCAAGCTCGCTGCACTCCGCTGCTCCATTCCACTCCATTCTGGAGGCTGCACACAACCCCCGGCCCATGAGGTACCAGGGCGGGCCCCCTTGAATCCTCTCCAAAACCCCACGATTAACCAGTGGGGCTGGGAGGTGGGAGGGGGGTCAGAAATGCAGAAAAAATAAGCATCTCCCCCAGAGCAAAGGCTTGCATCTGCTCTCAGTCACCATCTTAGAATCTTTCCCTCTTATGACAACCCTCTTTGGAATATTGTATTTCCAAAAATTGTTTCAAATTTCCATTAATTTGTTTGTATTAGAAAGTATGGGATTTTATTCTGTTCCTTTTTCTTTTACATGAGATTCCAAGTTTGTACTGTGACTATGCAACGCTGAAGAAACAAAACACTGCTTGCTCTACAGAATTTTCTTAATTTGTTTTAAGACCATGGGAAAACAACGTAGGAATCTTTTATTTGAAACTCAGCATCTTTTTACAAATCAGTAATTTACAGTAAAAACCTTAATAAGTTAGCCATCTGAAATTACATAAATTGCCATCGTTAAGCAAATCACTATGGGTCATTAAGCAAGGATGTCACATGGTTTCCATCTGCGACCTCCTGCCAGCTTCCCCATTGACTCTCTTGTTGGAAGCTAGCAAAGAAGTCACTTCCGTAGTGAGATGGGCGGCGTATAAATTGAAAGACAGACAGACAGATGCAAATGGTGATCATGTGATCATGGGACACTGTGACATCATAATTGTGAGCCAGGCACCAAGCACATGGATTGCGATCATGTGACTGAGGGGATGCTGTGACTGTTGTTAAGTGTGAGGACTGGTTGTAAGTACCACTCATTCAGCACCATTGTAAGTTTGAACGGTCACTGAATGAATGGTCGATAAGCAAGAACCACCTGTAGTACATAAAGACACAATGCATCTTACACCAGTTGATTTGGTATATACAGCATATCATCAACACTATTTAGCCATTATTGAAATAAAAATGTCCCAGAGTTCAAGATAAAAGCAAATTATCTAAAAAAAAAAAAAGCTTTTAGAAATTGAAGTATGAAGGCTCACTAAAACTCATAGTCATACACATGAGCAGACATATGTGTTGAACTATAAACACTGGACACCAAAGTATACAGATATTAGCACTACTCTAATTGCAAATGTTATAAATAAGAGTTCAGTCTTACCACAGAAAAGCTACTTTCCCAGAAGGAAAACTGAAAGTTCCTGTCAAATGAACTAAGGAACCATCCAAACCAGGAAGTCCTGAAAGCCCATACTGTCATGCAAGACAGGAACCAAGATTTACACTCAAAAAGCAGTTTTTGTAGATTTATGATGTTTTCACACTGGAGATGCAGCACAGAAAAAAATATGACATATTACTAGCACAATACTACTATTGTACAGTATTACAAAGTTCTGTGCAACAATCTCTTCTATGACTAGCTTTCCCTGATCCAATGCTTCCAGCTACGTTAATGACTGCAACTATTTATTTATTTATTTCTCACATTTCTTCACCACCCATCTTGCCAAGCAACTCAGCCAGAATTCTGGATAAAGGGATGAAGTTGGGAAGCAGTGTTTCCCATGTCAGAAAATGCTGTAAATTCTTTGTTCTGCAGCAGGCAATCAGCTGTTTGAAGTTAAAGCCTTCATTCTTGCCTGTAATAAAGATTCTAATCTACTAAGCTGTGTCTGAGAATCTTCTCCCAAGTCCAGCAAGTGCAGAATAGGGTGTTAAGTGTCCAGAGAGCTATGAGTTATTGCTGTGTCTGATGTGATGCCTGACACTGGAGAATTCCAGGAGTTGGGGACTTGTACATCTGGAGGGCTCAAGTTGGCTGTAACAGTAGCCATGGTAGCCCCAATTTGCATAAGCATTATTATTATTAATCTATTATATGTCAGTTTATGAAATCTGCAGCCTTATTCTCAGCAACTACAACTGTTAGCATATTATTTTTTAACAAACTATGGTAGAAGAGATGCAGGCCTTTGCACTTCTTTTGTGGAAGTTTGTTTAAACCTAATATGCACTTAACTTATGAGTTGGACCACAAGTTTGGAGAAATTCCAAGGACAAGTATACAAGTAGCCACCCAGAGTCATTGAGAGTTGGGCAGCATGCATGTTCAAATAATAATAATAATAATAATAATAATAATAATAATAATAATAATAATAATAATAGATCAAATGGGTTCTTATTCTTTCCAGTAATCCCAAGAATGCCACTGACTGACTTCAAAACACAAAAGCAGGGCTTATTAGGTCTGCAGTTTAGTCCACAGAGGGCTTTTAGTCACCTGCTCATGATAGCTATATTGAAAAAAGCGAAGATATGTAAGACCTATTATTCTATAGATCTGTAACAGAAAAGGAGCATTTGAAAGCAGGAAAATAGTATTCATTTGTAACATAAACCTGTTCCATAACTATGTGCTGCTACTCTACAATCAAAAGAAATAGTATCATCTATTTTCATAAGAAAACAAAAATTTAAACCAGCAGTTTATTACGGGTTTATGCCTAGACATTTTTTAAAGCTTGCTACGTTTTATAAATAAAATATTTTGTAAACTCTGAGAAAGTTGGGATTTTAATCACACAGAATGAAATCTATTAACTAATTTATGTCACTGCTACATTTTTGGTAATGCATACAACTCCAACGTTCTTTAAAAAAGGAATCTTAGTACCTAGCTTTTTAAAATGCATTATGTGATGTGTGACTCTTTATTATGACATCAAAGAAAGAACACAACTTAGTCATGCTCAATATAGAGCTCAATGAATTTGGCGAACTACATCTCTCAAAATGTCTCAACAGTTTGGTCAAAAGTCATGCAGGATTAATATAATGCGAATTGTAGGGCAGAACATATGGTTCTACATTGGCAAGTTCTACTAGAGTAGTCCATGATCCAATAACAGGATCACAGACAAATCCTTCCAATTGTTATTTGGGATGGAGATACAGTAGGTACAAATATAACATTAGAAAAAAAGCAAGGAGACCTGCTGCCACTCAAGTAAAACGATCAGTTTGATCCTGCCAAGTATAGCCCCTTAACTGACTATAATAAAATATTCCATGGACTGCAGAATATGCAGGTATAGTGGTGAAAGTTTATGAACCCTTTAATACTGTCTGTAATCCTGCAGTTCTGTGACCTATGATGTGATCAGAGCTTCAAATCCTATTAATACAGGTATTCTGTTTAAACAAGCACCACGCAAAACAATGTACGGTACTGCATCATGCCTTATTGAACACACCGAGCCAACATTCATTGTCTTTCTTGTGAAAAGTATGCAAAGCTTATTTGGTAACTAGTGGCACCTCCTTTAGCAACAATGATATTTCCTGTACCTGTTGATGAATCCAACACACTGGCTCGGAAGCATTTTGGCTGATTTCTCTTTATAGAATTGCTTCAACTCACTGATATTCTTACGTTAATTGCTTGCTTCACGTCATACAAACATTCCAAATGGGTTAAGGTCAGAGCTTTGACTATAAAGCATGGATTTTCTTCTTTCTTCTGCTGTATATCTACCTGTCTGTTTAGGGTCACTGTTATGCTGCATAATAATGTTTGCTCATTTAATGTTCAAGTCACAGACAGATACCTTAACGTTGTCCTATAGAATTTGCTGGTACAATCCAAAATCCATCATTTCCTCAGCGACTGTGACCTGTCCAGGTCCTTAGGCTACAAAGTAGCCCCAGTTGTGATACCCCCAACCCTATGTAGTGTTTTATTTTCTCTAAACATAACTGAGTCCATGGGGTAAAAAGCTGAGGTCTCAAACTGGGAAAGGAGGTTTCTCATATTTAGAGAAAATAAAACACTGCATTCCAACAAAATAACCTAATTCCAACCACGAAACACAGGGTTCAACGGCAATGGAGATAAAAATACAGAGCTGTTCAAAACACAAACAGCATCTGAAAAGAAGCTCCAAAAGAAAAATATGCAAGATAGGATAAGGCTCTGAGCAGATCACAAGATGCTACTAATATAGAAGCAACTCTGATGTGAAGAGGTGCTAATCTGAACAAAACACACAAGGGCTGTGTTTGTATGAAGACAGTAAATTAAACTCAAAAGCACACAATCAAATTAAAAGTAATCTTACACAATATACCTAGCTGAAAGTTTTTACTTATTATTTCAAGAACAGACATTTTTTCCTGAAACAGATTTCCTGCTGTCTCAATTCTTCCTGGACTGCCCTTCTGATTCCTGAGGATTCCAGTCAGTTAATTCTGAGGGTGTTGGGGAGATGGAAAATACATTTCTCTTCTCAGTCTTGATTCCCAACTTCTGCTTGTTTTAAAAAGACAACACACTGTTTTTCTTTCTAGAATAAAAGTAGGGTTTTGGTGATTTATGTGACCCAGGGCGTGAAACTGTTCCTTATGCAGGTGTAAATTCCATTCCATATATGTGTGAATGCATGGTGAAACTCACTCACATCTGGCTGGCAATGAATTTGGAGTGGGAGCTTGCTTGCCCATTCACTATAATGACATTTCTCATTAATGCCAAAAAAATTCACTTTCAACTCAACTGGGGCAGACCATTGCTCCACTAGCTTGATGGATCATCCATATAATCTTTGGCAAACTGGAATGTGGACTAATTGTTTCCCCCTTGATATCCTTGATGCATACTCTTACTCTGTGTTTCTGATACAGTGGACTCACGAACCCTGATATAGACAATGCAAAAGTAGCTAGCAGATCCTTTCCAATCTCCCAAACTCTTGTATACCTTGCTACAAGAATAATTTTTGTTGGACAACCTCACTGGAAACAGTAACATGATGTTAAGTTTTCTTCATGTATACAGAAGCCTGACTGTGGATTGATGGAAGCCAAAGTCTTTGGCAATAGTTTTATAGCCCCTTTCAGCCTCATGAGCATCAACAACCCTTCTTCTAGAGTCTCTAGCAATCTCTTTTGACTTGGGTATGATTTACTTCCACATGCCTGTGTTGTAAAGATCAAGGCATCAGACATGCCTTTTCCAGCAAAGACAGTGAACATTGATCAATGTGTGTAGTGGTTTGTTCAGAGCCTGAGAAAATTCAGGAGATGATTTTGAAAACAACAACCTATATATTCAATTATTTGAGAAGAGAGCAGCCATCTCATTAGTTCTCAAGAAGGGCACTAGAAAAACATTGAGAAAGCCTCTCTCCCAATAAACTGAAAAATAATTTGGGTTTTAAGGTGAAAGTAATCCAGCTGTTGAGATATCTGGAACCTTATCACTGTCGTGTTCACTGTTTCAATGTGCACTGTACATCGTAACGTTTCACATGCCATGGTGCTGACGCGCGTTTCTGTTTGGGAGGGAGCTGCTGTGAAACCTTGTACCAAGCTCTGTATCTATGTTCATTACAATGGAATGTGTTTGGGTTATGTGCTCTGTTCAAGGACTTTTCCCGCAGACCATCAGAAGCCGTTAGGAGCACCTGGGATTGTGAGCTTGGGAAGATTCTACGGGGGGAGGGATCTCATTTACACCAAGGGTTTTTAGTTTGCATTTGGCGTGCTTTTTTCATTCTCAGCTTTCTTTGTGATCCTGCATACTATTCTTTAATAAATCAGATATCTTTGGGATCCTGCTCATGAGTCTGATGGTGTTCTAGAATAGGCAACCATTACATAAAGCTGAGAATGACCAAAGTTGTACCGTTAGTTCCTACCAAGATTAGTTTCTTGTGAGGGAAAATAGGTAACGATGGCCGAGTCCAAGCTCACGACTGGGAGACTTGAGGAACTGACTGGCTTGATGCCTGAGTCAACGGTCAAGAGCGGAGAACTGAGCCTCACCCCAGAACCTTCAGGTTTCCGGCAGGATTCGAGTTCCAGCCCTGGGGTGGAGGAATCTGATGATGGGAGAGAACCAGAGCAACCGGCACCCAGCGAATCGCCCGCACAGTTGATCACCTGGGATGAAATGGGAGAACCCCAGCCAGGGACATCCCAGGCGTCCCGGAAGTATCGGTTTCCGCTGACCCCAAACGTAGAATCTACCACGGTATCAACAGGGAGACAGCCTAACATGCGAGGGAGGGAGGAATCTCAAACCCCTGAAAGGCTAAGAGTGGTGGAGGCCAAAATAGAATCGATGGAGTACATACTAAGAAACCTGTCTCTATCATGGGGGTGGGGCAGCCGAGGCATGAAGGAGATTCCAGCTCCACACAATCATCCTCCATCCCCCCACCCAGACCGCCGGTGGAGCGGGGCCGGAGACGGCGCCAGGATGAATCTCCACCACACAGGGCTCGACCACCAGTGTCCCCACCCCGAGGGGGGAGAATTACTGTAACCTGGGGCCCAACCACTCAAGCAGCCGCTGATTCAGCTCCAACAGGAGTGGGGGTGAAAAACTTTTCTGTCAAGTTTGATGGGGATCCAACCAAGTTATCTTTCTTTCTCACTAATGCTAAAAGTTACATGAGGCAGTTTGGAGCATACTTCCCTTCCGAAGAGGCTAAAATAACTGCCATTGCCACCAAGTTGAAGGGACGAGCGGCTGACTGGTATGTTCAATTAAGTGAGGCTGACTCCCCTGAGCTTGAGTATTTTGAGGACTTCATGTGGGCGTTAAAGCTGCATTTTGAGGATCCTCTAGCCAAGGCAAGAGCTAAAAAGGCACTGAAGGATCTTACCCAGGGCCAACTGTCTGTAGCTGATTACACCCTGGAGTTTAAGGCTTTAGCTGGGAAAATCCCCAACTGGTCTCAGTCAACCTTAATAGAACGGTTTAAAGAGGGACTCAACCGGGACGTCCTGCAGTGGGCGTTGTGTAGAGACAACCCAGAGACATTATATGAATGGATCTGTCTGGCCGGCAAGGCTGAGCACACCCAGCATACCTTCATGCAAACCAAACGACCTGAAAAACAACCAGCCACCATGAGGGGACCCCGAAGTGCTGCAACTGCTACCTGGCCAGGCTACAGAGCCTGGGAAGAGGAGAGAGATCGGCGGTATGAGAGGGGTCAGTGTCTACGATGCGGAAAGGAAGGGCATCAAGCAGCTGATTGCCCAAAAGCCAAGGCTGGAGATCGAGCAGGCAAGCTGCCGGCCAAATCGCCACCCCCCTCGCGGCGGATGACAGCAGCCAAGGGGGCAGCCGATGCTGAGGAAGTATTCTACTTCTCGGGAGAGGCTGAAGATGACTCTAAGGAGCCGGCGGGAAATGCCAGCCACCTGCCATGAAGAGCGCCTGCGGGCAGGTGGAGGAGGATGGGTGCGAGGATGCTATGGTGAGTGCTGTCCCACTTTAGCAGTAAAAGTGAAATTGGGCTCCCGCACAAAGACTACAGAGGCTTTAGTTGACTCTGGGTGTTCCAGGTGTCTGATTCACCCTGATCTGGTTGCTGCTTTGGACCTGCCTAGCTTCCCCCTCCAGCAGCCTTTGATCTTCACACAGTTGGATGGTTCAATGGCGGGGGGGCGGGGCAGCAACCCATTTCACTGGAACTGTCGCAATGCAAATGGGCAGCCACCGTGAGACTTTAAAATTTGTAGTGGCACCTGTTGGCAGCCGCTTGGTAATTCTGGGGATTCCCTGGTTGATCTATCAAAGCCCACATATAAATTGGGAACACAGAACTCTGACTTTTAAGGATGGGTTTTACCAAGCCCCTACCACGGAGAGAGCTTCAAGTGCGGGGGTTGGAAGGGCTGCAATGGCCACGCCGCGCACTAGTTTGGCATGTTTAGAAGGCTTGCCCGATCAATACCAAGACTTTGCAGATGTCTTTGGGGAAATGGAAGCAGATCAGCTACCCCCCCCATTGGAAAACTGATTGTGCAACAGAGTTGGTTCCCAACGCTCAATTGCCCAAGCCAAAAATTTATCCAATGACTCAGAAGGAACTTGAGGCATTACGGGACTTTATTGACAAAAATCTGTCAAGGGGGTTTATTGAACCTGCAAATTCCCCAGTTGGGGCACCTGTGCTCTTCTGGGAAAAGAAAGATGGCACGCTTCAACTCTGTACGGACTATCAGGGGTTAAATTCCATCTCAGTTTGCAACAAATACCCTCTGCCGCTCATGAAGGACATGTTAGCTCACTTGTCTAAGGGCAAGATTTTCTCCAAGCTCGATCTTCATGAAGCCTATTTCCGCATCCGCATACGAGCTGGAGATGAGTGGAAAACCGCTTTTAATTGTCCACTGGGTTCATTTCAGTACGAAGTCCTCCCTTTTGGGTTGGCAGGGGCACCCGGAGTCTTCATGCAATTGATTAATGAAGTATTACATGATCATTTGTTTAAAGGGGTCCTGGTTTATTTAGATAATGTTCTCATTTACACTGAAACCGAGGAGGAACACGAACGCCTTCTCAAACAGGTGTCAAGTAAGCTTAGAGATGCCAAGCTTTATGCCAAGCTTTCCAAATGTGAGTCTCACAAGACCCAACTTGACTATCTAGGCTATAGGGTATCTGACAAGGGCATTGAAATGGACCCTGCAAAAATTCAGGCGATTTTAAGTTGGGAACATCCCCGCACCCGGAGGCAATTGCAAAGTTTCCTACGGTTCAGTAATTACTATCGCCAATTTATCCAGGGGTTCGCTGAGATTGCTTTGCCCCCTACTGATTTACTCCGTACCAAGGGTTTGGGGGAGACACGCAAAGTAAAAAACCCTGGGGCAGTGCTGAATTGGACGCCTAAATGCCAGGCAGCATTCAAGAAGTTAAAAACCCTCTTCACTGCTGAGCCTATTTTACAGCACCCCAATCCTGAACACCCCTTTGTGGTCCAAGTTGATGCTTCTGACTCCTCAGTTGGGGCTATATTGTTACAGAGAGATCCTGAAAGTCACTTGAAACCCTGCGCTTATTTGTCCAGAAAATTTTCTGAAACTGAACGCTGGTGGCATGTTTGGGAAAAAGAGGCGTTTGCTGTAAAAGCCGCTTTGGAAGCCTGGCATCACCTCCTGGAAGGCGCTAAATGCCCTTTCGAGGTTTGGACTGATCACAGGAATTTGGAAGCCCTCCACACACCCCGGCGTCTCAGTCCTAAACAAATTCGCTGGGCTCAATTTTTCAGTCGCTTTAACTTCCAGTTAAAATTTATTCTGGGAAAGAAAAACTTTCTGGCCGATGCTTTGTCACGTTTACCTCAGGACCTTGACCATGTGGCAGATACAGTTGGGACTGTTCTCACTGAACCACAACTGGGCTTGGTTGCCGTCACTTGGAGCCAGACCCGTGCGCAGGCAACCCCGCCCCCAGCCCGTCTGGGAAGCGGAAAGTGCAAGTTCCCTGTCAGTTACAGAAGGACTTTCTCCAGGCACTGAAATCTGACACTTGGTTGCTAGCTAATAGAGACAATGTTTCTTTTGAAAACAGTCTGACATGGGTGGAACACCGCCTTTATGTGCCTGAAACTTTAAGAGCTGATGTTTTGCAGTGTTCCCATGATGATAAACTTGCTGGACACTTTGGTTTTGTCAAAACCTTGCATTTGGTTCGCCGTCAATTTTGGTGGCCAACCTTAAGGCATGATGTAAAAGACTATGTTGCTTCCTGTCCTGTTTGTGCCACGTCAAAGCGAAAAGGAGGAAAACCTCAAGGGCTTCTACAGCCAGTGGCCAGCCCATCCCGTCCCTGGGATGAGATTTCTATGGATTTTATTGTGGACCTACCTCCCAGTCAGAAGAAAACTGTCATTTGGGTTGTAAAAGATTTTTTCTCCAAACAAGCCCATTTCATTCCATTTGCATCCATCCCGTTGGCCCCGCAATTGGCCCACCTATTTCTCATCCACATCTACCGTCTCCATGGTAGCCCCTCTCGTATGGTCAGTGACCACGGGACACAGTTTACTTCCCAGTTTTGGAAATCATTTTTAAAATTGATTGGCACCAAACAGGCGCTGTCCACGTCGTCCCATCCTGAGACTGACGGATCTACTGAGATTTTGAACTCCGCCCTTGAACAATTCCTTAGAGCATACATTAACTACCATCAGGACAATTGGGTGGACTTGCTGCCTTTTGCTGAAGTGGCTTACAACAATGCTGTCCATCAGAGTACCGGGCAAACCCCTTTTTGTGTGGTTTCTGGTCATGACTTTGTTCCCATCCCTGAGCTGCCACAACCCCCTCCCCAATCCTGTTCTGACTCTGACTGGGCTGTTAAGCTTGCTGATTCCTGGCTGGTGATTCAACAGGCTTTGGCTGATGCCCAGGCTGCTTACAAGTTTCAAGTTTCTTTGCAACACGATTTCAAAATTGGGGATCAAGTATATCTATCTACCAAATTCATCAAGTCCCCACAACCCTCTAAAAAACTTGCTCCCAAGTTCATTGGTCCTTTCCTTATTGTTGGTCTTATCAATCCAGTTACTGTTAAGTTGGACCTGCCTCACAATCTGAAACGCTTGCACCCTGTTTTCCATTGCAGCCTGCTCAAGCCTGTCCATCACTCTTCCCGCTGGCATCCCCAACCTCCTCCTCCTGCTCCGATCATGCTTGACGGCCAACAGCACTTTGAAGTCAAGGAGGTCATTGATTCTCGCAAGCTTCGAGGCACCCTACAGTATCTGATCCGCTGGAAACACTTTCCTCATCCTGAATGGGTGCCTGCTTGCCACGTTAATGCTCCTGATTTAGTTAACTCTTTCCACTTGGCTTACCCTTTGAAGCCTGCCACTTAGTGTTTTCTTTCCTTTGGGGGGCAGCATGTCATGTTCACTGTTTCAATGTGCACTGTTCTTCGTAACGTTTCACATGCCATGGTGCTGACGCGCGTTTCTGTTTGGGAGGGAGCTGCTGTGAAACCTTGTACCAAGCTCTGTATCTATGTTCATTTCAATGGAATGTGTTTGGGTTATGTGCTCTGTTCAAGGACTTTTCCTGTGGACCATCAGAAACCGTTAGGAGCACCTGGGATTGTGAGCTTGGGAAGATTCTACGGGGGGAGGGATCTCATTTGTACCGAGGGTTTTTAGTTTGCATTTGGCGTGCTTTTTTCATTCTCAGCTTTCTTTGTGATCCTGCATACTATTCTTTAATAAATCAGATATCTTTGGGATCTGCTCATGAGTCTGATGGTGTTCTAGAATAGGCAACCATTACAATCACTTGCTTTTGCAATAAATCTTACTAAAAGGATTCAGTGAGAATCCTGCTTTCAGTTGAGTTGGCTATCAATAGCCTGATAATATGTTCAATACAGACATGACACAGTTGCATGTTGTTTGTTTAACCAGAATCTCTTTATCTATTAATAGAACTTAGATAAAGCTCTGATCACATTGTAGGTCACAGTACTACAGGATTATGGATAATTCTAAAGGGTTCACAAACTTTCTCTTGTCACTGTAGCAGCCTACCTTTTATATTTTACTATGATAGCATAATAAGAAGCTATTAAAGCTGCTCATCTACTAACCCCGCAGAAGTCACAGTATGTTGAAGTTCCTGTTTCTGACCACCTGCTGTAGCTAAAAGCATTGACTGAAAATAGGAACATAGTAATCAGTAGCAAGACAATAATCAAGGTGTAACAGATAATATAGTTTAGGCTATGTTTGCTGCAGAAGCATTAAAAGAACCAATTTTGTAGCAGTAGGTAGATCCTGGTGTTTCAAAATAAAAGCAAAAGAGAAGAACAGTACTGTGTTCAGAGAACATAGGAATACCTAATATGCACAATTAAAGAAAGCATAAATATCTAATATTTTAACGCTATAATTCATTATACAGCCTCGTGTGGTGCAGAGTGGTAGGCAGCAGTATTGCAGCCGAAACTCTCCCCACAACCCGAGTTCGATCCCAGTGGAAGCTGGATTCTCGGGTAGCTGGCTCAGGTCGACTCAGCCTTCCATCCTTCCGAGGTTGGTAAAATGAGTACCCCAGCTTGCTGGGGAAGGTGACAACTGGGGAAGGCAATAGCAAACCACCCCGCTATAGTCTGCCAAGAAAATGTCATGAAAGCGGTGTCCCTCCAAAGGGTCAGACATGACTTGGTGCTTGCACAGGGGACATTTCACCTTTCACCACATAATTCATTACAATAGAATTTAAGAATTCATTTAATAATGTCATAACTTTTCTTTCATGTAATAAACAAAATTAGTAGCTGTAATAAAATCAATGCATTGTCAAAATTAGCTTCTTCGTTTTTCATGTATCAGTACTGGCCTAGTTAATTTTTAGTCCCATCAGAAATAGAAATGATTCGTACTTTCAAACCATGGTCATTTTTATTACTGTCTTTTAACTGACTGTACTGTTTGTTTTTAACACTAGAGTCATTCATGAGTGGGTGGAGTTAAAAACTGAAATAACAACATAAATAAATACGTTAAGATGTAGTTGTGTGGCATGGTAATATGGTTAAGTGGGCAATCATTGTTAATAACATACTGTACTGAATTCATGCACTGCACCAAGGCATCATAGTTTAGTAACCTGGTTCACTCATAATGCAAAGCTAAAACCAAAACTATCACATCATGCTCCACTGAAATATGTGAACCTAGTCCTAAACTGAACAGGCCATATTTTGATTCTGCACATTTGTATTGATAGATTATAATTTGTACTGGATATTCATCGTTTGTAGACAACTTTGCAATTTTTAAAAAAGGACCATGATGACAACTCACCTCTGCTATATTTATTTGAATTCTTCCACTACTTTTCTACCTTATACTATGGCCTTGAAGTCAGAGTAGAAAGGAACATACAAAGCCAGGTCTGGCCATGAATATTAACAGTATGCATATGTTTTCACAACAGTGCATTAAAGCAGATGATTCTTTGCCATTGCTTTGCCTAAGCCCAAGAACCCAGTTAAGGCAGATATGGAAACAATCAATAAACTTTCTGCTTGCCCTCACAGAAAGTAATTTTCTGCCTCCAGATGATACTGCAGAAATCAACACAGGCCAATCCTAGTTAACAAAGCATATTCTTGTGATTTTCAGCCAAGCTAGCCATAAACTCTTCTATACTTCCAACTAAGAAATACAACAGTGTATTCTGGAGTCTATTAACTGAGAATGACCACTTCTGTCATAGACCAGAGATAAGTCAGTAATTTTTAAGGCAGAAAAAAATCAGATAGGTAAACAAGCCAACCCAGTCTTTCCCAACATGTAGACAGCAGCAGTACTTCACCAATTCAGATAGTCTGACACTTCACTGATCTCTGAAAAGGAACTGAAAGGCTGTGTAGGCATCATGCAGTCAGTCTAACATAAGGGTTATAAAACAATGTTATTTATTTGATGTATTTTATAAACAACAACAAGTTATTTCTACCATATTCTACCCCAACCCTCAAGAGCTTAACATTTAAATTTAATGAACCAAACAGGAAAATACGTATGTCCAAACTGTGTCTACTGACATTAACAGAATGTTTAAAAAGAACATGAAAGCACAGTATTATAGATGCTTAATACCTTTAAAACAGCAACAACCATGCAACTACACTAACTTCAATGCCAAATAATAATCCTTTCTTTTCACTGTTCCAGTCAGTTTGCTCATAAGCTACCCCCTCCCAATTTTATAAAAGGGAAGAACAGGAAGCATGAAACTCACTGGCAATCCCTCTACTTCATAATTACAGCTAGCCGTGAATGTTGCCTACTTATCAGTAGCATCCGAGGGGGGGGGGAGGAATCAAAAAAGTTAAGATGATGGTTGTGGCAGCTTAATAATAATTATTATTTATTAAATTTATATGCCGGCCGATCAACATTATGCATCAACATCAAACACATGTACAAAGAAGCAGGACTTTGATCAGACTGTTGTGACCATCCTGACTCTTGACACACAGACATACACATCCTGTGCACACTGCTGCTATGTCTCCTCCACAGTGGACGGTAGGGAAAAATATGTAGTATAGCATCATATTCCCATTAGCAGCCAAGTAAGCAGAGCAAGAGAATGTTCAAATAATAATAATATTATTATTATTTATCAAACTTGCATGCCACCCAACTCCCCATGTCCTATCACACTTTGTCTCCAACTGCACATCTGGGAGATTGAGAGATTTGTTTAAGCAATCCACACATCTCTTCTTGAGATTAATTCAGTGTCCAATATTAATAAGAGCGGTGTAAGAAATGCTGGGGTTATTATTCCTTATAATACTGTAAGAAGCTAACAACTGAATACTGATTTGCTGTAAATTAATGTGTAAACCCACAATTAGTGAGTTCATATCTAGTCAGATGATTTCCAGTTCATGCTTTTAATCACTTAGCTACTTTTCCTTTCACCCACATGCTTTTTAAAGTCATTTAAGGTCAGAAATAAAGGCAAAACTGAAATACTTTGGCCACATAATGAGAAGACAGGACACCCTGGAGAAGATGCTGATGCTAGGGAGAGTGGAAGGCAAAAGGAAGAGGGGCCGACCAAGGGCAAGATGGATGGATGATATTCTAGAGGTGACGGACTCGTCCCTGGGGGAGCTGGGGGTGTTGACGACCGACAGGAAGCTCTGGCGTGGGCTGGTCCATGAAGTCACGAAGAGTCGGAAGTGACTAAACGAATAAACAACAACAAGGTCAGAAATGTATACAGACCTAGCTAGAAGTTCCACTGAACTTAGTGGAACCGACTTATGAATAGATACATACAGGTACTCCTTGCTCAATGATGGTAATTGGGCCCTGCAACTTCATCATTAAGCAACACAGTCATAAAGCATGATGTCACATGACCGCACTGACTTAAGATGGCAGTTGCGGCAGTTCCAGTTGCCATCATTAAGCGAATCCCACGTGGTCGTTAAGCACAACGTCATGTGATTGCCATTTGTGACCTCCTGCCAGCTTCCCCATTGACTTTGCTTGTTGGAAGCTGACAGTAAAGGTGACAAATGGAGATCACATGATTCCAGGATGCTGCAACCATTGTAATTGTGAGCCAGTTGCCAAGTGCCAGAATTGTGATCACGTGACCACGGGGACACTGTGATGGCTGCAAATATGAGGACCGGTTGTAAGTCTCCTCATTCAGTGCCATCATAACTTTGAATGGTCGCGGAATGAGTGGTCATTAAGTGAGGACTACCCATATACATATAACAACTACAAAGCGCTTTAGCTTAGTTTTCACTCAAACTAAAACTGCAAGGCAGAAATAACAATTGGCAGGTGAGGATTTAACACTGGCATTTTCTTTTTAAGATGACATGTCTAGCCTGCTGTCTGGAATATTTGTATTCCAATTAGGCTTCCTGTATTCCATATTCTTCTTTCCAAAAGTTTCAGGATGGCATTAATAGGATTATTATTATTAATAGAATGGAAGGTAGAGGTCAGATGGAAAAAACTGTCCATTGTCATTTGGGAACGTCATGGCTGAGTATAGATCTGAACGCAGTTCACTTAATCCGTACATAACACTAGTCAATTAATAACAATAGCTTTTCTTAATTATCTAGAGCTTTACTTGGGTGAATAATTATACAATAAAGACAAGTCCTCTGCAGCACAGCACAGTGTATTTTTACTGCCATAAGTCATCCAATTCTTTTCTCAAAGTGATTTCACCTATTGGATATTCAAGAAGGGGGCATAAAATACTACCCTCTATTGAAAGACCATTGTCTATGAGCAAAAGTGGTTCTACTTTGAACCTGGAATGTTTAGAAATTAGGTTATACATTGCTGAAAGCAGTAAAACCGTTTAATGGGGGCAGTTTCCCGGAACTACTAGCCTCAAATTTGATCTGTATTTATTTACAAAATAATACAACTGAATATTACTGAACATATAAAAATAGCCAATTCATTCTCCTTTTATGCTTTAGCTATTTCTAGTATTAAACTCATGTTTTTTTCTTCAAAAGGGAAATACTTTTACTTTATCTACTTCTCCAACTAATTTATTTATCAGTTGGCTCTTATAATATCATTCTGAGACCTTCAGATTTATTTTCCAGCCTGAATTGTCCTGTGTACATTATGCCTACGGAGGAAAAAATGTGTTATTTTATAGTGTGGGATGGTTAACATAATATATATTACAAGTAGTTAAATGTCAAAGTATGGAAAGCAATCTCCTCGCCCTGAAACTTTTTTTAAAAAAATGACTGGGTAAATTTTATATATCCTTTATATCCCACATTTGGGGAAATTATTTTTTAAAAAACCACATCAAGCTTTATATAGAAACTTTCATCAAAAAGAAAATCAATTTCTCCTTAAAAATTTGTGTTTACATTTTAAAAAATAGTCCATCTTTGATACTGCATATTCTTCCTGATCACTAGAGCTACCTGGGAAGCAATGGATTCCTGCATACACTGCAAGACCATATATTGTTCAGGTGCAAATTACAATAATTTCATCATCATCATCATCATCTTCATTTCAGACTGTTCCAATGAATCCAGTAGTGTCAGACTTTGCAATATAGTATGGTCAGAACTGTGTAATTGCCTTTCCCAACTGGGTTTCTCAAGCAACCTTCTCATGCACACATTTTGTTTAATGTTCCATTTCCAATCAATCCTTTCCCTCAATGTACCTGTTGATGATTCAGAACATGAGACGATTATTTTGAGAGTAATTTAGTCTTTATATTATTCCTCTAGAAAGTCCGGGAAATAAACAGTATATTATCTGACAAAATGCATCATCAGTGAGACAAGCATTTATCATTTCTGGGTCCTATACCTTAGAATTTCTAACAAATTCTTACTTACTCAGCAGCTTCGTCTCTTGTGCCTTATCAGCAGATGGTACATTTGTTACTTCCAAACTATAATAGGGCAATTGTTATGCAAAATAGCAGAGTTACCTCAGTTTTCTTAAAGGAAAGTAATAGTCCTCAAATCAAGGCTACGGAATAACTGATGAAGAAGATATTCACTGTTTAGGACATCCTAAGAAGACAATGGCAAATGGCTTATGTACTATTTCCAAGCAAACTAAGCAGAAGCCAGGCGGTCACTAGGAGTTGAGTCTGACTTCAGGCAGTCTTCATTCTTTATCTGAAACAAACTTGGAAGTCAGCCTTTGACTTAACTTGCCTGTAATGGTGGGCTTGATCTCTGTAGCCTCCTGCAAATTTCTCTATTTCTTCCAAGTCCAGGAAAAAAAATCTATTTCCAGAAAAGTAGATTTATTGGGACTCATTTTTACATTATCAAAACAGTCTGAGACCTATCTACTTTCTCATCCATACACAGGAAGTGAGATGGACTACAAGCTGAGAAATCCTTATTACTCTAATCTTGGAGGAATGTAGTACTAGTGAAAAAAGAGCTACATCATCAGTAGCATCTGACTTCCTGTGGCAACTACACAAGTCTACTAATATAAAAGTGGGCCCAATCTATAGAAGCAAGCACACAAACAGTTGTGGAACTTTCAAAAGTAAAATTAACCAGTTCATTTAATATTAGTAAACATCAGATATTAGCATTATTATATCCCATGCCAAGCATATAAAAAGCACAGCCCATCAGTATCCTTTTTGCAGGCCCCAGATCCCAAGTGGGTGAGACCAAAAATCTGAGGCCTTTTTTATATTTCAGAGGGCATGATTCGGGTTTAAGGGGAAATTGTCTTAAACCTTGCAAATACTTAAGGCACCTCCTGTGGCCCTTAAAATCCCTTCAACTGTCTCCCAAAATGGATCCTAGCCCTATCCGGTTTGAGAATATGAAAGCAATAGTGCAGTGCTCTTTTATGTCTACACATTACTCTCCTATATCTTTTCCCAACCCCTATCTCTTTGTGACCCCATTCAATTGAACAAAACCTGCCATCTTTTTATTGTTTAAATCTTACACAGAAGACCTGGCTTTCCCCCCAGAGTTTGTGTGCACTACTATTCTGAAAATAAATGCTCAAATAAAACATTTTAAGTTGACTGTAGGATTCTAAAGAACATTCACATAAACATTAAACATTTCCCTGCTTGTTTTAGCTGTTATACCAGGAACAACCAAACAGTAAAGGATTGTCATCCATACATGGAATAAAAGAAACAAAACAATCAACTCAAACTTTAAAACCCAGGACACAAAATGTCAAATAAAGTTAATCACTGTAAAATATATTTCCTCCTCCACCTTTCAGATCACAAGTTGCCTGAAAATCTAGAATGTTGGCACTATCTGTAAATCACATTCCTTTTGAAGTTAAACAGATTTTTGCCTCTGGAAGAGTTTCTGATAGTCAAGAGCACTGTGTCTAGAGAAACCATTATCCTTCATTCTTCTTTGTAGAGGCTGCAGTGAGTGCAGACAAAGAGAAATCCATTCTATGAAATCCTATTTGGTTCATTCTTAAAAATATCAACACCTTTCTGGAAAATATCTAGTGTAATAATAATTTTTAAAAATTGAGTATAAGAATACTCAACTGGGGAAAAGACTAAAAATCAAAATCAAAATTACATTAGAAGCAACTGTTTGTCCTATTTCAATTATTTTATCAATTGCTGACTCACTCTAGGAAAATATACATGGTGGGGAAGAAGAGACAATAGCAATGATACTTACTTCAGATTGTATTTCCTTAGAACAACCTGATCACAAATCAGGAAATTACATAAACTGTAAAACTCTAATATACATGCAGACTTAAAGTGTACACAGTGTACTTCAAATGCTAGGGTTGCTAAAAACAGATACCCTTAGTTCAAACTTATAACAGAAATGAAATAATCTTTTTCAACGTTCAACATTCTACAGTTGCTAGTTCATGCCTGTTTCCCTAATAGATCTTATACTGAGAACCATATTCACGGTTTGCTTGTCCTGTACTTACTCAAATCCAATTACACACTAACTCTATTCAATCTGCAGTGAAGCAACTTCAGAGATTTTATTCATTTCTAAAGTCCATCACTGTCCGTCACCCGTTTCTGATTGCAACCAATGCCATCAAGTTTCAATGCAGAGAAGCATCCATTTTCAACTCACATTTTCAAAAGTAAGAAACTTGCCATTAATCAGAAAGACTCTTAATATTCTCAGCCAAGTTGGTAAGCAACAACAGTTCCTGCTCCATGTAAAAGGCCAATTTTTGCTATTTTATGGTACTTTTGGGGGGGAAATGCTATAAACAGACACAGCATTGATTCCTCTCACCAGTATTTTTTTTCCACTGTTAAGTGACAATAAATTTATGCTTCTACCTACAAAAAAAATGTACTATGCATCTTTCCTGTCATAACTTCTCTTCCTTATAATGGGAGTAGGACAGGGTCCTTACACTGCATTAAAAACTGCATTTTTTTTACTTTACATGTGAAAGTATTAGCTAAACCAAACTAAATCAGGATTACTAAATCTGCAATATGATATGGTGTATATCCATACAATTTCTTTAGCCAACATTCTGATTAAAACACTCAGGAACTCTTTAATTACACTGAGCCAGTGAAAGCAAAGCTATTTTTATAGTCAGCATTTCCTCTCTTTCCCACCATTGCTGCCACACTCTTTCACATTAAATGCAACTATTCAAATCAAAATTGATAAATGGTGCCTAGCACATCTACACAGTGATTCCAGGAAAGAGTGAACAGAGCTTATGTTTGCTTAGAAAAGTAAGCACCATCAACAACGATGGCACATTTCACATGAACACTGTAAAAGTATGGATCAATTCAATTTCTACATTACTGCATCTCTTTTCCCTCTCACTTCTAATAAATCCTGTCATGTTACCAGAAACAGTATGTGCAGATATGATGTTAGATTTTATACAACCTGGGTATTCAACTTCTCTTCCTTCATAAGTCAAGCACAGTGTGAAATGGGCATTCCAGTCATATTTCTGCTACCCCAAAGTCTAACGTCTTGCATCCTTGAGTGTGTCTGTATTTCCATAAAACCATTTAAAAATACTTGCATGTGTTAAGACTTTTTCATTCTTGTTTTCCCCTATTGTACCATTCCTATAACGGTGAAAACTAATCATTCCTTTTTATTTCTGTTGCTGTTAACTGAAGGCTGCTCATCCAATAGTAATTATTTAGATGGACCTATATTGGAATGCTGCACAAGACAAAAACAAAACTAAGGACCAGGGAAATTGTAAAAAATGATCTGATCCCTTGCCACGGATGATGGAGTGACAGAGCAGCCACTTTTGGAGGTCACAGCATAAGCATCCGTGTCTGGCCCAGAAGATCCCGGTTAGCACACACAGAATGACTTCTGGAGAGAAGAATCCCAGGAAAAAATGGATGCCAATTCCAATGGGCAATCAGCACCAGAGGCAGGGAGCGATCTGAGCAGAAAGTTTACCTGCAAGATTACCTTCTGCACAGATTACCCGCTCCTTCCCCCACTCCTGCGTGGCCATGGAGGACCGACTATCCCAACCATCTGGAAGGCTTCCACGTAAATCGAGACTGGCAGGCCAGCAGTAGAACTAGACACACCAGAAATATTTCCCAGCGGCTGCACTGCGGGGGGGAGGAGGGGGAGCCGGAGTCTCGCAGCACGAAGGAAGGACAGAAAGTCGCCCGGGAAAAAGAAGGCGGCCCCGGGTGTGGCGAGGGAGGGGATGGGAGGAAGCATCCCACCGAGGCGTGGCTGCAGAACGAGGACAGGGGCGGAAGGGGAGATCCGGCGAAGGCCTGCCCGACGGGGGGAGGGGAGAAAAGGGGGTGACCCTTCTCCAGAGACGAAAGAGGCGCCGGGCGCCACCCGGAGGCACCTCGGTCTTCCCTCAGACCCTCACGAAATCAAAGCCGCCCCTTCCCCCTCGAGCCCCCCCCGACCGGCCGCGCGAAGGAACCTCCGGCCGGCGACCGGCCAAAACTCAACCCGGCGGCACTCACGTTCTCCGTGTCCCGCTCGTTGACGGTGGGCAGCGGCGTGCGGGTGGACATCTTGCGCGTGCGATTGCGACGCCGCTGCAAAAGCCGGCCCGGGCCAAGACTGGGAAGGGCCGGCCCCGCGGCCGCCTGCTGGCCTGGGCACGCTCTCCGCCTGCCTTTCCCGCTCCGGATTCGCAGGCCTCTGCGGGGCGGCTTCTCCGCTGGAGCTCCTAGCGAGGCGGGGGCGGCCCCTCTTAGGCTCCCGGAGTCCCTGCCATGGCTTCTGGGTCGGCCGCCCTCGCCGCCGCCCCCTGGGCCGGGATCACGGCGGCGGCGGCGGCGGCGGCTCCTCCTCCCGCTGCCGCCACTGCGCGCTCAGGTGAGTAGCCGGCCGCGCTGCGCAGGGGAGCCGGAGCTTTTCCCTCCCTGCATCCGGCGGCGGCTGCTCCTCCCCGTTCTCCTCCTTCTCGAGCCGACACGAACGGGACCGCGGCTGGCGCTGATCTGCCCGCGAAGGACGCGGAATCGCCAGAGCAGCCGGTCACAGCCAGTGCGGAGAAAACGCTAGGGGCGCTTCAGCCGCGCGGCTCTGCGGAGAGGCTCGCGCCTTCATTCATTGCTGAGCCGCCCTCCCGCCTCCCGCCGCGCACGAACCCAAATCCACCCCTCCCGCCCTTTCGGGCTGCTGCTGCTGCTGCTGCTCCTCCCGCTGCCGAATTCCGACGGGGAAGATCTTCCGTGCGCAAACGACGCGAAACCCACGTGGAGTTTGATCTGTACAGTACCGTATATTTTCCAAGCCGACAGAAACGGGGGGATTCGTGTGACTTTCGTAGCAAGGATCCCTGCGTGAAATCACTCCACCCCCCGCCCCACTTTAGTTTGCCCGCCTTTGGCCGGCAGCCACCTCATTACATTGCAGGGGAAGATCTTTGGCTGCATTTTGCATTCATTGACTGTCAGACTGAGCCTGGTCTGCTTTGATTAAAACGTTTTTTAAAGCAGGGTTTTGGGAGGGCGGCCGGGAGCAGCTGCTAGTAGCCAAACGGCATACTTCAGTTCTGCCTTTTCAGAAGTTCAGACTGAATTTCCACTGTTAATTGTTGGAAGAGTTGAGATGAGCTGCACCTAAAGAATGTAGCGGAAACTGCTATAACAGTCTTTAAAAAGGAATCCCGAAAGCAAATGCTTGTTGGGACATTGTAGCCATTATATGAAGTACAGTATATAGAAGCAATGAATTCCTGTGTTAATTGTCAGGTAAGAGTATAATACATAGAAAAGGTTTTCAGCATACATTTATTGAATGTAAACCTGGCACCAAAGATGGTAGTGGTTACAGTTTGAATTAAGCCCAATTTATTTGTTGAAAGCAGACAAATCTACTTAAGGCAGGACATGACAATGAATGGGTTTCTCACTGGTTAGAGGTTTTATGAGGGCCACCACAGAGAAGTACTGGGGCTCTGGTAGAGCTAAGGTGCTCTAAATAATATACCCAACCACAGTCTTTTGTGCCCCAAATGCTTTTAATAAAAAAAAGAACGTACTGCTCTGTGCATCAAGATGTCAGTATTGATTCACAGCTTTTTCAAAGCCAAGCCAAGCCTTGACTCTGAAGCACCTGCAGAAGAGGCAAGAAAAGAGATGGATGCTTCTGGATTGGAGAGGACTGGAATGGAGCAGAAAAGTAACAGTGAGGTGTCAGTTGTGTGGAAACTTTGCTGAAGCTAAAAATAATAGTAGAAAAATAACAATTTGTATTAATGATAACAATGATTACAAAGGCGTTGTTCTCTTCATCTGGAAGCACCATATGGGGATCTCCTTCAGCTTCCATCTGCATTATGTATACAGTAATAACCAAGTTTAAAGCACTATTCTAAGAAATCATGTGAGCAGCTTTAAACAGTCTAGTGTATAAACAAGGACCATGTCAGGTTCAAATGGTTAAATCTTTATTCTCAGTCCAGTTCCATTAATATTCCCTGGAAAATCTTAATTAGAATCCTGAGAATACTAACATTTGATTTGTTAAAAAAATATGTTTGAGATCTTCCTGACTGCAGAGATAGACTTGCAAAATGATTAGTAAGAGCTGAAGGGTGTAAAGAAAGAACATTATGCTGCTTATGATTTATGAGTGGATGATTAAAGTTTTATACATTTGATGGTGGGGGTAGGGAAGAAATTGTTTTGTTGCTCTCATTTTTTCTATAAATCTTTAATAAAGAAGATAGAAAAAAATGATGAGCATTCTGCCCTGTCTGCATGGGAAGAAAGGTAAGTACAGAGAGAAGAGCATGTCTGAAACAGACAGATGACAAGAAAAATGTCAGCAAGAGAAAAAATGGCCCAATCCTCTTTTAACTGTGCCCCAAATCACAACTGACATTTGACCCCTATAGGTTACTCCCAGAAGAATGTGGCCTCAACGGAAAAAGTTTGCCCATCCCAGACTGAACAGTTCATGAGGGAGAAAATGAAATTGTCATATTCACCCATCCATATTTGATGGAAGGAATTTCCAGAGTGGGCTGTTACAAAATCATTGTGTCCATCAACTGTAAGTTGGCTCCAGTCAAGTTAATTACAAAAACATAATTTCATTCCTAGAGAATCACATTAAAAAGTGAAAATGATTCCAGACTTCTCATTTTGTAAATGATGAGCACTCTGAAGTAAGGTTGGAGTATGTCACTACAGTTTTGATGTAGATGTTTTGCAACATGTAAGTGGAAAGTAAGTGGCATTAAAATTTTTGCCTGCCTGCCTCCCTCCCTTCCTAATGGGGGCTTGATTCAAATTTGACCAAAGGAAAGGGGCAGAAGGTATATTTCTGTGTCAGAAGAATTTCAAAATTAGCCTGTAATAGAATGCAGTAGTGTCAGCCTCTTTGACAGAGGGTGGTGGTGTCCCCAGCCTTGAAAGAGGTAGTGGTGCACCTCCTCAAACGGTCTTCAATAACTATTGACCAGCCTCCCACCTTCCCTTTGAGGGGAAGGTTGTTGAGAAGGTGGTCAGTCTGCAGCTGAGGAGAACCCTGGAGGAAATGGATTATCTAGAGTCATTGCGGTCAGGTTTCAGGCCAGGATTTAGTACAGAGACAGCTTTGGTCATGCTTGTTGATGACCTGTGGCAGAGCCAGGATAGTGGTGGTACATCCATCCTTGTGCTCCTTGATCTCTTGGTGGCTTTTGATAAGGTCAGCCGCAGTATCCTTCTGAGCCAGCTCGGTGGGTTGGGGATTGGGGACACCTTTTTTACAGTGGTTCTCTTCCTTTCTCTGGGGCCAGTTCCAGTCAGTGTTGGTTGGTGGAGAGAGATTGTCTCCTAGGCCCCTCACTTGTGGGGTGCCGCAGAATTCTATTCTCTTTCTCACCTTTTCAACATTTACATGAAGCCGCTGGGTGAGGTCATCCACTGGTTTGGGGTTTGGTATCATCAGTATGCTGATGATACCCAATTACATCTTTTGACTCCAGAGTGGCCAAGTAAGGCTGTCAAGGCTCTGTCCCAGTGCCTGGAGGCTGTGTGGGTTTGGATGGGGAGGAACCATCTCCAACTCAATCCTACCAAGACTGAGTGGCCGTGGGTGTTTGGACTGCCCAGATCTGGGGATATTCCAAGTTTGACCTTGAATGGGGGTTGCACTTCCCTATTCAAGGATAGTGCACAATTTGGGGGTCTTCCTGCAGTCATAGCTCCTGCTCAGTGAGCAGGTGGCAACTATGGCCAGGAAGGCTTTTGTTCAGTTTGTCTGGTGTGCCAGTTGCACCCTTTCCTAGATTGGTGAGGGCCCTTCAGACAGTCATTCATGCCCTGGTCACCTCATGGCCTGACTAATGCAATGCGTGCTACATGGGGCTGCCCTTGAAGACCACCTGGAAGCTTCAGCTGGTCCAGAATGCAGCAGCACAGGCAGTGATTGACATGTCTTGATATGCCCATGTAACACCTCTGCTTTGCAAGCTGCACTGATTGCCAGGTTGCTTCTGGGTGCGATTCAAGGTGCTGGTTGCTACCTATAAAGCCCTACACGTATTAGGGCCTGGTTACTTGAGGGACCACCTGTCTAATAGTATTTGCCTGACTGGTTCAATCTGGCAGGGTTGGTGCGCTCCAGGTTCCATCAATTAAAAAATGCCACCTATCAGGACCCTGGAAGCATGCCTTCTCGTTAGTAACAGCTGTCCTCTGGAATGAGGTTCCCCCAGAAATTCAAACAGCTCCCATCCTACTGGGATTTTGAAGGGCCTTAAAGACCTGGCTCTTCACCCAGGCCTTTGGAGAGGACAGTTGATGTCCCTTTCTTCCTTTCTGTTCCTCTCTGGGTTTATTTTCTTTGCCATCATTGTTCCTTTGTCTTGTGCTATTTTTGTGTTTTTTGTATTGTTTTCTGTTTTTTAAATGTTTTAACAATTGTAAACCTCCCAGAGTCACTGGGAGTGAGGCAGCATATTATTATTATTATTATTATTATTATTATTATTATTATTATTATTATTATTATTATTTGAAAAGACCCTCTCTCACATACCAGTTAGTTCAGATTCTGGCATCTTGAAAGTAGGGCATCTTGAAAATAATTTCTCCTGCTGGTCAAAGTAAGAGTGGGTATAAGGGCTGAACGTGGTGAGTTTGTTGTTTGTTGAGTCATAGCCTACTCCTGGTAACTCTGGAAAAAAGGTCTGCAAGCTGTCCTGTCTCTCACTGCATCACACAGTTCTTGCAGGTATATGTCTATGGCTTCTGTTATTCTGTGTATACACCTCTTGCACTGTTGGCTGCTTCTTCCATCCACCTTTCCCAGCTTTTCCACATCTTTGCTTTAGCCCTCATGATGTGTCCAAAGAACGGTGATTTTTGTTTCATGATGCTTGGTTAGAGTGTGCATTGTAGCTTGATTTCCTCTAATATTGAACAGTTGATTTCTCTTGGTGGTCCAAGGAATGTGAAGCAGCCTTCTTCAGCACCTGTTCTTAGCAGACAGAATCAGTAAATAAGCATGGAACAGATGTACCAAACAATTGAATTGGGGGGGGGGAACAGCCAAAACCCATTAACTCAAAATGATGGGAAGAAAAACCCTAGGATTTAAACCCTGAGGTTGATGTAGTGTTTGATTCCCATTTTCTGCAGCACACAGGACTGCATAAATTTGTCTACTTTCTTGTCTGCAATGTTGCAACTTTTCTAATAGTATTGTGATTATGATGCTAGCTTGTTATTGAGTGCAGGGTCAGATTTCCAGAGTGCAAGAGATTTATTGCAATGCCTATGTGAAATTGGATACCAGGCAGACTCATAGCAGGAGACATGTTCCCTTTGTCTTACAGCAAAGTTCAGTTCTTGAAGTTTTCATCCCTTCTATTGGCTTTCATCTCTTTTCCTAGCAGGCAAAGAACCCATTTTGCACAAACCTTCCAGTATTGAAGAATTTCAATAAAATGACTCACACATTCCTGTGAAATGTCAAACTTGACAGCAATTTCTCTTTGAGTGATCTGTCAATTGTCCTTAATCACTTCATCAACATCTGTCATGTGAAACTCATTGGCTGCTGTCACAGGATATCCATTTTTTTCTTCATCTCACAAATCGGCTGTTCCCAGTGTACCATATTTATGTTTTTTGGCCCAGTGATGCACAGTACTCATGTCAACAGAGTCATTATCATAAACAATCTGCATCTGGTAGTGAATTTCAGTTCATGGGATTTCTTCAGCAGTCTAAAACTCAATCCAACATGTTGCTTAAAGTACAGTGACTTCAGCTTCCATTTCATGAACAATACAACCTTTTCTCAGAGCATCTTCTTGCTAACTAAAGTGATAGAATAGATGCTAAAGAACCCATCAGGGCTTCTAATGCACCAGTACTGCCATGTGTTGGTGACCTGTAGTATTGGAGGCATTACTTTTCATTCAACTCTTGTAGGCTGTAACAAAGGTATGGGTAATTTGTCAAGTTTGACTGCTCAAGTAATGCAAACCCACCTTGCCATAGCTATCACCTGTAATGAGTGGGTGTTAAGGAACACTCCCAAACTGTAAACTGCTCTTTCTGTGGGAGTGCAACCCCATCCAAAAAAGGCTTCACCTGAATGCCTGATTTTTTTCCTGACCAATAGCATCTTCATCTTGTCTGATTTATTACAGATTGTTCTTTCTTATTTGATCTATTATTGAGATCTAGTAATGTTGAAAGCTACTGATTGCTTTCTTGGAATTAGATGATAGGAAGCAGCTGAATGATGGTCAGGTTTCTCACCATGCATGGTAATAAATCCCTACTGTTTAGAAACAAGTCCAAGTAGCTACAGTTAGTTAACAACAGTGGAATTAGTTACAAATTCCACACACCTTAGAACATTTCCTTATCTGCAAGAAAAAAGTCGCATCTGTACAAAACACAAAAACCAAGTCATTTATATATATCAGCTCCAGGGTTTATATCCTAAGCCTTTTCTTTTTACCTTTCAGAGTCAATAGACCCTTGACCATTGTTTTCCCAGATTTGAGATTGGGAGGTACTTGCTCAGTGTTTGCAACATTCTGTCTGGCCAAAGCACTGCTGGTTCCCATCTGCCAGTTTTAGCCATTACAATGTCATCAGTATGCTAATAGAATTCCACTCCAAAGCTCTGAATGACCACCTCTAGTGATTTCAAGTAGATGTTAAACAGCATGGAGGACAAAGATAGGAGCTTGTGTGACACAACAGGATAGAGACCTAGGTGCTGAAGAATAGTCCCCTAATACCATCTTCTGGACACATCCTGACAGGAAGGACCAGTACCACTGCAAAATAATGCTCCTAGATGGTTCACAAGGATACCATGGCCAATAGTACTGAAAGTTGCTGAGAGGTCCAGGAAATCTAGTGGTGCTTCTCATCTAGTTTGCAGTGTAGGTCATCCCCCAAGATAACCAAATTAGTATCAGTTTCCTATCACAGATAAAATCTTGATTCAAATCCAGGTAATTAATTTTATCCAAGTGAAATGGCACTATGAGACTACCTCTTTCATGATCACCTTACTCAATAATGGAGAATTTGAGACTGGCTTAATAATACCAAGATCTTCCAAGTCAACATGATTTTTTCAGTAAAGATCTTATAATTTCCTCCTTTAGGTAGGGAGGAATACATCCCACATTCAATGAGGCATTTATACAGTAGTCTCTCTTAAGTAGAAGCAGTTTCAACCCGGCTAATTAAATCAGCCAGGAGGGATAAGAGTCAAGCAAGGAGGTGGTGAGGACTCCCACTCCCCACATGCCTTGTCCTCACTACAATCTGAAAATTATTTATTGTATTTATTTATTAATTACATTTATATCCCACCACAATCATGAATAGCCTCTCAGCAGCTCATAACACATAACTATTTGTATGAACAAGCTAATAACTTTCTAAGGTTATCTCCTTTAGCCTGTCCCAACATTGGAATTCAAATTGAGATAACTCTATCAATCTTGCCTACAGAGAATGATGAAAATTGCTCATACAGAGCCTCTGACTATTCTGGCTCCCGTTCGCCACCATCTTCATGAAGGAGATGCCACACAATATAGAAATGCATCGCTAGCCATTGCCATGTGGCTGTGATGGAGGAAAAAACATTTGTCCTCTTTTCTGCATCCACTGCCATGGCACTGAATGTCAGGTCTTTAAAAGGACCATACTCTGTGTTCCATCCAATCAATCTCAAGAGTTCCTTTATTTGATAGGATTCATAACATGATACAATAAATCTCTGCTCTCCTAGCCCCTTATTGGGCAAAGGGTAAATTATCTAGATAAATTTAACCTAAGCCACCAAAATCCTTAGATGAGGCATCATATAAATGCATCTCATAAATAAATAAATGGCCTAAGTTGGCAGAAGATCCTCAGATATAGTTTGAATAGATTAAAAACCTTATTGCAGACAGGAATGAAGACTCATTCAGAGAGATATTTAGCCCTCTGCAATGCAAAGCCTTTATACAGATCCATGCTTCAGAATGTAAATCATTTTTCTGAATTATCTGATACATTGCTATTTTCTTGATGGTCTTCAGAGGCACCTGAACTATATTTACACAATGGTTCTCTCTGCCTGAGAACCACCTCAACAGATTCAGCCCTTATGCCACTTGTACTCCAGTCCTCCAGCTATCTGCTTCATTGCTCTTAGCTCCCCGGTAAAGCAGGATGCTGCTTTAGCTCTGCTAGATGTAGGAAGGTATTTCATGATGAAGATGAAGATGAAACTTTCACCTTATTGGGGCAATTTACTGCTTGATGCCCTGCACCAGCACAGTATAAACACAAGCCATCTCTTCTACGGCGATCCTTCTCCCCTTGCGTAAGTTGAGGTCAAACACCTCCCAGCTGCATGGGCTCTCCCATGGTGTAGTTCTGCCCTGTGGATTGGTGTGGGATGAAGGATGAGAGCATAGAGATGCAACGCCTGGCCCTATGCTGCTGAAGACGCTCGTTGATGCATAAGCTTAACTGCATTCGTTCTTCTAACGTTGGGCATTCAGTGCGGGCCAATTCGTTGAGGATCTCTGGGACAACCTGTCCTGAATTTGGTCCAGGAGGGCTGCTTCATTCCATGGAAGGTCCTGAGGAAGCAACTGGAGATCGTTGATATACTCGGTCACTGGTCGTCGGCCTTGTCTAAGCTCCTTGATGCCCTGCACCAGCACGGTATAAACACAAGCCATCTCTTCTACGGCGATCCTTCTCCCCTTGCGTAAGTTGAGGTCAAACACCTCCAAGCTGCATGGGCTCTCCCATGGTGTAGTTCTGCCCTGTGGATTGGTGTGGGATGAAGGATGAGGGCATAGAGATGCAACGCCTGGCCCTATGCTGCTGAAGACGCTTGTTGATTCATAAGCTTAACTGCATTCGTTCTTCTAACGTTGGGCATTCAGTGCGGGCCAAGTTGTTGAGGATCTCTGGGACAGCCTGTCCTGAATTTGGTCCAGGAGGGCTGCTTCATTCCATGGAAGGTCCTGAGGAAGCAACTGGAGATCGTTGATATACTCGGTCACTGGTCGTCGGCCTTGTCTAAGCTCCTTGATGTGCCTGCACGCCGCTTGAGCCTTGACTGGGTTCTCATACATGGTTCTCAACTGCCTGCAAAACCCCTTGTAGCCGTCCAGCAAGGGACTCTGCTGGAGGATCAATAGCAATGCCTAGCGCGCTGCACTTCCTGTCAATAGTCCAATCAGGAACCCCACTCGATGATGCTGTGTTAAGAATTCCTCTGGACAGAGACTTCTCCAGAAATGCTGGAAATTGCTGGAGCATTCTGTCGAATTTCTCTGGTGTTACGGCAGAGCCCTTGTGATGCAGTTGAATAGCTGGGGGAGGTGCCGGTGGTTGTGCTTGCTGTTGCTGTGCTTGCATCTGCTCCATCTGTGCTGTTAACATAGTCATCTGCTGAGAGAGCTCCACAATCAATTGTCCCACCATGTTACTGGATTCACCTTCCTTTTACCCCAATGGGTTGGGGTGTTGTGGTCAGAGATAATCTGTCCTGTTTGGGTCGAGGCTTGACACAGGAAGGTGTAATTTTATTGTTTATTTACCACAATGGGCAACTTGTCTTCTGTTTTGATTTTCGCCCCCTGATTTCCCCCTGCTCTTTCCAGCAACGGCTCTTCTTCCTCCTCCCCCTCTGAAGCAACTTCAATCCTCACACATTTAGAGTATATAAGAAATGATGAATTTTGGTCTTTGCTGTATATTGTTGTTTTAATCAAACTAAATAATTTTACTTTATATAATTAGCCAATTTAGCTGTTTCACTCCTTAGCTGGTCCCACAAATCCTTAAAACAAGCCATGATATATGTCCCAATTGCACCATCTGGTTCTTTTAAAATTTCTGTTTTCTTTTTTTCAATCAGTTACTCATAAGAGATAATAATAGTCTATCTAAAAATTCACCTTCGTTCCGATTCTTACATGTACAGAGATTCATATAGAATCAATGTAGTAAGTGTTTTTTAGAAATCCATATAGGTTTCTCCATGGATTTGTGATCATAGGAGCAAGCAGCTTAAACTAAAAGCCATACTAATGTTGTCAATGTCACCAGTGAGCTAGGAAAAACTTACCGATGTTTTATAACTGCATCTGATCTTGAGGTGACCGTATGGTGTCTCGGATTATCATTGTATATAATGCTAGATTATGCTTCTAGTAATCCAGGCAGTTCTTTTCCTAATAGCCCATTTTTATGTCAGTACTAATTACATCTTCAGATATATTGGTCTTAAGAAGGGCAACAGGGAGGGCTGTAAATGATAGCAAAAAGATTTAATTGGAATGCAACAGTCCATAAGAAATGATAAATGCAACAGTTTGCCATTTGCTGGACTCCTCCTTTCTCTCCCTACCTAACTAAATAAGTTTAGCTAATAGGTCTTGTGATTACATGATAGGTTCACAAGCTGTGGTCTCTTTTAGCCAATTTTCAATTTTCTGAAGTTAGTACAAACCCAATCTAACAAAATCTTCTTTGCATGGATTTGAAATATGTGAGGCAGGTAACATCTGGGATTTCAAGACTGAGTTCACAGATCACTAAACTAACCATATTATTGGTTTATTTACATCCTGCCTTTTGTTCAAGAGCTCAAGGTGGCATACACAGCACCTCCTCCTACTTCTCCTCCACAAATGAAAGCCCTGCAAGAAAAGTTGGGCTGAGAGAAAATGACTGGCCCAAAGTCACCTAGTGAGCTTCTTTAGCTGAAAGTAGATGGGAAGCTGGATCTCCCCATTCCTAGATGAACACCTTAACTCTTATACCAGACTGGCTCTCTGTTATGGTTTAGCATGTTGTGTAAACCAGACCAAACTCTGGAATTGATAATCACGGTAGGCATATAGACCGGATTTATTCTTTATGCAATTAGAATCAACTGCTATTATTTCAATATTCTATAACCTTCCTTGCCTTTAGGGCAGGAATATTTTGAGATCTCAAGCAGTACAGAAGAGATACTAATAGGCAATGATTCTTTCCTGGGCACTCAAATGCTCTGGTTTATGTAACTCCAGGTAGAAACTCATCCTAGATGTACTGAGCTATACGAAAATACAATATCAATGAGAAGCAGCTAATATTGGCTGGATCACACATTGTGCTAAGCCATGAATTGTTTTAGTCATGGTTTCTTGAATAATACATAATATCTGAATTCGTAAACCCTAAGGCATAAATCTTGGTTTACTACCAATAGTGTATGGTTTCATACAATACACTAAGTCAAAACTAAACAAACCTCATGATGCCTTAACATAAGAACACTCTTTCTGGGCAGAACAACTGCAATGTCTAATTAGTCCAGCAAAATGTTGCTGTTTTGCTTTTGGTAAGTCCTATATCCTATACTTCCACAGTCCAGAAAGAAAGAAAAAAACCTAAACCACTTTGAAAATCCCATAATGACAGGAAAAGGGCAAGTATGCAGCATCCTGAAATGCTGCTTTATATAATTCACACAGAAGGAGAACCATCTATACTAATATATCATAAACATGATGGCCTAGTTCACAAATCTTCCTCAGCCATAATATGATATGTTTGGTTGCAGCATAGCCTGTTCTGTGAATCTAGCTATTGTAATTTTTAACCCATAGTGTGAAACCTTAGTCTGTTGCATGTGAACTCTCCAAAAATGTCTTATACAAGAATAGACCAAGGTTAAAATGATGTTTGAACTAAAACAGTATGGTGATAGTTTCTGTATGACAAACAAGACTCAAAACTGTACATGCTCCAGAATTCCTCATGATACTTGCAAGTCCAATATTAAATCTCTAAGCATAGACATTTTTGGAGGGAGGCTATTAGCCAGTCTGCTGAACCTATTTTATATATTTCACAAGGATAAAATGAGAAGCAAGAACCATGTGCCCCATCCTGAATTAATTGTATAATTAACCTTTTAAATATTATTTAAACCAGCCTTTCTCAGCCTTTTGACCCTGGAGGACCCTTGAAATATTTTTCAGGCCTCGGGGAGCCCCTGCACAATTGGGATCAAATAGAGGCCAGAAGTTACAAAATTATTATATTCGTTTCATGTGTAGGCCTGTATGTATGCATTGACAGTGTTCTTAAACTAAAAATAAAGAATGAAACTTACCTCTTTAATATGAAGTTGACTTAATTTGAAATCATTTTTTAATTAAATTGTGATCTCCCAGGGAACCCCTAGTGACCTCTCATGGAACCCTAGGGTTTCATGGAATCCTGGCTGAGAAACCCTGATTTAAACAGTTAAACTATTTGGCTGTAAGCTTAATTTCCTCCCATGTTTTTACAAAAGAAAATGTTACATATTTGATAAATGTCAGAATAGTTGAAGAAATTATCAAGTTTACTATATTTACATGCCAAATTAAAATGTGCATTTTGAATGATACAGTGCTTATAAGCAAAGTTGCATATATAAAGATAGGAGTGTGCATAATTCATTAACATTCCATTCATAGGGTGATGACACCATGCATATATAGTACAGTAATGCATTGGCAATGAACAAAACTGATTTCAGGATCTATTCTTCTTCCCCTTTACCTCTTAGTGAAAAGAGTCAGGATTCGTGATCATAGTACAGCAGTTTATTCCTGCACGTCATTTTGCTATTGGAAAAACCTAAGGTGCATCTCACTTGCCATGAAATAATCCTTCTTGACAAACCAAGTCCACTGTTTCCTAAGCTGCAAGGAACATGTCCTGTAACCATATTGCTTTGTAGAATGATAGTATTATTTGATCAGGTAGAAGAGAATGATTCAATTGGGATACATCTGTACTGCCAAGCAGTCCCACAATAATTTAGAAGATGGAAGTCAGTTAGACATCCTTCCTTCTATAGTGAACCCAGATGATCAATAAGATTGAACCAAAACCAAGAAACCTGAGAAACAGAAAAGAAGAATTATATCTGCTTGCTTGAGGGACTTTTGAAGCTTACTAAAGAACAAAAATTAAACTAAAAGCTCCCTTCCTAAACAATGCAGGGAGGATGAAGCATGCTCAATAACCACAATATCTTGAGTGCTTTTAGGAAAAGGAAATCAGAAAACGGGGGAGCAGATGTCTCATTTTATCATGCCTCATATTAAGGCTCTCCATTTTCAAATCTATTTTTAAACCAGATTGTTTGGCTTCAGAAGCACTCTCTGTAGTCTTTGCATGATGATGAAGACGAATGATACCAGAATTATTGTTATACATATAACATTAACTGGCCATTTCTAAGCAATGTACAGTTTATTATTTTATTTTATTATTTATTTTATTCATTTATACCACAACATTTAAATACACTACCCCGATCCAGAGATTTTTGGTGGTATACAAAATCATAATAATCCCAACTGATACCCTTTCTAGCCCATTAAAAACACATTATGAAATGTAAATCTAAATGGTTGCCCACATTTCCTCATTATGGGCCAGTCAGGCTTTACTCAACAGGCAGGACTGAGACCGATTAGGTAAGATCAGAAGAATCCAAGAACTTTTACTGACTAGAAAATTAGAAAACCACAATAAAAGAATTCCAGCAACTATTGTTTTACAAGATCAAATTCTATTCATAGATTAAAGGTTCAAACACATTTGTGCTTCTTTCTTTAGCCCACCCTGAACAATGGGTTACCTAATCCCATTTTTTTTTACAACTGTCTGATCTGTAATGAAGCTGTTTCTCTCTGTGTGAAAACAAATTCTATCAGGGCTGAAGACCCACTGAAACAAAACTATTTTAACTGCTATCCAAAATATCAAAAGAGAAGCCCTGGGCATGGGTTAGAGCCTGTCTCCTGGTTCTGTGGATGCTACGTTAGATTAGCTGCTATGTGTTTCTATTTTTATTTGTTGTTATATTGTGTATTTTGTTTTTTTATTTGTTTTATTTTAAGCCACCTAGAGTCACGTAAAAGTGAGATGGGTGGCTATATAAATCGAATGAATGAATAAATAAATGAATCAGCATGAACCAGGATTGCTATCTCAAAAATGTTATTTATACATTACTGTAAAATCACACTGTTATTTCTCTTCAGATCGTATAAATAACATTGTTATTGGGTAATATAAAAGCATCATATATTGATATAACCATAACATATCACACTCTTCACACATACTCCCTGCAAGAGTATGATGGACCCATGGTTAAATATATAACATCTCTGTGAAGTAGTTTGAATTAAGAGACCATGACTGCCCTAGACAGTTAGCTTCATTATAGGTCTGTGGTCATTCTTAGTCATAAGAAAATACATTTGGTCCCTACTGTACCAAACCTGTGGGTAAACCAGCAGAGAACATCTCCCAACTAAGCAGTCAGAACAGATAACAAAATTCACGGCTCCCAACCAGGTAAAGGAATTAAAAAAAACAAAACATAAGCACTAAACACAAACTTTTTGGGGTGTGCCTTTGAGTCACTATTGACCACTGGCAATTATCTGGACTAGTCCCTGAAGTTTTATTGGGAAGATTTTTGGAAGTGGTTTGCCAATTGCCTTCTTCCTAGGGCTGAGAGACTGGCCCAAAGTCACCCAGTTGCCTTCATGCTTAAGGTAGAATTCAGTTTCTAGCCTAGTGCCTTAACCACTATGCCCAAACATGTTCTCAAACACAAACTATGTTCACATAAATTATTGAAGTTGATGTTTTATCTAGCGATTTTCACTTTTTGCCAATAGACAAAGAGCAGTAGATACATCCAACTTTCAGCCGTCATTCTCCAAGCACATTTCAGCAGCTCATCTGAGGCATAGCTTGGCAGCCAATACATCATCTCCTACACCATACTGCTCATATGGATAAGTCCAATCTATTTCATAAACTGTGTGTAATTTGAGTGGTGTCACATGTTCTGCCAGGCCACTTTGCTCTGCTCTTTTACCTCTGTCAGTCAATGGCCATGTGTATGACAAGAAACATGCCACTCTTAAACAAACTCAGTTGTCACAGTTGCCCAAGGATTATTCAAACATTCTGAGGGTTGTAAGTACAGTTAACTGGAATGTGAGAGCTTTGCGTATTCATGGTCATTAAGTTGACTGAAGAATGGTTGACAGGCCCCTCAACAATGTTTGACAGCTCCTTCCTATATACATATTACATATTGTGTGTGCGTATATATATAGAGAGAAAGAAACAGACATCTTCTGGAACATAAATAATGTTGGTAGGCAAAATACTAGGAAGTTTTTAATTCTATTCAAGTCTCTCCTGAGAAAACCTCAACACCTATTTACAAATAATTGGCATATGGATCTAGAAAATGCATTTCCACACCAAGGAGTCTTATGATAGAGAAGCAGAGCAAACTAAGGGATAAAAGTAGTTGCTGAAAATCCTCTCCCATTACTGCAATCAAGCTTGGTTTGATTGACTGGCACTATATTCGACATTCAAAGCTTGCCATACCAAGTCATCCCTCAGAGTTCAGAGAAGTGTTGGTTTCCTTGCAGTTGCCAGCAATTATAAATAATAGCTGGCTTTTAAAATGAAGTCTAGCTACCAATGGCTAGCAATGGACAGTACTCCTTTCAAAAATACTTCTAGTGTTTAACATATGAAATTATCTAAAAATACTCTGACTCAAACCAATGTGGTGTTGTGTTCATCTGTGTTTAGATCTGCACAACATGCTAGGTCATAATGTGTTCTGTTGGGCTATTATGGTTTCTAAACCTTGATCTATGCCTAAGGATGTTATGAGAACCTAGCCAATTGTAGCCTATCTAACTATGGTTCAGCAAACTATGGCTAAGCACACGTGAATCCTACCTCTGTGTGTATGTGTGTGTGTGTGTGTAAATATACAGTATGACAAGAAATAAATGTTCTAAATAAATAAACGGTCTAATGGGATATGCAAACATACATACATATGTATATAAACGTGCTTGTTCACTCTCACAGTTTGTGCCACAAGTTGTGTGTATATGCATATTTTGGCCTTCCCAATGTTGTATCCCCCAGATGTATGGACGACAACTCCCAGAATGTCTACCTAAATTCCATGCTAATTGGGAACTTTGGGAGTTGTAGTCTCAACCTAAGTGGAGGCTCCATACATAGCTGCTAACTGGTCTAGTTTGGGTGGGACAATCATAGCTGAAGGTGAGTCCTTGTATCTGATAAATGTGCCCCTGTAAAATCCCTGATGCATAGAATAAGGTGACTAGCTGTTCTTTTGGATTCTGTGGGCTGACCGTAGTGGCAGACAGAATAGCAGCCCTGGATTAACCATTAAGTAAAATAAGCACATGCTTAGAGCACCAAGGGAAGGGGGGCACCACAGAGTTATTTCCCCTAGCTATCATGCCCACAACTCTTTCACTGCCACACTTGACTTTAGTCAATTTTTTTGTAATTCTCCTTGTCTCCTGTGTTTGACATTAATCTGCTGTAAGGAATGCCTATTCTACAACACTCTCAGACTCATGAGCAGGAATTCAAAGATATCTGATTTATTAAAGAATAGTACGCAGGATCACAAAGAAAGCTGAGAATGATAAAAGCGCGCCAAATTCAAACTGAAAAACCCTTGGTGCAAATGAAACCCCTCCCCCCATAGAATCTTCCCAAGTTCACAATCCCAGATGCTCCTAACGGCTTCTGATGGTCTGCGGGAAAAGGCCTTGAGCAGAGCACATAACCCAAACACATTCCATTGTAATGAACATAGATACAGAGCTTGGTACAAGGTTTCACAGCAGCTCCCTCCCAAACAGAAACGCGCGTCAGCACCATGGCATGTGAAACGTTACGATGTACAGTGCACATTGAAACAGTGAACATGACATCTGCATTGTTTAAAAAATGGTTTCTTTGGCATGGTGAGTAACTAAAGTTTACAAGTTTAGTTTGAAGATGTCATCAGGTATCACATTTGTTTCCATCTCATAGCATAAGAGTTTCACTTTCATCGAGGGGCACTTAATCTGACCCTGCAGAATAGGCATGGTCATCCAATAGAAGTCATGACGGTATCGTGTGTAACATCATGCAAATAATGTGAATTACATAATTTGTGTCAGCTGTATCACAATGCAAATAACATACAGAAGGTCATTCAAGTAATTTGCATGATGACATCATGAGGTTCAAGGCATCACATCCCCTCAGAGACCCATGAGAACAGGGACATACTTCCCATCATAATATCTGGCAAAGATTGCTGTGACTTTTCAATATCCAGTTGTAAAATTTTCATAGGATAAATGTGAAAGGTATTTGGAAATTTTCCTGAGTACTGATTATCTTTCGGTCTGATCCATAACCTGCAATGACAGACAAAGCAGTGAATCCAGAACAATTTTCCAGCATTTTTTGTTTAATTAAAATATAATTTGTGAAATGGATGGATGGATGGATAGAATGGGGCTTAGAAGAAGATTGAAAACCCTCCTTCAGCCTCGGTGGTTACCAATGCCTTACTCTGTTGGAATAAGATACTAGAATATCTTTAAAGTGGGGAATAAATAAATAAACATGTATATGTATGTGTGTACACACACACACACACACACACACACACAGAGTATATATATTGTGTCAAATGCTAAGCATGCCACAATGGCTAATGTGACCCTGTTTTTGATCCTGATATGGTAGGTATGCAGCAAAGCTTTTCTATGAAACCCAGATTTCAAAGACTTGAACTTGATAAAATAGTAGTTGCCATTACAATAAAAGTGGGGAAATGGGAATGGGAAGTAAAGTAAAAGCTGCAAAAGTACAAATGTTCTCTTTAGAGAAAGTAGCCAGACCAGGAAATATCAATAACCACTGTGCTGTCATACGCTATCATATAGGATTCTTCCCAGTGCTATGTTCTATAGAAAAAAGAACTGTATTGCATTCAGCCTGAAAAGGCTGTGTGATCAATTTTGAAGAAAGCAGAGAGAGAGAAGAAGAAAACAGCAAATTACTTGCGGAAAGTTTTATTGAATTCAATGGAATTTAGGTCCAAGTTATACATGACAATGGCACACCTCGATCTTCAGACACAGAGCAGCCTTATTTCCTATAACAGAAAGGGAGGAGTTGAGATTTCTCTCCCTTCTTTTTCTTTCAGCTGGACTCCAGTCTGGGAAGAAATTATCACAGAAAGAAGAATGTGATTTATGCCATCATCTGTCAGCAGCACCCCTCTGGACAGGCCAAATTTTGTGTAAAAGAATTAACGGACACGAGCTTGACATCAGGAATTAGAACAAGGACAAAATAAAATCACAGTATTTCAGCTTCCCAGGACACTGCTCCATTACAGATGTCAAAGTAGCTGGTTTGGAAACAGGGAACTTGAACAGCACGATCAAATGAGAGAGTGTTGAACTCAGATCGAAAATTTGCAGGCTATCTTGAAAGGCCTCAATAAACACGATGGGTTTTTAACCCATTACAATTGTTAATTGATGAAGCATTTATAATTGGTCTCACCTGTGACCTGCATCTGTATAACCATTCTGTCTTCCCCCTTCCCCTTCCCTTCCCTTCCCTCCCCGATCCCAGTTTAAATCCTACACAAGTCTAGTCATTCTACTGCATCTGGTGAAGAGAGCTGTAGCTTACAAAGCTTACGCCTTTCAATAAAATGTGCTCCCAGACTCCTGATCTTCCACAAGGAGAGAGGGGATTCAGTACCTTCCAGTCCACCTATTCTGTGTGCTTTAGATCCTCTTTCAACTTCTACTGAACCTAGCCTTTATTTATTTAGCCTAAAGATTTTTAAAGTACCAAGTAGGAACTGTTCTAAATGGGAATAAGAAGTATGCAGTATTGTATTGGCAATGTCTTCAGTCACAACTCAGAACCAGAACACCACAATTCAAGGATGACACACTGAAAGAATAGAGTACTGACTTCTTCATAGTGGCAAGAGATGCTGATGTAACTTCTGGGCTTTCCTTTGGAAGTTCTCATCCTTAGGTGACCTAATGCATTGATGTGGCAGAAATCCACCAGCTTCAGTAATAGAGTGTGTCTGGGTTGCCTGGCATTCCAAATGAGATTAAAATCAGGCACGGCAGAAATGAACTTAATTTCAAATCCGAAGATAATAGCAGCAAAGGACAAACTGAAATTCTGTTTAATCCTCTTAATGATTTATGAGTCCATTTTCATTCTGGGATACTATCCAAAACTAATACCAATTATAAATGATGACGATATCAAAACAGGTAGCCTAAAAGCTCTGTCTTCTTTTTTCACCTTTTTTTTGCCCAGAAGGCTGTTGAGAACTGAGGAGATAAAATGCTGAGGTTTTATCTCATCTGTGTTAGAAAACTGGTGCTTTGTGGAAATTCCATTTATTTTAATTAAACATAAGGTCTGGCACCTCAGGGACAAGTAGTAGAGTAGCAGCATGGCTCAAACATGTTGATTTGCCAGATGTACAGTAGCAATTTCTCATAGTAAGTTCCATTAATGCTATTGTGGCACATACAAAGGGGTCTCTCCTGGAAACACCACCCCCCAGTAGATGTTCAGAGAGTTGGACTCAATGGCTAAATAGCCTCTATGATTCTAGAATTCTGTGGTATTTGCTGGGAAGACCACAGTCTAAGCAATTATTTTGATTTGACTATGACCCCTTGAAACTTTCAGTGTCCTTTTTAACATGACACTCTGTTGTGAGCAAGGAACTTCTCCAAAGTACTGTGACTGAGACATCATTATGAAGTGCTTCCTGAGTTTTTTAGAAGGTAGATCTTTTGATCATTTGACTTCACTTCACTTCTCTTCCCTTTCCTCTCCTCTTCTTCCCTCATGTTTTCCTGGCCCAGGGCAGAACAGCTGTGTGTGCTCTGGTAGATACCTAATGCAAGCGCTATGTTGTTTGCATCATGCTGGAAAAAAAAGAAAAAAAGGGGAGTTATGGATGGGTTCAAAGTCCAGTTGGCGCCATCAGCTTTAAATATTTCCAGAGCTGTTGATTATTTGACGTTTTTAATTTCGGGAGAGTATTTTTCTCTTCCTGTTCTGTGCATTCACAGAATGCAGCCAACATTTTGTTTGTACAGGAGTAGCATCTTCCCTTACTGTCTGGTTGATGGGTCTTTTAGGCATGGTGTGGCCATGTCCAAAATAGCAGGTACAACTGATGGAGTGGAGGAATGATTGACAGCATGGGAATGAAACAGAAAGACAGGTGGAGTCTGAATGAGGGACAAGTGGGAATAGTTGTCAATGAGAACTAAAAGGAACAAAAAGAAAGTGAAGGAGAGGAAGAAGGTTGAGCTGAAATGTGGTGGTTACCATAACTCTGGAAAATGGAAAATACCATTTCTTATTCTGTATCAAATGACCATCTTTAAGGAATACTAATTGACAAGAATATTGATGTGTACTTTCAGCTTAAAAATAATGATTTTTAAGTGCTGTAAGAGAGCACTGAATGCTTATCCACATATATATGATTTTAAACACCAGTACTTTCTGTTACCCCTCTCCTTCCATTTGTCTCTTTTCCAGGTAACTGGGTTTGAGTTGGTAGATAAAGATTTCCAAGCTGAAGGGCCAATGTTTCCTTAGTGGTGATTCTTTTTCCTTGAAGAAGTACTTCTGAAGCACTCTCTGTCTGTAATGTTCTTATCCCATTTTTTTTATGAGTGTAAAATGATCAGTTCACCAAGGTAATACTACAGAATTCTAATGTCATATTACTTTTGCTAGGATAGTGGATTGATAATATATCATCATTGTCAGCAGCAGCAGCAACCTGAATCAATCCACTGCAGGATGAAGGCCTTTTCACTGAAGGCTATGGACTGTAATCTACCACACTGTAATCCAGTGCGGAGTGGATGATAGTTTTTTTTTTCAGCTTCCCAGTCTGCCCAAAGTTATCCAGCTGGCTTCTGTGCAAAGTGAGGACTAGAATCAGGGTGTCCCTGCTCCTAGTCCAGCACTTGCTCTTAATCCAGTATATCACCCTGGCCCGCCCTCTCTTTCCCTCTCTCCCTCTCCCTCCCCACTCTCCCTCTTTGTGTATATTTGGGGGAGAGGGGGAAGAGTGTAACTTGCAAAAATGATTTTAATCTCTGTTAAACTGTCACATTATAGCCTTAGATTGCTTCCAGAAAAAATGCTTTTCTTCTGAATCTGTTTATTATTCTGAATTGCTTCTCATTTTTCAATCATTTTTCCTGTAGAGGAAAAATGCTAGTTCAGAAAGAAATGAATATTCTGCCTTTCATTAAGTTTATAATGCTGTACTGTGTTCCTAATATACTGTAGGGTTGCTAAATCTGGGTTGCAGAAATACAGGCTACCACAAGAGGGCAACAGAGAGACACAGACAAATCCAGTCCTTTGTTGCCATCTACTAGGTGTCTGGATTTTTGCTGCCTGGACATATTAAGTATTTTCACCAGGAATTCCTGTTTTTATGAGTTGGTCTGCAACCATGCCTAAGGCAATATATACACACTCCTATTATTTCTGTGTGCATATAATAGGAACAAAGTATCTCCATTAATGCATGGACACAGTTCCAGTGTCATGCAAAGGGTAAAGATACTTTTAACATTTTTAATTTAAGATAGATTTGTATTACAGTGTAAGAGATGAGAAGAAAGAGAGGTATTTCAACATAAATTCCTTAAGAAAAGTAGATGAAAAGGAATGCATGTTGAATGCCAGGGTGTTTCTTCCAAGTGAACAAGCATTTGATTTTAATTTCTTGTTCTGTTAAAAGGGTTATGGGATTACCAATCCATTTAATTGGATACATTCAGAAGTAGGGCTATATTTTAACTATTCTGCTATTTTCTTTCAAATTACTTGCTGCAAGAGGCCACATTTCTTTACTGGCAGAATAGCAGATTTCTCCCACTTGGTGGTTTCCACCTTATTTAGATTATTACTCCAAACAATTCCTAGTTATGGTGGCTGGGAGTTATAGGTTTTGTAGTCCAATATATCAGGAAGACAACAGATTGGAGAATGCTACTGTATGTGTTTACTAAAAAAAATCCTCATGGATTCATTTAGTGGGGCTAATTCCTAAATAAATGGACGTGGAACTACAAACTTAACATGCCAGTTCTACCAGTGACCATTCAGATCTTTCTGGAAGCTCAGAAGCAGAGCACCACACAGATATTTGAATCAGCAATGGAAATACCACTATTTATCAAGGTTGAATTAACTATAATAGCTAAAAAATAGTTCTGTGGTGGTGCTTGGATAAGCAAGGATCTGGCTCTTAGTTCTTTGAATCCTGAGCTTCTTGCAACAATCCCATTCTCCAAAGAAAAGTTGGCAGTTTTCATCATCTTATTCCAGATAATTGTTATTCTCTATATCATGTTTAGCTCTTGCTCCTTTGAAGGTGTAATCTTGTCTAATTGGATCCCATTTAATCATCTCACATTCCCTGCAAAATGCTACAGGCACATACTAAACAGGTGAGGTCTTGAAACTGTGAGTTCAGTTTCAGAAGTGATTCCAACAGGTGGTTAATGAGTTGAATTTGGCAGGAAGCATCCCCCTGTGGGTAAAAGGTACTGGCTTGAATGGAATGGAGGAGAATGAAGCAAAAAGACTTTCCCTTGAATTTACTGAGATGGTTGATTTTTTTCAGATAAGAGTGGGCTGGTATGAGATAAAAGAACAATAGTTTAAGTGCCCCATTGCTGCATGCTTCTGTGCATGTATTTTAGCCAGTACACAGGTATGGCACACTAAGTATGTGCCCAGACATACACTGTTTTTTGTTCCTTTGTTTTGCAAACTGTCACTTCTTTCCTATTCTTTTTTGCTGTTGAGAAGACTCCTGGATCCACCAAGAGTAACAAGAAGTTGATTTCCCCAGTTGCACACCTTGAATTGGTCTGATTTGGCATCAACTATCCAGGCCATGGTTGGATCATGTTAAGACAACTGCAGTGCATTCTTGATCAAGCTATTATTGGAGATCATCCAGAAACTTTAACTGATACAAAAACTGACAACTAGGCATAAGGCACCAAAGCCACATTACTGTACTGGTTTTAATATTCAAAAAGTTAACCAACTTACATGTCGCAAAACTGGCATCACGCTGTTATCATTAGCAGGGAATGCTGCACATGGCTGGTAACATGGCTAGGGCTGGTAACCTTGTCTACTGTTTCTCTGTCTTGTTAAAAAGTGATTCATGAAAGCCTCAATTGATCAAAGCCATGATGCATAGTAGAGGCCAGTATTTATAGGCACCTCTGGTGATGATCATTGCATATGGAAGATTGTCACTTGGAATCTAAGAAGAGCAATTGGTAAAGACCTTACTTTGCTCCTGAATCTATTCCCTTAGTAATTTCACTAAATGCTAAAGGTTTCAACACTGTAGCCTACTCAGGTGACATCAAGACCTGTTGGTATACACATTCCATCATGTTCAGCAGGGGATGACAAGAATTGTAATTCAACAGTTAAGCATGAGTAACAAAGCCTTCAGCTGTTTTAGTGTGTATGAACTATTAGTCAGAAATTTGTGAGATAAATCAGAGCTGTAATTTTCAACAGTTTTTTATGTACTTATAAAGGAACACCTCCCCTTAAAGAAATAATTTGGGTGAAAAATATGAGATGGAGCTAAATCTCTACAAACTACATAGAATTTTCTGGTAGCTGTAAGAAAAATATGTACTACCTAGAAGTGAGATAGCCTTTTTTCCAAGGAAACTGCATCTGTCTGTCTGTCTGTCTATCTGATGTGAAATCATATTATGGATAAGTAGTCTTGATTGGGCAGTGTCCAGAAGATTTTTGGCTGATGTTAGAAGAAGCACTGCTTCCACTGATCTCTTTACCAATGTTTGCAGTGTAAATAAAGTGCCATTCTTAAAATTGTGCTTTGTTTTAAATCAAAGCTGCATTTCCCTGGGAATAAATTTCAGTAAAATCATTGTGGCTTATGCTGAGTAGAGTAGCGTAGAGTAGAGATGTTTCAGACATACTATTAAGAACTTCCCCACCCTTTTAAAACCCATTCATTTTTTAAAAGAGAAATAATAAAGAGAATGTAGACATAAAGCGATAAACACATATTGAGTCCATATGAAGCTGTCGTCAGAACACAAATGATAAAAATATTACTTTGGTTGTCATAGAAATGGCTCACTCCTGTTTATATAAAGAAAAGAATAAACAGCTTGAGACACAGTTGAAAATGCATGTCACAGAATCATGTCAGGATAAGGTTTCTAAAAGGGACCAATGACGTTAGTTACCAAGGATGGAAGACTCGAGAACACAATTGGTATAAAACGTGTTGTACAATGACTGGGATGGTAATTCAGCAGTATCTATGAGTCAGTAAAAATGATTCCTCTGTAACAATCTATATATGATGAAAATATATTTAGATCTGGATATTAGTTCAGTCTAGAAATCTGTAATGTATAGACCATCTTCTCCAAAGAGCTTATTAAGGCATACATGGCCGATCCTTGTCCTGCATTCCACAACCCTGGCTGAGCGGGCACTGGAGCTTTTAGCAGAAATCTGTTGCTGCACTCAGCATTCCCATAGATTGACAAGGGGCTTCAGGGCAGAAATTCCTGCAGGGAAGTTTACCCTGTGACACGTTACCTTAAATCAGTTTGTTCATCATTTTTTTCTTTGTATTCTGTCCTCCATTCTACATCAGAGAGAAGCAAAATGTTAGTTTATGATACCAGATGTATAAATGGTATCAGGACACTTATTGGGCAAGCAGATATTCTTGTAAAATGCATATAAAAACCACCTAAATAGAATTAGTAAAGGCGTTCCTTCTTTCCCATGTATTTAGAATTTTTGTATCCTACCTTGGTTGCTAAGACTTCATGATGACTTACAAACTAAAAGAAACATATGTTTAAAAAAATCCAATTACAGTTCTAAAATTTAACAAAGACAGTGAAAAATGTAGCAAATAATAGAATGACAGAATTGGAGGTCGTCTAGTGCAATCCCTTCCCCAGGGCAGGAACCCTCAGACTATCCCAGGCAAATGGCTGTTCAACCTTTGTTGAAAGCCTCCAGTGATGGACCACCCATGACTCCAGGAGATAGGCTATTCCACTGCTTAATAGCTCTCATGATCAGGAAATCCATTCTTATTTCGGGTTTGGATCTCTCCCTGTAAAGTTCTACCCATTGGTTCTTGTCCTACCCTTGGAAACTATGGTACTATGGAAAATAAATTCACACCCTCTCCCCTATGACAACCCTTCAGATATTGAAAGACTACTACCTTATCTCCTCTTAGCCTTTTCTTCTTTAGGTTACATATCCAGTTCTTTAACTGTTCGTCATAGGATTTATGATAGGACATAACTGCTAAGATGTGACCGGTAATGCTCTGTTAAATGTGAGCATACGTTAGACAATAGATGCAGTATACTGTCCCTTAATTCTCCTTTTAAATATGAGTGTGTGTTAGTTAATAGCTGTAGTATTATTTCCTTCAATTTTTTTCTTTCTTGATTGTATAGTTTTAGTAAATAACATTATTACTTTACTATTGTTTATTTATGATGTTACATAAATATATTGAGAGCTCTTCCACCGAAGTCAAATTCCTTGTATGTCTAATCATACTTGGCCAATAAAGTATGCTATGCTATGCTATGCTATGCTATGCTATGCTATGCTATGCTATGCTATGCTATGCTATGCTATGCTATGCTATGCTATGCTTGTTGTTTATTCGTTTAGTCGCTTCCGACTCTTCGTGACTCCATGGACCAGCCCACGCCAGAGCTTCCTGTCGGTCGTCAACACCCCCAGCTCCCCCAGGGACGAGTCCGTCACCTCTAGAATATCATCCATCCACCTTGCCCTTGGTCGGCCCCTCTTCCTTTTGCCCTCCACTCTCCCTAGCATCAGCATCTTCTCCAGGGTGTCCTGTCTTCTCATTATGCGACCAAAGTATTTCAGTTTTGCCTTTAATATCATTCCCTCAAGTGAGCAGTCTGGCTTTATTTCCTGGAGGATGGACTGGTTTGGCATCTTCTTGCAGTCCAAGGCACTCTCAGAATTCTCCTCCAACACCACAGTTCCAAAGCATCGATCTTCCTTCTCTCAGCCTTCCTTATGGTCCAGCTCTCGCAGCCATATGTTACTACGGGGAACACCATTGCTTTAACTATGTGGACCTTTGTTGTCAGTGTGATGTCTCTGCTCTTAACTATTTTATCGAGATTGGTCATTGCTCTTCTCCCAAGGATTAAGCGTCTTCTGATTTCCTGACTGCAGTCAGCATCTGCAGTAATCTACACATGCTATGCTATGCTATGCTATGCTATGCTATGCTATGCTATGCTAATTCTAATTCTATTCAGCTTCCAAACCCTTCACCATCTTTGTTGCTCTTTGCACTGTTTCTAGTTTGTTTGTTTGTTTGTTTAATTTATTTATTTATCTAATTTATCCCCGCCTATCTCCTCCCGTCGGAGCCTCTGGGCGGTTTACAACAAGTGATTAAAACCATCAGAATAATGCAAAAAATAAAATACAATAAAAATACTATAAATAGAAATAAAGAATAAAGAATAAAAATCCAAGCGATGAAGCATCTAAAACAGTCCAAGTGTGGGAGGAGTTGTCTATAACAACCATCCCCATATAACTCCCCCACTCCACCCCAAGCGAGGCAGCAGAACCAGGTCTTCAGACTCCGCTGAAAGGCCAGGAGCGATGGGGCCAATCTCACCAGCATATTCCACAGGGCGGGAGCTACTGCAGAGAAGGCCCGCTTCCTGGACCCCGCCAGATGAAATTCTTTTACAGATGGGGTCCGTAGCATGCCCTCTCTGCACGATCGGGTGGGACGGGTTGATGTAATGGAGATGAGACGGTCCCTCAGATACCCTGGTCCCATGCCATGTAGGGCTTTAAAGGTGATAACCAACACCTTGAATTGGACCCGGAAGCAAACTGGTACCCAATGCAGCTTGTGCAGCAGTGGTGTTACATGTGCCCTTCTGGGGGCACCAAAAACAGCTTGCACAGCTGCATTCTGGACCAGCTGAAGCTTCCGGATACTTTCCAAGGGTAGCCCCATGTACAGCGCATTGCAATAGTCTATCTGAGAGATAACAAGGGCATGAGTGACTGTTCGAAGGGCCTCCTGGTCCAGGAAGGGGCGTAACTGGTGCACAGCACATAGCTGCACAAAGGCTCTCCTGGCCACGGCTGCCACCTGCTCCTCGAGCAGGAGCCGTGAATCCAGGAGGACCCCCAAGTTACGCACCGGGTCTGTCTGGGGCAGTGCAACCCCATCCAGAACCAGAGATGTTAATGTCCTGGATACAGAAGAACCATTAACCCACAGCTACTCGGTCTTACCAGGGTTCAGTTGAAGCCTGTTGTTCCCCATCCAGGCCCCCACAGCCCCCAGACACTCGGAGAGGGTGGTCACAGCATCACTTATTTCACCCGGGATGGAGATGTACAATTGAGTATCATCAGCATACTGATGATACCTCATCCCATGGTGACGGATGATCTCACCCAGCTGTTTCATGTAGTTGTTAAAAAGGAGAGGGGAGAGTACTGATCTCTGTGGCACCCCACAAAGAAGGGGCTGCGGGGCCGATCTCTCCTCCCCTATCAACACCGACTGGGATCGGCCCTGGAGGAAGGAGGTGAACCAGCGTAAGACTACACCGCCCATCCCCAACTCCCTGAGCCGACCCAAAAGGATACCATGGTCGATGGTATCGAAAGCCGCTGAGAGATCAAGGAGAGCGAGGATGGATGCACTGCCTCCATCCTGCTCCCGCCAGAGATCATCCATAAGTGCAACCAATGCCGTTTCCATCCCATAACTGGGCCTGAAACCTGACTGAAAGTGGTTAGATAATCCGTTTCCTCCAGGACCCTCTGGAGCTGCAAAGCCACCACTTTCTCAACCACCTTCCCCAGAAAGGGGAGGTGGGAGACTGGACGAAAATTGTCCAGAACAGTAGGGTCCAGCAATGGCTTCTTGAGGAGGGGTTGTACCAATGCGTCTTTAAAGGCCGCCGGAAACACCCCCTCCCCCAAGGATGTATTAACCATCGCATGGACCCAACCACATGTAACCTCCCGGCCTGCTTTTACTAGCCAGGAGGGACACGGGTCTAGATGGCATGTGGTGGCATTTACTGTCCGTAGGATCCTGTCCACTTCCTCAGGTCCAACAGGATCAAACTGCTCCCAGATAACTAGGTAAGCCTGTTCCCCTGGTATCTCTCCAGACCACGCCTCACGCCTGGAGTCCAACTTGGAGCGGATCCGAGCGATTTTGTCCTGCAGATGCTCAGCAAATTCCTCTGCACAGCCCTGTAGGTGGGTCACTGAACCCACCTTCCCCAAAAGGGATTGAGTGATCTTAAACAGGGCCATCGGGCGGCATTCTGCAGACTCAATAACAGCGGAGAAATATTGATGTTTCGCTGCTTTTATCACCACAAGGTAGGCCTTAATGGCGGCTTTTACCTGTGTTCGGTCGAATTCAGTCTTTGTCTTCCTCCAGCGGCACTCTAGGTGTCTCTTAACCCTCTTCAGCACCCTCAACTCCTCCGTAAACCACAGGGAGTGCCGGGTTCGATGAGACAAGAGAGGCCGCACAGGCGCAATCCTGTCCAAGGCCCCAGCTGCCTCCCTATTCCAGGCTGCAGCTAGGGCCTCCGCTGGACCATGCAGCAGATCACCGGGTATAACCCCCAGCTCCCTCTGAAACCCTACCGGGTCCATCAGTTGCCGGGGGTGGACCAATCGAATGGGTCCTACCTCCCTGCGGAGGGGGGTGGCATAAGAGAATCTCAGGGCCACCAGGGTCTGGTCTGACCATGACAATGGGGACAGATCTATCTCTCCCCTCAGATCACATTGCCACTGCTCTGACAAGAAAACAGTTCCTGTTTTCCTCAGCATCATCACAGCATCCTTTTTGTATTGTGGTGACCAAAACTAGACACATCTTAAAGCTGCCAAGGTTGTAAAACACTGAGCTAGACAGAGGAGCCTCTGATAGCAGGGTGATCTTTAAAATACTCTCTCCTGAGAATCTTAATGGCCAGCTAGGTTCATAACAGCCACTGCTAACCATAATTTAGCCAAAGAAGTACACAATAACTCCTTTCCCCAGGACATTGTGATTTATTTTCTGGCAACTGTAAAATCTGAATCTGTCATGATAGCTAAATAGATAAGCAGGGCATTTGATTAATTCTAATCAGAAGCAGTTATTGTGCTGTATTTGCATGACATGCTTGCTAGAAACCCACACAAGTGTTTAAGAGTTGCAGTGACTGGGGAAAGGAACCACAGAGTGTCCAAGTGTTGCAAATGCATTCAACGACTTGCTTGCGATACCTGTCTATTTTCCTGCTAGATTTTTCCCCTAGATTTCCTAACTGCTTATTTGTTTGTTCATTTATTTTGATAATTTTAGATGTCACTGCAATTCATATTTTCCTTATCCTCTCATGAGTCAACCCCCCCACCCCCAAGTCTGAAAACCATTTGCAGATTTTGAAGGGAAGAGAGGGAGAGCACAAGTGGTTGTTGGCTTGTGAAACATTTTGCCTTTTATTGGATACTTCCTGTTTACAAATCCCAATCTTTTAATTCTTCCTGTTGATCAAAACGCAAGTATTAGTAACAGCATGCCTTAATAGCTCCAGTGCTGTCAAGGAAAGTACAGTGAATTCTTCACTATAGGTTCCTTCATGTCTTTGTTGTTTTTTTTTGCAGTTATAGCAAGAACAGCAATTTTGCTAAAGAAATGAAAGAAAAACACATGTACAGGAACCAGCAATTAACCCTCCATTAAACAGAAACTCACATTGTGGCAATTCAGGAAGACTGTTCTAAGAGTAAATAAAAGAACCTATTTAACTGTTACTTAAAATCACAAATGACAGGAAGCAATGAGCCTGTGGGTAGGAAGCTATTAATATTAGAAATGCCTGTACAAAAGGAACACTTACTTTTCAGTAAACTTTAAAAAAGGATTTTGACAATTGTGGAGGATATTTTAGATCACATACTGTATTAAATGCTCTGAAATACACATTTTCATTTTGCTTCTAGATCATCATTTTAATATGTTTTCATTTTTGTGTATGGGAATGGCCTATTATCAGAGGCTTTCTGAAACTGAATTCCTGGGGACAAATAAATGACTGCAGAACTCTCTGAAGTTCCTAACCCCCTTTCCCTTTTTCTTCTTCCAATTTTTGTCACCACAGTATTTTTTCAACCTATCATAACATGGGGGCAGGGAAGCAGCTTTGGGATATCTTAAGAGCCACTCCATATCTTGCTTTAATTTTTTCCCAGTTTTTTCCTGTGCTTTGCACTTATGCTTTTGAAATCAATAGCATTGGAAGGAGCCATATAGCCCTTTGAGTCCAAATCCCTGCTCAGTGCAAGAATCCAGAATCAAAGCATCCCAGAAAGCCAGTTGTCGAGTTTCTTCAACATATCTAATGAAAGAGAACCCACCACTTCTCTGGATAATCGGTTCCACTGCCTCCAATGAGTTTTTGCCAGAACAGAAAACTGGAGTGCAGATGTTAGCGCTATTTGGGCAGCCTTCCCCACAAATTAACCACTGATGAAGGGAGAATGGACTCATACCCACATTCAACCCAACAACTGCATCCAGGACTCTTGAAGGAGGTTGTGGATGTCATTTGGGAGCTCCTTTTTGAGACCTTTGAAAAATCATGGAGGATAAGCATAATGTCAGAGGATTGGAGAAGGGCAAATGTTTTGGAAATGCAGGAAAAAGAGCATCTGAATGACCACAGACTAGTGAGCTTGATGGTGCTTTCAGGAAAATCTCAAGGACACGTTAATAAGAGGTCAGTCAGTGAGCATTTAGAAAAGAATGCACTGCCAGGCAGGAACCAACATGGATTTATCATGCTGTGGCCTCAAATCAATCTGATTTTTTCTTTTGTCTTTTGGACAAAGTAACTGAGCACAGGAAAGCAGTGGACAAAAGAGTATAATGACTTTAGCACAGTATTTGACAAAGTCTCCCAAGAGAACCTAGCAGAGAAAGTAGAAAATATGGGCTAGATTATGCTATCATTAGCTAGACTATGTTACTACTGAACAATTGTATTAAAATGGTACATGACAATGGCTTGGTGTCAAGCTGGAAGGAAGTGCCCAGTTGCATAGTGCAGAGTTCTGTCCTTGGATGAGTGTGGTTCAACTTATTTATAAATGCCTTGGACAAAGATTAGAAAACATGATTATCAAATTTGGAGGCCATACAAAGATAGAGGGATAGCAAACAGAGGACAGTATCAATATTCAGGAGGATTTTCACCAGTTGGAACAATGGGTAGATACCAGTAAGATGAATTTCAAGAAAGAAGAATGCAGAGTTATTAATTTGGATAAAAAAGAAAAAAAGCATGAGTAAGATTTTATTTATTTGCTCAATGTATATGTCTACCCAATCAATAGGTAATGGGTGAGACCATACTGAGCATCAGCATTTGAAAATAACGAACTGGGTGTCTTGGTGGATCACAAGTTGAACAGTGTGAGTTTCCTTGCAGCAGTGTGCAATTACAATAAATAAAGCAAAACAAACCCAAAACATAATCCTATGTTGCATCCACATAAGGGAATTCCTGCACTGGGCAGGAGGTTGGGCTAGATGATCTCAAGATACAGCCCAACCCTTGTAATCAATGCTTTTATGAATTCATCTGTATAGGAGGACCTACTTATAAGCAAATGCTTCTCCCATCACTGAGCTTATGATTGTGCAGAATTCTGCATGGGAGGAGAGAAGGAGCTTACGTGAGGAGAAGAAATACTTGTCTCCAACTTATAGTTGGCACAGAGAAGCAGGGCCAACAGAAGGCTGACAGCAGGAAAGAGGAAAGCATGTGCAGCTCCAGTTTTTCACATGATCACTGAAGAGGCTGTGAGCATATTATGTGTTTGTAATTGTTGTTACTGATCACATTATCAGATCTTCTTACCTTACTGAGCTAAATAAACTGTATGTTCTGTGCAGGCTCAGTTTGTAGTCCAAAGCACATTGACTAGAGCAGTGTTTTTCAACCTCAGCAACTTTAAGCTGTGTGGACTTCAACTCCCAGAATTCCCCAGCCAACCCTGCTGGCTAGGGAATTCTGGGAGTTGAAGTCCATACAGCTTAAAGTTACTGAGGTTGAGAAACATTGAACTAGAGTCTCCTAAATAATTTATAAAGAGAAAAGTCTCACTGAAATCTGTTAGCTTAGTTTAAGTTTAGGTTTAAGCAAAATCAAAGGAATTTGTTACATTCTTTCTAGGCTCATACATTGTGCTAATCCATGGTTTGCTTAATTGTAGTTTAACAAAAAAACCACAGCTGACTAGGCTCACACAGTAATCACTATATAGGTTCACACTATAATCACTATTTAACAAAGTTTGCTCAGCCAATGGTAAACGAAACATTCCGTGGCTTACCACAATAAGTGAATCAGCTACCAAATTAGACCCCTGTACTAGGAATGTGCCACATATTATGTGTGTGGTACAGCTGTTTCAGGTTGCCTGTGCCTGAGCAGAAACACAAATATTCTGGATGCCCGGGGTAGGAACAGTAGTACTGTAGAGGTGTTCTGGAGAGAAGCAGTGGAGAGAGAGAAAAAGTCTGGGTCCCTGTGGGTGGCGGCTGAGGAGGAACAGAAGGCACTGGAAATCTGGGATGACTGAGCCATATTGGGGGTGGGATGCTGTACACCAGCCTTGCTCACCCCATAAAATCACTCTGGGATCCCTCTGGACTTCAGGGTTTGTTTCTGCCGAATGAGAGCAAGCCGAAACAGTTCAGTAAAACTTATGGCTTCTTTTGAAATAGAATATACTTTTCCTTTCATGTACAGCCCTAAATGGGATCTTCCGGTTTAACAGTGTCTACGCTGAAGACATACCAACTTCTCTGAGATAGAACCGGGAATCTGTTGCATCTAAAGGACCTATCCCCTCACTAATCTGCCTACAGCTCTCTTTCAGTAAAGATAGTCAGGACCACCAAATCGATCGCTTTCTTAAGTCACACATCCTCATTTACACTGCATACCAACTCAGCCCGTGCGGACAGCTTGCAGTTCCGGGTGTCCCAGAAACCCGAAATCTGTGTTCACTGAATAACTGATAGTGTAGCAAGTCACTATGGATAAGCCTGTCGTGCAAAGGCAGCCATTGTCCCAAGAAGCAGCTAAAGAAAAATGCGACAGCTCAGCTTCAATCTTTGCCTCTTCTCACTCCACTCTGAGCGAAGTGCTACTGCCCAAGGCGTCACTCCTCCCCAGCCACGTGAGCAGCGCTGTCATTCGGGGTTGGTTCTCCTCCCTTTCCTGGTCTGCTCGGCGCCTGCGTAGTAGCGTCTGCAGGGGCTTTGACCGCTTCCGGGTGGGGTTGGCAGTCAGGATCGCGAGTCGGGTGAGCCAGCGGGGCTTCGGGCGCGGGAGAGAGGGCAACGCCATGGCCTGCACTCTCGTGCCTTTCTGCAGCTTCCAGGACCTCGAGTCGGCGCGGGATTTCCTGTGCTCTCATCTTCGGCAGAGTGGCGCGGGTGAACCGTGGGGTGCCAAGGAATGCGGCGGTGAGCCTCGACTTCTGGGTCCGAGTGGGACGACATGGGACGGGGCTGAGGGTAGTGGTGGTGTGCCGGTAATGCGGATTATGTCTTCTGTCCGCGGTGCCAGCAAGGCTGCTACCTGTCAGGGACTTGCCTTCATCCATCCTTCAACTTCTCTTAGCTCTAGGTTTGCATGTAAGAAGAGTTGGGGTCGCCATCCCTTCAACTTAATCTCCCCAGGCAGGCTGTTTTTCAGTGGTTCTAAGCCTGTGAAAAGACCATAGAAAAGGTACATGTATGGGTTAGGTATGGCACCTTTGACTGCAGTAAGTAGCCCATGTATTTTCCTTTTCCTGCAGCCCATATGCACCATGTAATGTGATAAAGAACTAGGTGTATACTAGATTTCATATTTTTGATTCAGGATCAATCACTTATGGGTGGACTCTGCAGCAGTCAGTGACTAAGTTGATACTATTTGTACAGTTTTATAAAAGAACCCAGTTCTTTTAAGGCCAACTGGTTATTCAATATTCTGGTTATGATCTGGAAAGTTATTGTAGATCCTGCAAGTGCTGGCTAAACTTCATCAGTGTTGTAGTCAAAAGCATCACCCAACACCAGGTTGTCTAGACCTGCCATAGTGACTTTTTAAAATTAAAGGCAGCTTTTCTGCAATAGGGGTGAACAAACTCTGAATGGCAACATTTTTGTTAAAATAAGTAAAATAAACAAAAACTAAGTACAATTTAGAGAGGCAGTTTGGTGGAGTGGTTAAGGCGTCAGGCTAGAAACTGGGAGCCCATGTATTCTAGTATTGCCTTAGGCACAAAGCCAACTGGATGACCTTGGGCCAGTCACTCCCTCTAAGCCCTAGGAAGCAGGCAGTGGCAAACCACTTTGGAAATCTTGCCAAGATAACTGCAGGGACTTATCCAAGCAGCGCCAGGAGTAAAATACTGACTTGAAGGCACACACACAAAAGTACGATTTATCACAAGAGTCACATAGGCCTAAAAACTATTAATGATAACATGGATAGGTAGTTTGTTTTCTAATAGAAGAGAATATCTGTAGCTCAGGGTTGAACTGTGGAGTCCTAGGTGCTCTCTGAGCTTGGTTGTTTGCTTGTAGACGTTTCATCGCCCAACTGGGTAACATCATAAGTGCTGGTGATGCTACCAATGCTGATGATGTTACCTAGTCAGGTAATGAAAAAACCAAGCTCAGAGAGCACCAAGGTCTCCACAGTTTGTTTTCTCTTTGCAAGCTTTTTGTGTGGCTCAGGCCACATATGCATCAAAAGATTTGTAACAGAAGTCTGAATGAGTCTAGATTTTGAGGTGATACCCAGTGTTTCTCAAATAACCAAATCATGCCAGTTTTATATCTCACAATAAACTAGTAAAGTTAATAGTGAACAGGAATTTTAGACTGGCAAACCTTATAGACTAGTGTTTGAGAAACACTGTTATAGGCATTACAAACTAGGAAAGACAGGTGGGCTAGTGAGCTACTATACTTTTCTGAATTTTATTTTAGGTAATGTAAGCAAAATAATTAGAAATAAATCTAATTCGGGGGAAATCTACAAGTCCTACTTAATATCTAAAATTAGAAATGGAAAAAGAAGGACTCTGAGTTTATCCGTACTGCTTTTATTCTTCTGTTTTAATTGACCTAATTCTTTGCTAACACAGGAACATCTAAACAGCATTGCTTTGTTAGTTTAGGAGTTCACTGTTGCTTTCTAGTAAGCAGCCTTGGTTAAACAGTCCTAATTTATCCTTGATGGTTGTCAACCCAAAGCAGGAGATCAGAAAGTTCATATAACGTCCCATGAACTACCACAGATTGGGAGAGTTCTCAGCAAACAAAATGCAGTCCATGTTGGAGAACAGGTAAAACATGTGCTTGCAGCTGTGACCCTTTCTGGAAAAATATATCATTTAGTGTATTTATTCATGCTCTACTTGATTCCGTAAGTTAATTTGTCATAAATGGTATGTGTAATACTCTCATGCCTTACCCTATGCAACAAAAAGTGCATATATTGATGGGTAGCAACTTGGCTCTGAGAAGTTGGTCATGAATAACATGAATCTTTAATTCATTTTTGTGTGCCATGCTCATTAACATGGCAAGGAGATGATAAACACCTGGCACCTGTTTTGCATTTAATTTGAATTCTTTTTTCTTCATATGTTTAACAAAATCTGAGTTTTGTGCAATGTAACATGAACTTAAAAATCAAGAGACCTGTCTGTAAGCATGATGAATGGGAGAGAAAGAAGATGTGGGGTAATAAGGATGAGACCCATCCATTGCACTCTAGGTATGCTGACCCCTGCAATTTCCCCAAATGCGGAAAACTTGACTGCATAATTTGTGGTAGTGGTGGTGGGGGGACTGTGTTTGTGCTTTATGGCTTGCTTTCTGAATGAAAATATTGACCCTCTGTTTCCAGCTACTGTAAGCATAGTTGTAGTCGTAAGATTCATCCCACTGCATTTTATCCCGAAATGTTGCTGTTGTACAAGCAAACTGGTCCCTATCTTTACCATCTGAAGTTTATAAGAAAATTATTGTTGCCAGATATCTTTGTAGTTTATATGGGGAGACAGAATAACAAATACTACTAAAGCTAGTTGTTACTTACCACAGATTACCAGAACTAGTGACTATTTCCAAGCCAGGAATTATGAAGGTGTTGTGCCACAGGAGAGGAACAGATTATTGGAGCAGAGTTCCAAATTGCAACATTTTGGAAGTAACTTTATTTTTACTTCTATTTATATTATTTTTTTACTGTATTTTATTCTTTGTATTTATTGTGATGGTTTTAATCGATTGTTGTAAACCGCCCGGAGTCCTCCAACAGGAGATGGGCGGGGATAAATTAGATAAATAAATAAAATAAACTCAGTTTGTTTTCTTATATAGCTGTGGAGATTGGTATAGGGAGAGTGTGTGGAGCATAGCTTCTAGAATTCTTTCTAATCCATTCAGAACAGCTCTGCTGTATATCACATGGCCCAAAAGATAGCAGGAGGGAGGCTTAGAATGGAGCAATTGGCAGCCTTCTGAGAAAATGCCCAACTGCCTCTTCCATATGGATGTACTGGGGAAAAGTTTCATGGATTTTTTTTTTCATCTGCAGCCTCTGCTGAATCCAGCCAATTTTCACACTCGTTCCTCTTGCCCGCTTCTCTCTCCACACCCAGTTTGGTTCAGTTCTGCTAGGTTTTGGGAGAATTATCCTGCTGGATAAATGGTCAGGCAAATAGCTGACTGAGGTCCTTTGCATAATTTCTTTCCTACATTTCAATGGACAGGAAAAAATGGTTTTAGAGAAATGATTTATAAAATGAGGAGGTGTGTCTCGAGAAACTTAAAAGACCATGTTTGTTTAAATTGCTTTTTAACTTGTGACAATAAAGATTTAATCGGCAGTGAAGAGACACCCACGTAATAAAAGCAACTAAGCTGTTGACATAACTGTTTATTATTTGATGCATTATGCATCAGATGGAACAGTGCTACTTCCTTGGCAGATTTCTTGCTATTTTTAATGAATACTTGTATTACTATGAGGTGATTGGTGTTATGAAGCTTTAGAAAATCATCCTAGTTACATAATTTGGGCAGTTGGATAGTTTCAAAAACTCTATAAAACAAGGGTGCTTAAGAAGAACAGACATTAATACTTGTAGTTTTCCTCTTTACTTTTTGTAGCTTTTGCGTGATACCCGTAAGCCGTAAGTCGCTCATGTTCAAATTATGATTGGATGTGCAGTATAGTTCATGTGAATTTCTCAAATAAAAATACGAAGAACATTCAGTCAGAATTTTCTTATGCAAATATGCTGTAGTTTCCATTCTGTAGCAAGAATTTAACAAATTAGTGACCTTTAAAGTTTGATGTTTCAACTGTAACAATACATGTGCATGTTCTAAATAGCACAAGAACAGAGTGATTTGTAAATCTTCATAGCTTAATGTTGCTCAGTATAAGTGGTACTTTATTTGAAATCTCTTACAAAGCCATAATTCTTTGCTATGTTCCTCCTTAAATCTGTTTCTTCATACAGTGGAAAAAAGCAAATTTATCACAGAGGCTTTCTAGGTTTGCTTTATTAATTTGTATGTGAACTACAATAACCTAAACAAGCTTCAAAGGGAAAATGAGAAGCTGATCCATGTAAACGTGTTGTTTATAAAATGATTGTGTTGCCTTTAAAATAACTTTATTTATGTTACAATATAACATAATAAATAAAGTATTTTATTTATTTATGTATAGCTACATAATCAGATTTGTTTGGGTGATCCTGTTAAAGGATGAATGACAGTTCAGTAAATTGCCTTCTGTGAGAATCTAAAAGGACTAGTGTAGCAGCAGCAAGTGTTTCTCTTCTATGAAGCTGTAGACTCTGCTCTTGTCAAGCAATATGTTAAGGCTGTTTTGTTTTGAAACAGCCTGGGTGTGGAATGCATTGTCTAAGTATTTTGGAACACCCCAAGCCTCAATTTTTTTTAATATTTTTTTTTATCCTGCCTTTATTACTTTTATAAGTAACTCAAAGCAGGGAACATACCTAATGCTCCTTCCTCCTCTTTTCCCCACAACAACAACCCTGTTTGGTGAGTTGGGCTGAGAGAGAGTGACTGGCCCAAGGTCACCCAGCCGGCTCCCATGCCTAAGGCAGGACTAGAACTCTCAGTCTCCTGGTTCCTAGCCCAGAACCTTAACCACTAAACCAAACTGGCTCTCCATTGAGAGACATTGAGCTCATTGACATTGAGCACTAAATGCTTCCAAAATGCTCAGAGAGCTGGTATTGTGCTTGAGACTGGAAGCTTTGCAAAATTTCACACTCAAAACATTTTGATATTAAAGATTTTGCACATCCTTTTATATATCAGTTTTAGTCTTCTAGCTTATTAAGTATATTCAAAGACTAGCTTGAGATAGATAAAATGATTAGTATGCAGGTAGAGATAAAGGAGAACCTGGTTAAGGTGCTGGAGTAGGGGGAGAGAGACCTAGGTTCTAGTCCTCCTTTAGGGATGGAAACTAGCTGGGTGACTTTGGGCCAGTTGCTCTCTTAGAGTCCTAGATGGGAAGTTGAAGAACATCCCAGAAGAAGACAATGGCAAACCACTTTTGCAATGTTGCCAAGGAAACCCCACAGACCTCTCCATGAAGTAGCCAGGAGTCAAAGTTAACTCAAAGTCACCAAAACAGAGAGGGAAAGAGATAAAATTTATATTACTGACCCCTGCTATCTAAAAGAAGGCCACAAACTCCCAGAACTCCATACACATAAAAACCAAGATGCCACATGAATCTTGAGCACCCTCAAACTCCATGTCATTTCTGGTCACCATCTTTATGCAAAAAGCTTTCATAGCTTTCAGAGGCTCAGCCCTGCAGATAACTAGATGTGTAATGAAGTTGGACTTTAGGGAACAGATTAGATTATTGCTGTGGTACTGCTCTCCCTGCTGCACAACATCTTCCTTCTGTCCCAAGTCATTTTAGGCCTGACACATACTGGGGGTTGCACATTAGATCTGGTTTTTGTTTCAAGGTAGTTAAGACATGATCTGGTTATGAAAAACATTGCTATTAGTCTGTTGCATTGGTCAGATCACTTTCTGATTGCTTTTCAGCTTGCTGGTGCCACCTGTCAGGCCCAGCCCAAGAATGACAAAGAGCCAATCCAGCCAAACTTTAGTCCTTTCTTTGCTCACACCGCATAGACAGAATCTTGCCGGACTAAAGCTACCCTACCTAACCTAAAGGGAAATAACCTGGAAGGCTCTAGGGTGTGGACAGAAATAATTAAATAAATGTTATATTTGGTGGGGAAGTTGATTAGGAGGTTTCTTTTTTTTCTTATAAGGGGAGGGAGCAACTATATTTAGTGATTTTTATAATGTGCCAATGGAATGATTTATAGAAATAATGTGATTTTGGTTTAATATAGAGTAAGGGATTGATTATGGAAAATTGTTGTATATCCTTGCTGTTAAAAGTCGGAAGTCACCTCTTTTTGTAATTTTGAAAAATTTTCTCTTTGTTTCTACACTTCTTTAGTTTTTTTCTTTTTTTGTCTTTGTAGTTTTTTGTTTTTCTGTAGCTTTTATCTTTGCTTGAAACTTAATAAAATTCTTATTAAAAAAACTGCCTGGGAGGTGACTTGTGGTTGGGTCTTTGGGGTGATGTCAGCCTCTTTGAGTGAGGGATTAGATCTTTGGCCTTGAAGCAGGCTTTGGTATGCCCTCTCATCAAGAAGTCATCGTTGGACCCAGTGGTCCTGGACAATTATCATCCAATCTTCAACCTCCCCTTCTTTGGAAAGGCTATAGAGTGGGTAGTCAGGCTTCAGTGGACCCTGGAAGAAATGGGTTATTTGGATCCATTTCAGTCAGCCAGCATGCAGTCTAGAAATGTTTCTACAACTAGTAATCAAAGCTAAAATAACCTATGAAAGAGACATGGTATTCTTCAACTATTATAAATCAGCTTTTACTGCTTGCATCACTTTCTGAAACAGGTAGAAACTGCTTGACATGCCACAATGCATGACTGAATCTACATTATTAATATAAAAATGTACAGCGATTATGTCTAATATTTTTCTTCCCTGATTAGGTAATTATGAGATATTGCTGTTATAGTCTTTAGAGGATATTTGGATAAGCCTTCCCCACATAGCTGCCCTCCAGAAATGCTGGGACAATAGTGCCTTGCATTTTCAGGTTCTGGCTATGCTGGCTGGAAATTTTGAGAGCAGTAATCCTAACTTACCTGGAGAGCAATAGATGGGGAGGACTGCTCAAAATAATTTTCAGAGATGTTTATGCTTTCTTACTTGGAAGTTTGTTGGTTGAGGATTTCTGGCATTTTTTTAAAGTGCTCTTGGTATTATTCAAATAATAATCACATTGTCATGAACATTGGGATGCAGCATTTTATTTCAGTACATGTAACTCTGATGGCTCTGATTTGCTAAACTAAATTAGGTTTTGTAAATATTAGGTAAATCATCAAACTGGGAAGAAGAGAGTTGGGGTCCCTGGGATGAAGCAGCGACTCAAGAACCTGTAAGGCTTTTTTATTTACCATTATTGCTAATTATATCTTCTATAAACAAGCTTGATATCAGAATAATTTGAATAATCCATTAAAAACTCTGAAAAGTTTCATTAATCAATTTGTAATGCTTAATACACACATTTAGGTTAAATACCGATTATCATACAACCATCCTTTATTGTATAATGTTAAAATATGTATGATTTGCCTCTATTGGTGGCATTTGAGGACAGCTAACAATATTACAATTATAAATCTGATTGATGAAATAAATACATAAATAAAAAAGCAAAATGTATAATTTTCATAATGTTTAAATGCTTTCAACAATCCCATTAAGATTGTGGTCACATTGCTTATCTGCATATTCCTTAAATGCTATTAATGTTTTTGTACATAAGCAATCTTTGTACAATTATATATAGTTATTTTTTGCCCAGGAAAGTAGTAACTTCGGTAGTCACTATTTATAGGAAGAAGAAGACGACTCAGCATCTAAAACACAAGCAAGTTCCTGGCTGCAGGACTGTGTATTATCTTTGTCACCAACAAATGATCTCATGGTAATAGCTCGTGAGCAGAAAGCAGTGTTTTTTGTCCGTAAGTATACTGTTTTATGCTATTATATTTGAGAATATATTCAAGTAAATATTGTCAATTGAGACTCATAAATAATATAATGAGATTAGGTTACGATTAAAGCCACATACCCTGGTACTCACTGATGTTTCTGTTTATCAGGAGAATGATAAATGGAGAAGATTTGTTTACCTCTAACAACTACTCCATTAAAATCAATCTACTAGCTTTAAGACTTATCTCTGAACCTGCCATTATATCTGTTGTAGGAGACACAATTGTGAAATGTATGGTGATATTTCAGCAAATACAAACTTCCTCTTTCCTTGATAGTTTAATAAATTTAAATTTTGATGCCTTTTCTATGTATTTTCAGAGTATATACTATATGTATGATAAATAATTCCACTACTCAAGTTTTGCTAATAGAATTTGAATTTCATTTTATCCCTATATGTACACAGTACTAGGATTAGTTAGAAGTTTGATTTGCAGATAGTTTTTGTTTCTTTGAAAATGGTGGTTACTATGACCCCCCTGACTCTCATTTTCTGTAGATAAAAATTAGTTTCATGTGTGTGTATATGCATGATTTAGAGTGGTTAGGGCTTCTACACCAATTGGTAATTGATTACCTTGTTATTTGTAATGTAAATAATTGAACAAATTCTCTTCACTTTTCTCAGACTAGTTGAAGTTGTGCTGCCCCCAGCTATCCATATCTATAATAGTGACATTACAAATAATTGAATTGGATGGAGTCACTGTGATGACTCACTGAAGTCTTAACTGAAACTCCTTCATCCTGAAAAGCTATGCTGGTGGCAGAGGAGATTGCAAATTATGAAGAAAAAACATAAGGATGTTTATTACATAAATGTCATCGCTCAGGCTTGTACTGAGTTTTGATACGGTATATTTTAATAGTAGAGCAGTTTGGCCTAGAAATAAGCTCCCATTACACCAGATGCTCAGGCACATCAAGTTGTATCATCACTGAGCTTCTTGTAAGGTGAAATTGAAGAGACTGAACATAAAATTAATCCATGTTAACTGGACTTCAGTGAAAACTAACATAATTACTTCCTTGTCCTCTCTTTATGATGATCTAGCTCAAACCAAGATGCACAAGAAATCTTTCTGTCACTCACATGAGCATTGTCTGTAATCCTTTCCTTTTTAACTCATTTTTGGAGTTTACATCTAGACATTGGCAATAGTCTCAAGAAAGTGAATGACGATACTATTTTTTTTATTAGTAGGTATGCAAAAATTGTACAGATAAGGTTCTTTTTAAGAGTGTTGGTTTTAATCTAATTGGAAATTGGCATGATCAAGTTCTCAAACTCCTTTGTAAAACTAGTTGAGTTTTTATCATAGCTGTTTCAGGAACTGTTCCAGAATATCTCTCAATAATGTTTTAAAACTGTGTCTTGGATTCAAAGACCGCTTACGGAGGCAAAAAAATATTATCCCCCTGCAAGACAATTTTGTCAGTTTTTTATATTCCCCCCATAATGCCCCACACTATTCCAGAAGTTGGAAAAGGATACAGTACAGCAGGCTGCAGAGGAAGAAGAGGCAGAAAAGCCTTTTTCCTCAGACAGAAGTCTCTTTATTTTGATTTAGATCAGCACTAACATTTTTGTGTTCAGTTTAAATGTATAGGTGTGCTTTGATGGACCTCTTGGTTAACAGATTGTTTTTTTTTCTTTTTCTCTATAGTTTTTTTTAAAAAAATCCTGTATTTCACTTGAAATTAAAACACAGCAAGACTTCGTTGCAGAATTGTTTTTTCTTCTCTCCCCCTCAGCAAAATGGAAACAGAATGAAAAAGGGAAAGAAGAAATGCAATATGCGGTTGGCTGGAGTGGGTCTCTTGGTTGGAATGGCCCTTGCAGTGTTGAAGAAATGTAAGTTTGGAAAGAAGAAGATGCTGGGAACCCCTACTTTTGACCTTGCTGTTTGCTAATGCAGCCTTATATATAGTACAGTTGGGTAATTTCTTGCTAGCTGGGGGTTGTTCTTAAAGTTTTGGGAAGGACTCGATCCACAGGGGGTGATGATAACAGTGGGCAACGAGATTTCACTTATACTGTATTGAGTGTGTGCCTTTATTTTTTGATTGTTTCCTGCATCAGAGAGTGAAAAACGGTGTGGCTGGTTTTGGCAGGAGCAATCAGAGTAGCCAAGTCCTGTAAAAAAAGTTGGGAGGCTGCAAGTTATCCACTTTAAATTGCTCAGCAGTGGTTCTCTGGTTCTGGAGGAAGAATCTTTTCAAGTCTACTTAGAAATGCCAGAGATTGGATCATCTCCACAGGTTTCCCATTCTCTCCAGTGAAGCAGCTTGTTGTTCCTTAACTTTTGTTCTTGAAACAGCATAGACAATCCTGAACATTTTGAAAGAATAAATTAGAAGTTCTTAGTGAACATTATTTTTATTTACAGTAAATACAAATATAGACTGTGTACAGTGGCTGTGGAAGTGGAATGCAGCTTGTACATTCTTGTGCCGTTGCATGAAACTCCAAAATCAGGTCTTAAAGCCCTACGGAGAAGAACTTCATTAGATCAAGATTAGTTTTTAATTAAATCTACTCCTCATTGCAATTGTATGCTGAATAGCCTATTGTGTTCAGAATCTACTCCCCATCCTATTGCAGAAGTTTTTCAAGAAATATTGAAGGCTGCATGAGGAGGACAGAAGAGGCAATTATTGGTATCAGGAGTTGCTATCTTAGATACAATCCACCAATATTCTTAGAAGAAATAACTATTAGAGTATGTATCACCAGCTACTAAAAGCTATTAAGACACAGTGCTTTTTTTAAAAGATGAAAGGATGGACCTATTAAAATACTCTGAATTAAAACTGTAAACTTCAATCAGTTGTTGTGCTTTAATCATTTTAATAATGATTAAAATAGTCTTTGACATTAAAATGTTCCATTTAACTAATTTGTTGCAATGTTTGGAAGTTCTGATGCTGTATTAGCTTTCTCCACTCTGAATTGTTTTAGCTGATGCAGTGCTTGTGCTTCCAAGGGGAAGATGGAGGGTGGCTCCAGTTGCACTTTATCCTCCACATGCCATTCTTCACCAGGGCAGATGCGTATCTTGTCCACAAGATCCAGTTCTTTCCCCCCATATCTTGCATTACTCCTTTGAAAGGAAAAGTCTCCTGCAGAATCACCAGCTGGATCAGCTTTATTTGTGCCTTGTCCTTCCTCCTTAAAGGGTTAGCAGGCTACAGGTGAAGTGGGCCCTGCTCTGCGCTGCTGCTCCTGAAGGAATAGTGGCAGGATCTGACTATGCTGGGCAGCAGTGGTGGAACTGTGGGGTTGGATCCTCAGTCAAGGCTGAAGAGGCCACATCGACTGGCCTAATGGTGCACGGGTTCTCAATTCCTGCCCTCGATGAGGGAGTGCAGTTGCACGTCTCTGTTTAATGTGCTGCTTCAGCACTTTTTCCAGGACTTGTTATCAGGTCATGTTACTATCTCTCTTTTAGACATTTTGTAATCTCCTCTGTTCATGATAAGTTTGTTTTCATTATTAGTTTGCACCATTTTGCCCATTTACATATATTTCTGAAAAAGACAGTTTAACGTTGCTGAAAACTAAGCACTGCATGCTTCTATTTCTTTGCCCCTCCTTCTTCTCTGGAGTTCTTTTTCATGCACCCAGAGATGTGCGCATGGTCTGTTATTTAACTTTGGCATGTTGGAAAATTGTAAATATAATCTGCTGCTAGGTTTAAAAAGTGTACGTACCTAACACTTAGTAACAGAACAGCAAATGACAAGACTGAATACTGTAGATAAAAATGCTGGCCTGTATAGATTTTTACAGTTCAGGTTTTTAAAGGCATTTGTTTTTGGCTCCTTTGGGCCATATTCTGTGGGGACTACTCTCCCACTAACTGGGTCAAAAGTAGTTGGAAAGCAGCTTGTATATTTTTTTCTTTCTAAAGAAAGTTTTGTATCTTGGGCAGGGAAGTTTTCCTGAAGAATTTAGTATTTTTATATTTTGTCTCTAGGGAATGTGTAACTAGTGCATTGTGCATCCCCCTTGCAAGTCAAAAGAGGTAAGTGCAAACTTTTTTTAACAGGTTAGAGTACTTTATTAAGTCTGGAGTGTGTGAGTGCATTGATTTCATTACATAAGATGAGAATAAGGTTTGATAAAATTTATTTCATGTTCTTTATGTGAGACAGGAGCTCCACAGGCCGTCCTGACTGGACCTGCATTGTTGTAGGATTCACTTCCGGCTATGTCCGCTTCTATACTGAGGTAAATCAGCTATTTCCTAGGTTGCTTGCCAACAGCAATAGTGTGTATACGACATTGCTAGCTTGGATGGTGCTATCTCAACATGACCATTTGGTTCCATAAGCTGGTGACTGACAAATACTAGTATTCTACTCAGACTGGGAAAAACCATCTGCAGTCACAAAGATGGCTGGGAAACTTTGATGACATGTCATCTTATGTAGAGATTACTACAAGGTGTTCTACATGGGGCTGCCTTTGGAGATTCCATGGAAGTTGCAAGATGCAACAGCCTGCCTTGTGGTAGGTGAGAGCTGCCACATGCATATAATGCCGGGGCGTGGGCTCTGCACTGCAGGTTTAGAGGGTATATTCTGTGCTCCAGGCCTTAATTCTGTAATGAAAGGCTTTGTTTTTCACCTGTGCTTCATTCCAGAATTTTCTCTTGGAGAACTAAGCATGCAAAACAGGCCAATTTAGGGTATACAGTGATTCACTTTTGAAGGGCGAAATGTCATGCAGAGTACATATGGGTATGCATGTAGCACCTGTTGGAAACCCCCAAAACCAAAAGTGCCTTTTCCTGGAATCATGCGCCATCTGTGGAGGGCAACCACACAAGTCCAGAAAAGGATGTAACGTATCTTGACAGGAGACGTAAATTTGTATTCAAGTCCATGAAGGAGGCAAAAGCGATAAAAAACAAAAATGAAGCAATCAGTATCCTTCAAAACAGCATTCATTCATTCATTCATTCATTCATTCATTCATTCATTCATTCATTCAAGTTATATAGCTGCCCATCTCACATGCATGACTCTGGGTGGCTCACAGAGTTAAAAATAACAACACCCCCCCCATACAGATAAATACCCAAAGCAATTGCAACAAAAAACTATTAAAAACAAGTTAAAACAGTTGAAACAATAAACTGTAAAACCTGTACAGAGCAGGAAAAATTCGGTCTGTGAGGTAGTATTTTGATTTTGTAAATTGTAGCAGAAAAGCTTTTGAGTTTTCTTCCTGTACAGTTACTAGTAGTACATGTTGCTGTGTTTTCATTTTTTAAAGAGTGGAGTATTGCTTCTGGCACAGCTTTTAAATGAAGATCCTGTCCTGCAGCTTAAATGTAGAACTTACGAGATTCCACGGCATCCTGGAGTTACAGAACAGGTATTAAGACAGATCTACAAAGCACTGAAATTGTTACAGAACCAACTGTTCCCTCCTATGTAGGTTTTTCTGAAGTCAAGCTTGCTTTTACAAATATATATATGGATAGGTGTGCTATATTTTGCAGACATAAGTCATAATGAAGTATTGGCAGCAATTCTGTGTTGATTTAATTGCAGAAATGTGGATTGAAGTCAGGCTGTATAGACCTTAAATATACATACTCTCATACATATACAGTACTGTACATACAACATATACATACAGTATACATAAAACACTGTTCCATTGACTTTTTGCTTGCTGAACTAAGGGCAGCCCCAGTGATACCTTATATTTTGTGCTCCACCAAACTACTTGAGAATTGTGCTGTATAAAACCTGTATTGATACTGGCAGCTATTTGTGCTCTAGCAGCTGGGGTCAGGTATTGATGCTGCTGCCGAAGTGTCCATACACTGACTTTCTGGGAGGGAACTTAGTGCTTCCTTAGAAACTGTGATAAAGCAATTAGGATAGCCTACATGGGTACTTGCAAATATATTATGTTTGTCTCAAAGTGATTAATACCTTTCTTTTTGTTTAGAATGAGGAACTGAGCATCCTATATCCTTCAGCAATTGTGACAATTGATGGTTTTAGCTTATTCCAATCTCTCCGTGCTTGTCGAAATCAAGTAGCCAGGGGTAAGTCCAGCCTTATGGGCTATTTTGATCTATTTTGGTAGGCCTTTCAGTAGCAAAATTGTATTAAATAGTTTTTCTCTTAGCAACACTTGATACATAAGGACACAGTTTTACTTTTCTGTCATAACAGCTTGTTCAGGGCATGGCAATGCACTGTTTGTGATACCCTTAGTGTTATAAAACCCCTAAATTTAATACAGGCGTAATATAATATATGGAGAGTGTGTGTGTTCTCATAAGGTATCAGTGTTTTTGCATGAGATTGTATGTATGTCTACTTGGAAGTAAGTCTGTTGAGCTCAGTGGGGCTCACTCCCAAGCAAGTTTATATATAGGGGTGCAGTCCTAATAGCTTTTCTTTCACTAATATAGGTTTTGTTTTTTTTATGCCTTCAAGTCAGTCTTGATTCCTGGTGATTGCAGGGACAAGTCCCTGCAGTTTTCTTAGCAACATTTTTCGGAAGTGGTTTGTCATTGCTTTCTTCCTAGGTCTGAGAGAGAGTGACTGGCCCAAAGTGCCCCAGCTGGCTTTGTGCCTAAGGCAGGACTAGAACTCATGGTCTCCCAGTTTCTAGCCCAGGGCCTTTAACTACAGGTAATCCTCGGGTTACGACCATTTGTTCAGTAATTGTTCAAAGTTATGACAGCACTGAATGAAGGGGACTTCTGGCCATGGCAGTGTCCCTGGAATCATGTGATCGCAATCTGGGTATTTGGTGCCCGCCTTGTGATTATGATGACACAGTGTCCCCACAGTCATGTGATCATGATATCTGATGTTCCCTACCAGCTCCCCACGGGGAAGCTGGCAGGAAGTCACAAGTTGCGATCTTGTGAGGTCCTTGCTTAATGACCCATATGGTCCTCATTTAACGATGGCAGCCAGGACTTCTGGAATTGCTGTCGCTAAGCAACACAGTCACATGATGTTGCACTTTATGACCACGTCGCTTAGGAACAGAGTTCTGGTCCCAATTGCCATCATAACCCGAGGACTACCTGTATACCAAACTGGCACTCATAATATGAATGGTGCAATTTACTCCATGCTTTACAATTCAAAAATATGGTAGCAGTATATTCATGTCAGTATTATGTGGTGACCAATCCCATGTTAAATTTTTCTGAATAACCATTCTTTCTAATTTCTCTCGGGCAGCTGCAGCTTCAGGCAATGAAAATGTTCAGCCACCTCCATTAGCCTATAAGAAGTGGGGTTTGCAGGATGTGGATACCATTGTTGATCACATTAGTGTTGGTAAGTATTACGTTGATCATCCTTATTGAATTGTTATCCTTGTTCAGCATGAATAACTTTAAAAAAAATCACGTATATTGTACTGTACGGAGTTTAAAGCAAGGATAGACAGTCTGCAGATAGACATCTCCCAGACAGCATTAAGATCTGCAAATGCCATCAAATGATTCTATTTTACCAAAGGAGGTGAATTAATACTGGCTCCTTTGAAACTGCTTCAAGCTAAAATCTTAGCCCAAGTACAGTATGAAGCCCATGTGGACCTTTGTGCTAGGAATAATGCTCCTGAAGTGCTCCAAACTACATTTCTAAGATCTAAACTGGCAGCTTCCAGAAAATTGCCAATGCACTCCTCAGGCTAGAAACAGGGATTCTTAACATTGAGGTTAGGGCATGGAGGTTGATACTAAACTACTAGCTGAAGGTCCAGTTCTTCCCCTTGGGATTACTACCATTGATAATGATAGATGATTGTCCCTTAAGCTGGAAAAACGTCATAAAAAAACCCCTAATGACTTGTGGGTTATCATCAGAGTTTCTATGAACCTTGGGCCGTGACTGTAGCGAACGCACACTTCTCCAAAGATTTAATGACATGACATTTCAGGCAGAAGTAAATAACTTGTCACAAAGAAATAGGACTTGGGTGACAAATAGCTTTTGGGAAACAGCCAGTTATCTTGCCTCACTGACATCCCCCAAACTAAGGAAAGCTTTCTTTTAGGCTAAGCATAATATTTTGTGTTTGATATTACTACAGGGAAGATTCTCTTGACTGTTGTATGCTGCCTAGAGTTATTTCTTGCGAGATGGGCAGCTATAATAACTCACTCACTCACTCACTCACTCGCTTACTTACTCACTCACTCTAAAATCCCATCTGAGAAATGTGTTGGTGTGGAACTGCAGATGTTGAAATAGTCTAACATGTTATTTTGTTGTACCATCTATTGATATATTCATAATTCCTATATCCTACCTCTTTTACATCAGTACCCTGGGTAATCTGACAATACTTAAGATGTTCTTCCTTTTTCAGATTGTAAATCATTTATAACATAGCAAAATACTGTGCAGGAGCCATGAAAATTTGGCATCAATTAGTGAAAGGTGTCTCACAGTTGTAAGATAACTTTTTATATCAACTATTACAATGATCTGTATTACTCTACTTACATTAAATTTTTAAAAATTTATTCTATCTCTAGTTTTTGGCTGTAATAAAGATTAATTCAGGAGGTCAGTCTGTAGACTGCATGCAGACTTCCAGCTCACTTGTTTACAACCCAGGAGACCCCCTCTCCAAATAATTAGGGCTGAAAAATGGTAATGTATAAAGGGTTTAAGCCATGAAATGGGTGCCTTAAGCCTTGACCTTAAGGTGGTCATCCATTTTATCCACTAAAAACCCGAACTTTTCCCCAGAAATCAAAGGATTATTTTTTTCTGTATGTTTGGGTCTTAAGGAGGACAAACTGATTGTCTTAAGTTAGAACACCAAAAATGCCCCCCTTACCCAAATAAATCTCATGACATGATGTCACCAGTCATGACTCTTGGGGCAGAATATGAAGGCAGGAGGTGGCCCACCAGTTGAAAAATGGTTCCTTTCTCTGGTTTAAAGCATTTCATTACACTGTCGTTGTAATATTTATAACAGTTCAGTACCTTGTTGCTGATGGGATGGAGTTGTTCCTGATCTTGGGTGCTGGACTTAGGAATTTGGGAGAAATGATTGTTCTGGGGAGTTGCATTCCTCCTTAAGCCAATCAATGAGCAGATCATGGGCTCACCTAACTTTCCAGCCCACATGCTAGGAACAGAGCCAGGTCTTCAGGGCTTTCTGAAAGGCTAGTGGGTCAAGACCAACTTAACTGCAGGTGATATGGCCTTTTAAATGTTTTAAGTGTTTTAACATCTTAACTGTGTAAAATGTAACCTTTTAATAATGTTTTAAAGTTTTGCTTTCATTATATTTCTGTTTTTTTAATAATGTATCTGTGAGCCACCAGAGCCATTAAGGGAGTTGTGGAATTCAGATACTCTAAATAACAATCTGTGAAGTCATTCTGGATTAGCTCCGGTGCTGGATTTTTAAAAAATTTTTGCTTAGCTAATACTTGAATAATTTAGAATTCAGAATCTCAAAACATAATTCTTTCTTGCTAGGCCAGATTTCATCCTAAGAGTCAGTGGGACAAAACTGACCATCAGAAATATTCTTTTTGATCTGGAGAACCTTCAAGAAATTGTGTTCTTACGCTAAATCCTGAAGGGTTATTCTAATTGTTTAGGCTATGATACAAATTGGTATCAGTTTTCTGCATTTATTGATATCATTAACTAATGCAGAATTATGTACTGCATTTGCTATATCATTAATGAAGCATCTGCTTCAACATAACACACTGTCTGTATAATAACTGTATATATTTTTAAGTTAGGAGTCCTTTCAATTTTGAACATACTCGTTCAATTTTGAACGATTCCAGGAATAGATATTGGGATCTTAGAAACTTCTTTTTCTGAGCTTTATTTCCATTATCTTATACAGGTATCATGACTCTGTCGCCTTTTGATCAGATGAAGACTGCTTCCACTATGGGTGGATTTAATGCAGCTATAAAGAACAATCCTCCTGCTATGTCTCAATATATTACTGTGGGGTCTAATCCTTTCACTGGATTCTTCTATGCCCTTGAGGTAAAGTGCTTGCTCAGTCAGAGTGTAAAATGCAATGGGCTGGATAAAAGACACCTATTCTTTTCCTACTGAGTCTATTCTTAGTTATTTTGCTTTTGCTGCTAAGGGAAAATGGAAGCAAACCAAGAGCAGCTTTAATTAAATGCTTTCATCTGTGTAATGATATATTGTACATCAGGATCTACTGGTTGGATGACCCAGTCCACATTACTATCTTCCAAATATTTAACAATTGCAAAAACCAAACACTTCCCCTCTCCCCCCCATGTTAGGTAACTGAACATGAATTTTTGGAGGGAAAAAACCAAATAATTTTGAATTTATAATTTATAAATAGAATTTATAGGACATAGAATATAGAACATAGAATTTATGAACATTGTTCTAGTACTGAACATATATTTCTCAGATAAGAAATCTTTCCTATTAAATGAATATTGTAGTTCTGTAAAATAAAATAAAATGGGAACATTGGCACCACATTCTTTTGACAAATGGTACATTTTTAAGACCTACAAAACTTGAAGCACTCAAAGCTTTTATAGTTAGAACATTATCAGAAAGAGCAGAGAAAGGTTTGTTTCTTACTCTGAAACGATGCAAAATTTAGCAGATGATGCAGGATGAGGTTAGTTACACCTCAAGGACAGTTTTATTTCTATAAACAAGGTTCCCAGAACTAATGTTCCTAAAAGGGGACCAATTATTTTTCACCATTTATAAACAAACAGCATTTTTATCTTCTCTTTAGGGCAGTTCACAGCCATTGCTGTCTCATGTTGCCTTCACAGTTGCAAGTAAGCTGACATCTGCATTCTTTAATGCTGCTAGGTAATGTATAATAGATGGATGATGCAGTCAATTTATCCCTTGGTGTGTTTTCTTTAAACCAAAGCAATGATATTTTAATTTTTGTATTTGAAGTGGCTGGCTTGGCTGGAAAAACAAGCAGGAAGAAGAGCCTATACAGAAAAAGAAACCCAAGGTTGAACCTGCAACTCCTTTACCTGTGAGGCAAGTCTTTTAAGCTAGTTTTTCCAGAAAGATTATGAGGTATTTGACCAGTGTGGCTATAATTCCCTGAGCATGGTTCAGCCATACCCATATATGCATGAGATAAATGCAGATGGTAAATATTTTATCCAAGCACCCAGTTTAGTGTACAATAAAGAAGTTTTATTTTCCTCCTGCTGCAGCTGTTTGTCTTGAAGAGGTTCTTCCTATTTAGAAATAGATTGACTGAAACTAGCATTTTCACTCTGGGAGTGTATGGGACTCATATTATTGCAGTTCAGTTGGAATGGCAATTAAATCTTAATATAACAAAAAGTAAATTTTTGTGTGGAAGAACTGTGAGCTCTGGATAGGTTTGGTAACCGAAACCTCTTCTTGGACTCAGAAATAAACATGTGGCAGGTTTACACATCATCCTAAAGGGTGGTTGGTTTTACAGTACTTAGTTGAGTAAACCACATTTGGCTGGGTTCACAGAGGCTTAACCATAAATCAGGTTTACAAATCATAATGGCTAAGATGAAGCTAGGATTATGGTTTAACAGAAATGTATAGATTCAGTGTGTTTTGCACCTGTCCCTGTTTGATTGCCTTGGATCTCTAACCCAAACCTCCAAATTTCAAGAAGCCTGAAATCTGACTATTACTATAAAATGTGATTTGAAAGATAATGCTGCCCATAAATGGTTGCCTTGATTTCCCAGTCTAGGCAACAGCCCAGCAATTCCCAGATGTTCCCCAACCCGAATACAAACCAGGATGGTTCTTGGTGCTGCCAATTGCTGAGGCAAATGTGATTCCTTTTTTTCCAAAGAGGTAGCTGTGGTATTTTGCAGCAGAAACATCAACAACAAGTACTCAAAAGACACACGGCATTTTGTGGATCATATCTGTTGTAGGTGTGATGCACAAAAACTCATGAAATAATAAAATTGATTAATCTTTAAGGCACCAAAATGGTTTTTTTGTGAATACATTTTATTCCCATTACCAAATATTATCAGTTATATGAAATCTTGCATATTGTGGCATGTGAAGTACAGTATGTCTGGTTTAAATTTGAATATGTTTTCTAAATTAGAACTTTACTTTTCTGTAATTGCTAATGTGTTCTTGCACAACTGTATTATGCAATTAAATTTAATGCTAACCATTAAATAGTGATCTTGTTAAGGTTTCTGTACCTTGAAAGGATTCTCCGAAGATGAAAGAATTGTTTGTATTGGATTGAGTATAATACAATATATCTTAGTTTGAAGAGAACTGATTTTCTACAAAAATTAATCCAGAATGAATTAAAGTAATACATGATGATATATCTACTATTTTGTAAATATGTTATTTTATTTAGTAATCAGGGAGCCAAATTTAGAGATTGTTTTGTACATTTGGTTTATTTGAATGTAGGTTTGGAATCCCAGATTCTCGTCGACATGGAGAAAGGATATGTTTGTCACCATGTAATTCTTTAGCAGCAATTACTGATGATTTTGGAAGGGTTCTTCTATTGGATGTTACAAGAGGTCTTTCTGTTCGTATGTGGAAAGGTATCTTTTAGTATCTTTTAATAATTTTGGGGTAAGCACGGTCACTTATCCTTTTGAGAGATGATGTTTATTTCAGTTCTAACTGTAAACGTACCACAGTAAATGTTGGTGTTTAAAATATTAAATATCAGATGTTCAGATTTAAAAAGGACTATGAAGTTGAGAGATCAGTTCTGGAATAGTAATATCTGCAGTGTAGTATTGAATGTCTCATACAGTTTATTTATACTCACACACGATTATTACTAGCCTGAATCAATCCACTCAGGATGAAGACTCCTTCATTGTTGATTATGTACTGCAATTTACCACACTGGTCCAGTGTGGGTTGTTAGATAAATGTTTTTCAACTTCCTAGTCTAGAGCCTGAGGGAGACTGATTGGTCTAAAGTCTGTGCCTAAACGGGGACTAAAATCTGGGTCTCCCCACTCCTAGTCAGCATTGTAACCACAATACACACGTGTAAATATATGTGTGTGTGCATGCATGCTTCCTGCCTTCTTTTTGGCAGAGTGTTCTGCTTATATTGTATATCTAAAGTTTTTTCTCCAATTCTCAGTTCAAGGCATAGGTAAATGGGAATGAGGATCTTAGATTTATGAAGAGAAAAACTTTTTGAGACAGCTGCTTTTTTTTATGCAGAGGAGGATGGATTACATACTTGTATCTGTGTGTCAATGACTAAGTATAAAATAATGGGGAGAGCTCTGCCAAAACATCTGCTTGCCTGTGGATTTCATTGGAGGTTAAAGAAACTTTTGGCATTTTTATTTTATTTTTCTTGGGAATTAATCAGACTGAGCCAACAGCCCTTTTACTTCTGTTCATTCCAAGATACTTATTTATTTTGCTAACTAATAGCAATAGGATTTTAACATATATACGTTAAAGGTTTTAAACGTTATGAAATATTGTCATTTACTGGGTATTGAGGAATACGTGAGCAATCCTAATTTCAGATAATAAACCTCAAAGTCTTTGTAATTTCTCTAGTAAATTACCAAATTTAATGTAAGATTCTGCATTGCCCTATTGCAGATATATAAAGCGAATTTAATGGCAGATTTGCTTCTGAAGTTCAAAAGATCCCATTTGTTCTGATATTATTTTGAAAAACCCTAGATCATTTTTGGGTTTTAAACTCAGTCTCATATTTTAATTATCCAAGATATAATAAGGAAGTTATTGGAAAAATGCATAGGAAAAAAAATGAGGAAAGCACCTGAAGTAGTGGGAAAAAAATGAAGTAATACAAAAAACTATTAGAATAATGTTATTACAAGATGCTACAGTTATATTTGGCTTGGGGACTAAAATAATGCATATGAGTAAGAATAATAGTATTTGCAATCTTGTAGAAGGGTGCCAAAGAACTTACAAAAAAGCTTGGATATCTCACACAGGGGAGCGAATATTCTATCAACTCCCCACTACAATGCCTCCAGAAAAATCAAAGACCTAAAAATAGAAATTATGGTTTCATTCGATGCCACAGCACTCTTTACGTCCATAGATCCAGGAATAGCGAAAGAATCCATGGCAGCAGCAGTTCCCAACACCAGACCTAGCCAAATACACTAAGATCAAAATACCCAGGATCGTGGACCTCATCTGTCATGAGTAAGGATGGCGAGCAGGGGGCTCCCATCCAGACTGTCAAGCGCATGCGTAGCACTGAGGAATTGTTCAGCCATTCAAAGAGACACAGATCGGGACCGCCTTAACCCTTGGGGGTTATATGTCTGGGTTTTTCCCACGCTTGTTCAGTTTGTTAGGATTCCTGTTAAGTACTAGCAATAAATATTAGAGACCAGTTCATTGTCTCAGTGTGTTTCCTGGTTGTTAGGACATCATCAACCTAAACAAAAAGACCAGAACACACCCTCTCCAGCAGCCTACACCCAGATAAGCAGGGATTAATACCAGGCAAACAATCAAGCAGAAAACAATACCCTAATCAAGGAACTACCAAGGACAAAATCACATCCCCAGCAACACTGGCAGGGCAAGCTACTGCATATAAACAGGGAGCAAACCCCCCACGCACTAGGCACTGATGATGTTACCTAGCTGGGTAATGAAACATCTGCAGGCAAACAACCAAGTTCAGAGAGCACCAAGGACTCCACAGTTGGACCCTGAGCTATATCTGTTCTCTTCTATTGGAATGTGTTCTGTAGGAACCTGTTAAAAGTATTTCCCACATTTCAGCACAGATATTGTACATAGCCATATGTGAGAAATATGCATATTAGTCTAAAGATATGCACATAATTATAGCTAGCAAAAACTGATTAGAAATAAGAAAGGCAATAGCTCTAGAAATAGGGGAAGGTAGTAAACCAAGTAACAATGACAGGGACAGGCAGCAGGCATAGTAGGAGTATCAGTGAGGCTGGGAATAATCCTTGAAAGGGCTTTTCTTAATCTGATGAACAGGCCTTAACTCAGAAGCACATTATTTGAAGTTTAGAAAAAGAAACAGAGCAAACTTGTGGTATATATGGTATCTTAGCCCTTCTTTTATCCTTCATGCACAGGCTATCGTGATGCACAGGTTGGTTGGATTCAGATTGCAGAAGATCTACATGAAAGGGAATCTATCAAGATAGATTTTTCACCTCTTAGTACCCCTCAGGGACCAAGCAGAGTGGCTCAGTTCCTTGTGATTTATGCTCCTAGGAGAGGAATTTTGGAAGTATGGAGCACCCAACAAGGTCCAAGGGTTGCAGCCTTCAATGTAGGAAAACACTGCAGGTAAGACATTTTTGGTAATGGAAAAGATTTTAAAATGTAAGGCAGGATAGTCTCCAGAAAAATAATTTAAATTAAGCTCAGTAAAATGTTTTGATTCTGGGCTTCGTTTATTTGATATATGCTTGCTTTATGCTAGTATGTACAAGTGAAGAAAAATGAAAAAGATGAGATAATAAATTTAAAACTGAAAGCAAACTGACAAAGCATTGCTGCATTTATTCAGGAGTTGCCTTATCTAACACCAGATTTATGCACTTTATTGATTGACTGATTGTTAAGATTGTGATAGTATCTGATATCTTAGACCTTACAGTTTTGTGCAAAAGTATGTGTCTGTGATTATGCTTTTTACTGTATTTATCAAACCCGTATTTAGGTTGCTGTATCCTGGCTATAAAATAATGGGGCTGAACAGCGTAACAAGTCAGGGTTGGCAGCCTCAGACCTATCAGATCTGTCTTGTTGATCCAGTATCAGGAACAGTAAAAACAGTTCACGTACCTTTCCATTTAGCCCTGAGGTAAGGCTTCTTGAGCTTCACGCTGCATAATTGAACTAAGTTAATATTATGAAATGAATTATGTAAAAGCTTTTTTTTAAAATGTGCTGACATTGGATAATTTAACATACTCAGTTTCCATTTCTGAGAGGTACTAGGATTTTTTCTAGGAGATTTTGTGTTTTTGCCACAAATGTACAGTTCTGATACCCTTGTAATAACAGCACATTCTGGAAAGCCAGCTTTTTGCCCTTGTAATAGCATTGCCACTATTGAATTGCTCAAACAGCAGTATAGAATTCCCACCATCTTGCTTATACATCCATGTTGCTCGTACTTGAAATTATTGAAATATGCATTCATATTAAGTAGTGCCTCTGATATATCCAGTGAAAAGTGATACAACTTTCTCCTTATACAGGTTGAACATAGCCCTGTTGAAAGTGCTTGTGTAGCCTCATTTATTTATTTGTGTTTGGAAATTCTGGGAACTATAGGGCCAAAACAACTGGAGAGCAGCATGAGGAGGAAGGTTGTTGTAGACCTTTTGCTTTTTAAATGGCTATTTGAAGGGTGTGTATTCCCCTTCTAGAATGAGGTTCCCCCCGAGATCCAAATGGCCCATACACTGCTGTTGTTTAGAAGAGCCATGAAGACCGGGCTCTTCACCGGGCCTTTGGTGAGGGAGAGTGAGATCTCTCATTTCATCGCACTTGCCATCTTTTGTCTTTTATCTTTATCTTTTATTGATTTTATTATAATTTCTTTGATTGTTGTGAGCCACCCAGAGATGAGAGTCAGGCAGCATACGAGTTTAAATTATTATTATTATTATTATTATTATTATTATTATTATTATTATTATTATTATTATTCACAGTTTCATATATACTGTTGCATACAAATAATCGTGTATATTCTTAATATTTTCCAGTGACAAGAAGAGTGAGCGAGCAAAGGATATGCATCTACTGAAGAAATTGGCTGCCTTGCTGAAAGCTAAGACATTAAATCTGGGTAGGTTCTGTCTTTGTACCTGTTTGAGGTCATAACACTGGTGTCCTTTTAAAGATTATAAACATGATGAGGCTACAGTTTTATTTAAGGTGATTGAAACTAATTTAGTATAGTGTAGAAGAATACTAGTAACTTTGTGGAATTGAGCACAGAGATGAATGATAGTTTTGATAACTGCCACCTTAGAATGGCAGTAATGTTAGCATGATCTCCCAATATGATTAGGAAATGTTTATGTACTAGATCTTTCAAATTACAATATTTCTAAAATTCCATTTAGTTCAACGTATTTTTGGCAATGTACAGTAGTTGAGGAAAATCAAGTCATACATTACTTGGTAAACTGCTGTAAATGCTTTTGCTACCATGTTAGATTGTTAATAACAGTGTATGTATGCATGTATATAAAACACAGACACATATATATTACACACTAAACTTATCTAAGTCGCTTTTTAAGGGAAATTATCTACGTAAGAGGAGTGAATTGTGAAGTAGTTGGGTTATGTATTCAGATGTTAAATTTAGCAGATTTCTGAACATCTGTGAAATCATTGATGCTTGCTGCTCTTTCCCTGATTAACCAGAGACCTAAAACAGTATTTTAAAAAAAGAATGCAGTGAATTGAGTTTTCATTAATTATGAAGCAAACCATGCCCTTACTTTTATTCATAGTGACAGGAGAACAAACTGTGTCAAGTTGTGTTACACATGATATACTTAGAGAGCAAATTCAATTACTGTCTAATTTCCAAGCACAACCATAAAACATCTTGCATTTTGAGAAAGCAGCTTGTACTAGGGCCAATATGCTATAAGCAACCTGTATTCTAAGAAAAGGTTGGAATGAAATGGAATTTAACTTGCTTCCTGTTTATGGTCTTTTTTGACAGAGAGCTGAATAAAGTTTAATTAGAAAATATAGACAGATTGACAGACACATATCTTTTATTGTATGCATTCTCAGTTTCCTGAATAGACCTGGTACACAATGTGTGGGTCCTTCTAGATTCATGATTCCTGCTCAAAGAGCAAGTGGTAGTTGTGGCTAGGAGAGCCTTTGCACAGTTTTGTGTTGTGCAGCAGTTGTGCCCATTCCTGGATCGGGAGGCTCTGCTCACAGTCACTCACGCCCTGGTCACCTCGCAGATGGACTACTGTAATGCACTTTACATGGGGCTGCCCTTGAAGAGTATCCAGAAGCTTCAGCTGGTACAAAATGCGGTGGTGCGGTGGCCCTAAAATGGCACACGTTACACCTCTGCTCCGTGAGCTGCATTGGTTGCCAGTTTGCTTCCAGGTCCAATTCAAGGTGCTGGTTTTGACCTTTAAAGCCCTTCATGGCATGAGGCTGGGTTATCTGAGCGTTATTACATCTGCCCATCCCATCAAGTGCAGCAGAAGAGGTATGTTGTGTGTCCTGTCTACTAAAGAGTTACATCTGGCGGGACCCAGGAGACGGTGTTTTCTGCCATGGCACCCGCCCTGTGGAACATCATCCCCCCCCAGGTGAGACTGGCCCCATCCTTGATATCCTTCCAGAAGTCCCTCAAAACATGGTTGTGCCAACAGGCTTCGGGTCTCCAGGAAGTGGTGAATTAGTGAGGTAGCTGCATTGTCTATAATATCAAACCCTCTGCTAGTTTGTTAATAGTAACATCGATTGATGTATTTAATTGCAGATTGCAAAAAAAAAACTATTCATTTTGAAAAATCAGAGCAAAGACCGCACAGGTATAGCATGGCAGGATCTGGCAAGCAGCTAAGAAACATTTCTCCCACTCCGTTATGAAACCCCCAAGAGATGTTCGTCTTCCAGAAGACAAGCTCTACTGTCTATTTGCCTTTGCATTAGAAAAGCTTCTTTTTATTTCCGCTATATTTGTTCAAAAGCTGCAAGATGTTGCCAATAAACAAGTTCTGTGACTTCTCCGTGGGAAGCTAGTATTCAAACTCTAGGCTCTGCTCTGGATTTTTGCTGTGGATGTTGCTATAGCTGGGTGTGTAAATGCCTTGCTCCTGGAAAAATGGGGCTCAAACATTCTAGTGACTTTTGTGGTTAGCTTATTGCACTTGATTGTATTCTGCATGTACGTGTGTGATGTCTAATTTGTCTTCACCTATCGGAATTATTACAGATTATTAGTGCAGTGGATAAAAAAGGAATATGTGGAATTTATTGGCAGAAGAGACAACAAAGACAGCAGCTTTTATTGAAAATGATTGAGAGATGTATGCAGATTATTTGGGGATAAGAAGTGGGACTTGTGGTGCAAATGAAGTAGACATTATAGAGCCAGTTTGGTCTAGTGGTTAAGGTAACGGGCTAGAAACCAGGAGACCGAGAGTTCTAGTCCTGCCTTAGGCCTGAAAGCTGGCTGGGTGACCTTGGGCCACTCACTCTCTCTCAGCCCAACTCACCTCACAGGGTTGTTGTTGTGGGGAAGATAGGAGGAGGAAGGAGTATTAGGCATGCTCGCCACCTTGAGTTATTTATAAAAATAAAGGCAGGATATAAAATAAATAAAAAAATATATGCTTCCCCTTCTGTTGTATATATCAAGCCTTGCAAGGCTGGCATACTAAGGAAACAAGAACCACTTAGATTTCTGGCAAGTTTTTTATAGCTAGTAGGATAATGTAACATTGTTTTTCAAACTTGCAACTTTAAGACGTGCGGACTTCAACTCCCAAAATTCCCCAGCCAGCATACTGACTGGGAGATTTTGGGAGTTGAAGTCCGCACGTCTTAAAGTTGCCAAGTTTGAAAAACACTGACATAGCACAACCTTGAAAGCCTACCAGAGTAATTTCCCCACACAGCTAGTGTAATTAATGCAAAGTTACTCTCAGTTTCTTTCTCATGTTTTCTACCTGCCTCCACCTCTGCTCCCAGGACTCAAGAGTCTTTTTTATAATGGCCTAGTTTCCTCCCCTACCTGTCTTGCTTCCTCCTCTGTATCCCCAAGTTCGGTTTGGCGTTCCGTCACTGCATGTTGTTCTAAAAGACTGGAAGTATGGAAGTACGACTGGTGTGTCGAAACAGCAGTTATCAGTGGGAAACTCTTTCCCAGGAGTGCACTTGCCTTACTCTGTTTTCTTGCTTTCCTGTGCCAGTCTTCCTGCTAGTTTTGACAACAGTTATATGACTCCAGTGCAGTGAAGCCTTCTGGGGGTTGCTGTGAAGATAGGAAAAAAACCTCTCAAGTGTCATGGGTGCTGTCAGGGTGCTGGAGGAACACATTTCAAGGGACCACTTCTGATAAGACGATTACAAGAAACGCAGGCTGTTTTACTTCTCGGTGTTAACTCGATTGGAGCATACCTTGAGTTGTCTGCAGTGCAAGCAGATGAAGATCATCACAGTGTCTTGTGACACAGCAGAAAAGCCAGGAGTTTTACTTTATACCAGTCAAAAGCAGTTGTCTGTAAAGCATTTGGCCCTAAGCAAATAATATTCTGTCCCCACTTATTTACTAGAGAGGAAACGCTTTTGAATATAGGACCTCCTGTAATTAGAACTTTCCCTAATGATTTTTTTGGAATTATATTGGTTAACTTTCTTTTCAGATACAGTTGAGGTTGAAGTAAAGGAATTAATACTGGATGTTAAATACCCTGCTACTAAAAAACAGGTAATTAGAAAGTGCTTCATTTGGCAGATTAATCTGCTTTATATCTGCAAATTAATGGCTGTTAATCTCAATTAAAGCTTGTTTTGATCTGCATATCTAAGAACTCAGTTTTTCTGTTAGTGATTAGAGTGCTTTACTAGGAGATTTTTGGTTCAAATTCCCATCCTCCTGGGTGCTGGCAGGATGAAATTTGGCAGCACTCACCGGAGGAAAGGCAGAATCTGTACACACATTGTGATTATTTAAATTGGGAGAGGGACTATGAGGAAGAAGAGCTGCTCTTGTTTCTACCAACATGCAGGTCTGATGGTTGTGGGTCTTTCCTTTTTCTCCTGCATGTTATAGATTTGGTATCAGCTCTCAGCAGCTGCTGGTGCCCCCTGCAGTAGGCCTGCATGACATAGGAATTATGTTAAACAACGTTATTTACTAACTGGATTTACTTACAACATAGCTCCTGTGTTTACACAATGTGTACATCTGGTTTATGAAATATAATCATTTCTGTAATAAGACGTACCATAAACAAAGGGTTTGTTTCATTGGCATTGGGTGTTTTTCTCTTTATAACTCTGTTTCTCCATAGGATCCGCTTTAGGCCCAGCAAAGGCTTCCAGCCGAAAAGATACTAAAGTTAAGCAGTATAGAAACGTCTGATTTATGCCAATATGTAAATTATTACTAGGTTTTATTTTTAAAAATAGTAGCGTGAAGTTGGAAAAAGATATTCTCTGTGTTATATTTTACTGATAGGCTTTAGAGAGCATCCTGGCAAATGAGCGTTTGCCATTACCTTTTCTGATGAACATCACACAAGCACTGATGGAGACCTTAAAAAATCAGGGTAAGTGAACATTTATTTTGTGACTGCCTGTTGTGTTGCAGAATAATGAGACTGCGTTTTCCCCCTCAATTTTACAATTTCCTTGAAGAATGTGATAGTCATTGATGATCTTTACTGTAGGTCCTTTTTTGCTGTTACTGGGTAGGTAACTAAGTTTCATTTGAAAGAAACAAGTACAACTCTGCAAGGAACTATATTGTAGCTCTTTTGATGTTGTTCTTGCAGGAGAACAAGTGAGTGCAGTAGTATATGGTGAAAATATTTCAGAATGAAATCCTTCTCTTCTCTCCAGGGATTGCTCTTTTGAACTTCAGCCCTGGTGGCATCATTCAAAAATGGGAATTGCTCACTGAAAATGCATGTAATGTGTTGTCTAAAATGAATGATTGTATCAAATATTTTCATAAATATATCACTGGAGGCTTGCTTGTATTCTTCCTTTGAAGTTTATGTGAGATAAATCCATTTTAAGATCCATTATAATGTTCTGTGTGACATCATCCTTTCTTTAACCTGTGTTTAGGAGGAGTTCTAACTATCTTCATATTCGTCCACCTGCACTCTCTTCCTGTCATCCACACTCTCTTCATATCAAAGTCTATTGAACTAGTAATTGTGGGAGGGAAGGTAACTAGAGTGACCATGTCAGTCATATGATTCAAGTGCGAGACCAGTGTGCTGGCTAGAAATTCCACCAGGGAATTCTGGAAAACAGTTAAAAATTTCAGATAGGATTCTGAAGCAGATACAGACTGCGAGGCAGCCCAAGGATCATTATTTGGTTCCACCTGTATAAAATAAGAAATTGAGATAGCACAATTAATGATGTTTATCAAGGTAAGTCCACACTTCTTGTTGGAAAGGCTTAGGTTGCTTCAGTAGGAAGAGGCATCGTAAAAATATTAAATCGTTCGACTAAAAATCTGGAAAACTCTTAACTACATTGAATGTATGATGAATGTCCATTTCCCAACATTGGAAGGCAAAATAAGAATGGTCAATGAATTTTGTAGGAAATTCATCTTGCGGATGAGTTTGTAAGCAAGAGAATTCCTTAGATACATGTTTTTAAGCTTTCGTATGTCGCTTTTTGTTCTGTTTGGACTTGATTTCAACTGCCTGTTTAAAGGGAAGTTGTCACTTTACTTGCCTATGGGCAAAACCTATCCAGGATTTAACTTGATGAAACAGTATCCTCTGGCAGGCTTCTGTGCACTGAAAATATCCTGCTTAGCAGGGTATTTAATGAAGCTGCAGAGAGATTTAACAACTCCGTGGCACATTCATTGAGACTAATGGGCATTGTTTTCTTTCTGTCACTCTTTCTCTCCAGAGGTGGATTGTATTGATGAAGGGTTGCTGCAGTTCTGTGCAAATAAACTAAAACTGCTGCAGCTTCACGAGTCAGTCAGCAATCTAAATTCTCAGAATATACCGCCTGAGATGGAGCCATCTGAGAACGTAAGTAGTGTGAGATTTTGATTTTATGAAAGGAAAAAAACAACAACCCTAGGAATGCAGACATGTATGTATAAAAGAAAATAGAAAAGAATTTACAGACCTAACTGTAGATAAGTAGAAATGTCTGAAAATTGGCTTGTAATAAAGTATTTTTTAAAATAAAAATAGAGATCCAGTCTGGTGTAGTGGTTAAGGCATCAGGCCAGAAACTGTGAGACTGTGAGTTCTAGTCCTGCCTTAGGCACAAAGCCAGCTGGGTGACCTTGGTCCAGTCACTCTCTCTCAGCCCTAGGAAGCAGGCAATGGCAAACCACTTCTGAAAAACCTTGCCAAAATACCTGTAGGGACTTGTCCAGGCAGTCTCTGAGAACTGGACACAATTGAACAGATATATATATATGTATGTATGTATGTATGTATGTATATTTATTCATGGTGTGTAGGGGTGGTGTGCATTTATGGAACTTGTGAGCACAATGAAGTCTTCCTTATCCTTCTGGCTTGGACTGGCACTGCACAAGGAAGCCCATTAATGCAGGTGGAGCTATGGTATTGAGCTCAGCTCTTTGAACTTACTGTTTAATGTTCTGAAATTGGAACTGATGATATTCTGCATCAAGGAGATATTTTATCAAAAATATGACATCTTAATTGTATTGATATTTTAAATGTCTACTTAAGGGAAGTACTAAGGGCTGCTTTATATATTGTGCTTTTTTGTAGGCATAGTCAGTCTCCCTGAGGATAAAAATTAATGTCATGAGATTTGGGCAATAGTTGGACAGTGTGGTACACTTTTAGTAGTACACTATACGTCTTATGAGATTTTTTTTTGCTTTTCACAAAATTTTATTTATTTATATTTTGAATTTTGTCGCTGCCCATCTCACTTGAAGAGTGACTCTGTGTGGTTTATAGTCTTATATGAAATAACTTGAAGTTCTTATTTGATGCTGTTTCTTAACATACGGTTTCAGGAGCCTTCATAAGGAAAACTTTGACCTATGCCTTGAATTAAATTAGCTTTATTAATATTCTGGGTTACTTCAACCTATGTATCCAGTGGAAAACAGAATACATTTTAAATATGGCTTCTTCAACATCTTCATTTATTAACTAATGAGCAGTTACATATTTGAAGTGTGGACTATACCAGTTGTCCAAGCAAACTTTTTTTAGAAAGGCCAATAAGTTCAAGTGTTGCATGAAATAATTTTAGTTTAAGTGAGGTCCTCCCAATATTCTCTGCAACAGTACAAGGGATGTTACAAGGCAACAAAACACAACCACTTAGCAAAAAATCTTAAATCAACATCGATAATCAGAGAAATTGTGATGACTGGAATCATGAGAGCAGTTTCAAGAGTAAATCTGATTTTCTCTTATTTCATGTTCTACTGCTTTTAAGGTCTTGGCTAAATTACTCCGGTTAGATGAAAAAGAATTGACTAGGCTGCAGATGTTACTTGAGACGTACAAACAGCAGAACACCCAGCCTTTGGTACATTTTGTGGACGATAAAGATGGAATGCTGCCTGTGAAAACTTTCTTGGAGTACCTGGATTATGAAAAAGATGCAATTAATGTGAAGAAGCTAGATGAGAAGGAATATGTGGCTTTAGGTATGACCCTGGATGATTAATATAACCTTAGCTAAGGAGCTTCTCCACTTGTGTAATGGATTCCCTTTTTTAAATTTAGTTAGGAAGTTTTTCTGAAGGAGCTCCTTAAAACATTGGTATGAATGAAGTACTCTTTATGTCTTTTACAGAGCAGACTAAAGAGTTGCTTTGAGCTCTGCAGTAGAAATAACCTTGGTTCAGTGCAATGGGAACAAAATTGTACAAACAGGAGGAGAATGCAGAATATAAGTAGCTCCCATTAATGTAGTTTACTCTCAGTATGAATTGGTCCTGTCTCCACTGTCTGATAGATTGTTCTGTTTTCAATCAAAAAGAATTTAATGGGTGAAACAGAGTGTTGAAGGAGTAAAAAAATATGTGATAACTTTGTGTATATGTGTGTATGTATAGGAGGGTTTTTTTTCTGGAAATGTTTACATGGAGAAAGTTCAACAGAAGAAATGTGTCAGACCCTGAAGTCTGCAGGATTTACCCCCCACCTATTATTGGTGAGTGTTGTATTATTTTTCCTGTTTTATTCTTTAGAGTTGTCATCAGGATCAGGCCTAAATTCTAACTGTTCATTGGTTTATAGCCAATATATTAGAAACAGATAAGTAAGAATCAACATTAGAACATAAATTTGGAGAGGAGGTGGATGGGGAAGAGAATTAAAACATGGAAGAGCTTGATGGGGAGAAGACATTTATACATGAGAACAATTTGTCCAATTAAGTATCTGTGTGTTTTAAAGAATTTTGAATTTAATTGAATTAGTTTTAGATTATTAATCTGCAGCAAAACACATGTGTAATAAAACTAATCTTACTACATCTCTGTCATAAAAATGGGATGCTTAAGGTTACGGAGCCAATTTGGTGTAGTGATTAAAAGCACCAGGCTAGAAACGAGGAGACTGTGAGTTCTAGCCCTGCCTTAGTCACAAAGCCAGCTGGGTGACCATTGGCCAGTCATTTCCTCTCAGCCCCAGGAAGAAGGCAATGGCAATCCTCTTCCAAAGAACCTTGCCAAGAAAACTACAGGGACTTGTCCAGGCAGTCGCCAGGAATCAAGACTGACTTGGAGGGACACATTTTTTAACTTGCTGCAGTGTAGTTCAGTACCGTACTGAAATTTATCTTTTAGCTTCCGCAAAGTTTTCTTTCCCTGTGAAAAGGGCTTCTCATTTTCTACCCCATTCACAGGGAACTTTAAATACATTTGTGATGATAGTTTTGATCTTGTTTATTGTTGCAAGATCGAAGACTGCTTATGCTTATTTCCTGTTACGTATTTTTTATTCCTTTGTATCCTTTCCAACTATTCATAATTCCTGATTTGAAAAAGCTCCATAGTAAGAAATTCCCTTATGATATCTTCCTTTGGAATTTAATTAAGGCATGGGACACCAGGGAACCCTAGACCTTTGATGAGATGATTGTACAGTAAATGACGGGACACACATAAACACACAATTAGCTGCCATACAACTAAAATGAGCCAGTTTGGTCTGATGGTTAAGGTGCTGGGTTAGAAACCAGGAGATAGTGAGTTCTAGTCCCGTCTGAGGCATGAAAGCCGGCTGGGTGACCTTGGGCCAGTCTCTCTCTCTCAGCCCAACCCACTTCACAGGGTTGTTGTTGTGGGGAAAACAGGAGGAGGAAGGAATATTAGGTATGTTCACAGCCTTGAGTTATTTGTAAAAATAATAAAGGCGGGATAAAATTAAATAAATAAATAAATAAATAAAATAAAATAAGGAAAAAACCTGTATCTTACGGATTAAAATTCTGTTGAGATTATTTATTTTGTTGGGGTATATGTGGAAATAATTGAAAGTAATTTATTTAATCAGATTAAACAAAAATGATTGAAAATATCAGAAGAAATGTTTGGCACTGCAAAATTAGGATAAGTCTTTGTGGAATGTAAAAGTAGAAGTCAAGGGGACTCAGGTCCTAATTAAATCATGATTAAAATGAGAAAGAATGACTGAACAAATGCACATGACTAGGGTTTTAAACTGGAAATTTGTCTCTGGAGGATATTAACAATATTAATGCAGTGGTCAATAGATTAAAATTAAAGTGACTTCTCTTTTGTTTAGAGGTTTTTACTAAAGTGCTTGGAGAAGTGGTCTCCTAAATCTCTCACCACTAAGCCTCCTAAACCTTCTGTCTCTTTTTTAGTCCCTGCTGCTTAGTGTGTGGCTTTCCAAGGAAAAGGCTGTTCTTCATAGGACCCACTCAGTTTGCTGCCTCCATGCTGCACTGTCACTTCTGAGTAGAATGACAGGTGAGAAGTTCAGTGAACATGCTCAGTTTCTGAAAATGGGCCATTGCCCAGAGATTGAAAACAGAAATTACAGCTGTTAATAAAGTCAGACCTATTGTTGCATGCAAATAAGAAATTCCCCTGATGTTATTTAGAAGACCTGAATGTCCACATGCTGTAGAGAGTAAGGAAGATGACTTTGATGGAGATAGGCAAGATCTGTTACCAAAGCAATGAGAGGTGAAACATATCTTAAGTCCACAACAGAGAGAAAATATGTGGAAGAAACTCAGACAGAGACTTCCCTAGTTCACAGTATTATAATCAGGGGGAGGAGGTATAGCATGATGAGACTTGCAAGATTCTGTTGTTATCGCCACTCTCAATAAAAGTAGTTTTAGCCTTCTGGTGGGGTTGACATCAACCTCGCAAATCTGATCATGCTGTACCTCCTCTCCTTTCTTGTCACCCCTCATCATTTGGGTAACCACTCTTGCGAATCTCCATCAAGGTCATCTTCCTTACTCTCTAGACATGCTCAGCTGACAGACTTTGCAAATACTCTCTTGATCTGACTGTGGCAAGTTAATCCTCTCCCCCTCTTATAGCCATCTGAGGTCTCCAGCTGTCGACATATTCTTCCCAATCCTGGTTTTAATAGTTTATCTTGGTCTACCAGTAAACAAGCTTCCCTGTTCACAAGTGAATACTTGGGAATAAAACATCGGTAGTAAATTTATTTTCTTAATTGTTGTTGACATCCCATATGCATGTCCTTGATTTTGGTTGCTACAGATGTTTCATGGGATTCTCAGTCCATCTCCCCCTGGTGGCAGCAGATGCGAACAGCCTGTATTCAGTCTGAGAATAACGGAGCTGCCTTAGTATTTGCTTATGTTGGGCATTCAGTAACAGCACAGATAACTGAGGGTCTTGCAGAGAAAAAGGTATGTGACTTCCATTTCTGTCCTTTTGCTATGTAGCAAATATGGCTTCCCCCCCCCAAACCCTAATACTTGCTGCTAAACATCCAATTATAAGCTATGTTGGAAAGTGTGATGCAAAGTTTTTTGGTACATATATTAGATGTGCCAGTAAGGTCTCATGATTTATTAACATAGGCAATGCTGGATGCAACTAAATTTCACATGCTACTTACCCATTATGAATACCATGAAATGGCTGTACTAAATTCTCAGCTGCTGCTCCCGGGCCCTTGAACTTGCTGTCAAGAGAAACTAGGATTTCTGTGGCTGTCTCGCTAACAGACGCCAACAAGCTTTTGGCATCTCCTGGTTTGTTTATAAAGGAAAGTTTTAACTGGCTTGGTGCTGGCGTCTTTTGTCTGTGCGTTGATTCATTCGTTTGCATTTTAAAGTTACAATTATGTTAGAGTTTATTACTGTTGATAGCCACGTTGAATATCAGCATTGGTAGAGAAGCCTAATGTAAACAAAATAAAAATATTGCTTCTTACTAAATAAAAATGGGCTGTTTCTGAATTTGTTCAGGCTCTGTCTCAGCCCACCTGTGAACACAGATACATGTATTTATGTTATCATGTTCTTTCTCCAAGGAGCTGAAGGGATGCAGGTCTCCCCCTTCACCAGTTTTACTTTTAGATTAAGGCTGCTTCTTTACATCAGTCTCAATTTAAACATCCGGTAATTTAATATGACGTGTGTAAATGTCTTACGTTGCAGCTATATTTACTTCAGGTACATCTCTTGCTGTTTCTCATCTCTGAGGGAACCTTCTTAAAAATAGCAAGTGTGAATACAATACGTATGTGTCATGCACGTGACAGAAAGCTGTAATTGGGGTTCTTCTGTTGTCTTTGCATTTTGAAAATCTGGACTTTATGCACACAATATGTGAAACCAGAGCTTGATAACATGAGAAGTTCACAAACCATTTTTTAAATTAGTTTTCCCAGATAACTGTAGGTGCTGATACAGATTCCTGGGAAGCCCTCTCGCTCGATACAGAATACTGGAAGCTTCTGCTGAAACAGTTAGAGGATTGCCTAATACTTCAGACACTTCTGAATAGTAAACTGAGCAAGAAGACAAGCCCAGCTTCTTCTTTGCAGGCTGAGCCCCTGGGGAGACTTTCTGTAAAGAAGTTGCTTGAAGGAGGAAAAGGTGATCTTCTCCCAAAAGAGTTGGGCTGGAAAGGGGTGGCAGTTGTCATTGATTCCTTCTCTCCAGGCAGCTGCTTGGGAATCAGCCCCAGAGAATCCCCAGAGTACTGTGAGGAAGGGAATAGGAAGTTGCAGAAAAGAGAGGGAATGGAGAAATACAGCCCTGCAAGTGAAATCTTCTTTGGGGCAACTTTATGAGTAGAAGGAGTTTTCTTTGTGAATGGGCTAAGCTGGATTCAACCTTTTTATACTTAATAAAGTCCAAATTCCATGACAAATGGAATTACAAATGGCTGTACAAATGGAATAGACAGACAGACAGATATCCAGAGTGTTCATGAGTCTGTTTCCAAAGTTCTGAGGCCGCTCCATTGAACTGGTAATTTTGTCCTCCTTTTAAGCATCTTGGGATCCTCCTCTCCCCAAAATATTTGAGTTGTAGTGGTAAGGGGAAAAGAAGTAAAAATCTGGAAACAAAGTTATTTCATAGTGTTTTCTCTTCTACATTTTAGAAGTATTCTCACTGAAACAACTTCTACATGCACATCCGGAAATTCACTTGCAAATGAAATTCAGTCTGCTCAGAAGCTGGGGAAGACTGGAAGTGATAGTTCCATAGCCTGTTGCAATGTCATAAAGCTCAAATACAGGGGCAACTACTAGTTTGTAGTTCTGAGGACTGCAAACAAAGCCTTAACCTGAAGTTGGCTTGTAACATGAACTGGAATATATGTGTATTGTGGGGATGCAAAATCCAGTCACCATCATTTACCAGTGCAGTCATCAGCAGCCCAGTATTCAGTATATCATATTGGTGATTCAATATCTCTGTCATTAAATATTAAGACTTTTACCTTATTTTCTCCTGGATTAAATTCACCATTTGGAGATTTGAAGGAAGTTTGCCCAATTGCCACAGTGGCATATGAAGCTTGGTCTGTATATGGTGAGACCCCCCTCAGTGGTCCAACTCATTCCAATTTTGCTTAATTCTTCCCTCATGCACTGGAATCTGGTGTCCTTCTCCTATAAGGATTCTCTGGTTTGAAAGGTATAATGTGTGAGTTGATATAGGTTTAGAGTCTGCTCAAATGCTGTAGAGCCAGCCAGTCTGAGAATGGTTGGGCCGTATGAGAGGTGGAAGAGAAGCAGGGCTACCAGCCTTCCCTGGCCATACTGAACCCCCAGGCACTGTGCCTCATACCATTCCCATCTTATGCCCACTGAAACATGCACAAAAACAGAAGCCACACTTCCAGAGGCACAAGCATGGACAGGGAGTTCATCTACCATTTAAAGACATTAAAGTACTGTATGTTGCTTGTGAGCCAGGAAGTAGTACAGTCAGTACTACAGTAGTATCAGGGCTATATATTTTTAAATGTTTTAACTTTTTCTTAGATAAAAGCAGGTCCTCCATGAATTTGTCCAGTCCTGTCCCTATTTAAACTGATGGGCATTACCATACCTGATGGCAGCAAATTGCATAGTTTAAAACTACAGTAGAAAGAAAGAACCATTTGCTTTCTGGGTATTTGTAGACTGATCCCGGACTGCTTTGGTTTTCCTTTAGGGGGCATTGCTGACAGTGTATCCAAATGGGTTTTCAAGCAAGACCTCAGTCTGTCCTTACTCAGATTAGGCCGACAGAAAAATGAAGCAGAAAGCAAGGAGGAACCACAGCAGGCTGGCAGCAGCCTTGTAGGTGAGGATGGAGAAGACCAGCCAAGCATGGAACCCATATTAGGTAAAGATACAGAATGAAAAAACTACTTTCAGTCATACTTTTTATTTCTGTTTAACTGGCAGCAATGGAATGCAAAATAATATCCACCCTCCCTCTTTTAAAATTTATTTCTAGAACTACTCCATTTAGCATATGAACAGTTTCCTTGCAGCCTGGAGATGGACGTCCTCCATGCACATTCCTGCTGGGAGTATGTTGTGCAGTGGAACAAAGACCCAGAGGTAGAGGGAACCTTTCACTTTCTCCCCCCTTGTGTTTTTTTTTTGTTATGCATGATCTTGCCTGACATGTTCAGATAATGAAAGTCATTCGAACTGGTTCAGACTTCGTAGATAGAAAAAGGCTGCTTTGACTAAATTTATTTTAGGAAGTGGGTATGGTATCCTCTTTGTTTCACAGTGACAGGGCACGTTTTCCATATTGACATTGTCATAATTTATTAGATGTGACAGCATATAAATAGCCATCACAAGTTAGAACTACTATATTGAGCTGTCATTGTTTTGAAGATTGAAACAAAGGAGGCTTTCTGTTGATACTGTACGGACCGGTGACACAGAAACTGTTTCAATGGAAGACAAGGTTATACGTCAGTATACAGACTGGATTTCAGTATTGCTGCAATTTCCCAGTGTATGGTAATTAATTAATATATCAAAATATGTATTACCAGTGCATGGCAGAAATATATCAAATAACCTTAAGTAATACATCAGAATATTTAGAAATTATTTACCTGATACATCCCTTTATCTGCTGCTGCTTCTTTGTTGTTATAACTCTTCCTTCCAACTTTGAGAAGAGTCAGCTCAGCAACTGGTGTTTCTGCCTGAATAACTTTTGAACAGATCTTCTGAAAAAAAAAACTACAGAACTTTAGTTTTTTTCATTTGATTCTGTGAATAGATAGTATTTGTGTGTGTGGTGGCCCATGCTATTTAGTCATAAGGATCTGTAGCCAGAAAATATACTCTAAAACTAAGTCTGAAATAATAAATCAAAAAATTTAACAAGTAGTTGGGAAGACAGTTGTTTATGTGCTTTAGTGCATTGACTGAGTAATATTGGTTATTTCTGTCTTTCTAATCCAAGGAAGCACGTTTTCTCATCAGGTCCATAGAACATCTCAGATGCATTGATAATGCTCATATTCAACATGGTAAGAATAAAGGAAGTATTCTGGATCTGTCAGTGTGAAGTAGAGAATTTGATTCAGAGTTATCTGTGTTGTGAGGGTCCACAGCTATCATTTGATCTGTAAATTAAAACTTCACAGAAGTATCAGAATATTCCCCTGTCAGTGCCAAAGCTGGTCTTGGTCCATAATAAGCGTTGTATGCAATGTTTGGCAGTGCCTCATTTCATTAGTGGATGCAAGTACTAATATCAAATCTGACTGAACTGTGGGGGCTTCAACTTGCAAACTTTGACTGCTCCTGTAGTGATTTCTGGTGAAATAAATCCCTAATAAATCTGAATTTCAGGGGGCGGGGGACTAAATGAGGTGTCTGATTGTGCTAGATTCACAGTGCTCCAGGTTCTTACATACAATGATTGTTCACTCAGGAGCCTGTGATTAATAACTTCTAAATAATTTGTAGACTTCACAAAGCAACGTAGCGCTACTTGCAAATACAGGAAGGCTGAGCCTCCCTGATATCAAACTTCCCTACTTATTTAATGGGAGTATTGATTCCTTAACCCCCCGTCTCCCTCAGGGATCTTCAGCCATGGTTTTCAGGTTACCACTTAGTGACAACTTGGAAGCAGATCTCTGTGGTGTACTGGTCCTATGGAAGGGCATACTGTCAGCTGTACATCAGGTCCAGACACCTTAGGGTTTTCAGTGTTCTCTAAAAGCGCATATTTTTATGCTGCCTTACCTAACTTGTAATTATTAGTACCAATCTTAATATATTACTGTTACATTGTTAAAGTAAACTGCTTGGGATTTACATAAATGAGGTGTATAAATATTATCAGTATTTTTTTAAAAAAAATGTGCTGTCCTATGAGCTTGCCTAGCAAAAATGTTGACATTGCTCTCAGCTGGACCTAAATTTGTTTAATCAATTCCAGGAATTGCTCTAATGATGTGGAACACATTCATAGTGAAAAGGCTTTCTGCTGCTACCTACTTAATGGACAAGGTAAATACTGCATTACATTAAAAAAAAACCAAATTAAACAGAATATCTAACATCACTTTCATACAAGGACTCTCTCTCGGTAAATGAAACTTGGTTAGCTGCATGGGTTTAGAGTCTTAGACTTGGAAGCAGTCATTTAGGTCACTAACTTCAAACCCTCGTCCATGCCAGAATCTAAGTCAAAGCATTCTGGTAGATAGCTGTGAGGCTTCCACTTCAGCCTGCTTAGTGAAGAGGAGCCAATTACCTCTCAGGGCAGTTGGTTCCGCTGTCAAACCATCCTTACTGTTAGGAGCTTTTTTTCCTGATACTCAGTTGGCCTTCTCTGCCTTCTTTGACTTAAATCCATTATTCCATCTTCTGCATTCTGGAGAAAAGATCTTGGCTTGCTTTGCAAATTCCTTTCAGATACTTGAATATTGTTATCAAATGTGGGTTGCAAAACTGGACACAGCACACAGGATGGTGTGTGACCAAAGCAGTATAAAGTAGAACTATTCTTGTGATCTGAAAACTAGTACACACTTTGAAGAGATGTGGGCATGCTTGCTACATCTGTCAACACCTACTTTGAGAAGCTGAATCTTTTTCTGGATTCACTTGGTGGTCATGCAGTCCTCCAGGATTAGACCTTTTTGTTAAGGAGGCAGAAAGGAAGCAGCAGGAGGGTATGATAACCTTGTTGCACTTCACCTCCTTAATTCAAATTTGCATTTTCCTGAGCCCCCACAGCTACTTTGTGAGCCTCCTAAAAAGATGTAGCTTTAAGGAGGTGCAGGCAGGTGTATTGAGCACGCCCATGTGCCTTCTGATGTAACTTCATTTCTGTTGGTCACACCGTTGGCTATAGCATGCAGTCAACTACAAGTCCACAATCTTTTTCATAGCAATAGCTATCAAGTCAAATACTACAGTACTCAGTCTATACCTGTGTATTTGATTCTTTGTTTCCTAAGTGAAAATTGTGCAATTGTTTGCAATTTCAGTCCATTCTTTTCAGCCCATTTTCTAATGAATTTTATTTCTAGGGTATTACATATGCCACCAATTTTGTGCAATCTGTAAATCACCTCTACATCCAAACCATTAATAACCCGTCTTGACTTCCTTTCCCCATTAGCTTTTCCTTCCATACTTAAATTAAATTGCTTGCTTAATTAATTTACTTAATTAATATAATTAATTACTTTATTTATTTATTTTATTTTTATCCCGTCTTTATTATTTTTATAAATAACTCAAGGCGGCGCACATACCTAATACTACATTGCTCTTTGTTAATTAAGAACCACTTTTTTGAAGTCCAAGATAATGAACTTGACTAAACTCATGCTTAGTTTCTCTTAAAAATCAGGAACTCCCTTCCATAGTCACTTAGTTGATAGCAACAGAATTTGGCCAAATTTGTCCCCAGCAGATATCTATCAGGATAATTCAAGTCCCTTATCAGTATTACTTCATACCTCTTTGAAATACTTGCAGATTGCTTTTGGAAAACACCATCTTTTCATAGGTTTTGCTCATAGATGGCAAAAATTCTGTTAGAGGGGCCATAAGCAGTCTGTTTGCTTGTTTATTTAGTAATCACATTTATGTTTATCACATTTTATTTATTTATTTTTATTATTCACATTTTGCTATCGCCCATCTCCCCCAAAAGAGGGACTCTGGGCGGTTTACAATAAAATTAAAACTATAATAATAAACAATTAAAATCGTATAAAAACAATTTACAAATATAAAATATAATATAAATAAGTATAAAATCCAAGAGGTTAAAAAATTCTAATCTGGTGGGAGGGGCTCTAAGGCGTGAGCCAATCCCATGAATGGTTACCCACCTTCCCGCCCCACGCGAGACGGCAGAACCAAGTTTTCAGGGCCCTCCTGAAGGTCGGAAGTGAAGGCACCTGCCTCACCTCTGGGGGCAAGATGTTTTATTTATTTATTCATTACAGTTATCACATTTATGTTTATCACAAACACATAGCTGTTTTTATGTTTTTTTCTACTTTTGTATGCTGCCTTGAGTCCCTGGGAGTTGAATGGCCAATAAATACAAACAAACAAACAAACAAACAAACAAAATCTATAAGCCACCCAACTGATAACCATTCCAGGTGTTGTACGATTTAGAAACTATATTCAATATAAGTAAAAATCAAAATAAAGTGAAAACCTGGGGACTAAAACACTGGTGCATTGAGACTGCCCCCCCTTCATACCTGACAAGACCAGGGAAAAAGTTCTTCAAAGCTCATCTAAAGGATGGGGGTGGGGGGGCAATTCTGGGGGAATGCTTTTCCAAGGGCAGACACCACCACAGAGAAGGCGCACCATCTAGATCCCATTGGATGGCACTGTTTGGAGCAGACCTAGTTTGTCAGATCTTAGTGGATGGGCAGAAACAATGGGAGAAAGATGGCATCTTGAATAGCCAGGGTCTATGCTATGAAGGGCTTTTTAGGTCAAACCCAGCACTTTGAATTGTCTCCAGAGGTTTACTAGTAATCACTGCAGATCCAACAAGTGACTCCCAGTGTGAGCTGGGCCCTTGATAGTTCTGTGGTTAACATGGTGGCTATGAACACCTGAGCCGCTCCAGAATCAAGGCCACGTGAGGCCAAGTAAAAGTTTAGGAGAACCAAAGGCCTTGGAGACACCACTATCAACCCAGTGATAGAATTGAACAACTCAGGCAGGGATGTCACTGAGCTATAGTGGGACTGGTATATCAGCAACAAATCCAGCTGATCCTGAGAGCCCAACTTCAACTACATGATCTCATATCCAGTTATCTGCAGCTGAAAGCTATTAAGGGTTCCTGAATTACAGTGGCTACCCCATGCCCCCTCACCAGCTCCATGGCTGGTGCCTCACTCCTCATGTAGGCACATTTCTGAGAGGGAACACCCACTTTGGCCCCTCCTCCAGGTCTTGGTAATACATGCCAGATAGCCATCTCATCCAGAAGGAGATAATGGATGAGGACAGCCTTATTACAAACCAACCTGGCATTTTGCAGCATCAGCCAGAGGGCAGGGCTGTTGAGGTACTGGAGACCTGGCATCAGGTCTGAACACTGGGAATTGGAAGATGGAATCATTTTCAAATATTGACTCCACCTTCTCTAAGAGCAGCCCCAGATTCCTGCCATATATCTCACTAACTAACTGACTGACTAAGACTTACTACCTTCTTACCACCATCAGTTCTCCCCTTGCCCCCCATCCACAACTATCTCTATCCTATGAGCCAGGCACCATCTAATAACCAACTAGACCAACCTCCCAGCAACACTAATATTGCTCACCTATTGACAACAATGCCCCCACTATTTCTGCTTGTAGCATTCATCAGCTGGTTAACTGATTAAAAATCCCCCCCATGGAAGTGTCTATGGACAAACGCCGGCTCTTCGGCTTTGAAACGGAGATGAGCACCACCCCCTAGAGTTGGACACGACTGGACTTAATGTCAAAGCAGATCTTTACCTTTACCTTTATAGCCTTCATCAATTGATTTCTGTTTGAACTTGCCCGCCTCAACCCTGGGGCCAGCAGCTACCATCCTAAAGCCTACCCAGTCAGAAACACTCATCCCAACTCAGGGCACAATCAAAGTCCAGAAGGTCCCCACAGTTTGGTGAACAGCCCAGCAAAGAGTCTGGCAAATAGTCCAACAAACCAGCCGGCAAACCAGTTATCCAATAGGTCTTTCAGCTGACTGAAATTTATCAAAGATTATTAGAGAAGCCAGGTTCATTGGACCTAAGCTAAACTTTAACTAAAGATTAATTGCCAGCCAAACAAGAGCCTCCACCTTGGGTAAACTAGCTATGGCCATAAGGTGGTGTTAGCAATGCACTTGGGAATCTGAAGCAGTGCTCTCAAGAATTTGGATTCTAGAGTGGAATAACTGGGATATGGATGTCACTGAACTCTATATATGAATTAAACCAATAACGTAACCTCAAGTAGCTTAAGGAAGCAGGTACCAAACTGCCTGTTTTTGAGCAGAAGACCTTTAAGATATCTGTTCTACTTCTCTACACTGCCCGCACTGCATTTTTGGACCATCTTTTTGGCCGAATCATGAATTAAAGCATTTAACCTGCTTAGCAGTGTTGTCATGGATGTTCCAGTTATTCTTTTTGGGCCATCGGGCAAACAGTTAATCAGACATGATTGCCAGTGCACTACCAAGCAAGGTTCCTCAACAATCTCCTGAGGACAAATGGTGTATGTGATAAAATCACAGCAGCAGCTGCACAGAGTAGAATTAGTAATTTTATCCAGCTATCTCAAGAGGGTGAGGATCCAGATCACGCAAGGACTTGATTAAAGAGTTAATAAGATGTATGAGAATTTCTGCATGGAGTAGAATTGGTAGTTTTATCCAGTATCTTAAGAGAGTGAGGATCCGGATCATCACCATCGACTAAGAGTTAATAAGATGTATGAGAATTTCACTTAAGCTCTCTGGATCTTGAGTTCCCTTCTTAGATCTTCAGCATCTGTAGTGGTAATGTAGTGATATAGCTGTTCTTTACTGGATCATTTAACCTCACATAGATTATCAAGAAGGGATATATTTTCAGTGGACTTAATAAGTTTGGGTGGTGGTTCTGTCTCCTCTTGCCAGATAGCACAGTTCATAAGCTGGTGAGCCTAGTTAACACACATTTGTCTCAATTCTTCATAGCAGTGAATCACCATCTATCATGGCTCTTCCCATTATCGTCTTGTAGGGCATCACTATATTCCTTTAGCCCTTCAGGGGTCATCTGTTCAGTTTCCTGTTCAATTGTGTTTTTCATCCTCTAAAGGCTCAGATTTGGTTTTAAGGTGGCTTGAAAATGTGTTGAATTCCAGTGACGCAGAATAACTCTCATCCCGTGGGCTTGCTCTTTTGTTTGATTGTCTGTCTTATGGAAAGTTGTTTCTCCTGTCAGTAGGCAGTCAGCAGCTCTCAGGATACACCCTTTGCACTCAGCAACAATTCAGGAGATTATCTTTTCACCCCTCAGCTGAGCACACTATCCCTTCAAACACCGTTTCTCCGTCGCTCTCACATCTTCCTTGTGTCTTACTGCTGTTGAAGTACATCGGTAAACTCTGTTTGTCTCCCTGTCACTTGATCACCGAGCTTGCTCTGTTTAGATTGATTTACTAATTAGTTAATAAAGAGTTTGAAATAATTAGTTCTGAGGAAAAGCTGTCAGACCTAGCTGCTGGCACAACTTAGAAGATGCGTTATTTCACACACATGTACATGCATATATGGGAGGTGGGGAGGGGGGACAGGGCAGGAAACATGCCTTTTCTCCTTTTATTAGTTCTTTAAGAACTTGTATTTCTGGTGAAGAGAGATGGCAATTTACCTATTTGTTGAGATGGAATATACTAGTGTATTGAGTCCTTCTGTACTAAATAAATTTCTGTCATAGGTTGGAAAAGCACCAAAGGACAGATTATGCAGACGGGCAAGTAATCCTTTTTCTTTATTAAAATGTGTATTATCATAATACAAGATCTGATGACATTTGTGTTAACCAGAAATTGAGGATTTCTGCCAACTTAAGCTAAGGTCATCACCTTGGCTTCTAGCTGTTCAGTCATTTTATTTGGCTCTGCCTTTCTCTGAGCTCAGGCCAAGAGACACCTACCATTTTAGGTGTTTAATCTAAGCTCATGCTTAAGGTTAAGACAAAGTTCCATGAAATGAAAGTGACTTTGAGCAGATTTGCACTTCTCCATTCAGTTTTTCCTTCATCTTAAGTATGTTTTTACAAGAATTAGGTAGTTCTGATATTTAGGTTTGAATGACAGGCTTTACTTTGTCTCCCTAGAAAGTAAACAAAAACAAAAAAACCCTTTTCATTGAATGTCAGGATTGGAAGGGATCTTGGAGACCAACTAGTTCAATCACCTGCCCATTTAGGGATTTACTACTATAAACAAGAGCATTTGCTGGGCCAGTTATCTTGTATTTTTCTCAATTAGAAGATTTGGTTGGGTGATGCAGAATACAGTCTGATCCTAATTTGTTTAATAGTAAACTGGGGTGGCTCAAGGCCTGAATTCTAATCTCTGTGCCTCCCTGATTGCTTCTGACAATGTAAGCCCCATATCCATTATCCACCCCTGTTGTTTTATGCATTATATGACTCTGATGTCAGTTGCTCAGATTTCTTTTAAAGTCCTAACTGGAAGAGCCAACTAGGAAAAGGCTTCAGCAGTCCTCCGCTAAATTGGTTCAACGTCTTTCTCCTAAAGAACTAGCATTGGAGAACTCAGCTAAAACTTTTCTGGGATTACATTATATAGAATTCTTGGTGGAAAGTATACCAATGTCTCTGCATCCCTTCAATTTTTTGAAACATTTGCAAAGGTGCAGAAACATTCAGGTTAGGGCATTTTCAGAGAACCCTTACTTTAATCTGGACATTTTGCAATCCCTTTTAAATCCTTCTAGATTAGGATTTGGCCCCAGCTAATGCACCTTACCCACCCCCATTTAAATCCTAAACGATTTTCATTATCTTCCCACAGCCAGCCTTTATATAAGTACATGAGGTACTTACAACTTTTATTTATGTTTTCATCTTGCCAGTAACATAGACCACTGAAAAACTACTGGAGTCAGATGAATGTATCTAATACTTCTAATTTTCAATTTATTTAATTATATATTTGACAAAGTATTGATGAAATATATAGAAGTGAATAGGCAAATATATAAAATATTTAGTTGAGGACCTTGGTAACTTAAGAAGAAGTCATTTATGCATTGAATACCTGGGTTTACATGGCTGATTTTTTTCCACTGTTCAGATATTTCTTTCTGCATTAAGTGTATAGTTCATTTCTGGGCTTTCCTCTGAATACAGCCTCCTCCATCCAGAAATGTTCTAAAATGTATTCGAGAAAAAACATTTCGCAAACTAATTTCTCTTTGTCAAATAGGATGTAGGGATGAGTGACCACGCCGTGTCCTGTTTCCTTGGGTCTTGCTCAGATCTTCTTCAGACTCTCATGGAGGTAACAGCTCTTTCCTCATACCTAAATGCACGTTATTTCTAATACGTTTATCAGCTCTCATCAATCTGAACACTTTCAGAGTAATTTTGTTAATACTTCTGTACATTAAAACTAATGTAAGGATTGTTGCCAAGCATTCCTGTAAATCAGAAGACAGCAACAGAATGTAGAGACTTTTAGCCACATTCAACTTGGATAAATAGGTTTTCATTTTATTTCATCTGTTAAAATTCTGTGATTTTGCAAGAAAGATTTCTTGTTGCCTACTTGTGTGCCTTAACACTATTACTGCTACTAGTACTGCTGATAATCCTCCTCCTCCTCCTTCTCCTACTCATCTCTGAGTTTCTTTGAACATGACCAGTTCATATTATCTTTCAATTACTTTTAAAATGCCAATGCTTTTCTCTACTTACTGTATCAGGCTGATATACGGTGTGACGAAATGCCACTTCCTGTGCTGGACACAGAAGATGCCTGGGTGTCTGTGGAAGGGCGCAGCTCGTTAGTGGAGTTAGCACTTGAACAGAAGCACATCCATTACCCTCTAGTCGAGCACCAGTCTGTGCTCGGCATAGTCTTGTATGGAATCATGAAGTTCTCACTGAAGAGTGTGAAGCCCCTCTCTCTCTTCGATAGCAAGGTATGCTGACATGAGACTGTGTTGAAAGCTGCTGCCCCTGGAATGAGGGCTCCAAGTTGATTTAGTGTGAGATGTATCTTTAAGGCCAACCTTTAAACCCAAGGAGAACCTTGCATGAGAAGCTGCAGTCAGAATAGAAAACCCTATAAGCTGGGGGAAGTTCTTTGGGCAGCTGTCCTACTCACTTAGGTTTTGTGTTTCAGCCGCCTACATAGCAGTCAAGGTTGATTCGCTTTATAGATTCCAAGTAGAAATTAATGCTGAATCTTCTTGGGAAGCTGCCCATTTTCTCACATTGTTTGCATATTATATACTTACATCAAACAAGTGTAACTGTTCCCTGTCTTGGCTTCAAAATTCCTCTGTGTTCCAAACTTGCAGGGTAAAAATGCTTTTTTCAAAGACTTGACTTCAATTCAGTTGCTGCCTAGTGGGGATGTGGATCCTACTCTGCTTACCTTACGCCATCAAGTAAGTTAAATCTGGGGAGGAAGTGGACGAGTGTATGTGTTCTTTTACGAACTGCTGCTGACGTGGAGGTTTTGCTTTGTTTCCGAGTTCTTAACCAAACTGGTGAGTGCGTTGGCCCAGGCCCAGGCTCCGGCTAAGACGACAGACGGACTAGAAGAAGTAGTTGCTGTGTCACTGAAGGACAGAGATTGGCCTGCCTTGGCTTTGGATCTGGCACAACATCTTCAAATTGCTGAGGATGTAATCAGACGGCACTATGTGTGTGAGCTCTATAGTTATGGCCTGGATCATCTTGGAGAAGAGGTATAAATTTTGCACATAGAAAGTGTACAGCAGGCCTGAATTTCTGCCTGCTTGAGGGCAGCAGCAGATACTGTACAGTTGTACAGTTTTGCCATGGCTATTAGTGAAGCTCCTTACATTGCTTTCGAATCCTGTCTTGGTTTTTTTGTTTATGTTCTGCAACTGCAAAGATGCATTCTGAATGCCTGTGATTAAAAAAAAAGCTTGCAGGATCTTGCTGTGAACGTCAGATACTCCTGAGAAAGTGTAATTTGACTCTGTGTTTCTGTGCACACTAGCAGATTAAAAGTTTATTCTAAGTGATTATGGAGCGCATACTAGAGACGGCAGAGGACAACCAACCATACCATGTTCAAATACCATCTCTTATTTAAGGTGGAGGATGAACCTTCTACACATTTGCTGCTGCCACCCCGTTCCTCCAAATTGAGATGAAACGCTGGCCAATCAGGATTCATTGCTCTATATTACTGTTCATGTGCTTTTCCTCCACTGCAGCATCCTCTATATCGGGGGGAGGCAGGAGCAACTGTAGTGGCTGGTCTGCACCCATTTCTGTATGAAGACCATATGAAACCTATACTACTAGAAACCTATTTGACCACGTGAAAAGCTATACTACTATAGCAGTACTATCCTAGAAAATGCCCAGACAACATTGTTTAGTATAGTTCTGATTTTTAACACCCCATGATCCAGTGAGTTCAGGTGCAGGAAAGCAAGCAATAGGAGTGAGGAAGTTCTCTTGTGCCTGAAATAAACTTTTGGCAGTAGCACAGATGGTTTTGTGTCCACTCATGTGGTGTGCCAGCTAGGAAGGATGCCTTCTTAGACATCTAAACACAGTAAAGAACAGAACACCTGTGTCCTCAGGATTCTCTCTTCCCGTCTTTGTGCCTTATAGCCAAAAATAGGAAGGAGAGTGGGAATTAAATGATGCCTAAGTTTTTAATAAAAAGAAGCAGCTTGTGGAACCTTCTCAGGCATCTGTTCAGAAACTAGTCACACTGAAGCCAAGAGAGCTTATTCATGAGATACATGAGACTGTGTATCTCCAAATGTGGTACTGATTGCACCTTCTCATGCATGTAAATGTGTGTGGATCAGGAAAGTTGTTTATGTGTGGTGGTGCCTCTTTTGAACTGTTCACGTCATATATAAATAGGGATTTTCTAGAGTATGTTTATATATGTGTGTGCCTGTGTATACAACTGATCACACATGCACTGCACCATTTTCCTCCTATGCGCACCAGACCTGATATGCCAATACAGCATTATACAGTAGAGTGAAGCCTTGTAATGAGTAAGTAGTGCAGTGATGGAAGGAGTTAATTTTCAATTTCTGTTGACATGGCTACCTTTGAACATTGGCTTTAAGAATTTTACAGTTGGCCATTACAGTACTAATTTTTGGTTAGAACAATCTGGTCTGTAGTACTTCAGCCAACATTTTACAGGGTACCTTTTAAAACTAAAAGTAGCTTGATGGGGAGGTGCCTTCTTGGACTGACCTGCATGTACATTCATTCATCAGTGGCTTCTTTTGAAAAGTTCTGAAGACAAGTATTTCTTGTTTGTGTGTGATGCAAAAGTAACAGCTGATGGAGTTAATGTCTTGTATATGCAGGCTATTCTTCAGGTACAGGACAAAGAAGTTCTTGCATCACAGTTGTTGGTACTGACTGGACAGAGGCTGGCCTATGCCTTGCTGCACACTCAGACAAAAGAAGGCATGGAGCTGTTGGCCAGGCTACCTCCAACACTTTGCACTTGGCTTAAAGCTATGGTAAGTTTCACTGCCTCTTAAGCAAATTGCGCAATAAGGAACAGTGTTTTCAGAAAACCCTAATCTAATGTGTTGATAAGTACTTTTATTTATTAAACACAGAACAAAAAATGAAATCAATGGGAAAAGATTTCATAGCTGAAAATGAAACTAGATTATATATGCTACAGGGAAAGCAGAGACAGCTCATCTGACTGTGCTAATCATATCGGCAGTGTAGGAACCAATTTGACTAATACACCACCGTTTCTCTAATAGCATGTCTGCTTGAAGATTAACAGTCTATGTGGACTGGAATCTGAGCTTTGCTATAGATGCACGAGAGAGAGAGAGAGAGAGAGAGAGATTTATTTCAGATAATTTAATGAGTTATTTATGCAGCCTAAGAAATACATTCAACGTTTGGCATTTTTTTGAACATAAACAGTAACAAAGATGTGTAAAGTGTGGGTGGGTTACTTCATTTGATGTATTTACTGTAAAAATGTATTGAAACAGTGCTCACACCCACTTCATATTGGTCTAAATGATACCTATAGCAATTGGAAGGGGGACTTAATTTCACTTCAACGCACTGCACAAAAACATAGATAAGAATTGATGATATACATAAGGTTAATTTAGAGGTAGGGTGGCCAAGCTTTTTGAGATGGTTTTTCTCATAACCCCAGAAGTAAACTGGTGAGGTTGGTTTCTACAGCTGTAGTTTTCCTGTCTTAGCTGGTCACACTTCCAAACAAAGCAACATGCCTGCAGCCATTCATCGGTTTTATCTCCTAACAATGGCTGTGGTGGGGCTAAAATTCTTGGAAATGATCCTAAATCTACAACAGCAGTTATCTGCAACAGTTCTCACTGAGTTAGAGATTATTCATAATAGGCTGTTCATAATTCTGGGTAGAGAGTCTCTTCGGTCTACCTGTTGGGCTTTAGAAATGATCTGGCATGCCTACTTTTAGTAGAGAAACCTAAAGATCTTTTTGCTTGTCTCTGCAGGATCCACAAGATCTTAAAAATGTAGAAGTGCCAATTACTACAACTGCTAAATTAGTAAATAAAGTGATAGAACACCTACCAGAAAACCACGGGCAGTATAGTGTTGCCTTGCATCTAATTGAGGCTGTGGAAGGAATGTCATGACAGCAAGACTGAAATTGAAGCACAGTGGCTAAACAGTTCTCTAACAGAAGTGGAGACTTGTACATAAGAAGTAGAATCATCCTGATGAAACAATCTCACGTGGCTTTGGTAATCTAACAGCTCAAGACTAGGAGATGATAATGTATGTGAAGATCTACCTTTGGTGGGTAATGCCAGCAGTGTCACTTTTGTATATTTGTGTATAACTCTAAATATTTATTTCTCACGCCAAGCATTTGTGTAGTAGTTTGCTTAAGAACGGTTTGGTGCTGTTCAAATTAAAATGTTAAGAATTTCCTATGTGCTAGAAGATAAGACTGCTTTTTCAAATGTTAAAAGACGAATTTAATCAGAAGCTGAAAAATCAGAGCTGTTACATCTTGTGTATGTTGGTTAGGTAATACTTCTGGTTCTCAAAGTGATAGCCTAATTGCATTTAATCACGAAGCAGCTGGCCACAAGCTTACAGCATTAAAGGACGACTTTCTGCAATTATGTTATGGCTGCGTTTACACTCTGAAAACAGCGTCCACTTGCGAAGAGCAAGCTGTCCATTGGGAAAAAATTATTGTAGAAACCAAAAAAGATGCCGCCTTTTCATGTTTTTATAAAGTATCAAATAAAATCAGGAATCTAATTTTAGCTTATCACTTCTGTAAAAGCATCAGTCTCATTTGTAACAACTCTCCTTGCTGTACATCTTACTGTAACTTGGTCTACTCTGCCACCTTCCCCATGTTGGGTTTTATTTTTGGCCCACAACTGGCCCAATACATGACAGTGTTAATATTGACAAATTGGATGGACTAATCCAGTGTTTTTCAAACTTGGCAATTTAAAGTTGTGTGGATTTCAGCTCCCAACATTCCTGAGTCAGCATGCTGGCTGGGGAATTCTGGGAATTGAAGTCCACACATCTTAAAAGTTGCCAAGGTTGAAAAATGCTGGACTAGAGTGTGCTGAAGTTAGCACAGAATAGTCGAAGGAACTGGGTATCTTTGCTCTGGAGAAAAAAGAGGATACAATAGTCCTTCAGTTAGAAGAGAGTGGTCTGAGATTCAGTGGGACTGGGTGATAGAACCAAGCATGTGAAGTTCTTTACATCTGGTCTGCTGAAGATGCTGTTGTAGAGGATGAGTGGATATTTTGTAAATCAGCTGTATTGTTCTTAAAATGCTAACAATCATAGTAATCAGCTGAGTATCCCCCCCCCAAATGTTTCTGTAGAAAATTGTTGAGACTTGTCTCAGATGAGTTTCTTTACCCTTAAAAGGCTGCTACAACTTTCAAAACTAAAGGAACAGTCATCCATCCATATTTATCACTAAACAGTTGTTTAACAAGATAATTTCTTAATCGTGATTGAGAAATCTAGACCAGGATAGAGGTTCCACATACCTTTTTCTTTCTGAGTGGCTGGGGGGGGGCAGTTTGATTCTGTTTGGAAATAACTACAGTAAAAAGGTTCATGCAGGCCCATGAACTGCAATAAAGCTGCACCACCTAAGTGCTAAAGTCTAAAGTAAACCGTCAGCTAGCTAATATTGGACTAAAAAAGCCAGCTGGTTTATGGATTTGAATTCCTCTTGTGCTGCTTTTCAAACTTAGAGGGAAAAAAAAGGACTATCAGGCATTTTAATAAGCATTTTATTAAGTGTACAAGCTTAAATATATATACACTAATTTTGAATTTAGCTTTCCAACTCTCAGAAAGAAGCAGTGTGTCAGCTTCTATGTAGATGCTTCTGTACTCCAAGTTTTCCAAAAATGTGAATCCTGCTTCAGAGAGCACATGACTATTTGACTGCTTGGTGGCATCATTTCCCACCAAGTATTTGCATACAACGTGCGCATGGAGTCTCTGCTGAATCAGCAGTGTATTTTCGACAGCGGGGGCATTTTGATTTGGCAGCTGGTAGAACAATGACTTTATAGGCAGACTCTTCTCGGATATCGCCACCTATTTAAGAAAAGGTTAAAATTAATCCCACATTAAAGACCATTCTTCACTATCTCTGAATTAAGGGAAGTCCTCCTCTAGTCCTATCACCGCATGGCCCAAATACTTTCAAAATTTTGTGGATATGTAACAGAAGTTTACTTACCTTCTAAGTTTATCAGAAATGTGCCTTTAATCATATCATCAGTATTCGTATCTCTAGGTACTTCAGTCAGCAGTACTGTCTGTGATGCCATCATTATTTCATTTAACTGAGATGTACTAGAACACTCCTCAGGCTGCAGCATCTAGTGATAAATTATTATGCTAACTAGTTTTTGAAAAGGATACAAATGCAAACTAATCAATGACAGTTCTAATTAAGACAGAAGCTGGGACTGGTTTACCCATACTTGAGCCAAAAATGTGATTTGGTAGCAATAAATGCAAACCAGTCTATTATGTCTTGTTCAGACCATGGCTACAAAGATCCTGGCTTAGTACTGTGATATCAGATGTAGGCATTCAATTACAATTCATTACAATTTCCATTTATGGTGATGGTACAGTCTATTTACAATTCATGAACTCTAAGACACATTATGGGGGTATATTATATAGGGAGTATGTTATATGCAATCCTATTGGTCTGCAATTGTAGATACACAGTAGGGCCCTACAATCCCAATACACAGTCATTTTACAAATGAGGGGTTAAACGAATCCTCAAATAATTTGCCTCTATTTCAAGAAACTGAAAGCACCAAATAAAAATGGAGTAGTGGAGGGATCCCTGGTTAGAAACAGTAGGAGTCCAAGGTTAAGTACTATTGAACCTGCACATCTTGTCCCCTGAAAGTAGGGAAGCCAGCAAAAAAATAGTGGGAGTTAAAGGAAATATTTATTTTGAAACGGGGGCAGGAAAACAAGAAACGTTTGAACTCAAGATCACAGAATTATAGAGCTGGAAGGGACCTTGGAGATTGTGCAAGTAAACTTATTCTATTTCTTGCCTTTGGATTCTATATCATGCTTATCTAATTCTATAGTAATATTTATTGCTGTGGTGATATATGAACATTTCTATCTCTGAGTTGGACCTTAGTTAATTTTGACAAAACATCCCTTTGTGTTCTTGAGTGTTTTTGAATTAAAGCATTATAAATGGCTTTTGTCAGTAGCTCTTTTTAAACATTTGAAGACTAAGTACCGGTTAAGATTTAATAGTACAGGTTATGATTTTCCTGCTTACCTCCATTAATTCAAAGAACAGCCCAGGCTCAATCACAAGAATCACCTGATATTCCACAGCATTTTTGCCTTCTATAAAACCAAGGAAAGCATCTCTCATTGCACATGCTCCCTCAACTGCTTCTTCAAGGCCTGGTTTCTTCCATACCGCACTTGTGGTCATCCACCCAGAACGAAACACACTATCTGACTCTTGCAAAAGAAAAGGATAGGGGAAGCAAATGCATTGGATAGCTCTGTAATAGTCGCAGATAAACAGCATTGTATATATAAACCTAAGAATAATGGTTAAATGGTTAATGGTTATGTGAGCTTGTCTGAACACAACTCAGAGCTTCAGCTAATGCAGATACAACTGCTCATTAAGGCTAACTTCTTAGATCACACAAACACCAATTTTTATCTCTGATCAAAGAAACAGAACTTCTATGAATTAAAGTTGCTCATCCTCCTTAAGTGGCCACACTGAGTTTACATGTACCCCTGCTTCCCAACGACTTTCAGTAATGCAAGCCAGATCAGCACTTTTTCCTAGAGTAAGCTCCGAAGTAACACATGCCTTTCTATTGACTAACTCTGTATTCACCAACAAAACCTGATCTATTAGGGGTGCTCTTAATTTTGATTCCTGCACTGAACAAGGGTTTGAATTCAGTGATCTGACTATGATTCTATAAACCTCCAAACTTGCACAGACAGCAATTACATTATTAAGGTACCTGCGTGGCCTAGAAGGGAAGCAGAACTGAGTACCTTGTCCCTTATTACAATTATGTCAGGGACTTCCACTGCCTCAACACTGAGCTCTCTGGCCTTGCTCAGACATCATTCCATATAAACTCTTTTAAGAAATGAGTACAAGCACATTTCATCCTACAGATTAGAATTTTATTGACTAAAATTAATTTATTGACAGTTCCATTTTGTACAACACAAATATAAATTCAATGAATAATATATACAACACTTTAAGAGTCTTATGTAAAGAATCCCTGGACTGGATACAGAGTGCCAGTTTTCTTAACAGTTTCATAGCATTCATACCTTTTCTGTATGGAATATACTGGAATACCTCTTCAGCCAGATGTGGAAGGATTGGTGCAAAAGAACGAACCACTGTATCCAAAACCGCTGCCAAGGCTGTTTGACATGAACGGCGTTTAGGATCTTTTTCTTCTTCACAATAAAGTCTGGATTTTAGAAGGGAAAATGGAACCTTTACAGATTGTAAGGAAAAGGTCTGCAGATGCCATTTTAAACATTCAAGGCCCAAGCATATATGCCTTTAGATGTCAAGACTTAGTTTAGCATTAGACTTTTCCCCCTTGGACAAACAATTTCTAAACATCAAATATTGTTGGAGCAAGTTAGGTGTGTCAAATCAAGTATACATGAGCTGAAGAGGCTAGCTGTGTATGCCCGTAACAAAATAATCCATCTTGCTTGCTGTGTATATGCAGGAAGAGTTTGTTATCTTGGGGACAAGCAGCACAGAGCATGCATTTTATCTTCCTTAAATGATAAGGGGGATACAAAAGTTCACTCATAAAGTCAGACTATTTCACATACCTGTCCTTAATTATACTAAAATAAAAACTGGACAGATCTTTACTACAAAAGGCTTGAAGTAATCGGATGACTTTTCCGTAGTCATATTCCGTATATGCCTGTGTAACCTAAGGAACAAAGTACAAAGAACAGCAGCTACTTAAAAATGCAAGTAATTGTCATTCCAAAGAGAGAAAAAGAAGGAAAGGAGGCAGTTGAGGTAGCACAAGAAATTAGAAGGTGGAGAGCATAAACAGTACCTGTGATCAGCATCTAAACTCTTGGTAGACTTGGCTAGTTAATCATTTTTGCATGTTGATACTACTTAAAACAATACCAAACCAGCTATTTGCTGTCCTTTCCTTCTCCTCCAAACTATCCTGTCCAGGATTTCTCTGTCCTCCTTCTCTAGTCCTATGGTGTCCTCCTCCTCTATTTATCACACAATTAGGTTTTAACAACCCACTCCTGCTCCTGGTTTCCAAGATGTAGCAGTGGTGTAGACTGTCCAGGCTTTGATGATTTCATCATCTTCGAAGTAAGAAAGCTGAGGTCCAGCTGTAGCCTGACCAAAGTATCCAAACAGTCTTGGCTATGCAGGACCTAATCCAGCAAACATCCACAGTAGAAGAGTGGATGGATGCTGCTCTCTGAAGACATGCCTTCTGCCTGACTTCTCCCTTGAGCTGTGATTTCCTTCCTGAAGATTTGCTAAACTTTCCCTATTCTCATTTTGCTAATGTATCTAGTAAGCATAATGTTAAGGTTTTCTACTTGGTAGAATGTTTACTAAAGATGGAAAATGGATGGAGAAACTTCACATGTGCAAATGCTGGCAGAAAAGTAGGGGGTAGTAGTGGCCTGCTGTAAGGGAACTCTCCTAAGCTGCAAGTTGATATTTATAACTTGTTCTTCTTAAATACTACAACAGTTAAGAATTCTTTCCTCCAAAACTTTACCTATCTAGTTTAAAGATCAACCACTCTGTGCTACAAGTGCCCATCGTTCCAGCCACTTCCTACTGCTTACCTTGTTAGAGAAGCCATGCAGCAGGTGAAGTATGTACTGGTCTATCACATACATCTCTGATGTGGGGATAGAGTCTGTCTCTGGGCTGAAGCCAGCCAGATTGCCCAACAAAAAACGGAGTGTATTTCGAAGCTATCAACAAACCCCAAAGAAACTCCATGAAATTCAAGTAATTATTTGGAAAGCTTTTACCATCAAAATAACCATATATTTTAAATACTTTATTTATTTTGGGAGACAAAAAGAATACTGCAGATCTTCCAGACAGAATCTTCTACCACAAGATTTGTTTTGAGATTCAGGGTGAGATGGAATGGAAGTATTTAGAACTTTTCTGGAAATCATCCAGGAGAGTTGCTAACTCTAAAACAGTATGGGATGATGCTTAGTAGCTACCAAGTCATCTTCCAGTTCTTTCACCAGTCTCTTCTCTGAAGATCTGGTTTGCAGTGATACAGAAAAAAGAGATTCCTAATGAGAAAAGCTGCCTAATTGCCATTAATGGCTAGGTAGGTCCTATGGTTAGAACACAACACTGCAGCAGGTATATTACACCTCAGCTCTAAATACAGGCAACATATACTTCAAAATCTTTGTACCAATAATTTGTGAAATTTCCAGCTTGAAGACACCATAAATTGAATATCACATGAAGAAGGAACAGTCAGAGAAGGGGGACTTTTCTGGCTGGCCTGTGTTATCTAGTTTAAAAGGCCCATTAAAATCCCTGTTCCAAAAAGCAGATCCGTGGGACAGTATTCTAGGACCCATAACCATGATGGGCAACAGTCAGTTTGTGGTTAAAGGAAGTGGAGTAGAAACCAGGAGACTATGAGTTCTAATCCTGTCTTAGGTATCAAAGTTTCAGCCACACACTTTCTCTGCCGTAGCAAGAAGGCAGTGGCAAACCACTTCTGAAAATGTTGCCAAGAAAATTCCAGGGACTTGCCCATGTAGTTGCTAAGAGCTAAGAGTGACTTAAAGGCACAAATAAATGAATACAACCATGATGGGTAAATAATAGCTACTATCCTATCATTTGAAGGTACAGAAGTGAAAACTATTCCAATAGCAACTGAAAATGAAAATTACTATTGAGACAAAGGCTCTGACACCTTCTTCCTGATTATATATTCCAGAAAGCCAAACTATTTCTGTAATGGCTCCTATTCAGAAAAGGTACCATTGTGTGTGTTTGTTTACCTTGTTAATGTCATCACGAGCAGAATTGAGCACAGTTGGTCCAATCAGCACCTCTGTAAAGACATTGGACTCAGCCACCCACCAGCGTAAAGTATCAGCACCATATGGTGGCTCAGTGCTGTGGTCCTATACATTGACAAGATGGGGAGGGAACATCTTTCAGTACTGGTAATTGCTCAATGAAGTCCTGTTCTCCAAAATAAATCCAACGTATTTTGTAACTGTGGTGAAAAGTTGGCCGTAAAGACATTTCCCCAAAGGAACCCAAAGATTCTGGCAAGAATCATGGCAAAATAAACCTCAGACAACTCACGTGAAGGCAAGATGCTGACTGTAGCCTGACACAGTAACAACAGCATGACTCTACAAAGCATCATGGCTGATGCTCCACTAAAAGAAACAAGCCGTTCATGTTATACTGCCAGAGTGAGAAGGAGGGGAAAGTCAGAGGCCTCCGATGGGAGGAGATGGGTGGGGATAAATTAGATAAATAAAATAAAATAAAACAAACCATGTCTGCTACTTGAACAACCACCAGTCAAGGAGGGACACAGCCAGAAGACAAACGCCTTGCCTGCTCCTTGCTGCTCTGTAAAGTATCACATGCACACACGCGCAAATAGAAGCAATGTAGCATTGTGATGAAGTGCTGGCCAGACCCAGATTCTTGGCCATGGAAGCTCACTGGGACAGTCACTCTGTCTCAACCCAACCTACCTCACAGGGTTGTTGCAAGGAAAAATGGGGGGGGGGCACTGTGTATGCTGACTTGAGCTCCTCTACAAAAAGTGAGATACAAATCTAATAAAGCAACAAACAACTGCTGGTATAATTGCTTCAGGATGGCATCCTCCTCAAGGCCTAACTTAATATTAAAGAAGCAACAGCTCTGGGGTGAATCCTGAAGTACGGTTTTCATGATCTTCTATAAATGTCTCTCAGGTAATTCTTCTGAAGAATGAAAAATCCCTAATTACCAACCAGGTTGGCTAATAGTGACATGGAGCTGAAGTCCAACATCTAGGGATCCAAGATTGAGAAAGGCTATATAAATTAAGCATTTCCTACACATTATCATCAGTCTCATATCTGGACTTTAAAGTTAGTTTCTTTGTGAAGAAGGTTGATCAAGAAACTGAAGTAGAAAAATGCTTAGAAGATACCATGGTAAATAGTGACAAGATAATCACTGATGCTCACTAGGGGAAAAATGGTCCTTCTTCTTTTGCCTCCTTCATGGGCTGGTTGGCACATCAGGCTAAGCCATGGTATTTATTTGCATCCTCCTCCCATTTTTCCCCAGAACAACCCTGGAAGGTAGGCCAGACTGAGAGAAAGTGACCGGTCCAAAATTACCCAGTGAACTTCCCTGGCTGTGGGTGGACTTGAACCTAAGTTTCCTGGTGGTAGCCCAACACCTTAACCACTACACCGTACTGCTCTGGTCACTCCAATTCACCAAAACAGCCACCTTCCCTCTCCCCCAGCACAGCCATTTCTACTGCCAGGCACAAAGGGCTTCACCATAAGTTTGTGCAAATGAAATGCTGCAAAGGTCCCAAAAGCAATGCAGTGTCATGTACCCTGTTGCAAGGCATCCATACATCACAATGGGGAACATGCCTTTCAGGAAGGAGGAAGGGATAATCCTAATCCTTTAAACACTTAAACACTAAAAGCAATCACAAGGACAAAGGAGGCACACCTTTGCCCGGACCAGAGGAGCCATCAACATATCGCCGGAACTTCCACACATTACCCCGGGGGACACACCTGCACCGGACAAGGAAAGGAGACAGAGGAAACTAGCGGTGATCACTCTAATCGCCCATCAACAGACCAGTATCGCTTCCAGATCGCCCATCAAGGATCCGGATCCAACTTGTGGGACAATGGGAGGTGGAGGGGGACAAGGTCCGCCACGCGGGTATATACGGGGTACCCCGCAACCACGCCCGCATTCCCGTCTTTTTGCGTGTATGCACTCTGTACCCAATAAACGGAAATCCTTAGCCCCATCTAAGTGAGTCCGTGTCTTATTGGGGAACGAGGCAACCCTGACATAAAGACGGGAATCGAAAAAAAAAATTTCCGCCAGCACCAATCCAGATCTCATCTGTGAGGGACCCGAGTTGGTGATGAACAGAACCAACCAACAGCGGCGGTGACCCAAGGACCGGCGACAGGTCACTTGGCTCCACGGAACGAGCGATCGGCAGGACCCATACACCCCGACACCACGAAGTCCGGGTAGGTTCGAGATCGAGCTCGGAGGAGACCGGGAGGAGCGGGACTCTCGAAGCCACCAGAGAGTCGCAAGGCGAGTGGGTCACCCTGGACGAGACGGCGGGATCCCTGCCCGGAGCGTTCGGGCCGTCGAAAGAGGCGAGAAAACAGCGATTCATGACAACCCCAGGAGCTGAGGGAAGGTGGCGGAGTGGACGGCCCACGGACGGCTCCCAAGCTGATGAGCGGCTCAGCATGGTGGAATCGAGGCTGGAGTCGATAGAACAGCTGCTCCTGAGGTTGGCGATCGGGTGGGAAGCCCGAGGGAGAGGTGAGCCGGAACCAGGCTCCAGAGGCGCATCACCCCCCCCCCAACCTCCGAGATGAGACATCTGGGGCGGGGGCGGAGGTGGCAAGAAGAGGACGCAGAACCAGGCAGAGGTCTTCATGCCGAGCCGAACAGGAGGTCGTCTCCCCCCCCCCATCCCAGAAATGCGACGTCTGGGTCGAGGTTGGAGCCGGCACGAGACGGGAGTAACGCCACCCGGAACCCGGCCGAGGGAATCCCCACGGAGAGAATGGAAAACCCCAGCAGCCCGGGAGGTGCCAAGATGCTCAGAGGTGAGGTGGAGCCCACCGGGAGCGGGAATCAAAGACCTCGGGGTCAAGTTTGACGGAGACCCGACCACGCTGTCATTCTTCATCACAAACACAAAAAATTACATGGAGGAATATGGTCCATATTTCCGATCCGAAAAAGGCAAAATCAATGTCATAGCAAACAAACTACGAGGAAGGGCAGCTGATTGGTATGTAAAGCTATGCCAAGCAGATGCTCCAGAACTCGATCACGTCGACGAGTTCATATGGGCGCTTGACCTACATTTTAGGGATCCCCTTGAGAAGGACAGAGCAAAAAGAGCCCTAAGGGGAATCAGCCAGGGGCAACGTTCTGTGGCAGACTATGCCATGGAATTCCAAGCCCTGGCTGGAAAGGTGGAGGACTGGTCACAATCGACCCTGATCGAGTGTTTCAAGGAAGGTCTGGACTTGAACGTATTGAGGTGGGCGTTATGCAGGGACGACCCAAACACTCTTATTGAGTGGATACGGCTAGCCGGCAAGGCGGAAAATGCCCAAGAAACCTTCCTGCAAGCAAAGCGGACAGCCCTGCAAACGACAAGGGGACCCTGAGCCATGGCTGGACCGGCGAGACCAGCACCCCAATCCTGGAGGGAGGAGAGGGAGCGGCGGTTCACCAAGGGGCAGTGCCTCCGCTGCGGGAAGGAGGGGCACAAAGCCGCATCCTGCCCGAACGCAAAAACAAACGACAGCAGACCGAGGAAACCACTGGGTAAACCACCAACACCGCCCAAAAAGATGCCAGCGGCTACTGGGGAAGTCGGACTGAAAGCTTTACCCTACCCCATTGAGTCAGAGAGTGACGACGACGAGCCGGCGGGAAACGCCAACCACCTGCCCTAAGAAGCGCCAGAGGGCAGGTGAAGGAGCAAGAAGGGCGCAGCGACAGCTGGGTGAGTGCAAACTGCCCCACCTTGTATGTCAAGGTTGAACTAAAGTCACAGCTGAAGTCAAAATTTGGGCCCTAATCGACTCGGGCTGCTCCAGGTGCCTAATGCACCCGGACCTGGCAGCCGATTTAAAGCTCCGCTGCTATCCACTTCAGCACCATATAGTGTTTACCCAATTGGACAGATCAGCGGCGGGAGGGGGCCCGGTCACCCAATACACCAACGAAGTGGAGCTGCAGCTCGGCAGCCACTGGGAAAGTCTGCAATCATGGCACCAGTGGGCCAACCCTTAATAATCCTGGGTATCCCGTGGTTGGTGCGACGGAACCCACACATCAATTGGTAGACCAGGACAATCACCTTCCCAGACGGCTCCTACCAAGCGCCTACAGGGGATCAGGTCCCCCGTGCTGCAGTGGGGAGGGTGGCATCCACAACAGCGCATCTGGAAGCAGCAGCCCTGGCAGGCTTGCCAGACAGGTACGCGGAGTTCGCCGAGAAAGAGGCAGACAAACTCCCCCCCCCCCACGGAAAGACGGACTGCGCAATAGAACTGGTTCCCAATACACCCTTACCAAAGCCCAAAATTTATGCGATGACCCAGAAGGAGCTGGCAGCATTGCGGGAATTCGTGGACAAGAACTTAGCACGCAGCTTCACTGAGCCCGCTAACTCACCGGTTGGAGCCCCAGTCCTTTTCAGGGAAAAAAAGGATGGGACATTGAGGCTCTGTACGGACTACCGCGGCTTGAATGCCACGTCCATATCAAACAAATACCCCTTACCCCTCATCAAGGACATCCTAGCACACCTCTCTAAGGGCAAAATATTTTCCAAACTGGACTTGTGGGAGGCCTATTTCCGCATACGGATACGGGAGGGGGACGAGTGGAAGACGGCTTTCAATTGCCCCCTGGGGTCGTTTCAATATAAGGTATCACCATTTGGTCTGGCGGGGGCACCAGGGGTATTTATGCAACTGATTAATGAGGTCTTGCACGACCACTTGTTCAAGGGGGTCCTCGTCTACTTAGACGATGTGCTAATATACTCAGAAATGGAAGAGGAGCACGAACGCTTGGTTAAGCAAGTGCTCAGGAAACTCCGCAAAGCAGAGCTATTTGCCAAGCTCTCTAAGTGTGAGTTTCACAAATCACAAATAGACTACTTGGGTTACAGAATCTCGGCGAGGGGCATCGAGATGAACCCAAGTAAGGTCCAAGCCATCCTGGCATGGGAGCGCCCACGCACGAGGAGGCAACTACAAAGTTTCCTCGGATTTACGAATTTTTACAGGGGTTTTATCCAGGGACTAGCAGAAATTGTGCTGCCTCTAACCAACCTACTCCGAACAAAGGGCTTGGGAGACACGCGAAAGTCACGAAACCCGGGAGTGCTCCTGACTGCTGACTGTCAAAAGGCTTTTGATCACCTCAAAAGCCTCTTTACAGCAGAGCCAGTACTACAACACCCCGACCCCACCAAGCCTTTCATGGTACAAGTAGATGCTTCCGATTTTTCCATTGGGGCACTCCTGCTTCAGCGGGATTCTGACAATCAGCTGAAGCCCTGCGCATACCTTTCCCGCAAGTTATCTGAAATGGAACGGAGATGGCACGTGTGGGAATAGGAGGCGTTTGCCGTCAAAGCCACCCTAGAGGCATGGCGGCACCTCCTGGAAGAGGCCACCTGCCCCTTTGAGGTCTGGACGGACCACAAAAACCTAGAGGCTCTCAGCACTCCAAAACGCCTCAGCCCCAAACAGGTTCTCTGGGTGCAGTTTTTCAGCCGATTTGACTTTAAACTCAAATTCATACCGGGGAGGAAGAACTTCCTAGCCGACGCTCTCTCCAGGCGGCCCCAGGATGCCAGTCAGGCATCCGACATTGTAGGCACTGTGTGGACCGACACACAGTTGGGTTGCCAAGCCATCACGCGCAGCCAAACCGGGACACAGCACACCCCAGCGCAGCCACCCGCAGAGGGAGGGAGACGCATGTCAATTTCACCTAGCTTGCAACAACAGTTTGCTCAAACCCTCAAAACGGATACATGGTTGCAAACCAACCAACACAATGTATCTTTCACAAACAGTCTGGCTTGGAAACAGAATAACTTGTACATGCCAGAGCAATTGCGAGCAGAAGTTTTAAGCCGCTCACACGACGACAAAACGGCTGGGCACTTCAGGTTTGTAAAAACACTGCATCTAGTCAGACGACAATTCTGCTGGCCCACTCTTAGGAGGGATGTAAAGGAATATGTCACTGCTTGCCCCACATGTGCCATGGCCAAACGAAAAGTGGGGAAGCCCCAGGGACTGTTGCAGTCGGTAGCAAGCCCCTCCTGCCCTTGGGAAGAAATCTCGATGGACTTTATTGTGGATTTGCCACCCAGCCAGCGAAAAACGGTTATCTGGGTGGTAAAAGACTATTTCTCCAAACAGGCACACTTTGTACCCTGCGCCTCCATTCCCTCCGCGCAACAGCTGGCACGCCTCTTTTTAAATCACATCTATAAATTGCACGGCGCCCCCTCCCGTTTGGTGACGGATAGGGGCACACAATTCACTTCCAAATTCTGGAAGGCATTTTTAAAATTAATTGGAACCAAGCAAGCACTATCCACGGCTTGGCGCCCCCACACGGATGGCTCTACGGAGATTCTTAACTCCACCCTGGAGCAATTCCTACACTCATTTATAAATTACCAGCAGGACGACTGGGTAGACCTGCTCCCCTTTGCCGAGGTGGCCTACAACAATGCAGTGCACCAGAGCATGGGTCACACCCCATTCAAGGTGGTATATGGTAGAGACTTTGTTCCGATCCCGGAACTGCCCCAGCCAGACACCCCGCCTTGTTCCCCAGATGACTGGGCGGCGCAACTGGCCACGGTTTGGCCCGTCATCCAGCTGGCTCTCTCAGACGCTCAAGCAACATACAAAAGGTTTGCGGACAACCACAGGGCGGCGCAGCCAAACTTGAAAGTGGGAGATAGGGTCTACCTCTCCACTAAGTTCATCAAGTCTCCGCAGCCCTCGAAGAAACTGGCACCCAAATTCATTGGTCTGTTCCCAATCATAGAAATAATCAACCCAGTGACTTTCAAGTTGGAGCTGCCGCACAACTTGAGACGCATACACCCAGTGTTCCATTGTGCCCTACTGAAACCGGTCACCTCTTCAAAGTGGCACAACGAACCCCCCCGCCCCCGCCCATCATGATAGATGGACAACAACATTTCGAAATTAAGGAGGTACTAGACTCCAGAAGGCTAAGGGGCACCCTACAGTACCTCGTCTGCTGGAAACATTTCCCCCACCCTGAGTGGGTGCAAGCTCGAGAGGTCTCAGCACAGCGGCTTGTCAAATGCTTCCACGAAGCATACCCTGACAAACCGGCACCTTAGAGTTTTCTTGGGGGGGCAGTATGTCATGTCCCCCGTTGCAAGGCATCCATGCATCACAACGGGGAACATGCCTTTCAGGAAGGAGGAAGGGATAATCCTAATCCTTTAAACACTTAAACACTAAAAGCAATCACAAAGACAAAGGAGGCACACCTTTGCCCGGACCAGAGGAGCCATCAACATATCGCCGGAACTTCCACACATTACCCTGGGGGACACACCTGCACCGGACAAGGAAAGGAGACAGAGAAAACCAGCGGTGATCACTCTAATCGCCCATCAACAGACCAGTATCACTTCCAGATCGCCAATCAAGGATCCGGATCCAACTTGTGGGACAATGGGGGATGGAGGGGGACAAGGTCCGCCACGCGGGTATATACGGGGTACCCTGCAACCACGCCCGCATTCCCGTCTTTTTGCATGTATGCACTCTGTACCCAATAAACGGAAATCCTTAGCCCCATCTAAGTGAGTCCGTGTCTTATTGGGGAACGAGGCAACCCTGACATGCAGGCTGTTTTTTACTGATCTAAGTGCGTGGAGTAAGCTCGTCCACAAAGCTCTTACCTATGGCAACACACACTGCTGTTGTGCCCTGGCTTCCGCTACCTTTGTTTAATACTTTGTTTTATGTGCCATAGGAATGAGAGGCACAGCAAAAAAAAGCCAGTTTCTACACAGAAACAACAACAACAAAACCCTTGGCAGAGGACAGAAAGACATAGACCCACAAGCGGTTGAATAAAGAAGCTCTAGTTGAGGTTAAAGCCATGAGGCCTGGTAGTTTCTCTTCCCCACAAAGCAACCGCTGATAAGCAAACTGAGCAGTAATAAAACTGCTCACTTTTATGGCTATTGGTTTCTATAGCTGATGGATGCTCTCAGGTTCATGTTTGAATGATTGTTTTAGGATATATAGGGAAGTTTGCCAGTAAAAAAAATCAGCTTAAGGGATATCTGGGCCTGGAATTTATTTTTCCATCACGAATCTTGGACTTTTCCAGCACGGCAATGAGAGCAAAACCAAAGGCTTCTGAGGTTAATAAGACTATTTGTGTGGCTATTGTTTCTGATTGCAAAAATCTGGATGACCACAAGGTAGCGGAAAGCAGATACCGATACCAAAAACTCTAGCACTGTGCTGCCATCTGGTGGCTGGCTGGAATGTTGCAGTCCTTATATGGTAGCCCTACTATTTATTTTAGCAAATATATTGAGCTGCCCAAATTATTCTTTTGCCAATGGTGAATGGGGGCTGGATTTAATGCCAGAAAGATACTTCCAGGCAGGAAATAACTGAACCCAAATTACTCTGAGGAACCAGTGGACTGCATTTCCAGATGGGAAATGGAACTATGTAATTACTTACACTGCCTCCATTGATGACGACATCTGGATCAACCACATTGCCAACTGATTTAGACATCTTTTCTCCTTTTTCACCAACAGTGAATCCATGAACAATAAGAGTCCTAGAAGAAAGAGCTCTGGGTAATCCAAAGCTTCCTTAAGAGAGTCATACATACGTACATACTTATAAGCCAGCGTATACTACCATAGCTGCCCCTAAGAAACTTACCTACCAACTTACCTATATGGTGCCTTTTTTTGTGTTGCTACACTAATCAAGAGGGAAGACTGGAACCAGCCTCCCAGCTGGTCTTTTCCTTCCAGGTATAAATCAGCCCTTTCACCTGTACCTAAAAACATAAGCAATATAGTATTTGTAACCAAGATTCAAGATTCTAAGGCATTTGTAATCAAGATTCTAAGGTATCCACTTACTTCAGCGCTGAATTATATGAACTGGAAATCATCTACTGTAACAGAAATATGGCAACACTTGCAAAACGTATTTTTTTAAAAAAATATAGTACTCTTTGTTATTCAAGTGGTGATTCTGAAGTGTTTATAATGGATTTAATTATCACCTTTTTAAAAAATCAGAATTCAGGAGCTGTTAGGCAAACCTAGTTTACAGATTGTTATACCTAGTAATTGTGTTATATAATTGACTTGCCAGATCGATATAGCTCACAACTGTGAACGTAATAGTAGGAAAGAAGATAGAAGCTTTGACAAGTGCAGCTGCTATATCCTTGGAGCTCTAGGCAGGGAAAAATGGGAATGTTTCCTTTCTGCAAAACTAGTAGAAGCCCATGTTCCTCATAAATCTGCTAGCAATAATGACTTCATATTCCATATAAAGTTATAAGAGCTACTTTCCCCCTAACGTTTCATCTACTGTTCAATTAACTTTACAAAAACTTAGATACTTAGATCTAGCTGTAACTAGCACACTTATAGTGGTAAAAATTAATTATTTATTAATAAAAAATTCTGAATCCGTGTTATGGGGCAATCCATTGATTGTTTAAAGGAATACAATTTTTTTCTTATCAAACATAATCTGTAAGTCATCTGACTATGTTAATGAAAAGTTTTTTTAAGATGGATGTATTGATTTAGCACACTTACACTGGTAAAAATTATTTATTAATGAAAATAATTCTGACTCAGGGTAGTGAGATGCATCCACTGATTGATAAGAAAAAGCCTGTATTCTTTTAAACTACCATGAACTGTAAGTCAACTAAGTATATTAATTTTTTTTCTTTTTAACATGGATGTATCGATTTAGTGAATAATAATAATAATAATAAAAAGAACCTTTGTATGTGATTCTTTTCATTTGTTCTTTGTCCTATATTATTCCTTAATGAATAAAAATATAATAAAATGATAAAAATAATGGGTGCATCCAGGCATCTTTATGAAAACTATACACCATTTCCCTGCTCCTTCCAATATATTGGATTCAAGACTGAAAAATCTTATGCAAATGGAGAATGATTTATTTTAATTGCATATACTGCTTGACTTGGATGCTACATTCTTCTCCCACAATCTCCTTGCAGTTTACAATACATCACAAGCTTTAACGATCGATAAAAGCTTTAATTAGGGTTATTATTTACAGTTAGAGGGCATAGGTCTTTAAAATCCTTTTCTGTTGTTATTTGAGCACTGTATTGTGTATCTTTGATAAGAGACTTTAACCCATAGATTAAACACAGGGTGCTTCAATGGCAAGTACAATTATCTAGGCCTTTTCCTTTAAATACCCTGTCAGCACAAAGGATAGGTATTATAAAACAGTATTCTTTTAGTTAAACATTAGTATGATAGCTCTGTGGGGAACTAGGCTGGTGCATTTATCAGTTCTAGAAAATGATCTTGATGGTCATATGTTTCCTTTATCTGATGCTACATTGCCTTGTCCAATTTTAACTAGAGACTTGGCCTAATTGTGCAGGAAGTACTCAAATTATGAAGCTTTAGTAGCCTCTCAACTCTGCATTAAAATGTGAGGTTTGTGACTTTCATACAGGTAGACAGACCAAGAGCTGTATGTTGCTCTGGCAACAGGGCCCACTTTAGCCCAACTGTAGAATACCTTCCAACTACTAACTCAATTCTAAGTCCAGCCCATGCACAATGATTGTGTGTGCAATGATGTTCATTGAGGGATCAAGAAAAAGTCCTCCGAGGTAACACTGTGGCCCAACAATATGCAGCAGAGGACAGCAGCTGCATTGCTTTGCTTTGCAGCCTAACAGGGTTCTGCACATGTGCTACACATCCAGAGAAACCTCTGGCCCTGAAGCAGAGCACTTTACAGCCTGATTTGACCTTTGCTTCAGCTGAGTACATGGAGGACTTTAAACATGGATAACAAATAGGGTCTCCCAAGCAGCTTTTCTGCCTACTGCCACATTTCTAGAAGTCTGAAGGGGCACTGGATTTACATCAGTTTGGATGAGAGTATACCTCTCTGCACGAGCTTGGACCCTAGTAAAGCAGACTCCCCAACCACACTGAGTGTCATGCTCCCAGATCAAACATCCCCAGAACATCTCATCTGACTCACATGCATGAATGGAATCAGCACGGGTTGAGACTTGCGAGTCAGTAGAAGTGGGAGGGGGGACAAGCCAGGAGTGTGAAAGCATCTTGTTTGGGCTATCTCTGGCATCCAAGGTCAACCGGCAGAGCTGTTGGAGACATCTGCACAGAACTGGACGGACTGGCGCGAGAAGGGGGGCTGCATACCGAAGGAGGGGAGGGGGTTGAATTCACTGTACTGTTTAACTTGGGGAAAGCGTGGGAACTTCTATTCACAACTTTTTCACTGTACTGCACACTACGCTCCATTAAAGAGATTTCTACTTAACACATATGAATTGGATTTAATGAGAAACTGAGCGGGCAGCCATTACACTGAGTGCTACTTGTATTCCAGCAGACTTCCAATTGAACACATGGAGTTTGGGGATAGAATGTCTGAATGCCTGAACAGGGCCACAGTAGCATGAAAATGAATAAATATGACTGATGGGATTTTCTGCACAGCTTCCTATTCTTCTCTGAATAAATCACAAATTTTAACAGGAGATATCATAGGCTCAGGATCAGGTATATATAACTTAATTTCCTAATCCCATTTAAAATCTCAGTCATGGGCAGCCTTTCTCAACCTTCTGACCCTGAAGGAACCCTTCAAATATTTTTCAGGCCTCGGGGAACCCCTGCACATTCAGGCTCAAATACAGGCCAGAAGTTACAAAATTATATTCGTTTCATGGGTAGGCCTGTGTACATGCATTAACAGTATTCTTAAACTAAAAACAAAGAATGAAACTTATCTCTTTAATGTGAAGTTGCCCAAATTCGAAATATTTTTTTTAATAAATCGTAATTTCCCAGGGAATCCCTAGTGACCTCTCATGGAACCCTGGGGTTCCATGGAACCCCGGTTGAGAAACCCTGGTCATGGGTAATATTTCATTCTAATTATTTTACCTTGCTTGTGAATGAAAGAGGAATTTACAGAAACCCAAATCATGTTGAAATGACTAGTGAAATCATCTTGGATGGCTCCTGGAGTACTGCTGGTAAACAACCATCTATATCCCACCAGAAAGCAGGGACTTTAAGACAGTACAGAGCTGGGCTAATGGCTGCTGCATGATCAGACTATGAACAGCCACCGCCTCTCATGGCTAGCGATGAATGTCAGCGCTTTCAAGCGGCTGCCACATGGCTTCTGAATTTGCTTAAATAATATGTGCAGGGAAGGGAAAATGCACTGTAGCCAAAATACAGTGTAATGTGTGAACTCCAATGGTAAAACCATTCATGCTTAGTACTTCAAGTTATATACCTTTTTGTTTCTCAGAATGTGGTAATAATTTTACAACATTAAGTAAGTTAAACGGCAGTGAATTTTACATGGCTTAACAATTTCAAGACAAAGTGCAAGAAGTCCTTAGATAAATTCACATTTGATCATACTATTGCTTCCCTGGGTTGCAAGGAAATAAAAAAAAATCCTGGGACAACATGTTTTACAATTCAACAAGATTGCTATCAAACATTTGTGTACTCTTGGTTTAAAGTTCAAAAGCAGCTGGTGCCCTACACTAAATTCTGATCCCAAGCTGCACTGAAGCTTCCTACCATTATGCTAGAAACCTCTGGGCTGTTTTTAAGTTGGTTCTACAAACACAAACTGCTTTATATAAATGGGAAGGAAGAGATAAACTAGAAGAGACTCACTCCCATTATTTTCAAACTACTGGTCTGCATTTTGTTAAAAAGTTATTTATTTTTGGTCTGAAACAAGGGAAACATTCTACGGCCCTCTAACATAACCATGCAGTTAGAACACAAAAGGTGATAACATCTGTACATACTTAGAATTACAAAGTCTTCTATATTTTTAACGTATTTTCAAAATTCATTGTATTGCATGAAAATTGAGTAACCCTCATTGTCATCTGAAGACAGCTTTCTCCAAATTGCCACTCTCCAGATATGCCTTAATGTATTTCCGGGTCAGAGATACTCCAGTGGATCCTTCACTGAGCACATGACCTCTAATGTCACTTCCAACTCTATGATTCGGATTCTATGGTTCCCTCATGAAATGCAACCCCAGCAACATTTAAAGCCAACTGGGCAATTCTGAGATATTTCTGAGTTTAGAATGTCTTACCTTCTAGAACATGAGCCCAAGATGTTCCACTGTCAAACCAAATATCCAAGACATCTTGTCCTTGTACATATTCCTGGATATCATGATTAGCAGCCTGATTCAGAAATGTATGGGTTAAAAACATGAATTAAGAAAATAAGAACAACACAAATTCTTCCATTCCCACTTTTGTGCCCTCTAAATTTCAGTTTACAAAGGACCAGTAACAGCATAATCATCACTAATTTTCATAATGGCAACTTGAGTAAGAGGACAATATTATAGATGCTCATTTGTATGCACATTACAAAGATGAAGCCATGTTGTTTTTGTTGCAAGAGACTAATCATATTTTGGCATCTTAAAATTAAGCAATAAACCTTCTTGGAGTATAGTCCATTTCACCTGATTTATTATGTAAATTTTTCACCTGACTGTAACTATACATACATCGATCGATCGAATTATCCATTCAGTCGTATCTGAGCCTTGGTGATTCCATACGCCAGCTCTCTCCATGATTTCTGATCTTGTATAGCGTCTTTCGGTTGCTTTATATTTTGGCCTGTGTCTGCTTTGATTACATCCAACCAGCGCGTTCTTTGGCGTCTTCGTCATCTTTTGCCACTGACCGTTCCAAGCATAACATCTTTCTCCAATGATGTTGATCTCATGACATGACTGAAGTAACTAAGTCTAAGTTTTGTTATTTTTCCTTCTAGTGACATGACCTGTTTTATGCGCTTCAACACTTCTTTATTCGTTATCTTTGCAGTCCAAGGGATGCGCAAGAGCCTCCTCCAACACCATAGTTCAAACGAATCAATTTTCCTTCTATCCAACTTTTTCATCGTCCAACTTTCACGGCCACATGTAGTTATGGGGAACACGATAGTGCAGACTAGTCTACACTTAGTTGTCAAGCTGACATCCTTGTTTTTCCAAATTTGATTCATACGCATCATTGCTGTGTGACCCAGCATGATTTGGCGTTTAATTTCTTGGCTTTCGCCATTTTGATTGACCAGTGATCCTAAAAAGGTGAATTCTTCCATGCATTCCATCTCCTCTCCATCAATTCCTATTTTGATGTTTCCATTCCTTGCAGTTGTCGTGAGTTTGGTCTTTTTGATATTCAGAAAGAGGCCAAACTTCTCGCTTTCTTCTTTGAGTCTCATGATTAGGTGCTTTAGTCCTTCCTGGGTTTCTGAGAGGAGGGTTGTATCACCCGCATATCGAAGGTTATTGATGATTCTTCCACCAATTTTTACCCCAATTTTTGATTCGTCTAGCTCCAGTTTCCTGATGATCACTTCGGCATACAAGTTGAATAAGAAAGGTGTCAGAATGCAACCTTGTTGCACACCTTTCCCGATCTTGAACCAATCAGTGTCTCCATATTGAGTTTGTACAGTGGCTTCCTGATTTACATACAGTGATTTTACCAACTTCACCAAATGTAGTGGCACCCCAAGGTCTGCTAGGTCTCTCCATAATTTGTCATGGCCAAAACAATCAAAAGCTTTCCTGTAGTTGATAAAGCACATATAAATGTTCTTTTGAAATTCGTGATGTTTTTCCATTATCCATCGTACATTTGCAGTGTGATCACGGGTGCCACAGCCCCGTCTGAAACCAGTTTGGACATCTGGCAGTTCCCTTTCAGTGATTGGAGCCAGGCGTTGTTGTATGACTTTCAGTAGAATTTTGCTAGCATGAGATATGAGGGCAACAGTGCGGTAGTTGCTGTTGCTCTCATATCTCATGCTCTGAATCCCCCTTTTTTGGCAATGGAAAAAACACTGATTGTTTCCAGTTATGCGGCTATGTGTTGGTTTCCCAAATTTTCTGGCACAGAGCTCTGATAATTGCAGTTGGTACTGGTCTTAGCAATTCTATTGGGATGTTTGCCATGGTCAACACAATTTACAAAATACACACACACACACACACACACACAAATACACATTGGTGTACATATAAGGTGATTATGACATTGCCTTAAACCTTTGCTGTTTCACCGTGTATACTGTGGGTGGATTTGGGAAATCATTTTCACAGAAATAATTGCTAATGCAGCATTCTATGTTGGCCCACCTCCAAGGTACCTTGGCCTATACTTTAGAACCATGGTGCTTGTTGGAAAGTCCCCAGAACCTTACAACATCATCGCTTAGACCAACCCACTACTACAGGTCAGATCCAGGGTAACCCTTGGCTTGTCAGGCCTTTGGATTTCCTGAATCCTGTTCCTTAACCCAGACTATTCTTCTATAGATCAGATCTTCTACTGTCCCTAAATTACCTTTGCCAGAGCTTCTTTGGGAAGAAGCTGCTCAATGGGAAGGGTCCACCAGGCGTCACTGCCATGCTGCTCCACTAGTTTAATAACATTCTCAGTGCTTTTTCTGCAGGGAAAAAAGGGAATCAGTGACAAAAAGACAGGAAATTATTAATCCACATTCTGCAATATGACACACATTAATTGGAGAAACCAAGAGCCACTAAAAGTTTTCAAATTAAGAAAGAGCTATATAAATTACAAATAAACAAACAATAATATCCTAAATATACAGTATGGGCAACCTCTTTAAGATAATCAATGAAAGGACTAAAACAAATTCCGAGTGAGTAAAAAACACATGTGTAAAGCTGTTTTTGCAAACCTTGTTCATTAGTCAAAATGCTTCAGTCTGACAGTACCTGATGTTAGCACTCTTGAACTTTTCTTCCTGTCTGTGCTATGCTTTTAAGCTTCTAACAGAACCTATATAATGGCTCAAACAATGTGGTAGGGCATCAGTGAGCACCCCCAACTTTTGATTTGCACATAGTTCCCAATCTCCAAGAATTTTCCCACCTGAATTCATTAGAAAATCATGGATTTTCATTGGTGTCAATTTTCTTTGCTTTTCTAACATTAGGCCTAAGACAGATGAACTAAGCCTTTGTTAATTTTAAAACATTTTTTTAAAAAACAGCATAATAAAAAAGGGCTAAAAATTCTACCTCTTCTCTTTCATGATGTCATCTAATCACCATCATACCCCTTGTAGCTAATGATTTTTATTTTTGTTGCAGTTGCAAAAGCTTCTCTCTCCTACGCTAAGGACTATATTTGATAAAGAACTGATACAGGTTATGCTTCTTCTTCAAGTTAAGAAGGACTGACTAAAAGAAAACCTACACCTGTCTTTCCAAAATGCTGCTCATTAGCCATGATGGCTAGCAATGATGTAAATGAACATATCTGGAGGACATCAAGTTTGTAAAGGTTGGCTTAGGTAAGGGATGAGGATATTGCAGTGAACCTAGAAAGATGCTTGAAGTGAATCTCAACTATTTAACAGGCACACTTTTTTGTTTTAAATGAAATGTTTAAGATCCTTCATCAAATTAAAAAAAATAACAGAACTTGTAGTTTCCATGCAAATATTATGGATGCATGCATACTATTCTGTCAGTTATATAAGACAAATTGCTCTTCAAAGAGTGGGCTGTTACCATACTACTTTCTTCTGTCCACGCCAATTCTAATTCATACCGAAATACTCTGAAGAAAGAACTTAGCGATACTATACCAAGGACAGCAAACGTGAAAATCCGTAATATGATTAATGATACCTTAATTTACCTACCACACATTCCTTTGGGATAGAACAAGATATATAAAACTAAATATCAAATAATATGTCTATTTTGGGCTAATGAAACCAGCAATACAGTTGTCTGTTTAAGATTCAGAAAAATAAATTTTAAGGTTTTGTTTAGAATAGAATTAGTAATATAAGTTAACACAAACCTAATCTGCATGAAGATATTATCATATATAAACAGATAAAGAGATGGCTTCTTTCAACAAGTAATCTTACTCATCTTGCTATGTTGTGATTCCTTTAACCATTTAATAACATAGGGAAGAATATGAAAATAAAGTTGTAAAAAAGGTTTTAAAGATCACAGAGTCCCAAATCACACATACTCTGTGTGACTAGAAATGGGCTTTTATGGGAGAGGTATGCCCTTGCTTACAGATTAAACCCTAAAAAAAGTCTCCCAAGCTCTGTTACACAATAAAAAGTGCTCTTTCTGATTGTTGCTTCAAGGTTCTTTCCATGGAACGTGACTTGTTCTGTTGTCATACTTTGCCTGCAGCAGGGTAATTATGTTGAGGGAAGAAATGCTTGTACCTATATTTTAAAAGATGCTGTGATGCAAAAATTACCAAACTCCTTAAACTCAGAATCCAGTATATATTTTCAGATTTACTTACTGAACAAACTAGAACTAACATACTGTATAAAACAGTAAGATATAGTCCCCAAAGATTCTCTAATATCCAATAAAGTACAAATAAGGTTTTTTTTAAAATTAAAAAACAGAACATTTATGCCAATAAACTTGATCTGATTCAAGTATTAACTATAATATAAGTTCTTGCTCTTTATAAAACCAATGATTTTGCTATAATGATTTTATAAAGTTATTTGACCTACAAGGAATATACAACATTAGATTATCCTTAAAATCTTTCCAAAACCTGAAGTACATCTCTGCTTGTTTTCTCTTAGAAACCATTCCTGTGGCTCTTGCCAAAATGGTTACAAATATTAGAAGTATGTTTCCTGTTCTCATCTGTAGGATGTGTATAAAAAAAAAAACCCCAACAGCCCTAAGTTAAAAGTTCTCTCTATGGTGTACATTCAACATCTTCCTCAAATAACTACTTATCACTCTACAAATGGCAGGCCTCGGTTTGAGGACCATTATTCACAATGTAAGCAAAAGGAGCCCTGCTGTAAAACTTTGCCCTGCATTCATATGCCAGATTGGATAGAACTTGCATTACGTGTCATTCTCTAGGTTTCTAGCCTGGAAATCCACAGGGCAATTCACACTACCATGACGCCAACCAATCATTCCGAACCCTGATATTGAATCTGCCAAATGCTTATTTAGTGGGAAATTAAGCAGCATTGAGATGTTTTCCAGGCTTGGAAAGAAACAGACACTGATCGTTGCTGCTCCTATTAACAGCGTGGAGTGCCAGGTAACCTCTTTTTTATGTAACACGGAGCTGATTTCTCAAACTATTCAAGAAGAGGGATATTGTCCATTTATAAAGGGTACTTGTATTCTGGATCATGGGTGATTGCAATACATGTCGAAGGATTAGATGATGCAGGTTGATTTAAGGTATTTTTTTAAGCAAAAGGTAGTAACTTGTAGCAACTTGGAAAATCCTAACACATTCCTTAACTCTGCTTTTCAAGTTAAACTGGAGTACTAAGAAAGAAGCTGACTTAGCAAATAAATTAATTCAACTTAAACTCGACTCATGCCAACACAAATATTTACACAAATTACAAGTTTTCTGTATAATTTATTACTTTCAGCCATTGAATATTCTTAAATATATTCTGAATTATTCAGGATTTCATTAGGTCTACACCAATCTAACTGTGACATGTCTTTTTTAAAGCAGAAAATACTTAAATCCTACAGCTTCCTAGATTATGACAGTTAAATAAATTATTGTATTGAGCTTTATATGTAAGTCCTTCACAATCAGCATTTTAATTTCAAAGCTACGATGTTTCATCACTAAACTGATGTATTTGTTATAATCAGTTTAATGTTTTTTAAACAGAAAATGTTATGCCCTTAATCACAATATCCCCCAAAGCAGAGGGTGTTTCTTTAGAAAGACCTACCTACATTCAAACTCAGTTTCCATTATTTTCACAGAACCTCTGTCGGACAACTGACACCTGCTGCCATTTATTCCAGTTTACACTGTGTGCATGGAGTGGCACTAATGCATCGGATCTCAAAGTCTCACAGCACTCATTTTGGATATCAGTAGGGGGAAAAGAGTACCAACTTGCAAATTTAAATAGTATAGCAGAAAGGTAATTTTCTTCCCCCAAATCCATGAATAAAAACTATGTGCTTTAACTAAGTGAAATAAAAACATAGAGGCTTAGGGTGGCAGATAGGAAAAAGATCTTAAACAGTGTTATCAAGTGTAACAGCAACTCCATGTGGAATAAGCCTCTTTCCAGTGGAGGTGGTGTTACTTTTGAAAGCCACTGACTTATTCACCGAAGAAGTAAGTTGTTCTGAAAAGAAGTAAAACCAACCCAATTTGTTATTCCAACTACTTGTTACATACAAACCACCTCTACTGGTAATGTTGATGGGTTTTTTTCCCTTTCCAAGTATCTTTCTTTGTAGCGATGTTGGCCTTCCAGTTATTTCTGTAAAAAAACATCTGTGCAGCCGAAGGGCTGTGAAGGTCTGGATCAACGTTTCCACCCTGAAATGAGGTCCAGGGTAATGACCTATGATTTGACAGACTGTGCTATGTAAGTCTGCCTGTCATTTCTGTAGGCCAATACTCTGCATATCTTCACTACTCTGCAAGGAACATGTGTTTCTGTGTTAAAATACACGAATCGATATAAATGAAGAAAATTAATTTTAAAAACAAAAGTCCTCTTTTATCATATTTTAACCATTCCTCCTCCTAATGCATTGTGGTATAGTTTGCAATGAAGATTTAAACACTTCCTCCATTAACTGCCTTTATTCTCTATCTGAAGAAATCATGAAGAGATATAATTTTGGATCTGCTCTAGGGTTTTTTTCCCCCCATAAAAAGGCCTGTGTCTAATTTAAATTGTGTAAGTGGACAAACATATTAGCAAGACAGCACATTCAGGATCTTCCCAACATACCATGCGTAGAGGAAATTATGTAATTTAGTGAGATTGTTCTTAGAGAACGTTTACATTTTAATGTTTTTTTTTCTGTGTGCGCGCGCGTGCCTTTGAGTCACTGTGGATTCCTGGTGACTGCTTGGACTTGTCCCTGCAGTTTTCTTGGCAAGATTTCAAAAATGGTTTGCCATTGCCTACTTCTTAGGGCTGAGAGAGAGTCACCCAGCTGGCTTTGTGCCTAAGGTGGGACTGGAACCCTCGGTTTCCCAGTTTCTAGCCCAGTGCTTTCACCCCTACACCAAACTGGCTCTTTTAATGTTAATATTAATATACATATAAAAGATTTTTGGTCTGGTTCTGGTATTTGTTCCTTCCACTGAGAATGCTCTAGCAAATGGGAGAGGAAAACAAGGTTATTTCTGTCCATTTTTCCTTCTGGTGAGTAAACTCAAGTTTTCAAGGAATATAGGGGACTGAAGGAAGAGGGCAAATCCTGACCTGCCAATGAAAATAGAACAGCAACCTTATATGAACTAAAGAAGTCATTCCATCTACCGGAAGCAAATTCTGGATCCAATTCTGCATAAACTACTCTCCTGCTGAAGATCTTCTTTTCATGACACATATAACTATGAATGGCCAAAAATCTGACATCAAATATTTTAAGTGTTCCATTGGTTTCAAATGAAAGAAGAGATTTTATTTTAAAAAAAAACACCACCTCTGCACAAGCAATTTTTGATTCATGGAGTCCATAAACTTTTATTTCTTGGAATACCTGAGTATATGATTGCAAGGACCATAAAAAGACATAAATAGCTTTTAAAAACTGTAGAAGCCATGCTATTCTGAGTTTGTACACTAAAAGACATAGCTTATGATGTCAATTAGCAGTTGTTCTTACCCATGCTGCCAGGAACTTTTTTTTTAACTATTTGATTTGGGTTGCTGCACTTACAATGTTTATGTTGTCCCACTTAATTTTGGCTCAGCAAGTTCTTGCCAGGTCTTCACAGTTACCAGTGGTAAACTGATGGACTGAATGACTTTAGGAGCTTAAGCAGGTTCACATTAACTAGTTACCACATATAATGTTAAAAGCCAACAGAAGAGTGGATAATGCAGAGCCCATTCTTTCAAAGCTGCTCCTGGTTCAAAAGTTCTAGAAGTTGGTCCATTAAGATGTTCATGGTCTGAAAAGGACTCCTCTGATGGGGAGACTTATCTGTATCTCACTATCATTACTTGGGGAATTTCTACACCGGAAGCAACATCTGTTCAGTCTTATGAAGTCTGTTGTTCTTCGTTTTTCAAACCTCTTGATTCTCTAACATGTTTTACAAATGTAAAGAGCAAGAGAGCATGTTCATGATCTTTTCAATACTTAAGATACAATTCTCTGATCTATGTGATCCAAGTACAAACTCTTGTGTACCTAAGAAATGTGTAAAGAAATCAGATCAAGGCCACTAATTCCAGCAGTCTTGGCAAGAATTGTAGTGACTTCCCAGCACTAGGTGGTTCACTGGAAATTGTTCTCCCTGTGAACCCTGGTCACCTTCCTTATCCACCCTGCTCTTAAAAAAAATCCACCTGTATCTGTTGCAGAATGTTTGCTCAAGGAGGAGTTTAAGCCGTCATCCAAGGGCAAATTATAAGGTGTGTCTAAAATCAGAACACTGGCAGTTTATACAAGCAAATCAGCAAGACAAAGCCTCCAGAAAACTGTATTTAATTTTTTTAAAAGACAGATATGCCTCAAAATCCTTTTATAACTAGGCACTGAGGGACAAGCAAGGCTCCTACTCTCAAATTGTTGTGCTCTTAAAATGCACAAAACACTGACAAACATGATTTCTCTTTTCAGCAATTAACCCCACCTCCATTATTTTTTCTATCTGGCATCCAACCAAACCTGGGCACCCCAATCATGACCAAATGGGAAGCCTTTCTTGCAGAGGCCACTGAGATATCCCCTTCTATATTGTTTCTGGAGAAGCCAGGCAGGATAGGAGAGTAGGACTAGGTTGCATTTGAGGGTTCCTCCAGTAACATCTAGAATCTCTTTTGCACCACCACCCCAATTACTGAATGACTGAAAAGAAGATTTGAACAACTAGAATGAAGCAACATCTAGTTCTTGGAACCCTCAAAACATCATTACGCTCTCCCCCCACCCCCCGTCTTCCAATAGATTTTGAGGGCTTCTTTCTCCAGGACTTTTATTTCATTTGGTACTGAACATGGGATACTGCACAGTTTCTTAACATTTCCTCTTTAACTGGTGTTGTTTCATTAAATGGAATTATCATGTCTTACATGGTGAGTTCTTTAATTCCGTACATCACTAAGGGTTTATTTTAGGACGCAGTTTAGAAAATATAAATAAATCTACAAAAATACTTGTGGTCCCCGAGTTACCATTCCAAGCCAGGAGCCTTGTGAGATAAACATCACAGCCTTCATCTTTGTATCTTTTCAATACTGTGAGGAAACACTGTTTGCCATAGGGAGAAAGCCCCCCCCCCTTTTTTTGCAGACTTTAAAATATTATGTCCTAAGTTTTACTTTACTGAAGCTTCATTTCAGATATTTAGTGGCACACGTTACATATCAAGATTACATCAACACATCTCTGCAGTTTGGTAGCAGCAACTCTGGTGGTGACAAATACTAAACAAATACATGGTTAGTTAAGATGAGAAATGTATTTTTGCTACAATATTAACTGTCCTTTTTTAAAAATACACTCTTATTACCCAGAAGCAAACACACTCCTTCCTGCACCATCACGGGCAAATCTGAAGGCCTCTCTGTTAAATTTTCTTCTGTCTCCAATGTACAGAACACCCTTTTCCTTGCACAACAAAGAAATCCACACCATGGCTTGTCCCTCTTCTCACTGCATTCCATCTGTCCATTCCTCTCTTATTTTTTCACCTCCCCCAACCCACCCTTTACTCTCTTTTTGAACTACACTTGCTTCTCTATTTCGCCCCTCTGAAAAAAGACCGCAATAGTATAAATCATATACAGTTTTTCTAGAACAACCACATACTGAAGGAATCCCGTATACAGAAAAAACAAATGCCACGGTCATAATTCCACTGAACCCTTTGGAATGGAGAAAAAAAATCAGGTACATGCGTGCCTTCTTCTATTCCACTCACATTTCTGAGGAGTTTGGGAGGTCTTTGCTATTCCCACAGAGAAAGGGCTAGAAATAGTGGAAAATTCAATTTCTGCAGGGAGCTACCAATCTATATGGCATTGTCTTCCCTATCCTGTATGTATGTATCCAGCATAAGGAGTCTTGGATATGTATTGTTTCCACAGGTCATGACACAACATGATGTAGGTACTTTATGTCTAGGGCAGTAGAAATTATTCTCTTGAGTTTGCAACTTGCGTTGGATCCAGAGATGCACCATATTTTGTATAGCATTTCAGCAGCCATATTTTGAAAGTGATCAAGGTCGGAATCCTTTTGTGAGTGATTTTCAGGGCTTTTCAAGGATGAAATGAATGTCTTGAGCTCCTGCAAGACTAAATACACCCGTTTTGTTGCTTAATCCTCCCCCCCAAACTCCAAAAAGGGGGCTCTGATGGCAAACATTTGGGGGCTCACCCACTTAGGAAGGGATGCAAAAGGGATACTGATGCATTTTTTGTACCCCTGCTTTAATTTCAAATTACTATTAAATGTATTTTTCTCTGTGACAAAAATCCTGCAGCTGTAAACCCACCAATAGAGGACACTACTAGTTTAGCTGTTCTGGATTTCAAGAAATCATGGATTCAGTTTTGTAAATAAAGGTAGAAATTGTTTCTACCATGATCAAACATTACAAAAAAGTAAAATAAATTCCTATAATGCTAATCTACATGAATGCAGATTAAGAGCTGGGCCAAAGCGGGACCCCGCCGCTTGGAAGAGGAGGATTTGCACATATTATAGAAGAGAAATAGCATATAAAGATAAATGGTTGACGTACCAGGACTTACTGGAAAATTACCAAGGGGAATTTAAAATTAAATCAAGAAAGCAACTAATAGCAGAAGGATATAGCTGTCAATGGTTTTCCCATTTACAGTTACTTGAAAGATTTAAAATGGATAAGAAAGACTTATGGTATGGAGCAAAGTAAAAAAGAATTTGAAATACAATTGTGTACTGATGATGAGCATGTACAAACTTTTGTTGAAATTTGAAACAGAGGAAGAACGGGTTAAAGAATGTATGAGAAAGTGGGCTAAGAATTTTGGTTATAATATACAGATGAATCAATGGGAAAATATGTGGTTAAAAGGGTTGAAATTTACATTGTATTATGATCTCAAAGAGAATTTTTATAAAATGATGTATCACTGGTACATGACGCCAGAGAAACTATCTAGATTGTATAAAGGCATTTCAAATGTATGTTGGAAATGTAAACAGCATGAAGGCATGTTTTATCATGCTTGGTGGACATGTAAAAAAAGCTAAAACATTTTGGATTCAACTACTTACTTAGATACAGAAGATATTAAAGATCAATATTCAATTGAAGCCAGAACTTTTCCTTTTAGAATTAATGGGTATATAGTTAGAAAAAAGCCATGGAAGATTGTTTCAATATATGATTACTGCGGTGAGATTACTATATGCACAGAGGTGAAAAGATTCAACACTACCCACTATGGGTTGGTGAACTTGACAGATTTTGCTGAAATGGATAAATTGACTTGTTTGATTAGAGAAAAGACACTATCTACATTTATTGGTGACTGGAAGCCTCTTATGGACATTTTGAGTAAAAATGAAAAAAAAATAACTTGTGATTTATGGTTTTGATGATTAGACAGGGCAGATTATAGAAAGAAGAGTAATATGATGTATTGTTAGAGAGAGAGATTAAAATATATTGTATTTATAACTGCTGTGAGGAATATTGGAAGCTACTTCCTTACATATTTCTTTTCTTTCTTTTCTATTTTTCTTTAACTTTTTTCTTACACTTTCTGCTTTTTCTTGGAATTCCTTCTTTTCCCCTTTCCTTTGTACTTTCTCACATTATATTAGTTAATGTTAGTTTTTAATCTTCTTGTTTAAAAGCTTTAATAACAATTATTTAAAAAAAAAGAGAGAAAAGGAGGATTTGCATCCAGAGCAAAACACTGGTTTGGCAGCTCAGGTTCTTCTGCAAAGACAAACACTGTGTCTCCTTTACTTAACAAAAGCAGCCTCCTGAACTATGCACTGTGTGTCTTCTCTCTCTCACCCTCAACTTCTGCAAACACCAGCAGCAGCTGCAAGCACAGTCATAGCCAATCAAATGAACAGGCCCTTTGCTACATCAGAGTTATGCAATCAATATGACATACTCTTAGCACATACAAAAAACACTACACCAGAGGGGGTGACACAAATATTGTACGTTTGCTTGTCAACATGTATTTGTGGGGCCACCAGATTTAGCATCTTTCCCAGCAGTGTCCCCAAGTACACCTCTCTATTTGTTTCCTTTATGAATGAGAGCATTATTTCATTTAAATAAATGCAGTATTGCACATGGAGACAATTGTCCAGTTAAGAACTAATAACAACCGTCTAAACAACCCTCTATCTCTGAGGTTGGATGATTTGGTGTCTCCAATGAAAAGGATGGGCACCTGTGCAGTCTTATGACAACACAGCTAGTTTTTCCACTCATTGTAATATGTTCTTAGCCAGCAGAAAGAGTAAATGTGTCAGGATGAGAATCCTGCCAATTTATATATGGGATGTGATCTCTTGGGAACCCCCAAGAACTAGAAGACAACTGCAGAGCTTCCTGGGGTTTGTGAATTTTTATAGACAGTTCATTCCCAACTTTGCCCACGTAGTGTTACCACTCACAGATCTACTAATGACAAAAGGGAAAGGAGACCACAAGGAAGTTGACCAGGAGCGAAACTGCAATGGACTGCAGAATGCCAAGAGGACTTTGAGCAGCTAAAGTTCCTATTCACATCAGAACTGGTGTTAATGCACCCAGACCCATCAAAACAGTTCATTGTCCAAGAAGATGCGTCAGATACTGCAATTGGAGACATCTTATTGCAAAGAGATGAAAAGGGGTGCCTGAGGCCCTGTGCTTATTTATCATGTAAATTTAGTGATGCAGAAAGGAATTGGCATGTGTGGGAAAAAGGCTTTTGCAGTGTGGTGGGCCTTGTTAACTTGGAGACATTTACTAGAAGGGTCATCCCAGCTATTTGAAGTGTGGACCGACTACAAGAATCTAGGAACTTTGGGTGTAGCAAGAAAATTGAACCCAAAACAGGTTAGGTGGGCCCAATTCTTCAGTAGATTCAACTTCACCCTGAAGTACTTGCCTGGAGGGAAAAATTTCTTAGCAGATGTTCTCTCCCGTCTACCACAACACAACTGCCAGAGGGAGGAGGTAATAGATTCAATCATCCCAACCCAACAGCTGGGAATGGTTGCGGTCACAAGGAGTCAGACTCATAAACAAGCAACAGATGTTGAACCCAGCTTGCAAACTGAATTACTGGAAGAACTAAAAAAGGACATGTCGCTGCAAATATACAAAATCAACTTGACAGAGAGTCAAGATCTTTGGTGGAGGGGTGATAAACTGTATATTCCAGGCCTATTACGTCAAAAAGTATTGGACAGAAGTCATGACGCTAAGTCAGCTGGACACTTTGGATTTGTGAAAACTTTACATCTGCTGAGATGACAGTTCTCGTGGCCATCCTTACTCAAAGATGTGGAAGACTATGTAGCCAGTTGTCCAACCTGCGTGATGGCTAAAAAAGTAGGGGGCAAACCCAGAGGCCTGTTACAAAATGTGGCAAGCCCTGCCCAACATTGGAAGCAGATAGCCATGGATTTTATAGTGGACTTACCCGAAAGTCAAAAGAAAACTGTAATATGAGTGGTAACTGACTTATTTTCAAAACCAGCCCATTTTATTCCATGTAGTAGTATACCCACTGCAGGCCAATTGGCAAAAAAGTTTGTCCAACATATTTACAAACTACATGGAGTCCCTGAACGGATTATCAGCAATAGAGGGGTCCAGTTCACCTCCAAGTTCTGGAAGATGTTTCTAAAGATGATTGGTGTGGAACAGGGACTAAGCTCCTCCCACCATCCTCAGACTGACGGAGGCTGCGAACGGACTAACCAGGTATTGGGGCAGTATCTCAGGTGTTACATAAGCTATCAACAAGATGATTGAGTGGAGTTATTCCCATTTGCTGAAGTAGCTTACAACAATTTGGTGCACCAGAGTACCGAGTACAACTACCAAAAAATCTGAAGAAGATCCACCCTGTTTTCCACTGCAGCTTACTAAAGCCAGTAAAGGGTTTAGAACGCTGGCATCCAGAGCAGCCTGTTCCACCACCACTGATGGTTGAAGGAGAGCAGCATTTCAAAGTACAAGACAACCTGGACTCTAGATGTCACCATGGGGGTTTATAGTATTTAAAACAGTGGAAACATTTTCCCAAGGCTCATAGTGAGTGGGTAAACAAACAGCATGTCAATGCACCCCAATTAATAGAGAAGTTCCTTGACCAGTATCCAGATAAACCGAAATGAGACTATTTCAACCAAGTACCCAAAGATCATCTAGACATACCCCAGTGTTATAGAGCAGAATGCACGAACTTCATTTGCTGGGGAGGAGGGGAGTTTGGAATAAGGGGGGGCGGTATGTCAGGATGAGAATCCTGCCAATGTATATATGGGAATTGTAGTAGGTAGATTGCAAGCATGCTTAGATAGCAGACAGGAATGCAGTTGAAATTGTCCTAACAACCAGGAAACACACTGAGACAATGAACTGGTCTCTAATATTTAATGCTAGTACTTAACAGGAATCCTAACAAACTGAAGAAGCGTGGGAAAAACTCAGACATATAACCCCCAAGGGTTAAGGCGGTCCCGATCTGTGTCTCTTTGAATGGCTGAACAATTCCTCAGTGCTACGCATGCGCTTGACAGTCTGGATGGGAGCCCCCTGCTCGCCATCCTTACTCATGACAGAAATAGCCTAGAGAGGCAGTGCCTGAGCTTCAAGGCCAAAGGAGTTATGTTATCAGGAGCTGTTAGAAGACATGCGTAGCAAGCTTTTAGGAATTTGGGAGGGGCAAGGGGCTTTTTGTTCCTCTATTGGTGGGCTTTTGGACAGACTAGTCTTTGAACTGCAACTGATTACTATGCTTTAATAAAAGATTTCTTTCATATGCTACCATGCCTTGCTTCTAAGAAATTCTGAATTAACAGCAAGAATCACGGGCATCACAAAATGCTAGTTAGTTTCTTACAACCACACCAACTACTTGCTTAGAAACACCACCATCCTGTGCCCACCGGGGTGTATAAGAATGCTGATGTTCATGCAAATTCCTGCGTCACAAGAGCTTCCTCACTTGTTCTAATACTGGAGATAGAACCAGGAAAGCATTACACCCCATACCAACCTCTGTGTGAAAATACCCACTGATTCCAAATACATACTGAGGCAACTCAGGGGGTTTGGAAATAACTTCCTGACCTATGTATGAATGGGAGCTGCAAATCCCATACCTACACCAATTCTGTAAAGCAACTCTTTTAACAGGAACAGATGCTAAAAAATGGTGCAACCCTTCCCTTATTTACTTTGCAAATTACTGCTCTGTTGAAAAATAAAAACAGTATTTCTGACAGTAACTATTATTACCCCCCCACACACTATAAAACATAGGTCTGTGAGATACTTACCTGTTTATTAAAGGTTCCCCTGTTGACTTATGGTAAAAAACTGGAATGGGAACACCCCAGCATCTCTGCCTTGATATGCACCAATAGGTCCGTCTCTCCAACATTTCTAGCATTCTGTTCATTCCTGAGGCTGGAACAGATTTCACTTTCTTTAATGCTTCCTGAAAAAGATCCAGAAAGGATGTGGGGGAAATACCAAAGGTGAAATGCTAAGGGGAAAAGGGGAGTCACTATTCAGATATTTATAATAAAATAAAAGTGCTGAAAAATGTACACAAGCCCTGATGGTAAGCTGATAACCAAATATGCACTATTTAAAAATATTTCAAATACTATGCAATGTAGCAATTCAATCCATATTCACAAGTGTTGCTAAAATAACAAGGAAGGAGCCCAGCACCACCTAATTCCTCTTGTTGTCTGTATGATCCTTAATCTGTTAGCTCCTACCATCTATAAATTCTTTTAAATGAAAGGCAGTCAGAAATCATGCTCTTTCATTTGATCACATACAGATCAAATGTCAGCACCCCACCTAGTGGCATATGGAAATAAGATTTTTATCTGATTATTTAAGACAGAGGCAAATGCCTTCTACTGGTTGGGGACCATACTTTTACTTTATTTTTTGTGGAGTCCTTGGTGCTCAGAGAGCACCAAGGACTCCATAGTTCAACCCTGAGCTACAAACATTCACTTCGATTGGTACTTTATTTTTTAACAGTTGAGACTCAGAGAGCTCTAGAGATTGTGGCTGGTAAAGTAATAACATGACTAGAGTCTAGAGTGTGTAGGGCCAAGAATTCTGGGTTTCTTGAGAACAGAGGTAACCAGTTTTGCCCAACACACCAAAAAAAAAGGAGGAAAGGAAAAAAATTACTCAGCAAATTTTAATGGCACAATCTGAAGTTGCTCTGTACATATGAGGCAAACCATAGATGATTGAAATTAAATTATAAAAAAATGATTTAATATCATAAAAAATGACAAAAGATGCAGAGGTCCATTTGCATTAGAAATGCATTACATACCTGAGCAGCAGTCTTGAGATTCTCTGTATTAACGAACCACTGTTTGCTGGCCCGAATAATCACTGGTTTTTTAGTCCTCCATTCATAGGGATAGCTGTGTATGTATTTCTCTTCTTTCAATAAATTCTTTGCTACCTGAAGCATCTCAATGACTATAGAAAAGTAAGGAAATACTACTTACTTTCAGCTTTAATTCAGAAATCTTTTGCAGGCAATCAATTCAGACCTCTGACAAAAGTTTCTGTTTGTCCTCTGGAAGTCTACTGTGTAGGGACGATGGAAGGAATTGTGTCAGAGAGAAAATGGTGATGGTAGCCCCATGTGGTTTTGGTCCTAACCCTTGATATATTATAAAGATTTGTAAGGCTTATGCATAACTGAGGGTAGCCATGCAATCCTCAATTGATTATTCTGGTAGGAATATGGCCCTTGAAAGAAAAAAAAAAGTTGCCCATCTCTGGTCTAGGAAAATAGGTCAATGTTCTTTGCCATACCCTATTGTTTAATACAAAATATAATACAAACCAGCTTCATTTCCTTCTCCAAGAACAGCTTTCTTTTGAAGCTCTGAACCCGCAGCTTCTGTGAAAAGCCCTTCTTCATCTACCAGACAGTCCTGGGTGAGAAAAGAAACATTGTTTAAAAATGTAAAAAAAGTTCTCAAACATGTCATCAAATATCATTTCTCAAGGATGTGATTAAACTAACTACCACTAGAATACTGAGTATATCTATTTTCTCTGCAATAAGGCACAAAATTGTCATCTTCAGAAGAAACAGAGATATTTAGTGATTGCAGAAGCACAGGTTTTGGCAAGGAGTTACCCATTCTAAGAAGAAACATAATTCTTAAACCAAAAGCAGAATGAAAATCATTTTCTTATTTCATTTAAAATTTATACTATTTATCGTAGAGAAAAGAGTTGGATCAAATGGTTTGCATTTGACCATAACCATCTACCAATGGAATGGATGCAACTGGACTCAGGGATTCTCCCTCCCTTACTGAGAGTCCTGAAGTCTGTTCTAAAGAGTTGGAGCAGATTTGGAAAGGCACAGGGGAAAATGAGGTAAGGGAAATCCCACTGCATAAGTACAAATCTGCTCAAAGAATCAGATTTAAACTTAATGGAACCCTGCAACCATATTTCTAGTATGCACAAAGTGCATTCAATGACTCTCAGGATGATCCCCAACCTTCAGGCATGGCATTTCAAAGCATATGGGGCAAATAGGCAATAGAAAAGCCTTGTTGGTTATGATTTTGTGATTTAAACTAAGTCTACTACATATACCTTCTTTCTCACTTTTTTAGCAATATTTCAGGTAGCTACAAAATGATTTTGAAAGCTTTCCACTCTTCCCTTTCCACCTGAAAGGGTTTGCTACATGGTAGTTTTAGTGTGAGCAGGAAAATCATAGGTTAAAAACAAAGCAAAATAAGACCACAGTACCATGGGCAGTTGATGATGAGAAGCTACACTGTAATCTTCCATACCATGAGCTGGAGTTGTATGCACTAATCCTGTTCCTTTCGACATGGTCACATGGTTTGCAGGCAAAAGAGGAGACTGCTTTCCAGGAATTGTAGGATGGGAACAAATTCCACTTTCCAAATCTGTACCTGAAAACAGCAGAATTAAAATTAATAAAGTTTTAATAAATACACAACTATTAAGACTCTCACACTGAAATTTGGTAGTATATTTTTAAAGCATTATTTCTGATACAGGTGGCTATATTTACTAATGGCAAGTATTATCTAAAATGGGCATGATTACAAATCAAATCAAATCAAATCAATAAATAATAAATTTCTTTTTTGAGCTCATCTTCTAATCCAGCTTTCCTTAATATATATTCAGCATATAGATTGAATAAATAAGGGGAAACTATACAGCCTTGTCTCACTCCTTCACCAACCTAGAGCCAGTCTGTTTTGCCATGTTCTGTCCATAATGTGGCTTCATGACATAACGTTGTATAGGAGATTACCATATTTGCTTATGGTCTCCATAATAAGTAGTGTGTCAATTTGAGCCAAGATAAAAAGTCCCCTAAATGGAATATATACGATGTTTTAGAGATAGCTAGGAATTGTCTGTAGAGAACCTGCAATTGTGCCAAAATAGGGGTGGATGATTTTGGCCCTATCACGATGATTGTCTTGGATTGGAATATTAAAGAACCCACTCAAGCTACAAAAGTACAATCTTGCAGCTATTTCAACTCTATGGGAGTAAAGGATGTTCCTACTGCCAATTTAACTAACGCAATAAAGAACAGGATTGGAAAGCAGTTGCAATAAAAACAGAGCTACAACACGAACAAAACATCCATTGTTGGTAGCATGAACACGTGTAAGATTGATGTTGGCCATTAGGAATCTGAAACCATCTTCTTCCTGTTTTCCTAGTAAAAATTACAATTTAGTATCATTTTCAAAACCCTCACAAGGAAAACATTCTAAATGTGGCTCTACAGCACTTGAATGCCACAAATCTGCCAGTTAGGACTCCCCTTCCAGGGATAATACATCCACTTTCTATTTTATATTATTGTATAATACATTCAAAATTAATGGTTTTATTGCAATGCATTTTTACCTTTAAATGTTGAAATCACATCAAACCGTGTATCCAAAACAGCTGATATAGACTGAACTCTGTCTGCAACTACTATGAAATGCTCCCCAGTACTGGCACACTTCACAATGGAATACCTACAAATGCATTGAGATATTTCAGGTTTTCAGTAGTTAGATTAGCACTACATAATGTTGAATTAAAAACATGAAAGCATTGCAAGGATACCCAAAACGTGATACTGAAATCACTTCCATTTCATTACAATCATTGGTGCTGACACGTTTGTCGTGGAAATGGGAATGTTCCATCATCGAATTTTCAGAGTTCCTCATGACAACCGTGATCACAAAGAAGAAATCCCCAATCTATGTTCAAAAGCTAAATTTAATTTATTTTCTTACATTACATTTTGCATCTTTTAATCCATTTTAAACATGCAAGAGATAGAACTATAAGATGCTCTTTGATATTCCACATACTGTATCTTTCATCCTATATCCCTTCTGTGACCATAGAGCGAAAATTGCTAGAAACTAGGCATGGTTTAGGCTAACATGCAGCATGAAAGGGCTAAGCCTTTTTTAAAATACATAAAATAAAAAGAAAAGTGGAAGATTCATATTACCTGTAAAAATAAAGGGAAAGGGCAAGAAATGGAAAAAAGCACAGATATCTAGGTGATCTTAAATATATTTCCTTTAAAATACCTATGCATAAGATACATTAATTAATTAATCAATCAATTACTTAATTAATTATAGCTGCCCATCCCAAACCAGTGACTCTGGGCAGCTAACTGTCATAAAAACAGTCAAACAGTTAAAACAGTACACAAGAAATTAAATACAAATAGCAGTCAAATGCCATGTGATATTTAGCAAGAGAGCACACATATCTCAAGAAGAGTATGCTCTAGTGATAAAGTAAATACAATAAATACCTACTCCAAATTTGGCATATAACAGACAGCTTGATTGGCTGGAATAGTCCAGGGCTGTGTGGTCCAGACTATCAAACTCACTGCAGGTAATCCATCTAGAGATGAAACCATATTTAGCAGGAGTTATCTTAAGTGCATTAGAAGTACATTTACACAAAATGAATTCAGAATATAAATAAAACATACCTACTGCAGAGGCCAGTTTGGGAGGAGGTTTCAGCAAGGGAAATCTGATATAAACAGCTTGACTAGTATGTTGCTGGTTATATTCAAGTTCCGCTTCAGCCAAGGCTGTACTGCATGAAGAATCAGCATGAATTATATTTCAGCGCAAAGTTCTTCCATCCCCAAATGCAAGGATAAAAAGTATGGTAATATCTTACTTTGTTGAAGGAGACCAAAACACTGGCTTATAGTCTTGAAAAATATAACCCTAGAAAATAAACAAAATTAAGAAGTCAAAACTGTTTGGCTTTGTATATAATATAAATATCACTTTGCCATATATTAACCTACCTTATCATACATTTGGTGGAAAACACTCAACTGTTTTGCTTCATACTTCTGATCAAATGTGTGGTAGCAGTTCTCCCAATCTGCCATTATGCCCCAGCGTATAAATGCTGATTTCTGTTTCTCAATCACCTTTTCTGCAAATGCTTTGGCTGAAGAAGGAATAGTTATTATTAATATGAATTCGCCCAATCTTAGCTGAGGTTGAAAACAAGTATAAACTAAAGCATGATCACAAACCTTTTCTACTCTCAAAATAAATAAATAAATAAAAATATTTCTATTTTTAATTTTATATGTATTCAAAGATAGATGGATGGATGGATGGATGGATGGATGGATGGATAGATAGATAGATAGCCTTTGAGTCTATGTCGTCTCCTGGTGACTGCCTGGACAAGTTCCTGCAGTTTCCTTGGCAAGTTTTTTCAGAAGTGGTTTGTAGGGCTGAGAGTGACTGGCCCAAGGTCACCCAGCTGGCTTCGTGCCTCAGGTGGGACTAGAACTCACAGTCTCCTGGTTTCTACCCTGATGCCTTTAGCACGACACCAAACTGGCTCTACAAACATATTCTATAGTATTATAGTTATGATAATCTAATTATAAATCTAATAAATAATCCTTTACTGAGTCCTAGAATTAAAAGACTATTTAGTTCATCCTCAACAGCTCATTCTGTTACAGAAATAATCTAACACCAGTACCACATTCTGGCCCCCTGTGCTCGGCCCCAGGACGTGGTTTCCAGAGCTTTGGTGGCCCCGGTCTCTGGCTGCTGCTGCTTAATGCCAGGTCAACCTGCAATAAAGCTCACCTCATCCACAGTCTGATTGTGGATGGGAGAGCTGACCTGACTTGCATCACCAAGACCTGGTTGGGCACTGAAGGGGCGAGTGTTCCCCTCTCTGAAATGCACCCTCCTGGGTTTCGACTGTGGCATCAGCCGCAAATCCAGGGCAGGGTTGGGGATGTGACAGTTATTTGTGAGTCTCTGATGGCCTCCAGGAGCCCTACCCTAGACATCACTGGATGTGAGGCTCTCCTTGTGAGGCTGGGCCAAATGGATCAGTGGGAATTGCTGCTTACTTATCTTCCTTCCTGCAGTGTAGCTGCATCCCTGCCTGTGCTTCTGGACTCTGTGTCTGAGCTGGCGGTGAAGCTCCACAGGCTTACGGTTCTGGGGGATTTCAACCTGCCATCTCTGGGCCTGGAGTCTGAGGCAGCACAGGAGTTCATGGCCACCCTGGCATGACCATGGACCTGGTTCAACTTATTCATGGCCCAACTCACATGGGGGACCACACACTGGATCTGGATCATAGTGCAGTGGCATTATGATCTGGATTTTTGGGGAGGGGTCTTGGTGATGCAAGTCAGGTTGGCTCTCCCATCCACAGTCAGACTGTGGATGAGGTGAGCTTTATTGCAGGTTGACCTGGCATTAAGTAGCAGCAGCCAGAGACCAGGGCCACCAAAGCTCTGGAAACCAGGTCCTGGGGCTGAGCACAGGGGGCCGGAATCCAGTACTAGTGTTAGATTTTTTCTGTAACAGAATGAGCTGTTGAGGGTGAACTAACATCAGTCCCCTGCCATGGACAGACCACCCCCTGTTGGCCCTAGAGTTGTCAGCAGCTGCCCCTCACCGCAGGGAGGTGGGGCCTATTAGATTAGCCTGCCCAATGTGGTTTCAGAGGGAACTTGGAGCTTTTCCCAAAGCTCTGGCACGCAGTTCAGCCGGTACCCTCATTGCTGCTTGGGATGAGAAGGTGATGGAGGGGCTGGATTGAAATCCGCCTGTGTGGACTCTCTGTGCAGGCGGATCTTGTAGAGTGCCATGGTTTACCGAGCAGCTCTGAGAGATGAAGCAACACAAGAGATGCCTAGAGCACCACTGGAGAAAGAGAAAGAGTGAAGCCAACCGAGCACAGGTAAGAGACTATATTAGGACTTGCCTTGTGGCAGTAAGGGCAGTGAAGCATACTTACTTCTCTGCCCTTATTGCATCTGCAGATAACTGTCCAGTGGCCGTGTTTCTGGTGACCCCAGCTCCTCTCCTGGGTAGGGAGGAGCCGGGGAAGCTCCTGCAGGGCTACTGTGAGGAATATTCTCAGCATCTGTCAGAGAAAGTCACTCGACTTTGCTCGGAGTTGGACTCCGGCTGGGAAGAAGATCCTTTGGAAGTGACTAAGTTTGTATCTGGGAGGAGTCTGAGCTGGTTGATCCTGAGGAAGTGGGCAGGGTCCTCATGGCTTTCCCCTCGGCCACCTGTGTTCTGGACCCAGGCCCCTCCTGGTTGGTTAAGGCCTCCCAGGAGGTGACATGTAGCTGGGTCCAAGCAATGGTTAATGCCTCTTTGGGGGAGGGGTTGGTTGGGGAAGGTTGTTGAGAGGGTGGCTGGCAGGCAGCTTCAGAGGGCCCTGAAGTAGTTATCTGGACCCTTTTCAGTCCAGGGTATAGCACTGAGACAGCATTGGTCGTGCTTGCTGATGACCTTTGGAGGGCTCAGGACAGGGGTGATGCAACAGTCCTGGCTCTCCTGGATCTCTCAGCGGCTTTCGATACCACTGACTATGGTTTTATGGTTATGTTTTATAGTTACTGGTTTTATTGCTGTTCTGAGCTACCCAGAGTTGTTTAAGATGGGCGGCCATTCAAATCTTTTAAATAAATAAACAAACATCTAGGATTAAAACCCACCTAGCAAATATTAGTTAAAAAAGGGAGATAAATAAAACTGTACCCAAAGCCCTACTAGATAGAATTCTGAATTTTGAATAAATAAAACAGGGCAAAGCAAAGTTTAAATTGTATTATGTCCTATATATTAATAAACACACATACACACAGATAATGGCATCTTTTTCTATTCAGAGTAAAGATAATTGACAACACAAATCAGTATCTCATGGATAATTGACAACACAAATCAGTTAGTGGTAGGAAGAATTTGTAATTCTTCCTACCACTAACTACCTTTAAACTCCTAGTTTGCCAACATTTACTTTGCCTTATGGATATTAATGTACATATAAGAAATTAAGAATTTTTAAAATTAGGTGGGCAGCCTGTGACTTTTCAGTTGCTACTGAAAATCAGCTTTTCAATAGCTCCATCTAGTATGGTCAATGGTAATGAATACTGGGAGCAGTAGTTCAGCAACATATGAAAGTCACACATTGCCTATCTGTGTTTTAAATCATGTATCTCATCTTAGAAGGCACCTCTCAAATATTTGGAAGTAAAAAGATGTTACTGTTCTCCCAAACAAGTCTGTCACAGACTAACACTCACAAAAATGTTTATCAAACGAAACACACCTTTCTCTCTGATTTCCATTGGTGTAAGATGTTTCGTTCCCCCACACTCTGATAATGCTCTCAGCTCAATGGGTAACCCATGGCAATCCCATCCAGGCACATAGTGTACCTTATAGCCATTCATCATATGGAATCGATTTGTGATGTCTTTCAAAATCTGAAAGGAGAGGAGAGAGAAATAGAGATATTCAGATTCATACTTCCATCTCATTTTATAATTTTCCTTGGATCCTACATTTATACTGTGGTTAGGTGCAGCAATTTATACCATAACAGATCGTTTTGTATTTATTTCTATTCTTAAATTTACCTTCTAATAGCATGTATCTACAATGTTTGGGCAAAATTACAAACATTTGCCACCACAAATAACTGACCAAATATAAACTCTGAAATCCATAAAAGCAAACAAATATTAAGTCTTTGAACAGGCTCCAACTTTTAGCAAAGCTACAGATTCATGCCAGACTCTGGCTTCCTTCAAATTACATTTCAGTGTGGCAACAATTCCACATTAATACATGGCTGATGGCCAAATACTATTGCTTTCATCAGGACACTTGCATTTATGTTTTCTATAGCATCTATGACTCAGTTGTGCATACAGATATAATTCCTATGCAGCATCTATCAATTGCATTAGTCTTGAATTAGCCACAGTTACTATAATGACCAAAAAGAGGGTTCATCTACCTTTTCATATAGTGAGAACAAGGAACAATTCAAAATATCTACAACAAATATACAAGCTTGGAATCAAGAATTCAAAACCCTGGTCCTTCCAAACCAATGGGTTCAATTCTTGAAGAACATTAAATTTATGTCCTGTGATTTAAAGTTGAAACTAATCCATCAAAAGATTATTTCTGTATTTACTGGACACCATCTAGAATGTTTCATAATGGTGCGGGCCAGTATTTGGCATCTCTCAATACTCTCATATAACACCACTGCTCCTCAAGCTGCACTGGCTGCCCATAGGCTTCCAGATCCAATTTAAGGTGCTGGCATTTACCAATAAAGTCCTTCACGGCATTTGTGAGACCACCTGTCCCCCACTGTTTATGGCCAGCCCACCAAGTCTAACAGGGTGGTCATGCTCCTGGTCCCTTACATCAAACAAAGCCATCTCGTTGGACCTGGGTATGTTCCCTCTGTGGCTGTGCCTGCCCTCTGGAACAGCACCCCTCCAGAGATCTGGATGGCACTGAAACTTTTAGCCTTCTGTAAGGCACTGAATTGCTGGCTGTTTCCCCAGGTGTTTGGGCCAGGAAGTTAAGTGAGCTCCATGAGTGACATGACTTTTTGTTTTGTGGGTTATTGCTTTAAATGGGGCATCATGGGATTATATTGTTATGATGGTTTTAATCTTTGTATACCACTCAGAGTCACTGCTGTGAGATGGGTGGCTCTATAAATTGCTTAAGTAAATACATAAATCAAGCAATTTAGAAAGACAACACTTACTTTATTCAAAGCATGGCCAACATGTGGGTCTCCATTGGCATATGGTGGTCCGTCATGAAGACAAAATTCTTGCTTGGTTTTCCTTTGTCTTTGCCAAGAATACAGTTCTGAAAAGCCACATTTCTAAAGAATAATACACTAGAATTAATATTATACTATAGTACATTTCACATACTACACTATTTTTCTAAACATGACAGTATATTCTTTAAGTCTACCCAAATAACTCTCATCATCTTTAGTATGCTCTGTCACTGTATCTGTAAGTCTCTGAGTTAGAGAAGGCTGTTCTACAGTATTAAAACCTCCAAATGTGCCTGTGGCAATCAATTTTCAAGTTTCAAGCTAACAGATATTACAGTAATCTAAGTACAGTATTAATGAGAGAGTGAAAGTAAGCAAGCAAACTCAATTTAAACAATTGTTCTTTTCCCCTAAAAGTTCCCCCTATGAGTTGAGGAAACCCTGGAATAGCAAGGAAACTAAAACTATTATTTAGCCATTCTAGTCAAACAAGACTTTTCCAAATCACACCATAATATTAAACACTGACCAATACAGTCTATATGATGCAGAATTGATGTCTGTATAAAGATAAGCTACACATAAAACACAAGCAATACTGATGACACACAAATTTGCATCAGTTTCATAGTACCCAAATCCCTGTGTAACTGTCATTCAGTCATTGATTTAAACCCAATCTTATCTCCTTTCAGCAAACTTCCTTTTTAGAAATATCTAGACAGCAACTAACAAGTGAAAAGGAATTACCACTAAACTCATATAAGTCTATATTGTAGCTGTACAATTATAGTGCTTTGGAGTGAGTAGAGGGGAAGATGATCAAACTATTACACAAACATTTAAGAAAGAATGCAATCTTCTTCTCACTGGGCTGGGCTACCATATATGGACTGCAAAATGGCAGCAACAAGTTAAGAGTTTGCAGTATATTTTTCATGTAGTGATGGTGTGAATTTTTGCAGCCCAGATATGGCAGCCCTAAAACAGGGCTTCAACTTCTTGAAGTATGGTTGATAGTGAATAGATTTGTGGCATAGGTTGGACATATTTATTTATTATTAGATTTATAACCTGCCTTTATTTTGCAGAGCTCAAGGCAGTGCACATGATGCTGCTGCTTCCTATTTCCCCCACTACCAATACAACCCTTTGAGATGGGATGGGCTGAGAGAGAGTCAGTGGGCCAAAGTCACCCAGACAGCTTTCGTGCCTAAGGGAGGACTCACACCTCTAGTCTAGGTCTCTAGTCCAGCACCCGGACTCCACCAAACTGACTTGCCCTTCCCGCCTTTTCCAACAGCAGTCAAATTATTTACGAACAAGTGATGATACAGAGCGCAGTCTGAGAAAAGTCTAGGAAGCCACAGAACCACGAGGTTAGTTAGCAAACTGCTTCCTTTCCTGCAGAGCCCGGCTAAATTCTGAGACGGGTGTTTTCAATAGCAGTTTGAAACGTAAACAGCAGCTGCGAGACGAGCTTCTCAGACGATGGCGCGGAAAGTCAAAGCCAGCCTTCTTTCAGCGTATCCCACGTTCGGGGGTTGCAAAGGTTCCCCCACAGGTGAGCATACAATTTAAGAAAGGTACACCTCGGTTAAACGCGTGCAATTAATTCCACGTCTATCCTCGCAGCGGCTTTCTTTCAGCACCTCTCCCCCTATTCCTTTTCTTCATCTACCTGCTGTATCTCCAGTTCAGTTTCGGGCTGCAGCCGGCCAGGCAACTGGGTGGGGAAATCGCTTCGGGGCAATAAAATCTTGTCACGGAATTTGGATTCCGGCTTCGCCTTTTGGCCCGTGCTGGGTCCTGCGGACACCGTCCCGCGGGCCCAACACCCGACATGCTTGGGGAACAGCGTGGCCCGCAGCGCCCACATCGCCAGCACTTGGTCCACGGGCGCTTCCGGAAGCGCTACGGCGAGCAACGAGGAGGAACATCCTTCCCGGTCCCTTTCCGGCTCCGCCTGGATTCTCAGCGCCCCCTGGAGCTCAGTCCTCCTCCCTCCCTCCCTCATCTCGGGAGCCTCGCCAAGTCTCGTGTCGGGCTGTGGGTCTCCCGAACCCCAGGATCAGCTCAGCTTCGCGTGTTGTGCGAAACCAGCCGAGAAAAGTGGACTAATTGAATAAATGAGCATTTACTATGCATGACACAGGAACATAGCCCCTGGGTATATACACGTAAACGTTACTGGCTACGTAAGAGGGCCGAGATAACGGCATTGGGATCTGGTAAGCGCCGGTGGGTGGGGCGGAGAAAGGAGGAGTAAGAAGTCGGCGTTGAGGAATCGTGGCGCGAGCGATCTTGCGAGTGTTTTGTAAGAGTGGCTGCTCGAAAAGGAGGTATGCTGTTTTCATTTTTCTCTTGTCCTTTCCTGCTGATTTGCTAGCTGTCCATCGGTAGAAATCTTGCGATGGTGAGAGAGGTGGGTGGTGGAATACGCTTCTCTTTTTACCCCACCGTGGAAGTGTCCTCGAATTAGGAAAAGGCGTCTAAAATCACGCAGGGAGGACAGGCAGGCTAGAGCTGTTCTAGTGGCATGCTCAAGACCGTGTTATGTGCATTTGAGTGACTTGATATGGCAAAGCTGTTGTTTCTTACATCTATCATCGTTACCATAATGGATTAGAACTTCCAAACCACAGACAAATATGAGCAGAGTGCGGAAAAGTAGTTTCTGGTGCAGTCCTATATAGGCCTATTCAGAAAGTTTTCAGTTCAGTAGGTGTTGTTTTAAATATTCTATGTTAAATTTTTACCATTTTAAACAGTTCCTGTGTTAGACCACCTTCAGGAGACTTTGCTTTGAAAGCTGGGGTAAAACTATTTTAAATAAGTTTTGTGCAAATCCTCACCAAGATTTTCACTGAATAAAGTAGGACTGTTGTACTTCATAAATGGTATTTTTTGGTCCACTGTGATCACTGAGTGCACTGGTAAGATTCAGCAGCATAATTGCTAAACATCAAGAGGGCATTTCCCATAATATGAGGTAAGGAAAAAGTTATAACTCTACTATGCATCCTAAAGTAACCCTAACATTTTTTATAGTCATCAACTAAAACTTGGAATACAGTAAAAATTATGTTCGTGTGTGTGATCCATCCCAGTCCATTTTATGTCATTCCTCAGCTCAGTGTGGTTGCCTCAAAAATGTTAACTGTGGTCTTCAATTGCTCACCATGTAGTGATGATAGAGCCAAAGGCAATGTAATCCAAATTTCTTTAAAAGTGTGGCAAGGCCAGTGTGAGGGCTAATAATGTGTGCTGCAAGGTCCACTCCTCAGCATGTTAAATAAGATGCTTTCTGTAAATGGGGTAGTTTGTTAATTTCTGTTTAAAAGCTAAAGAATCATGCAATTTACAGAAGAATGAGCAAACTAGATGTAGTTCAGATTATGTACAGTAGTTACATAAAATTTACAAGGAAGTGTTGTTGTAATATGAATTGAAAAATTCTGTTTTGAACCAGAAAAGCTAGTTGTAAAATGTTAAAGACAACCAATATTGCTGGGAGTAAAAAGCAAGCAAACAAAGTGAAATATTTCAGCTTTTTTTTCCTGAAGTAATAGTTTAACCAACTAAATGTAGTTTAAAGGTTGCTAGCTCTCAGATTCCCTTCTCTGTTAACATGAGACGGAAGTTAGGATTTTTTTTTATGTTGCATAATTCACAATGAGGAAAGAAGATTACTTATGTAATAATTGTCAGTATTTATTAACTTCTTTGCATGTCCACAACTATTGAAGTTGGCAATTTGCCATAGTAATGAAATCGGAGTTTTCTCAATGTTTGAGGAATAAACAAGATTGTATGTTACTACTGAAATCTATAGAGCATTGTTTTCCTACCCCTGGGCTTGGCATGCTCTCAACTAGAATAGCTGAAACTACAAAACATAAGATCAAACTGGCCTGATTCTTAATGTTTTGCTTTGTGTCATGGAATCCACTGTTTGTTTGTAAAACAGGCTTTATAGCTTAGTAAATTTAGCCAATTCAATAATCCATGGCTAAGCAACTCCTGGCTTAGTGCAATGTATGAACCAGAACTGTTCCCTCCCAGTCTTCAAAGCAGCTCTAAAGGGAGTCAAGCTGGAAATACAGGATTACTTCTGACCCTCCCATCAATATGAGGTGGTCAGGATGAAGGGGACATGGCCACAGTACTCTTGCTTTATGCTTGCAGTTTTATAATGTCAGAAGAAGGCTAAAAATAAATCTACATCTGTATATATGTCTTTTTTGGAGTTGTACAGTTTCCAGCTATACATGGTTATTAGATATCTCACTCTCAAAGCATACATAAGACTTAAGGAAATAAGAGTATAGACAAATGCACTCTATTATCTGGAAACTGTCATTCTTTGAGGTTTCTCAAAATCCTGAGTTCACATAGCACATTAATCTATAATATGATTTGTTTGGGTTAGTGTGTTCTATGAATCTAGCCATTGTTTATTCTGTTGTATGAACCCAGAAAATTGTGGCTTATTCAACAAAGTGTGGCTAAGCAAATCATAGCTCAGTGAAATACTATATATGAACCCAATCCGTATTGTTTTGCTGCAACAGACCGAAACAATACAGGTAGTCCTCGCTTACTGACCACTCATTTAGCGACTGTTTGAAGTTATGGTGGTGCTGAAAAAAATAACTTTACAGCAAATTTATCACCATTTACAACTTTTGCAGCATCCCTCAGTCACGTGATCACCATTACAGTCAGTATGCATTATCTTTTGCCTGATCCGTGGTTTTTTTTCCTACTCCCCACTTGCAGAACAGAGGGATTGGAGAGAAAGGAATTGCAAGAGAGTAAGCTATTTGGTCTTCTGTGAAAGTGAAAGGTCCCCTGTGCAAGCACCGAGTCATGTCTGACCCTTTGGTGGGACGCTGCTTTTGTGGCATTTCCTTGGCAGACTATATCAGGGTGGTTTGCCATTGCCTTCCCCAGTCATCACCTTCCCCAGCAAGCTGGGTACTCATTTTGCCAACCTCGGAAGGATGGAAGGCTGAGTTGGCCTGAGCCAGCTACTTGAGAATCCAGCTTCCGCTGGGATCGAACTCAGGTTGTGGGGAGTGTTTCAGTTGCAATACTGCTGCCTACCACTCTGCGCCACATGAGGCTATTCTACACATCTAAAATAATGTGGTCTTCTACACATCTAAAATAATGTGGTCTTCTACACATCTAAAATAATGCGATTGCCCAGGGCTGGGAATGCAGGCTTTCTACACAAACAGCTTAGAGTACTCTCTTGAAATCTCTTCTCCAATCTCTCTGCTCTGCAAGGTAGAGAAGGGTCTGGCAGAGGAGAGATTGCCTACAGAAATCACTTGCTTTTTTTTTCTCCCCTCCCCTTTTATTTGCATTGAAGCAAATAAAAATATCCAGCCTGAAGGATGGATACAGGTGAGGTTTAAACATCCAGTTCTACTGTATAATTTATTTAGAGAAGGTGACATAATTATTTACACTGCTCAAAGAAACATTTAAATCCTAACACAAATTCTTTGCTAGATTTTAAAACTTCAGTAATAGTGATATATGAAGCATCTGTTTCTCTGCTTCACTTTTCCTGAAATTCCCAGCTTCTTGGAAACTCCAAACCAATGACTTTGAGGGACCGTTAAACACTTTTTCAACCTTGCTCCAGCAACAGTTTTGCCCTTTGCGTTGAAAAAGCAGATTTTTCTGTCTTCCGCACAGGAAGGAGCATTGTCCTTTCTGTATGTGACAGAGGAAATCTCCACCTCATGAAGATATGGATTGGTGTCTCCCCTACAAGGACACCAGATTAAAAAACCTTAGTAGCAGCTCTTTCCCCTTCCTTCGAGGCCATTCCCTATGTCCTCTATCTTTGGAAATGACTGAGCCAGCTGTTTGTGATCTGAAAAGCAGGCTATTACATTTATAACAGGGTTCTTTTAGAAAGGAGGTATAATGAAAATAATAATAACCACAAACTATATTTTGACTTCAGAACTGCATGGGTATTTCTGATGTATTTTCTACTGCTGAAAAACTATCCATTTCTAATGAAAAAGATTCTCTAGTATTTTCCAGCCAGGCCCATAAGGTATCTCTTTCATAAGAAAATTGTGCTACTTAACAAGATTGCCTTTGTTTTTTTTTGTTCTTTTTTCTATCTAGTAATCATGGCTTCTAATCCAAGTGTATTGATGCGTCTTGTAGCCTCAGCATATTCTGTTGCTAATAAAGCAGGAGCAATTGTCAGAAAAGTTATGTCTGGAGGAGAACTGGACATAGTGGAGAAGGTAAATGATCAATAGAATCCTGTGCATATCTAGTTGGAGCATACCTGTTCAAAAAGGAAGAATTGATCAACACTGGTATAACATGCAGAACAAAGCCTTTGCATCTCTACTCAAACGTAAGGCTTGTTGTATTCAATAGGGCTTGCTCAGTAATAAGGGTGTCTAGCATTGTAGCCTCATTTATTTTAGACTGATGCACAAATCATTTGGCGAGGCATTTCACCTGCAAGCAAATCACCCTTCTGGATCCACTCTTTGAAACAGTTACAGCTGCTTAAAGTCTCAGTGCAACGTATTCTGTGAATGCCCAGAGAACCTCTGTTGGAATAGCCATTGAAGTGGCTCATCAAATATTTTATAGTCCTGTCATCAATATTAGTCATTTGGAGAAACACATCATTTGCCTGAAAAGTTATACAGCTCTTGAAATAATGTATAACATCTCTATGATCTTATCTGCCTGTTTGCCCACTTTCTTGCTTTGAGTAGTTTTGATGACATGGGGAAAAAAAGACTAAACTCTCCTGCTTTCCAAGGATTTTAAAATAGCAGGATTCAAAAATTTAACAACCTGGATCAGGGCTGGGAAATGTGTGGTTCTCCAATTATTGAAGTACAATTCCAGCAGCCCTAGCCAGCCTGGCTGCTACTGAGAGATGTTGGAAACTGTACAGAAATATCTAGAATATTCCAACATTTTTTTTTAAAGAACTCTAATCGTTTTCATAGTACAGCTAAAATTTTTAGTTTTAGAGGGATTAAAAGTTTTAGAGGGATTTTATTGTATATTTATTGTTTTGTATTGTAAACCGCCCAGAGTCCCTCCGGTCGGAGATGGGCGGTGACAAATTTAATAAATAAAATACCAAATAACGAATATAGAAAAGCTAGGAAATAGAACTAAAGAAAAAAACTATAAAGGTGCAAATAGACAGGAAGCAGAAACGGAAAGTGACTTCTGACTTTCTCCGATACAGATAGAGGTAAATTTACAAATCTAATCTGTTACAATTAATTAACCTATCTTAACATGATTTCTATTACAACAAACCATTTAATCACTAAAACCCAAAATCAAAATATTTTTTCTATTACAAGCAAGTACTCTAAAAGTGGTTGCCAAGTAAATATAGATCCAGAAACAGAATGTTCTCTTATTAAAGCTGTTAATTTAGCCATTTGAGCCAAGTCCATTAATTTGACAATCCAATCTTCAACCCTAGGTATTTGTGGATCTTTCCATCATTGCGCATATAACAGTCTTGCCGCTGTAATCATGTATAACAGCAAAACTCCATGTTGTTTTTCTAACTCCTTTTCCATCAGTCCGAGAAGAAAAAGTTCTGGATTTTTTTTTGTATATTTGCTTTAAGAATCTTTTGAATAATAATACATATTTGATCCCAGAACGTTTTAGCCTTCTCACAGGTCCATCAGAGATGATAAAAGGTTCCTTCACCTTGTAAACATTTCTAACGAACGTTAGTTACACCATTATAAATTTTTGACAGCTTATCGGGAGTTATGTACCAATGGTACATCATCTTATAAATTTTCTTCTTTTAAAGTATAATTCCACATAAATTTCAAACCTTTCATCCACATGTTTTCCCACTGTTCCAACATATTATATCCAAAATTCTTAGCCCATTTAATCATACAGTCCTTGACTTGTTCATCCTCCGTATTCATCTGTAACAAGATCTTATACATCTTAGTAATGACATGATCATCATTTGTACAAAGATCCATTTCAAGCTGAGTTATTTCATTAACAAATTTATAATTCTTTTTATCTAGTTTAAAACATTCTACCAATTGTACATAGGTGAACCAATGGTATATAAACCCATCCGACTCTAACATTTCCCTTGTTTTAATTTTTGGTTCACCCTCTTCAAACTTTAACAAATCTTTATATTTTAACCAGCTTGTTCCTCCCACATTTTCTTTTCTAACAAATGCTTCTTGAAGTGACAACCATAGTGGTACATTTGGAGACAATCTTACCTTTTATTTAATCCAGATTTTCAGTATGGCATGCCTAACAAAATGATTCTTAAAATCCTTATTGTAATGGTTGCCTATTCTAAAACACCATCAGACTCATAAGTAGGAATTCAAAGATATCTGATTTATTAAAGAACAGTATGCAGGATCACAGAGAAAGCTGAGAATGAAAAAAGCGCGCCAAATGCAAACTAAAAACCCTCGGTGCAAATGAGATCCCTCCCCCCGTAGAATCTTCTCAAGTTCACAATCCCAGGTGCTCCTAATGGCTTCTGATGGTCTGCGGGAAAAGGCCTTGAACAGATAACATAGTTCCAAACACATTCCATTGTACTGATTTCACATACAGAGCTTGGTACAAGGTCTCACAGCAGCTCCCTCCCAAACAGAAACGCGTGTCAGCGCCATGGCATGTGAAATGTTACGATGTATAAACTACATTGAATCAGTGAATATGACATACTGCCCCCCCCCCAAATAAAGAATACATCAAGCAGCAGGCTTTAAAAGATAAGCAAGGTGGAAACGGTTAACTAAGTCAGGAGTGTTAACATGGTGAGCAGACACCCATTCAGGATGAGGAAAATGTTTCCATCGGATGAGATACTGTAGGGTGCCTCGAAGTTTGCGGGAATCAACGATGTCCTTGACTTCAAAGTGTTGGCCGTCAATCATAATGGGAGCAGGAGGAGGAGGTTGAGGGTGCCAGAGTGAGGAGTGGTGCACAGGCTTAAGCAAGCTGCAGTGGAAAACAGGGTGCAAGCGTTTCAAATTGTGAGGCAGGTTCAATTTAACAGTAACTGGATTGACAAGCTGAACAGTAGGAAACAGACTAATGAATTTGGGAGCAAGTTTGTTAGAGGGTTGAGGTGATTTGATAAATTTAGTGGAGAGATACACTTGATCCCCAACTTTGAAGTTGTGTTGTAAAGAGCGATGCTTATCAGCGTGGGATTTGTAAGCACCAACGGGTGCTACCACGAATTTCAAAGTCTCATGGTGACTGCCCATTTGCATTGCCACAGTTCCAGTGAAATGGGTTGCTGCCCCCCCCCCCACGCTGTTGAACCATCCAACTGTGTGAAGATCAAAGGATGCTGGAGGGGGAAACAAGGCTGCTCCAAAGCCGCAACCAGATCAGGGTGGATTAAACACCTGGAACACCCAGAGTCAACTAAAGCCCATACCTCTGTAGTTTTTGTGCGGGAACCCAATTTCACCTTTACTGCTAAAGTGGGACAGTCAGCACTCACCATTGCATCTTTGCGCCCGTCCTCTTCCACCTGCCTGGCGGCACCCTTCATGGCAGGTGGCTGGCATTTCCTGCCGGCTCCTTGGAGTCGTCTTCAGCCTCCCCCAAGAAGTATAGTACTTCTTCAGCATCGGCTGTCCCTTTGGCCGCTGTCATCTGCCGCAAGGGGTGTGTGATTTGGCTGGCGGCTTCCCAGCTCGATCTCCAGCCTTGGCTTTTGGGCAATCAGCTGCCCGATGGCCCTCTTTTCCGCAGCGAAGACACTGACCCCTCGCATAGCACCACTCTCTCTCCTCATCCCAGGCGCTATAGCTTGGCCGGGCAGCAGTCACAGCACTTCGGGGTCCCCTTATGGTGGGAGGTTTTTCAGATTTTCTGGTTTGCATGAAGGTATACTGAGCATGCTCAGCCTTTCCTGCCAGGCAGATCCAGTTGTACAATGACTCTGGGTCGTCTCTACACAACGCCCACCGTAGGATGTCCCGGTTGAGTCCCTCTTTAAAACGTTCTATTAGGGTTGACTGAGACCAGTCAGGGATTTCCCCAGCTAGATCCTTAAACTCTAGGGCATAATCAGCTACGGACATTTGGCCCTGGGTAAGATCCTTCAGCGCCTTCTTAGCTCTTGCCTTGGCCAGAGGATCTTCAAAATGCAGCTTTAACGCCCACATGAAATCATCAAAATAATCAAGTGCAGGGGAGTCAGCCTCACTTAATTGAACATACCAGTCAGCCGCGCGACCCTTCAACTTGGTGGCAATGGCAGTTATTTTAGCCTCTTCGGAAGGGAAGTATGCTCCAAACTGCCTCATGTAACTTTTAGCATTAGTTAAAAAGAAAGATAACTTTGTTGGATCCCCATCAAATTTGACAGAAAAGTCTCTCACCCCCACTCCAGTTGAAGTGGAACCGGCAGCCACTTGAGTGGTTGGGCCCCAGGTTACAGTATCTTTCCCTTTTTGGGGTGGGGACACTGGTGATCGAGCCCTGCAGGGTGGAGATTCATCCTGGAGCTGTCTCCGGCCCCGCTCCGCCGGCGGTCTGGATGGGAGGATGGGGGATGGTTGTGGGAAGCTGGGATCCCCTCCGCGCCTTCCCTGCCCTTCCAGTGACAAGGACAGGTTTCTTAGCATGTACTCTATCGATTCTATTTTGGCTTCCATCACTCTTAGTCTCTCAGGGGTTTGAGAGTCCTCCCTCCCTCGCGTGTCCGGTTTTCTCTCTGTTGACATCGTAGTAGATTCTTTGTCTGGGGTTAGCGGGAACCGATACTTCCAGGACTCCCCCGACATCCCTGGCTGGGGTTCCCCTACTTCATCCAAGGTGATCAACTCTGCGAGCGATTCGCTGGGTTCCGGTTGCTTTGGCTCTTCCCCATCTTCAGATTCCTCTGCATCAGAATTGGAACTCGATTCATCCTGGGAGTCTGAAGGTTCTGGGGTGAGGTTCAGTTCTCTGCTCTTGACCGTCGACTTGGGCATCAAGCTAGCCATCTCAAGTCCCCCGGTCGTGAGCTTGGACTCAGCCATCGTTAACTATTTTCCCTCACAAGAAACTGATCTTGGTAGGAGCTAACGGTACAACTTTGGGGATTCTCAGCTTTATGTAATGGTTGCCTATTCTAAAACACTATCAGACTCATGAGCAGGAATTCAAAGATATCTGATTTATTAAAGAATAGTATGCAGGATCACAGAGAAAGCTGAGAATGATTAAAGCGCGCCAAATTCAAACTAAAAACCCTAGGTGCAAATGAAATCCCTCCCCCCGTAGAATCTTCTCAAGTTCACAATCCCAGGTGCTCCTAACCGTTTCTGATTGTCTGCGGGAAAAGGCCTTGAACAGAGCACATAACCCAAACACATTCCGTTGTACTGATTCCTACACAGAGCTTGGTACAAGGTCTCACAGCAGCTCCCTCCTAAACAGAAACGCGCATCAGCGCCATGACATGTGAAACGTTACGATGTATAAACTACATTGAATCAGTGAACATGACACTTATTAACTTTAACTTTATCATACCATAGATAGGCGTGCCACCCGAATCTTAATTCATGTCCTTCAAGCTGTAATAATTTCCTGTTCTCCAAAGTAATCAATTCCTTCATCCAAAGCAAACAACAGGCATCAAAATACAATTTCAAATTAGGCAGACCCAAACCTCCTCGTTCTTTGGCATCATGTAGCAATTTATATTTGATTCTTGGTTTCTTGCTTTGCCAAATAAATTTGGAAATATCTCTCAGCGATTCTTTAAATGGTAAATCTGTTGACAAAATTGGTAGAGTCTGAAAAAGAAACAATGTCCTAGGCAAAACATTCATCTTAATCACAGATATTCTTCCCATGAGAGACAGTTGCAATTTCCCCCTTATCAAATCTTTTTTCACATCATTCCAAATTTTAACATAATTATTCTGAAATAACATACTATTCTTAGTTGATAAAATTACCCCCAGATAACTGACCTTTTTTTCAATCTGAAATTCCATCTTAGCCATCAATGACTCTTGGTTGGACAGGGTCATATTTTTAGTTAACATTTTAGTTTTTTGTTTATTTACTTTAAGACCCACCAGTGACCCAAAGTCTTTCAGCTTCTTCAGATGTTCTGCAGTATCCGAGATCTTGTAATACCAAGACTAAATCATCAGCAAAAGCCCTTAATCTGAACTCCTCTTGTTTGATCTTTAAACTATTTATTTGTTATCTCTTCTAATGTCTCTGTTAAGAACTTCCAATACCAAAATATATAGCTGAGGTGATAAGAGGTCATCCTTGTCTTGTTCCTTTTTGTATCTGGCATGGTTCAGTTAATTCATCGTTCACGATGATATTTGCCTTTTGTGGTGTATAAATTGCCTTGATTCCTTGAATAAGATATTCTCCAAAGTCCATCATTTCCAAAACTTTAAACATAAAATTCCAATTCAGATTGTCAAAGGGTTTTTCTGCATCTAAAAAGATAAGAGCCGCTTGGCATTCATTATGATATTGTAGATATTCTATAACATCCAAAACCACTCTTACGTTATCTTTTCACTGTCTTTTTGGTAAAAATCCACATTGATTATGATGAATAATTTCTTGTAAAACCTTTTTCATTCTTTCTGCCAACACTAATGCAAATATTTTATAGTCATTATTCAACAATGATATTGGTCTATAACTTTTAACTATGCAGGGATCTTGTCCTTCCTTTGGTATTAAAGCAATATTAGCTTCTTTCCATGAGCCTGGCATTGAAGACCCTGCCAAAATAGAATTCATCAATGCTTTAAAAGGTAACAAAATCTGATCTTGAAAACATCTGTAATATAGTGCAGATAAACCATCAGATCCTGGAGCTTTCCCCAACTTTGTTTTTTTTATAGCCTCAGCTATTTCAAAAGTAGTTATAGGATCATTCATTGTTGATTTCTGTGACTCTGTAAGTTTAGGTAAATTTTGTCTATTCAAATACTCATCTATCTTTTCCAGAGAAACTTGTTTTTTATACAAATTAGAAAAGAAACTATGGAATACTTTTTTAATCTTTTCGTTGTCCAAAAGTTCCACATCTCCTTCCTGAATCTTTAATACCATTTCCTTTTCTCTTTCCTTAATTTATATGCTAACCATCTTCCTGGTTTATTAGCAAATTCAAAATGTCTCTGTTTAGCATATTTCAGCTTAGTTTCAATTTCTTTCACAGTCAACACTGAAACTTGATGTAGCCAACATTCTAATGATTATATTACACTTGCTAGTATCCATAACTAAGCTTGGATCATCTTTAAAGATCTGATGGCCTGATCCATACCTTCAATAAATATAATTTTATATAAAACCATAAAGTTGTTCAATTTTTTTAAAATGGTATTTGCAGATAAGATCAGTATATGCTAGTGAACTAGGCAAATGTAGTAATATTGTTCAAGACAAATATTTTTCTGAAGAGGAATACTTTAAAAAACATGTACCTGGTACATGATAGTAAGGTGATGCAAACACTTGGAAACATACACAGTGCTGAGGATTTTCAAGGACGTTTGTCAAATACATGTTGTAAAGAGCCCCTCCAGTAACATTTGTATCTTCCTAATGATAACACAATTCCATTCAGCCATGTTGTTGCTTTGACTGTAAATTGATCAGGTTTCTTTTTTTAATAGTGTGGAGCTAATGACTTGCAGACTAAAGCTGATCGATTGGTACAGATGAGCATTTGTTCATCCTTGCTCCATACGTTTCCTAAGGTGACAATCATAGGTGAAGAGGTGAGGACTCTGTCAGTATGCTCTTTTGTACTTGTCTGATTTGATACACTAACTTTTCACAACTGCTTTTTTTTAAAAAAGCACCAGTGAGACACACAGTATATCTTGATAATCTGCATCCCAGTCTCTCCACTATTTTTATCCCATACGATCATGAGTCTGCTGCTTTACGCATGCATATGTAACTTCCATTCAAACAGTGTAATAAGAACTCTTAACTAATATTCTGATTTAGGGTAACAAGATTAGAACAGATACCATAACTCAGCAGCACCTATCTATATACTAAAATTCTCATTGAATTTTTCTGTTTGTCCCCTCAAATTAGCCCACACAATGCTTTATACCGCAACAAATGTTCAATTAAGGTACCTAAAATCCACTAACTTAAAGAATGTGTAAAAAATCCAGGCTCCATTACTCCAGTGGAATTGAAATTTCCAGGATGTTCAGACCAGTTTTATTTGCAAAGTTGTGGCTGTTGCAGCATCCCCACAGTCATGTGATCGTGACTTCTGACACTTCCTGCCAGCTTCCCACAAGCAAGTCAGTGGGGAAACGGGCAGGAAGTTGCTCCTGGTCCCACTGCTTTTTTGCCTACCTGTGGTCATTCTGTTTATCTGTTTAGGTAAGTAAATATTGATTTATTACTGAACCTCGTTTGCCACTACAATTATTTTTCTATTTATGATACATAGTCTTAGATGACAATGGGACCGAAGAGGAGCTATATTTCTCTTGCTACGTATCTTTCTTCTTTAATAAACTGATGTTTTCTTCTTTAATTTTCAAAGCAAAGTGATAGCAGTACCATTCAGGAGAATTTAATGTTCATTCTGGTCACGTCAGATTGCGCTACCTTTCCTTCAAAGGATAACCCAATGGATCACAGGGTTGTCTAGTATATAATATTGTTGACTTAGAAATAAGAACCATTAGCTATCTTGGAATTCATTTGTTTATTTAAACATTTATAGAGCTGCCTATCTCACAGCAGTGACTCTGGGTGGCATGCAAAAATTAAAGCTACCATAAAAGGCAGTCCTCAGTTAATTATGGCAATTGGGACTGAAATTTCCATTGCTAAGCAATGTGGTCATAAAGTGCAACATCACATGACTGCATTGCTTAGCAACAGCAGTCCTGGCACCTCCCAGTTGCCACCATTAAGTGAATCCCACATTGTTGATAAGTGAGGACATCATGTGGTCACCATTTGTGACCTCTTGCTGGCTTCTCCATTGACTTTGCTTGTAGGGAGCCAGCAAAGAAGGTCACACATGGTGACCGTGTGACTGGGATGCTGCAACATTGTAATTGTGAACCAGGTGCCAAGTGCCCAGATCGTGACCACATGACTGCAGGGACACTGCGACGGCCATAACTTTGAGGACTGGTTCTAAGTACCACTCGTTCAGTGCTGTTGCAAGTTCGATTGGTAGCCGATGAGTGGCTGTTAAGCGAGGACCACCTGCAAGCCCATTTATTAGTAGGTGTTCAGCAGAGCCCTTGCTCTTATATGGCTCATGGATTTAAACATTTATAGAATTTAAACATTTACATGTTTAAGCTCAGAGCTTTTTATTTAGAAGCATATGAACTTATCTTATGAACTTGTCCTAACTTAAGCAAAAAAACATGCTGAGACAAGGAATTAGTCTCTAGTGTTTATTAACTGCTCTAGTAGACAAAAATCCTACCAGACTGAAGGAGCGTGGGAAACCCAGGCAGATAAACCCCAAAACTCAAGGCGGCTCTGCTCTGAGTTTCTCTGAAGGACAGTTCAAAGCCTCTAAACTATGCATGCGTTTTCCCTCCTGGATAGGGGCTCCCTCCTGCTCACCATTCGTACTCATGACAGAACTTATCTCATATGAAAGCCAGTTTGGTCTGGTAGTTAAGGTGCTGGGCTAGAAACCAGGGGACTGTGAGTTCTAGTCCTGCCTTAGGCATGAAAGCTGGCTGGGTGACCTTGGGCCAGTCTCTCTGTCCAACTGAGAAAGGAAAAAGGAGTACTAGGTATGTTCGCTGCCTTGAGTTATTTATAAAAACAAAGGCTGGATAAAAATTAAGTAAACAAACCAACTTGGGGCTCCTACCTTCCAAGACTCATCTCTTAGTTTTGTGTTCAGATTCCATGCTTCTAACAAAAGTATTACTGAAATTTGTCTTTTTTTTTTTGCATTATGAACACTTGTGTGTGTTTTTAATAAATAAGGTTGATTTTATTGCATTTTCAATTGTAGCAGTAAAGCTATTTTTGCAGTTTATAGCTTGGGTTAACACTTTTTGCAGTTGAATCTACCAAAGTTGCAGGCTATAAGAATACTATGTAGCCAATCTGTTGCATAGACCTTTGCTGATAATTTCTGGCATACTGCAGCACTTAAAAAAGAAGTCCAACTTTCAGAAGCTTCTCTTTATTGAAAGTACTCAAACTTGCCTCTAGCAGACTAATAAAGAGTAAGCATTTTTTACTTTAACTGCATATAGACTTTTTTAAAAAAAACACAGGATCTTCCCTCTGAAGAAGTAGATGAAGACTTACTTGAGAAAAGCCAATGTGAGGAAATACTGAAGCAAACTTGTCCACCACAGTATACTGCCATCAAAGAGGAAGAGGTATTTAAAAGTTTTTTTTTATAATCACTGATTTATTTTCCACACTAACTACTGTGGGGTGAGAATTAGTAACAGCTATGGGGTGGAGTCAATTGTGATTTGAGAAGTGATTGACTATTCATGACTCCACTGCAGCTGGGCAGCCTAGCAATGATTTACTCTCCATACTTTCTCCTTCTGAAACTTTCTGCTTCTCTTTTCCTTCCTTCAAAGCTTGTTGTATGGGTCGATCCTCTGGATGGAACAAAAGAATATACTGAAGGTTTGTTCTTTGTTTTTTTTTGGTGGGGGATGTTTAGTAAACATTTCCATTTATGGACTTAATAACAAAGCCATCCACAATTGTCTGGCTTCTAGATTAAGGTCTATCATTTATGTGTGACCAAAGGATAGGTAGAAGCCACGGTCACCTTTTAGAAGTTTGGTAGTACAATAGAAACTGCAGTGAGAAAAAGTAAATGAGTGACCCATTCTTCTACTGACTAAGGCCCAGCTTTTTCTTAGCAGTTCACTTACAACTATAAATTTATGAGGATGTATTTTTGTGCTGGAAGCTATTGCCTAAAACAGTAACCATTCTGCTTTACCTGTTTTAATTATTACATATTTCGTAAGGAATAAAGGTAATCTATGTGGTTTTCTCTCCCCTCTAATATGGGGCACATTAAGCTGAGAGTTGTGCACCGTATAACAACAAGCCCAGAACCTTTGTTTTATACAACTTTATTGCTGCAGGGATATAATTATTGCCTTGATGACTAATATATTTTAACATTGCATTAGAAACTTTTTGAGCTCTAATAGAAAGCTCACTCAATTAGTTATTCCAGGGGTAGAGGGTTGGAAGTGGATGTCTAGGGTACTTAAAATCCTTAATCTGATCAATTGGTCTTTTGTTAATTTCTCATTTAACAATGGATTTAAAGCACTTTTTAAAGAAAACTAGAACCTTGGTTTTTGAGTGATTGATTTCAAGAAATTCCCTAGAACAGTAGGACGCTAAAGCAGGTAGGCATCTAACGAAGGCTTGCTTGGTTTATGGATAAAATGGCCAAATCATCTGCATACAAAAGAATTGAAATGGGGCAGTGGGCAAGTGTTGGAGGGTGAAATTGTGGTTTAGAAAAGACCTCAATGATATCATTTATATAGAAGCTAAACAATGAGGGGGCAAGAATAGAGCCCTGTTTGAACTCCTCTGAGGATAGGGATGGGGGATCAGAGTCAATTGCTCCCCTGCATAGCCACCAGCTACTGGGACAAGACCTTGACAGCCTCATTTGCCTGGGGTTGAGAGAGATAAGTGGGTATTATCAGCAAACAGTTCAGTGTAGATGTTAAGCAAGAGGGGAGAGAATGTTGAATTACAGCTTCCCCATCTCAGCATATGGGAGGGAAATTTAATGGTTATATTAGCATCCATGTGCAAATTTAAATATAGCGCAACCTTATTTTAACAGATTAATAGGGGGCAGGTGGTATCTGTTGTTCTGGCCTGACCATTGAATTGAAAAGTAAGGCAACATGGGGATTATGCAATGATGTAAATTGCAATGGAAATCTGATCCACTGCATGCAAAATCCATTGCAACCAGGTTTAGGATTTCACTATAATTTAGATAATATCCTCTATACAGACAAAAGACATAATTTTCCTGTAAGAGACTTAATTTTCTTGGAATTTTCTTGTTTTACTTTAGTGATTATTGGGGCATTTTCTTAGTAAATGCTACCAAGGATCATAAACTCAGTTGAGAATAACTTGTATGAGTGAAGTCAGTGACATCCATTCAGCTGAGTTAACAGGGACAGGCGTAAAACAATGAAACAAAAGCACTGATGATGTTACCTAGTTGGGTAACGAAACATCTACAAGCAAATAACCAAGCTCAGAGAGCACCAAGGACTCCATAAAACAATGACTTAGGCCTACTGTTATCAAGTACCAAATATGAATGCCCACTGTGGGAACTTTCTATTCTTGCAAGGAAAACTGGCCTGTTATTGAATGACTGATAAGTTATCACAGATTATTTGAGGCCCATTAAAAAAAAACAAAACTCCAGCTGTTTTGAACTTTGGAACTCCCAAGAGTCCCAGTCAGCATAGCCAGTGGTAAGGGATGCTGAAAACAGTAATTCAGCAATGTCTGGCTGATTACAGGTTTCTGACCCCTCCTACGCAAACATACCATGAGTAAACCCATTGAATGCAGTCAGGCTTATTTCTTGCACAGGATTAGCATGATAATTATTTAATTGTCAATACTTCTATTATTGAAACAGGTACAAATCAGGTCCCCCCCCCGTTTCTAATTGTTATTTTCATTGCCTGTTTGGTGTTTTTTTTTAAGCTATATGGGGATCCAGCAAACGGAAAAAGCATCACAAAACAATTTGAGACTTTCTTCTCAATCTATTGTTACACTGGGATTGTATGACACTGTCTCATGGACAATGTTCTACTACAGAATTGATGTCTTTGGCTGTTTTGCTTAGTTAGAAATCAAGAAATATTCCATGCATTAGAAGAGACCTTGTTCAAGCAAGGAAGGTGTGGGTTCTGCTTTATTGTTTAATGAAATGGAAGAAAAATGGCCTTGAGTAATAAATTTTAGTTAATAAAATGCAGCAAGTTTCTGTGGTACTATAATATGCTAAGCTTTACTGTGGGCTTGTTTTGGCTTTGTGTTTTGAAAACACAGTTTAGCATATTGTGTAAACCCAACCAATTGTGGCTTATTCAACAAACATAGTTCAGCAACTTAGCATCGTGTATGAACAATCACTGAAATTGTCTGTACCACATAAGTTAAGTGTAGAAAGTTAGAACAACCTTGATTTTCCATTTCTTTTCCCAGTGACGAAGGTTTATTATCTCTTTCAGGACTTCTTGACCACGTTACAGTTCTTATTGGTATAGCTTACCAAGGAAAAGCTATTGCAGGTGTCATTAATCAACCATACTACAACTATGAGGTAGGAAATGCTTTGATTTGCAAAACATATTTCTTCACCTAGTTTAGACATTTAACATTCTTGTACTTAACTGCATATTAGTTCTAATTAGCTAGAACGAGCGGGTTAAATGACTTGTTATATGTAGGAGGAGGAATGGGCCAATTTTGTTCTTCTAAAGTGCCCTAGCTAAAAGTATGTTCACAACAAGTGCTGCAGATTCATGGCAGATTTGGAACTAGCACAGATCCATATTTCAGACTGCATGTAGTACATTTTTGGCATTCCACACAATCCTTTCAAATTCTCAGTGGCTTCAGCAAAGGAACTAGGAAAATAAGTATAGCTGCAAAAATTCATGACTCATTTTACTAGACAAAATTGTAATATGTGCTGTATTTTGCTGAGGTGAGGTCTGAACTCAGTAAACTTCCTGAATATTTTTGCAGAAATGAGCTAATATTAATGAGGTACCTCCCTATCCTGATTACTCTATAGATTTTAAACATCTGTGGCTATACCGCCGCCTCTTACTAATTCAGTTTCTATACAATTGAAAATGTATCTTATGTACATTGTCTATAGTGCTGGTTTTGTCCTTTATGACAAAGAGAAAATAATGCAGATGAAGCACATTGCATACTGGAAATTGAAGCAGTAAAGCTGAAAATACATTGAATAATAAAAAGTATAGATGAAACTCTTCAGTTAGATAATTAGAGCAGACTAAAGTTGCAAACCTCTACCTACTTGCATAACAGTAAGTCTTATTTTCTTTCAGCAGCATAATTGTATTGTTGTATTCATCTAAAAGGAAGAAATGTGTATCTTTGCAAATAATATATGTTTAAATGGTTCATATTAGATTTGCTGAGAATGTAATAATGTAATCATAGCCAGTTTGGTGTAGTGGTTAAGGCACTGGGCTAGAAATCAGGAGGTTGTGAGTTCTAGTCCTGCCTTAGGCACAAAGTCAGCCGGGTGACCTTTGGCCAGTCACACACACTCAGCACTAGGAAGAAGGCAATGGCAAACCACTTCCAAAAATCTTGCCAAGAAAACTTCAGGGACTCTTTCAGGTAGTCCCTGACAATTGGATATGATTGAATGGAGATGATGATGATGTAATGGAGCAGATAATTTTTTTGTCTAATCTTCATGGAGGAGGGAACATCCTAAGTTTAGGGTCATCTTTCTTTTGCATAAATATCTCTAGCTATCATATATGTTTATTTCTTTTGTTTATTTTTAAAACCGAGACTAGAATGTTTATACCTTTCTTACAGACAGGTGCAGATGCAGTTCTAGGCAGGACAATATGGGGAATCCTTGGTTTGGGCGCCTTTGGGTTTCAGCTGAAAGAGGTACCAGCTGGGAAGCATATCATCACCACCACAAGGTCACACAGCAGCAAGATGGTAAATGACTGTATTAGTGCAATGAACCCTGATAGTGTGGTGAGAGTTGGAGGTGCTGGTAATAAGGTATGGAATCTCTGAATTTCAATGTCATGAAAATAGGGTTATTTTTTAAAAAGATCAAGACAAGACTTTCATTTTTATAATCAGTGCCACAGACAAAGTCTTCCAATAGATGATGTACATCTTCCAATTTGATTTAAATCACATTGCATGGATGGGGCATATGAATTGTGGAAATAATTTTGTTAATTGTTTTAGCCTCTTTGGGATTTTATTTATTTATATATCGTATTTATGTGGCATCCCTCAGTGTGGTAGAAATTCTTAAAAGACTGGCTTAGAATTGAATTGATGCTTGTAGAGAGAATGTCCTCACCTCTCATCAAGAATGTTCTATTTTTCCCATAAGCCATAACCTAACTAAAATGTTAATCATGTAAACTTTACCATTTGAATGATAATATCTTTACCATCTGAAAAATGTGTATAATTCTATCTACAGAGAAACTGCTTGTTATGTATATATAAGAGCAATGGAAAAAAGCCATAGAAAGTAATCAAGAACTAAAACATTGATCTGTATGCAACCTCATTCCTTATCTTTAAAAACCTTGTATATGTGCATATTAGATGACTGAAGTTTTTTATTTGTATCAGATTATTCAACTTGTAGAAGGCAAAGCTTCTGCTTATGTATTTGCCAGTCCTGGGTGCAAGAAGTGGGATACATGTGCACCAGAGGCTATTTTGCATGCAGTTGGAGGTGAGTTAATAAATATATTGCAGGAGTGAAAACAGGAAGATTTACAAATACCTCTCTTTGTAAAGAGCTACAGTTAAGAGGCCCATGATGCTAACTTAAAAGACTAGTATTTTTAAAGTATGCATATATCCTTTTCAAGGAAGCCAACAGATGTATTCATTGGCTTCATATATGTGAAGCCGCCCATTGGGGAGATGGGTTGTGATATAAATTTAGTAATAAATAAATAATAAATAAAATGTTATTTCCCAGCTGATGGCCATTTCTGCTACTTTTCTTTCTTTAGCTGGGCATTAGTTTAACAATGATTGCCCTTTTCGATTTTAACCCTTAACAATGTGATATATTTGTTTGTTTGTTTAATTTCTATAGCTGCCCATCTCAACAAGTGACTCGGACATAAGATACCCATATGTATACATAAGCTGCTTAGATTTAAATTTAAGGTGTATTTTATTCATCTGTTGACATTGATATCAATAAATAGAAAGCAATCTCTAATTCTTCAAATGTACACAAATAAGGAGACAAAACTTGTTGACTATGCTATTACAGCATGCTTGGGCTCTGAAGCTTTGAAAATTGTTTGGAAAGAAGTGCTTCAGAACTCACAAGAACACAGAACCCTGCTCTTATCTTTTAAAGTGGACTGTTATTTTCTCCAGATTTTCAGGAAGGCCTGAAAAAAAGTAGCTGCTATAAGAATCATATTAATTATGAGCTGATTTCTTAATACATCAATGTAGTCATTAAATGTGTCTTTCAAAGAAAGTGGAGAACTGCTGTTGTACTTGTGAGACATCCTAAGCGCTGCTTCAAAATAATTTTCAGAGCAAGCATAACCTTACAGTGCACTCGTATAGGTATTGCTTATCCAGCTAATAAAGTATTGCTTTTCTTTATGAGAGGGGTGTGTGTGTATGTATGTATAAAAACTCTATCTCTGAATCTTCCTTTTTATGGTTAGAGTTATACTGATCTTGATGCCAATTTTGTGTACTGTATTAAAGCAAATTAATTATAATGTGTACTTAGCCATTGTACTAAAACATAAGGCAAAAATTCAAATTTAGCCAATTACAATTTGGAAAAGGAAAGTTCAGTTTTGTGAACTATTCTTTGTCTTTTTGCAGAAATACAGCTAAATCCATTAAAATCTAGTGTCTTGTTTTTCTTTTCTTTCTTTACAGGCAAGCTTACTGATATTCATGGGAACTTATTTCATTATAATAAAGAGGTCAAGCACATGAATTCAGGAGGAGTCCTTGCTGCCTTAAAAAATCATGACTATTACGCCTGTCGAGTTCCTGAGACAGTCAAACAAGCCCTTGTGCCCTAAAATGCAGCAGATAGTGCATTCCATTTGGCTGGGAAGAACAACTTAGCTGAAACAAGTTGCAATTTTTGATAGAGCATCCCTTTGATTCAGTTCCATGATCTTTAGTTAGAAATTTGTTGCTTACTTAACTTACTGTACATTCCTGATAAACCTGAGATTTTTGTTTTCAGTTGGAATAATAGTGACCTCAGTTGTCCAGCTCTGTTAATGTTTAACATTGCCATATATGCATGTCTACTGAATTATCAAATCCTTATTCAGCCTGTATCTTAATTTGAAGGAGAGGATAAATTAACCTTAGTTACTTCAAATAAATGAATTTTGTATGCAAGCCTCTTTCGTGCATGCCTCAGATGAAGGGATCATTTTAGCTTGAGAATAATTTGTCAAGCTAGCTAGCTCTTTCCACATATGTGGGTGGGTGGGGTATAAGTCAGTTCTGTGCCTAATGCCCCCCCTTCACACAATGTGTTCACATGGAGGGATCTGGAAATATACCTATTTCAGCCTTTATATGCTGAAAATAGTCTTGAGCTGATAACATTTTTGGTTGTTACATTTGCCAAGTTTTTATTTGTGGGTGTTTGCTTGCTCTGATCGTGGTTAAGACCCTCCTTTTCCTGGTTTATTCTTGTGATGTCTGTATTGGGCAGCTCTGAACCTGAAACACTAGCAATCCGAATCACTGGTCTTTCCTCTGCATTGCATCTGAAACGGGTGCAGCTCTCAGAAAGACCCGGTGCCTGACAGGTGTGTGAAAGAATCAGTCCCTTTTTCTGAGGGCTGTTTCTGAAGACTAAAGTGGGCTCAGCTTTCCAGTCTTCTCAGGCCTGATAGAAGCAAACCTTGGCTTCATTTTGTTAGGTCTACTCAGGGGCTACATGAACGCGCTTGGAAATTGCCACGCGCACGACTTGCATCTAATACTTGGGAACGCGCGTTACGCCTTCGAGGATCGCGGGGAAAGACTGCAAGGCGCGGAAAGGCGGAGGGACGGGAAGGCGTGGACGGCTCGCTAAGCCTTGTGACAAGAGGGAGGTGGGACCAGCGCCGGATTGGCGGAGGGGCGGGCGGTCTCGGCCTCGCAGCCGCGTCGCATTCCTTCCCGGTTCTTTCCCGTCCTGCTACTGCTGCTGGGATGGCGCTGAGCCTGACAGTCAACTCCGGGGATCTCCCTCTCGGTAAGGGCTTCCTGCTCCCGCTGCTCTCGCCCCCAGCCCGAAATACACGCCGGTTGTAAGCTCCTCAGCCTCCCCCCCACTTTCCACCCCCCGGCAGCCTTGCCCGGGCCAGGTGTTGCTGCCATGTTGCATCAGGCAGCGTACGCGGGAAGCCATTGGCCGTCTATTAATTCATCTGCCTCTCTCTCTCTAGCTAAAGCCCGTTCCAGGGTAACGTTTCCAGACGGGGCTAAAGCGACGGGTGAAAGGCGCCTGGTCTCCTAGGCTGGCGGGGACGGGGCTAACAAAGAGATCGACGGCGGGTGGGCTGAGGTGATGAGCACAAGGGCTATTGAGGCTTTTGACATTGACGGAGACGCGGGCCAGGAAGTCCAGACGTTCAGTGGAGGGGGATTAGTCAGAAAGGGACTGACACGTGGCACGGATTGTGGGAGACTCCGTGAAGGAGCTTCGAGGGAAAATGTAGGCCATAGGCATTTCTCACCCCTTGACTGTGCTTCTAGTTTATTTTTCTTTAACGCGTTTTCATTTCCCTGCCCAGTCAGAATCAGGCTATGAAGAGAAGGAAAATTTTGGCTTCGCTTGTAAGCGAGGTGTGGGTTCTGGTGTAGAATATGAATGTTGCGTCAGGACGGTAGTAACACCAGACCGGTTATCACTTGGATACTGAAACGTGTGTTGATATGTGGTGTACCTGCTGTTGTTTTTTTTTTCTCATTCACAACGTTTCTTGGTCAGTTTCTTCTTGGGCAATAGTGGAATTCATTTATATTATGCTATTTAAGACTTCTGGATTTTAAAGTGAAACTCAGGATTTCAAGTTATGCCTTGAATATGTCCCATTATTAATTATATATCCCTTCCTAAGATTATGTGATCTTTCTAGCTTTGTGATCTTTTTACATATTCTGTTACCTGTCATCTAGAATAGAGCACTTACTTGGGTGTAAGTCCTACTGAATGTAATAAGACTTATTTCTCCTATTACATGTCTCAAGGACATAATGTGTGAATGTCATAAAGCAGAATATATTCTACACATGAAAACAGACATTTGAGAAAAATTAAAAATACAATAAATTAGGTTATAAAAGTAATAGTGATACTGTATATTTAAGCATTTCTTTTACATGGCACAAATATTTTTGTGGCATAAACTCTTAATGGAATTGCTTAAAAGTATTTCCTTTTAAAATTTGAACTGTCATAGGCATAATAGGGTGTAGCTCAGGAGCATTTATGCTTAGTCATGGGATTTCTAGGTGTGTAATTTTAGCTTGTCATTCTGCATCCAAAAAGACTGTAGGGTAGATTGTAATGAATAATTTAATCTTGCCTGTAGTGATGCTTCTTAATTATATAAAATGTTGAACTTTCAGTGTTGCATTGCCATATATGTACAAATATTTCCACAACATTAAGTAATTGTTTAGAAAGATGAAATGCTACCTGACTCTCTTGAGTTCAGCTCAGCTTCTGGTAATATGACATGTGATTCTCTTGGCAGCAAGGTGGAAATAGTTTGCCATCTTACCAGAATTTTTTCCCAGCTTGGCTTAGCCCTGGGATCTCCCAGTGGTCTCCCACTGAAGTATTAACCAAGCCCACCCATGCTTAGCTTTTTTCAAAGTCAGCTAACATCTGATGCTGTTGCTGTTGTGCTTTTGTGGGGATTTGTACATAGAAATCAGGAGTGGATTTTTGAGAAAGAGTTGACTTGGAAATTTAACACACCTTTATTAAATTCACATAAGGATACTGTATTACAGTACTGTATGGTAGTTTCTCATTGTAATCCAAGGATTGCAAGGATTTTTCAGAATTGTTTGCAATCTTGGAACTTGAAGATTTTCCAAAACAGTCTATAAGTTTTGCAAGCTTGTACAAGTCCCTGAAAGCTTCAGTAAGTTTTTGGGAACTTTCCATGATGCCAACTTAGTATTTTAGACCTCAGCTTCAAATCCCAGCCATCACTGCTGCTCAGTAGGCCCCGGTTTGGGATTCTATTCTTCCCAGACATCCATTGGAAATTACTTCATATTTTTCTTAAAAAAAGGAGGCTTAAATTCCCCTGCATCATTTCTCCTCCCTCTATCTATCCCTAAGCTACCACAGCTGTCAGTTTTCTGTTTTACATGCAGAGCGTACCTATTCAAGTCACTGGGACTTGTTTCATAGGCCTCTGAAGTGTAATTTATATATTTATTTGAAAATATTTATAAACCAGCCCATTCTCACTCACTCTGGACAATGTATGTGAACAAACAGGCAAATGAGTATCTCAGTAATTAAAACAAGAACATATCCAACATGCCTTCAGCAGGAACCAGCAATTTTCAGTCCTATTGGAAGAAAAGAGAAGTTGCTTGATTCTCCTTTATTCCTAGCAAATAGAAACTCACTGCAGCCTATCAGTCAAGTTGGCAGACTTTCCAGGACTATATGGAGGTCATGGAGGCTTTGGTGCACTGCTCTGGCAGCTTTGGAGGGCTATCCTTGCTTTAGGTTTTAGTCCTTCTCTTCAATACTGCAAAGGTTGTTGACAATTGATACTGTGTTAATGTTTTCCTGAATGGTAATCTGAATGGTAAAATAGAAGAAATGCTACGAGAATTTTTTTTTTTAAATTATGTTTGTGAAATAAGCCCTCTTGTAATGCATTTTAGGAGCTTTGCTGACTGTAGAACATGTAAAGGATCATGTTAAAGTTTCAGTTGAAGAAGGCAAAGAAACCATTCTGCGGATATCTGAGTAAGTTTTTGTGACTTTGCTGTTATTGCTTTTCAAAGTCAATTAATAGTGATGTTGTTAAGAAGAAAATGAAAGAAAGACTGTGTTTATTATCCTAAGTAGGATAAAATGTAATTATTACATTTCTTAATTCTTGCTAATAATTACTGTATTGTAAAATGACTTTTACATATACATCTGTTTTTGTTTTCTGTTTTTTTCTCTAAAAGCCCTCAATTAAATTTTGTTCAGATACATGTGGCAATTTTGATTTCTTTTCTTGGAACACTACTGTTTGAACTAACATTAGAATTGAATAATAGTGGTTAAGGTGCTGGGCTAGAAACCAGAAGTCTGGGAGTTCTAGTCCTGCCTTAGGCATGAAAGCTGGCTGGGTGACCTTGGGCCAGTCGTTCTTTCTCAGCCCAACCCATCTCACAGTTGCTGTTGTGGGAAAAATAGAAGGAGGAAGGAGTATTAGGTATGTTCACCTCCTTGAGTTATTTATGAAAATAATAATGGCAGAATAAAAATTAAATACATAAATAATGTTTTTGTAATTCTCTCTGTCATCAGTGTGTGGTATAATAGTTGCCATGAGGTCTGGTAGACTGAGATGGATTTTGAGGAACAGAGAAAGTAAGATTCTGAAGCTGCTGTGTGACCGATATGGGCAGCTATATGTTAGATTGTACATCTAGAATTTCATTCCTTTTCTGTCTCACCTTTCCATTCTTTGGAGGAAGTTGAGATCTCAGTATTGTGTGTTTCCAAAAACTGGTCATCTTCTGTTGTAATAGTGGTAAAGGAAGAAGTCCTTTGAGTTTAACTTAACAGGTTTTCTTATATGCCTTTTTTCAACTTCTGACTTTAGCCTAAGACCTGGTGATCTCCCATCTAATTGCTAACTAGGTCAGAATCTGCTTAGCTTTTCAAGAGGACAGCTAAGTTCTGCTACCTTGCTTAGCTTTGCTTAGTAGCTGCATAGGTAATAGATTACACTGCATTGAAACTGTTATCCTTTCCATTGTGAAATAATGGTATAGACTTTTAAAAAGAAATTACAGACACATTGAAAACTGTCTTAGGGAGAACAAGATGGTAGTAAGATGTGACCTGTGGGTAATGAAACAATGAAATTTTAAGAACATTTTTTTAACAGGTATATATGTAGTTCATATTAAGCACAGATGAGCTTGCTAAAATTAAAAATAAAAATTGTTTCCAGATTTGTTTTATGGCCCTGAGAGCTCCTTTAGGTTTGCAGAAAACATTCTCTGTAGGAGGCTTTTGGGATTTGCACTCCACCCAAGATAGTAGTCCAAGATAATGTATATAAAACCTTTAAAATACCTTACCACTCCAGGAAGATGGGCAGGAGAAATGCAGTGTAAAATTCAGTCACATGGTTTGCACAGAACCTTACTGATATAAATCATTTCTGCATTTTGTGATTTATTCCTTGTCCCTCCAAGGAAAATAGAGTAATTACGTATTTTTCTCCTTTGGCCATTTTAGTCACATAAAAATGCTTTTTTGAACATGCCACACAACTGAAAATAAAATACAAAAATGCAAAATTTCACAATAAATCAATTGTCATCAGGCAAGTAAAAAAATGGGCAGTGCTAAACCTGAACAAAGGACCAATCACATCACCTGTTTACATTTAATCAACCATAGTTTGTACTTGCCCAATTATGAGAATTGGTTTATTATGAAATGTTGCATTTTTGCATAGAAAATAGAGTGAAAGTTTCTTTTCAGTAGCCTTTTAAAATAACTTTTTATCAAAAGTTTAAAATAGTTAAATTTTCCTTAGCTTCTGCTCTGTCTGCTATATTTAGTTTATGGGGTGGAATGGCTATAGATTAATCTGGAATCTTGCTAGCCTGGATACTATAATGTATTCCAAATCAAATGTGGATAAACATATATATGCTTAATTTTTTAAACAGCCAAGTTACATTCACTGATGTGAATTCTATAGCTCGTTATCTGGCTAGAATTGCCACATCTGCTGGATTATATGGATCTAATTTGCTGGAGCATACTGAGGTAAGAAATGATCTAGCTTTATAATTTCTTGGAGCTACAGGGTGTTTTAGATATTTTTTAATCTGCTAGCAGTATGCTCCAGGAACTAGCAGCTTTTAGTTGTAGAAGCCTTCTCTTTTGAAACCTGATACAGTATACTTTCCTCCCTCCCTGGGCCTTTTTCCAGAGCAGAAAGAACCATTAAGCAGAGTTGCCAACACAGTTTTTCTTTAAAAGTAATCCATTTTCCATGTAAAGGCCTCCTGGTGCTTATGCTCAATTTTAGCATTTCCTTACTGTATGAAATCTGGATATCAGAAAAAAAGCATATGTAACCGGCATACCACTATACTGATCAAACAACTAAACCTAGGGCTTTTGTTTACATTTTTAAAATAATCTTCCTTTACTCTTCCTTTCAGAAGTTTTGTTTGTTTTGACAAACCTAGTCAAATATAAACAAATATGTGAAGATAAACGGATGGACTTTAGGGATGATGAAAATTACCCTTCCCCCCCCCCCGGGAGATTTGGGTAAAGGAATTTTATGAGTCTATAGTCCAGACTGTCTTGAGGCACTGAAATAGTGGGGCAAATACTATTTGTTTATCAGTTGTCAGAGCTTGTAATTGACTGATATGCTCTGGAAGCAGAGAATACCAGAATAGGAGTGGGAAAGCAGAGACAAACCCATGATAAAAACACTAGGAATATCAGAATAGATTTACAAAAGTAACAATATTGTGAACATATTTAATTTATATGCATTCATTAAAGACTTGGGAAACAAAAGAATAGTAGTTCTTCCATTTGGTTTCTTCCATCTGATAAACTCCTTAAATTCCAGAATTGCATTATCTCAATAGCAATTTTAAGTTATTGCTACTATTGATTTTTCCTAATGAAATGTATAAGTTTTATTGGCTATAATTCAGCCTTTTATGTAACTTATTAAATCTATATTTTTCCTTCCTTTTTCAAAGATTGACCATTGGATGGAATTCAGCACCACAAGACTGTCCACTCCCACTGAGTTTGCTTTAGCTATTCAAGAGCTCAATAACTCCCTTTCTCTGAGAACCTATTTAGTAGGCAATTGTTTGAGTCTTGCAGATTTCAGTGTTTGGGCAGCATTAAAAGGTAAAGGAACATAGTAAATATAGTAACATGGTCATATCTTGATAAAAGTTTATTTATGTACTGGAACATATATAGAAGTTCATTTGCACAAATGACTGTAACTGTTGAAATTTAAATCCCTAGAAACTTCTCTTTATCTGGTTTTTGTTACTCATTACATTTAGAAATACTTGAGGGTCGAATAGCTCTGTGTGTGTGTGTGTATAAATGCACACATAAGCAAACACCTTTAAATATTTATTTGCTAAAATTTATTTCTCAAAACTCAGGGTGACATATATAAAATATATTTGAAAAGTTGAATGTAAATAATAAGGGCATTGTTAGTCATGAACTGTCATTAAAATATAATTAAACATTTCTGGGCCAGCCAATACTACAGCTCAACACCCTGGATACCCTGGTAAAGAGCCAGATTTTTGTGGCCTCCCAAAATGACAGGAGAGTGGGGGCTGTACAAATTTCAGGGACAGCATATTCTGAAGGATTGGGGCCACCCCAGAAAAAAAAATGCTTCTATTCTCCCCCTCTCATATGAAGAGAGAATCTGGAGCATCCCTGCCTGGGCTGATTGAACAGAATGGATAGTTTCCATCTGGAGAAAATAGCTTCTCAGGTACCATGGGCCTACGCCATGTAAGGTTTCAAAGATAATAACCAGCACATCGAACTTTACCTTGAAACCCAGTGTTAAGCAATGTGGCACTTCTAGCACAAGTGCTGTGCTGCTAAAATATCAGTCACCTTTTTAGTGTCCTGTTTCCTGTTTTTTTGATCAGCTTCTCCCATTGTTTCTCAAGATTCCATCAAGAAATATACTTATTATATTTTTCTCAAAATGTAGTTAAATATCTTGGAGATCACTAAGCCTGAGTCTTTCTATTTCACTCCTCCACAGAGCAAAATAAGATATTAAAACTGTTTCCTTCCAATAGCTATTTCCCCAATTATTATTTATAATTAAGTTGCAGATATTAATTATGTCATCTTTGGTGTAAATTGTGTTAGTAATATTATTGTGCCACATAGTTTTTTCTAGTTTTTAATAAATCTTATCTCTTTTCCACTAGGCAACAATATATGGCAGGAGCAGTTACTTCAAAGTAATGGTCCTGTTCATGTAAAACGCTGGTACAAGTTTCTTGAAGCACAAAATAGTTTTCAATCAGTAGATTCCAAATGGACTGCGGGAGATGCTGTTCCAAAAACAAACGTGGTATGTTAGGTGATCTCTGTTTCAGATTATATCAAAATGTAGATATCTAATATCTGAAGTAGCCATTGTTTTACATATATCCTAATGAAACAAATATAATATGCATATAGAGGCATTCAGGCAAGTGCATATTCACATACAGCATAAACATGCATATTAGGAATGAAAATAAAGTTTTTTAAACCTTTTATATTGAATTAAAACTACTGTTGCTTTTGAATCACTAACAGTTCAGTAAATATCAAATTGAAAAGCATACACATATCTGGTTTGAATTAAGAAATTGAGTTACAGGCTCATATGTGATGGTTGCCTTATTCCCAAAGAAACACAGACTCACTAGATAGGGCTAAGGATTTCTGGTTTATTGGGAATAGAACGCATACACGAAAAAGACGGGAATGAGCACATGGCGTGCGAGGTAGCCTGTAAATACCCGCAGTGCAGACGTGGTCCTTCCCCACCCCCCATTGTCCCAAAGTCCTGCCCGATGGTGAACCCGGAGTCTTGATGGGCGATCAGGGGGCGATTCCGGAGCCTCGATGGGCGATCAGGGGGATTAGCGCCGATTACTTCTGTCTTCTTCCTGTGTCTGGAGGAGGTGTGTCCCCCATGGTAATGAAGAGATGTCAGGGAGATAGGATGATGGCTTCCCGGGTCAGGGCAAAGGTATGTTTCCTTTGTCCTCTGTCTTGTATTGTCTTTCGGTGCTTACAGGATTAGCCCTGATTCTTTCCTTCCCCTTCCTCTAAATCGGTAAGGCATGTTCCCCGTTGTGATGTATGTATACATTGCAACGGGGGATATGTCAGTATTAAATAATAAAATAATAATTGATGATCATTACTTGGTGATACTCCCCCAAATACTTGGTGATACTCCCCCAAATTGTTCCATTTTAATGTGTGGACCTGCCTGGTACACAAACAGAATAGTGTAGCCTAAGATACGTTATTTTTGTACAGGATAATGTGGGTGCTTTCATATAAGTATTTATTAGTAGACCTATTATTTGTTTTCAGTAATTCCTGGGTTCAGAATTTGAAACTGAATAATTTTCTTTGTGTTTTAATTTTAAGACAACAGAAAAGAAACAAGATGTTGGAAAATTTGTTGATCTCCCAGGTGCAGAGATGGGGAAGGTCATTGTTAGATTTCCTCCTGAAGCAAGTGGGTAAGGTGAAATGTTCTGTGAAGGCTTAATTCTACATTCCTTTGACAAAATGGAAGAACATGCAATTAAATGAAGTTTTGCTTCCCATTACCATTACAAAAAGAAAATGTAAAAACATTCCAGTAAATTAAAAATATGTTTTCTATAAAATTGCATTTTTAAAAGTCTTTCTAATGTACATGACAGAGTAATATGTGAATTAGAAAGGAGCATGCAAATTAGTTTGTATGTTAGACTCAATATTCCATTCTGTATTAAAAAGTCTTCTGTAACATTCATTTAACATTTTTCTTGAGAAATACATTCTTTAGTTTGTAGTATTTCTGGTCACTCTAGTTTTGTTTTTTGCCTTCATTTATGTGGAAAATATAATGCTTGATAGTATTTGTGTTTTACCTACATAGTTTATGTAGGCTTGAGCTAATTATCAGACTGTATAATAGTTTTTGTTTTCAGAAGAGCAGCCATAATTAGGTGTTTGTAACAAACTGATTGGTTATGTGACACTTAACAAATTTACTGTGGAATTGGCTTTTGTGGATTACACATTCACTTCATCAGATACAAGTATTATTCTGAGCAAAGAACTTGTCTGGCTGTATATACATACATATGTATACCCCTAGTTTGTGGTTTGGAGGAGATAGTAAAAGGAGAGCTCATACAACACTAATTGAAGGTAACACAAGCATATAGGTAGTTCTTGAGTAATTGGGACCGGAATTTCCGTTGCTAAGTGATGTGGTCATAAAGCAATTGAGAGAGACAAGGATTGTTTTGGAAGTCAGTGAAGAAAACTAACAAGGAGCCTCCAGCAGCAGAGTGAATGGAATTAAAAATGATGAAATTATTTGGGATGAAATTGAAGTGAGGGAATTCTGAAAGGAGTGCTTCAGAGATTTTTATGACAATGATAATGACACGTGGAAGAGTAGAATTGAAATATGTTGTATAAATGTTAGCATCCAAAAACATGATGAAAAAGAAGTAATAAAAACCCAGATTTCTGGAAAATCCTGAAGACCTGGATGTGTTCCAGGGCATGGTGGTTGGGAAGTTAGGTGGCCCATGAGACGTTTTGGTTACCGATGAGTGTTAATTGGGTTTGTTCTTGGTGACCATTATAGGTTTGATGTTCTTGCTGTTCTTGTCTTTTGTATTATTGCTAGCTGCCCAAAGTTGCATTTGTGAGGTGGGTAGCCATAGAAATCAAAAAAATAAATATTGTGAGAATGCTGAAAAATGGTAAGGCTATAAATATAAATGGTGTAACTAGTGAAATGTTAAAGTATGAATGTGTCTATGCAGCTTCTTTAACATGTGCATGAAGACTGCATTTATGCCTGACAATTGGAAGAATGCCATTTTTGTTCTCCTGTACAAAGGAGAAGTACTATGAGTGAATAGAAAAACTATACAGGGATTAGTTTGCTAAGTGTACCTAGGATGGTGTTTGGCATAACTCTGCTCAAAAGGATACAAGAGGTGACAGCAGAATTTGTGAAGTTTGATATGGCAGAGAACAAACAGAGCAGATTTTTTCTTCTCAAAAGTTCACTGAGAACTATTTGAAAATGTTTCCCATCTCTTCGTTTGCAGGAGGAATGTGCTAAAGATAATAGGCTTGAATTATATAATGTTTTGCAAGAATATGGAATTGAATGTTGGCTGCTCAATACAATAATATGATGGAAGTAAAGCATGCATGAAAATAAATGGAATGCTTAGTGATTGGATCACTATTAAGGAATAAGTCAAGATTGTGTGATGCTTGTTTGGATGTTTAATATATTTGCAGATAAATATATAAGTAATTATTGTAGCAGAAGGCAACGGGCTAGCAACCAGGAGTCTGTGAGTTCTAGTCCTGCCTTAGGCATGAAAGCAGCTGGGTGACCTTGGGCCAGTCCCTCTCTCTCAGCCCAACTCACCTCACAGGGTTGCTGCTGTGGGGAAAATAGGAGGAGGAAGGAGTATTTGGTATGCTCGCAGCCTTGAGTTATTTATAAATAATAATAATAATAATAATGGCGGGATAGAAAAATAAATAAATAAATAAGTATTGGTTGGAGATGTGAATGTACATGTAGTTTTATATGCAGATGATGTTGGCTGAGAACCTGAATTATTTGCAGTGAGTGTTAGATATATTGTATGATGCAACAAGGAGTATGAATCTGGATATTTATCAAAGACCAAGGTAATTGTGTTTGACATGGAAAACAGAGTGAACAATTGTAAATTATAAATGAATGTTGAAAGCTAGAACAAGTAGAAGAATTTGTGTATATTGGTAGTAATTTTTCCACAGAAAATTGCCTGCTGCTTAGAAATAGGCAATATTCTAAGACTGACGAGAAAAATGTAAAATGTTCTAGATACTTGTGTCATAAAGTCCCCCATTGGGGGAGAGGGGCGGTAATATAAATCAAATAAATAAACAAACAAACAAATAAATAAATCCATCCATCCATCCATTATCCGGAAATACACAATAGTTGAGAATTGGAAATATTAATCTTAATTCTAAAGGAAATATTGTACTGTTCTGTTTGTCTGAGATAGATATCTGAGTTAGGCTTTCTTTACCACATGGGCAAAGTGATAATGGCAAACTATTTCCATTCATTTCTGAATCATTTTTTACATTCAGAATAGCATTCTTTTGCAGTTTCATCTGGGTGCATCAATACTATGACTGTGTTTAAGGTGCCAAATTATTTTTGTATATATTAGTGTATGTATGTGTATAAGGTAAAGGTAAAGGTTTCCCTTGACGTAAAGTCCAGTCGAGTCCGACTCTAGGGGGCGGTGCTCATCTCCGTTTCAAAGCCTTGGAGCCGGCGTTGTCCCTAGGGACACTTCCGGGTCATGTGGCCAGCATGACTGCACGGAACGCCGTTACCTTCCCGCCGAAGCGGTACCAATTAATCTACTCACATTTGCATGTTTTCGAACTGCTTGGTGTGCAGGAGCTGGGACGAGCAACGGGAGCTCACCCCGCCGCGCGGTTTCGAACCGCCGACCTTCCGATCGGCAGCTCAGCGGTTTAACCCGCAGCGCCACCGCGTCCCATGTATGTGTATATGTGTGTGTATAATTGTAAATGTTTAGTATTCTGTTTGGAATTTATTTTATTAGTAACTTCAGAGCTGCTTTGTGTGTTCTTAGTCCTTATTCTGAATGAACTCAAACTTGTTTCAGAAAATTTACATGAAGTAGTGTGAAGATTGATTAATGGTAAGGAATAGGGTAATTAATATTAAAAAATTGGATTTACAGTAGTACTCAGGCTATGAAATTGTGGCTGAAATCTAAATATTGTCAAGTTTTTTAATACTAAATAAAATACATTGATTGCATGGAGTCTATTGTAGTACGACAATATTTATAGGTTGCCTCATTTCTTTTTCAGTTTATATTTACTTTTTTTCTTCATATTGAAAGCATTAAATTATTTTGTTCTCTTCTATGATTTTGTTTCTAGATACTTGCATATTGGTCATGCAAAAGCTGCTCTATTGAATCAGCACTACCAGGTCAACTTCAAGGGTAAACTGATAATGAGATTTGATGATACAAATCCAGAGAAAGAAAAAGAAGACTTTGAAAAGGTATTTCAAAGACATTCATATATGGTTTATTTTAGAATTGAAATAAGCAAGATAAGTCAGTACAGATTTTGAGTAGGACAGTTTTGTACCTTTGATGTTAATTCAGAGGGTATAAATCACTTTAAATGCCATTAATTTATAATCTTGCTGAAACAAACACATTTTTAAAAGTAAATGACAGTGCACATTAAAATAATTTAGGACAGTGTTAATTTCTAAACTACTATTTTAATGTAATGAAAGTTTCCCAATGAATTTTCAGCTTGGTTTCTTTTTAATAGTATCATGTTGCTATTTTTACCCTTGAAATCAATAAAACATTTGCTTCCCTATTCATTACTGTTGGACCAAGGAACAGCTTTCTGTGGCATCTTCCCAGGCTGCTATAGTGATATTTGAAACGTTGTTAGAACCCAATTCAAGGAACAACTTCTGGATGATACTTTTCAGGGTTGCAGAAGTGCAAGGGGAGGAAATGTCACACTGTATTGTTTTAGATATTTTTAAGTAATTGGCATGCATGGAATCTTGGTTAGCTTTAAACAAAGTTGCTGAGTTACATACCTTAAAACTTGTCCATGTGAATTGGGTTAATATTGTATTACCTTTCAAAACAGTTGTTGCTGTTATTATCTTTTATATTGCCTTTAAATGTGAGTTAGAAAATTGAATAAGAAGGATCTTTGTTTCTAGTCCTGCAGATGCCTCTGTGATGATGTGTAATTAACTCCAAATTGCTTGTATCATTAGAATAACAAATAATGAGATCTATGGAAGAGTACGTTATAGAACTGTAACTGTATCTATATATACTTCTATACATATAAATTACGTATTTATATAATTATATAAATTATATAATAACATATTTTAAATTATAATAAATTTTAACATATAATAAATTATATATATTATATAAATTATATATTTATATAATTAAATAATATTTATATAATATTATATTATGTATAAGTGACATTACATATAACTTATGCAGAGCCGGTTTGGTCTAGTGGTTAAGGCAACAGGCTAGAAACCAGGAGATTGAGAGTTCTAGTCCTACCTTAGGCATGAAAGCCGGCTGGGTGACCCTGGGCCACTCTTTCTCAGCCCAACTCACCTCACAGGGTTGTTGTTGTGGGGAAAATAGGAGGAAGAAGGAGTATTAGGTATGTTTGCCCCCTTGAGTTATTTATAAAAAAATAATTCTGGCGGGATAAAAGTAAAATAAAGAAATAAACTTACTATGAAGTAACATTACTACAAGTCTAATTTTAAGTGAGTCCAATCTTAAATCATATTGCAATGCTCGCATTAACAGTAGTTGAGCTCTTTGCTAATTCTGTCCCTGCACTGTATATGTGTTATGCCTGGCTATGTTAACTATACTACATATTATTGTATGCCTTTCTTACTGCTTCCTGATTCTCTAGCTCAAACAGCATACAGGACTATATACAATGTCATGCATAGTTCTGCTCCTATAATCCCTTGCCTGTTCCCAGGCTCTGCAGCAGTGATTCTGCAAATGCTTTAGAGCAGTTTTGCGTGATGCAGTTCTGGGACATCACCCAAAACTGTATCCAACCCACAGGCAGTTTCTATGGATTGCATTAAAAATAGTTGACATAGGAAACTTGTGAAACCTCTGACAGTCTTCTAAGTGGGCAGTATTGCCTTTGTCAGTGAAATTTCTAAAGTTCTATTTCTTGAATTACACATTTACAGCTCCTTGAAATGACAAAATGTAGCAATGTAGGACAGGTTGCCATATATAATACAGTGTAATAATAGAAAAAAAAATTAAATACCAATCTAATGCTTTAAAAATCATATGTGCAGGTGATCTTGGAAGATGTTGCAATGCTTCACATTAAGCCAGACCAATTTACATACACCTCTGATCATTTTGAAAAAATAATGAAATATGCTGAGAAACTCATTCATGAAGGAAAGGCTTATGTAGATGACACGCCAGCAGAACAGATGAAAATGGAGCGAGAGCAGAGAATAGAGTCTAAACACAGGAATAATTGTAAGATGTTCTATCAAAGTTGTATCCTTTTTGACTGAATTAATTAAACATCTCTAATATTTGGTAATTATCTCATTAACATCAAGTTACATAACCCTTCTGTGTTTGAGATAATGATTAAAAATAACCTCACTGAGTTGTTGGCTGCACTTGGGTATCTTATATAAGTCAGCATATTATTTGTTTGATTTTGGCTGGCTGTGATGCATGAATCAATCCATTGGGATTTATGAACAATGACGTATGGTTTAGTTTATGATTGGGTAATGCCAAACTCACTGGAAAGAATGTTGAGATGAGACTGAAAGACACATGCTTTATATGTAAATACAAATTACTTTGTTTGTAAATGTAAATTATTTTTCATATGTAAATATTGTATAATAATATCAGAGCAAATTTAATCCAAATTAAATATTTGTAATCTGACAGCTGTTGAGAAGAATCTTCACATGTGGGAAGAAATGAAAAAGGGAACAGAATATGGGCAGACTTGCTGTCTACGAGCAAAAATTGATATGAATAGTAATAATGGATGCATGCGAGACCCAACTCTTTATCGTTGTAAAAATCAGCCACACCCACGTACTGGAAATAAGTACAAGTATGTGTTGAGGAAGAATCTCCTTTCATTTTCTTAGACTTTTCTATTCTATTTTTTCTTAGATCTACAACATAGCTTCTGGTTTCCTGGAAATGATTTTAACATTCCAGGCCTTCTTTATTTTTGTAGGGAGTTTTATAGCCTGATAAAATCTGATACTGAGTAGGCATATGGTTGTTACAGTATACGTCTATTGTTAAGTATGGAAGGACGTCCATTCTTAAAGCAACTAGCAATTTTAAGTTCCTAAACTGTAGGACTAAATCAGTCATTCCCATGAGAGAGAGGTTAGTGACAGGTCCGAATCTCTCCATCCACTGAAGATGGGCGGAAAAGAACAAAGTAAAGAAATTCTACAAGTGCTTCTTTTAGATTTTCATTTGTTGAGGTATTCACAGGAATGCAATTGAGCAATGTAAGAAAAATAGTTTTTCATTCTTAGTTAAGAATTTAGGAGTATATTAGGGATGAAATATCTCTCTTAAAAAAGAGAAGGGAGAAAAACTGAACAAGAACTAAGAACTAATATTTTAATGCCTTCTTTCCCATGGGCATTTGTAATTGGTGAGAATACATCTTTATTTGGTAGTCTTCGAAGTGAGCATGAGAAAGAGTAAGCACCTTTCCCTTCCATACTGATTCTTCCCTGGAACTGCTCCCCTGCTCCCACATACTCTTAATTGGGGAAATGTTATTTGCTGATATTTCTGATGTTACTTTCTGGAATGTTTGTGCCAAACCAATTTGCTATATTAACTAATATTTAAGAATGAGTGCCTGTGCTATAAATGAATTAAAAAATGTATCTATTTTCCCCCCTTTCTGGGATATTTGTAGTTCCGGGAACTAACACATTGCCCAGATTATGTAAAGGATTCTCCAGATCTTAATATTTTAGGAATAACCCATACTTAATGTCAGGCTATTCAAATACAGAGTAAAGTTTGCAATTGCTTAAACATCCTTCCTATTGTTTTTAATGTGCACGAGCAGACTGATAAATACTATTGCTTCAGTGATTGCTTAATAAATTGGTACTTGTAAGACTTGACATCTGTCAAGTATGGATGAAGATTAATTGTGTTTCTACTTACCTTTCAGTATTTATCCCACATACGACTTTGCCTGCCCCATAGTTGACAGTGTAGAAGGTGTTACTCATGCATTAAGAACAACAGAATACCATGATAGAGATGAGCAATTCTACTGGATCATTCAAGCCTTGGAAATAAGGAAGCCCTACATCTGGGAGTACAGCCGTTTAAACCTCAACAATACTGTGCTTTCTAAAAGAAAGCTCACCTGGTTTGTCAATGAAGGGCTGGTGGATGGCTGGTAAGTGAAGTCTTACAACTATTCAAAAATATTGGCTTGCATTTTTTAAAATGTTCTCACTACTAGCTCATGGGCTTCATGAGGCCTTCAGATGCCTCTCTGCTTCTGTTCACCCTTTATTCCCCTGCTGCTAATTTACTACTGATGAAATCATTTTTAAAAATTTCACTGCAACATCAGAATTATTATTGCTGTGATAGAACTTCTCTTTTCATGGTCAGCCTTTTAAGAATAGCTTCTAGAACAAGGATTTAGAAGGACTTGTAGGCTACACATGCTCCTCCCCTTTCCTTTGTGGTTCTGTAAGCACCCAAAGATTGCACTACTTTAATTTGGTGAATATGAAAGGAAGTGAAATAATTTGTCTGAGGGGGAAGGATATGTTTCAATGTCTGGGAAGAGTGTGTGAGCATATATAAAATCCATAAAAATTCTGCAGCCGCTAATGTGGCGCTCAGTTTCTTCCCTAATGTTCTTGGAGATATGTGTGGTAACTTTCCCAATAAATACATATCTATGCTCACTTTCACTTTCATACTTACTTGATATTTTTGTTCTTCATAGGGAAAAGGCCAAGAATTAAAGAGATGCTAAGAATTAGCCAATGTTAGATATTGTAACTGATGCAGGCTAAGATAAGGCTGTGTAGAATGGATCGGTGTTTTGAATTCATAAAAGCGTTTTTTAAAAAAGCCATCCCATTTCTTCAGTGTTAAACTAAGTACTGATTCCTTTCTTCAAGGGATGACCCAAGATTTCCAACTGTGCGCGGTGTCCTCAGAAGAGGTATGACAGTAGAAGGATTGAAGCAGTTTATTGCTGCACAGGTAAGTATCTTTATTTTCATATTATGTACAAATGTATTGCTATAGCGTCTTTGTAAAATTATGGTGGAATCCATTGCTCATCTTTGACTTGCAGAATTTCTTACAACCTTTGCAGCTTCCTAAAATTTTCTTTGGGAGATCATCTGTCTCCCTTGGAACAAGATTTGAAGAAAATGAGCAGGGCTGTAAGGGGAGGGGAAATTAATTCCTTCTGCTGGTGAAGAATTTCCATTAGGGGAAGAGATGTATCAAATTCCACTCATAATAATCTTTGATGGTCCCTTCCTAGATAACATCTGAAAAATCTTACTTTTCCCTTTGCTTGTCAAATCTGTACAGTAATTTTAAGAAGAAAGTGATTATGTAAAACACTTTGGGGATAAGACCCTCACAAGTACATTTCCATTAATTCCTTTAAAAATGATATTGCTAATAATTGTAAACAATTATTAAGTTAACCTGAAAACTAAAAAATAAATCCAGGTGAAACTATAGTGAAACCTTATTTTAACTGACAAATTGGGTAGAGGATATCAGTTATTCCCCAAACTCTTATAAATAAAAGAATTTGTCTTCACATCAATGCATGTAACATTCATGTGATAACATGATGCAAATTATGTAACTATGACATAATTACCAAAATGACATAAATTGTAACAGAATTTGGTCCGTTGCTTCAAGGTCCAGAAAATTGTCTGTTGCATCAAGGTCCAAAAAATTGAGGTTTCTCTGTATTTATTTTGAAATAATGCTGTGCAGCTTTAGAGAGGATTCTGTATTTCTTTTGAGAAGCATGGTAGCTTCATTGCTAGACTTACAGATGGGAAAAGGTAAGATGGATTTATGTTTAGAAGAAAATTCCAGCTTATTAGTATTTATACGAGTATTAAAAATTAGGAAAATAGTTTCATTTATTTGTTTGATTCATTTATATCCTGCCTTTATTTTGTACAACTAAAGGTGGTATACATAATTTTGAGGTAAAATATTTTATAAAGCAAATATTTGTTGTATGAATGATACCCAGCTTGAAAATTAGTTTTAGTACGCACGTTGTTAGAATATAGTTTCTGAGCTATTGAAAGTTTAATAAAGCACACTTTGTTAAAAAAGCTGTTGCAACAGAAAAATAAAATTTATTAAAAGATTTCCTCTTTTAATTGATTTATCTTCCCAAAAGAGCCAATTAATATTACTATACACTTAAAAAAGAATATTGCTATTGTCTTACAAAAGTGTATATATAAGCACACAGGCAAATGGCAAAATTAATAATATTTAAATTAAAGTACATTGATGTACAAGTTACTTCCTTCTTGCTATTTGATGGATATAGGGATTTCTGACTTTGCCTGCATTGAGTATATGGTTTCAATATAGTTGTATTATTTAGCAGTTCTATTTTTTAAAAAATCAAAATAGTAAAAACATGGTGCTTAAGAGTAAACATGCAGTGTGCAGAATCACCCTGCGATAGATTTGGCATTAGCACCCAGCTTCTTCAGGCCGCTGTTAGGGACTAAAAACTGTATTTCAGTTGCCTCCACCCCCCCACCAACATTTATCATTGTGTATCAAATGTCTGTAATGTGGTATTGAATGTCGCTTACTCAGACAATGCATTTTTTCCTTAACATTTTACAGGGATCTTCAAGATCAGTTGTAAACATGGAATGGGATAAAATTTGGTCATTTAACAAAAAGGTACATTTGTCTTTATTTTAATCTGATGACATTTCAGGTGGACACCTGCTCTTGTATTGATAGTGAATCCAGAATTCTTTGAGTGCACTTTCAGGACCAGTGAATGCAGTTTGTTGCTTCATCTGCCTCTTTTTCAGGAAAATGGAATGTCCATCTTGCTAACAAGGCTTACATTGATCTTACTTACTTTTGCCAAATCAATTCTGAATTGTTGTTTTTGGATTGTATGGGAAGGTAATGATATTTTGCTGATGTAAATCTGATATGAAATTCTGCATTTCATTTTTCTGCCATCAAGCTGCGAACTATCTGTAAGAAGGTATTACTTAACGCTTTTTCTGCCTTAGCATATAGCTTACAGTATTGTAAGCATACATAGCATAAGCAATCATTATGCAGCTTCTCATACACAATCACATTTGCTTACATAACAAGAGCTATATATTTCCATAAAAATGCATTATTCCTATGCTAAAGAGAAAAAAAATGATTTCTCAATAGAGGAGAGAGTTTAAAAGCTATTCACTCTGCCTTTCTGCAGTATACAGAAGGCTATAATATTTCCTCCGCAAGATAATTAGTAAACTTCTTTCATTGTTCTTCAGTTGAAAGATTAAACAAGGAATACTGCATCTTCACATGATTAGTTGCTTTTTGGCAGCAAGTGCTTGGACACTATAATAAGGCGAACTGTTGGTGTCTCTCTGCACAATTCTGTGGCTGTTCCTATTCTTTAACATGCATCTGGATTTTTGCTTCGTTTCAAATAGGTTTTTCCCAGATTTCAGTATTTGCTTGCCTGGCATGTGTCTTGTAATCTCCTATAGCTCTTCCAATTCGTTCTCTTCATTTATGTGAGGGATTATCAATTGGTTCTTTCTGTTGCTGCATAAATTGTGTATTAAATTTACAAAACATAATAATTTTTAGCTGAAGCTGTTGGACTGCTCACTTGTTAGGGCTGTATATTGCCCTGTATAGTGACTTCTCATTGAGCAAGAGTGAAGCTGAAGTGTTGAATTTCCTGTAAGATACTATTGGTTCTCAAGAAAGGAAAATTATTTGATCAGTAGAAGCATTAACAAAATTTAACGATTAGAGCAGAAGAGAATCCCTCTTAATGCAGTAAACAACTGCTGGTTAGTCATGGACTAATTAAAGATTTGAATTTTTCCAAAAATTGTGGATAAAATAAGCTATTTGTATCTTTGCATACTTTTTAATCACATAAGAGTTGCTAATGTGTAAATCTCATCCAGAGCCAGAGAGCTGACTTTGAACCCTGTGATGTGAGGTTAATATGTCAACAATTTGCTTGTATTTATGATAGGCAGCAAAGGCATGAGTGATGCTTCTCTTATACATCTCTAAGAATGTATTTCCAAGAATACAGAATGTAGTCTTTATTAGTTATTTTTAGTTACTTATATGTTTTATATAAGTTTAAGCATGAAATATGGAGGGTTTCCCCCCCCCCATTGTTTAGCTTTTTGTATTTTTTCCCATTTGCGTAAAATTGGGAAATTTGGGAAAAAAGAATATAAGATATTTTCTTGTAAGTAGAAGTTTTCAATAATTTTTTTAAACAATACTAGTTCTGGGGGTTGCAAATGAGGTTCTGAGAACTGTAGGGGGACCACAGGTTACCCACGCTTCCTTAAAACCTCCAAATTGTATAAAATAATAAGTCATTCAGTTGTATAGAATAATATGTCATTGAAGGAAGATGGAAATGCTTAAAATAAATAATTTAGTAGTGTGTTAACAACAGAAACAATATTGGTGAAAAATGCTATACTTGAGTATTAAGTAAGTTAGAAAAAATAGTTTCTATAGTGAAGCAGAAATAGAGGCTATTTTTAAGTGCAGTGCTTTAATGTTGCCTTATTATAGTGCTCTAAAGCTGTTAAATTTAAATAATCATGCTAGAAAGCAGACTTTTTGGAATACATTTATAGAAAATATGTGGCTTCAATGAGAAATCAGTGATTTGGTAAGGAGAAAATTATGGAATTTTGTTTATAAAAGAAAAAAAATAAAAGTATTTTAAATTGCAGTGTGTCATTTGGCTTTTTAATATAATTTTTTCCTGTTTAAAGAGCATCCCACAGTAATTCTGACTGCCTATTTTTCAGTCTCAGAAAAGGTTATATATTAATAATAATGTAATGCATACATGTAGATATGCCTGTATTTAAAACTGATGAGTGATCAAAGTGGCTCAGATCCAAAGAAAATGTTTACAGTTAACATGTATGTTTAACCAAATTACACAGTTTCCTCCAGTTAGGAATGCCTATACCTACAAACTCATTTGAAACTATGTACTTTGTTGTCAGGAATTTAATATTTGTGTCCTTCCCCTTTTTCAATTTTTGTGATATTGATGTTCAGTTTTTAAAAGTGAGATGTCACTTTTGCAGCTTCCCTCCCAAAAGTGATTTTTGGTTTTTTTTTAAATGAATTTTTTCCTTAAAGTACAGGAAAATTGCATAAGCGTATTTTGTGTTTGGCTTTGTTGTTATATTTTAAATTCAAGAAATTTTAATTGCAGTCAACAGTGCAGTAACACAAAGAATACCAGTTAATATTCCTAGATGGCTTGTGTGTATATGTGTACTTTTTCATTCACATAACTCTGATCTTTGCTTCAAACATAAGTGAATAATTGAATAATTATAATTTTTAAATTATTATCCCTGGGGTATAGGTTATAGATCCAGTGGCACCTCGGTACACTGCTTTGCTAAAGGATGAAATAGTCACAGTGAATATTCCTGGAGCTCAAGAAGAGATGAAAGAAGTGGCCAAACATCCAAAGGTTTGTTTAAAAAAGTGCTGTAAGGAAAATGTTGAAATGTCAGAACTGATACAGAATCCTAGAGTTTGTCTACAAAATGAAGAGAAAGCAAAATCAAATTACCATATCTGACTATTGTAAGAGACTGTCAGAGTTTGGAAGAACAGCAGAGTTAACAAAAGGATTTAAACATGTAAATGTCTTCAACCAGCATTATAGAAATGGTTGGCCACTGCCTTCTTCCTCGTTGCTTTTTCAGTTTCTTTCCTAGCCTACAGCCTTAGAATTCCCAGGATATCTTCCCATCCAAGTACTAACAAGGCGTAACCTTGCTTAGCTCTGAGATTTGAGCAGTGCTGCCATCTGCTGAGGCTATGAAGGAATGAGATGGAGTTTGGACGGGCATAAAGTGCCTTTTCAGTTCTGGAGAAAAGTCTGTGGAAAGAAAAAACTTATACTGTAGGTTATTTAAATTAAATAAAATTTTAATTATGTAAATTATTTAGATATAATTTAAGTAAAAGATTGACATTAAATATTGACATTAAAAATACTGCAATTAAACATTAAACTAAACTAAACTAAACATAATGTTGATTCTGAGTCCATCCACATCTTTGTCCAGTTCCCCTCCACCTTTTGGACTGCACCTCCCTAGTGTACCTTTCCAAGGTACCTCTCAGACTATCCAAAAAGTTGTTTCCTCTTGGCTTAAGGAAAACAATTTACCACAATGACAAACACACAACTTTTGCATTTTCTTCCAGAATAGATTGTTCTGTTGTAATTTTTCTAACACAAACCAGCTCTTCACCCTTTTCTGTTAATATGCAGAATGCTGAAGTTGGCTTGAAGCCTGTCTGGTATAGTCCCAAAGTGCTGGTTGAAGGAGCAGATGCAGAGACATTGACAGAAGGAGAAATGGTTACATTTATTAACTGGGGCAACATAATCATCACTAAAATACACAAGTAGGTTTTACATTGGATTTTATCTTTTGATACTGTATTTGGAATTTCTTCTTCAATATTTAAAACCTGTAGTGGGTTGAAATCATTACAGTATATATTCCATTTCAAAACCCACTCTCCTTTTCACTGCACATGAGATTCTTGGAAACCATACAGTAGGTGATACAGGGAACCATACTGGTAGTCCTCAAATTACAACCATAACTGGGACTGGAATTTCAGTCACTAAGCGAGATGGGGTAGTAAAGTGAGACATTATGTGACTGCATCGCTTAGCGGTGGCAATCCTGGTAATCCCCGTTGCTGTTGTTAAGCAAATTTTGCCAGTTGTTAGCCAAGGAGCCACCCCAATCCAAGCCAATCCAGCCTTGAGCCTCAGTGAAGTAATGGACAGCCTCCTACTCCCCCCCCACCTATCTCCCCCCCATCTTTACTCTTGAGGCCACCCTGTACCTTTCCTTGCGGGGTGGCAAGCAGCCCCAGAACTGCCTAGCTCTGGGGCTGCTTGCCACGCCCTGGGAAGCTGCAGTCTCTCCAGCCCAGTACCAGCCATAGTCACCCTCACTACCCTGCACTCTGCCGCCCTAGCTGACTTTCACCATCTTCTTGCTCCTACTGCTGATGAGACATGCCCAGCCTCGCTGCTGGGCCAGGCTGGGGCTGGGCTTTGCACTGTGCTGCAGCTCTGGGGCAATGAATGGTAAGCCAGGCCGGGCATGCCTCGTCAGCAGCGGGAGCAAGAAGGTGTCGAAGGTCAGCTGGAATGGTGGAGCGCAGGCCAGCAGGGGGCCAAAAGGGCATAGATTGGGGGCGGGGGAGATAGGCAGGTGGGGGAGTTGAAGTTCCCCTGAGGTCATAAGTGCATGTGGGCTGCCAAGCGCCTGAATTTTGATCATGTGACCGCAGGGATGCTGCAACTGCTGTACCGAGACTTCAGGCACGGGTCATAAGTTCCTTTGTTCAGTGCCACCATAAGTTTGAACAGTTGCTGAACAAATAGTCATAAATCGAGGACTACCTGTACTAAGGGAGAGATGAGAGTTGAAATGGTAGGGGATGTGGTGACTTGTATGACCGTAAGCTCTTTCTCCTCATATGAGAATCCTGTTAAATTTAAATAATCTATTTGGGCTATTAAATTTGACTGCCATTTCTTAAGATTCACTAATCTTGGAAATTAAGTTAATTTCCTGGGCAAGGTTTTATCATTTAGTTTTAAAACACACAGGTAATCAGAATATTTGTTCTGTTTCTTTGTAGGAACTTCACTGGGAAAATCACATCTATTGATGCTAAATTAAATTTGGAGAATAAGGACTACAAAAAAACTACTAAAATTACCTGGCTAGCAGAAACCTCTTGTGCTTCTCTCACTCCAACTATCTGTGTAAACTACGAACACTTGATCACCAAGCCTGTCCTAGGCAAGGAGGAAGACTTCAAACAGTACATCAACAGAAATAGCAAAGTACCTGTTATATTATTATTAACTGTTGCATTTGTACCTCAGAATGATAGTCCGTCCTATGTGTATTTCAAGAAACAGCATGGAATACATGAGTCCTCCTCCCTCTTCAAATCTCACTGGTCCTTAAACCTGACTTGCATTCAAACTGACTCAGTAAACTTGGTGGCTGAATTGAGGTTTTATCCTGTAGTTTCCTGGTCAAAATTCAACATTCTAGCCCATCTTCACTAAAATGGAGTCTACTAAATCTTGGGACTACAGCTCCTACCGTCGCTAATTATTGGCAAGAGGGCCTCATATTGGGAAAGATCAGGCTAGCCATTATCACATATGTGATTCTATGATTGCTTTTTCTTCATCTTACATTTGGGTCTTCATGAGTTGCTTTATGGAGAATTAAGGATTTTCTGTATCCAGCTGAAACGTTAGCCTTCATGTTGACCTTAGTCATTCAGCACAACTACAGTAATTCTTAGTATGTAGAGAACTTTGTTCTTAGGAAGTCATACAACTTGTTTTTAACTGTTTACAGCAAGAAGAACTGATGTTAGGTGATCCTTGCCTAAAAGATTTGAAAAAAGGAGACATCATACAACTTCAGAGAAGAGGCTTTTATATTTGTGATCAACCATATGAGCCTATTAGGTGAGTATTTAGAAACCTCCTTGGTTTTAACTGTATCACAGATTTGGAAAAGTTTGGAATGGCCATTTTATTATTTTTTTTCCAGCACTGAATTGTTGAAGTAGAATTAACATATTTATAGTCCTGCCGTTGTCTATAAAAAAGTCTAGATTTCTGCATTGCATTTAGCTAAACTATATAGAAGACCTTTACATCGTATTTAACAAAGGAAAACAGGGACATAGTACAGTTCAACCACAACAAAATTTGAAAGCAGGCAACCTAAAATACTTTCAATGGCATTTTCTCCCATTTATAGAATATGCAAACAACAAATTTAAACTTTTATAGATAAATTAACAGTGCTTGTTATTTTGAAAATTATATTTTGAACTGCTATATTGACTGTTCATTAGGCTTTATTATGCATTTGTTTGTGGCTGTCAAAAGAAGCCATTTTGGAGTATATGGAAATGTAAGAAAATGTTTTCCTAATGTTCTACAGTGTGCCCCCCCACCCCCCACCCTAGTTCTGTCTGTTTCTCTGTCTTTCACCAATGCAGCCATTTTTCTCCTGGATTTACTGCTATGGGGATGGGTGGGGTATAAGAAGAAGGTATCTTGATTTTAAGTTAACTAGTATGCTGGGTGTGTTGAAGCACCATAGTCAGTTTATGTAAATCCTTAGATGCATTGTTAAATCTTGATCCACATAACCTTACCTGTCACTTTTCTGCTGCCCTTCCTGTTCTGCACTTTCCTTATGAATATAATACATGAAATTTCACAAACACTGTTTTATTTCTATAAACATTTAATGTTTAAATGTTGTAAGTGATAATTTTCATATTTATTCATTTGTTTGTTATGGCTAAATTATTAAGTTGAATATAAATCTTTGTTTCTAGTCCATATAGTTGTAAAGAAGCTCCATGCATTTTGATTTATATCCCTGATGGGCATACAAAAGAAATGCCAACATCTGGCTCAAAGGAGAAGACCAAAGCAGAAACAGCAAAGAAAGAGGTAAGAAGATCCGATTTATATACATTTTTCATCAAAAGTAATATTGATGGACATTAGTGTTTCTTATGCAAAAGGAAGAGGGGCCGACCAAGGGCAAGGTGGATGGATGATATTCTAGAGGTGACGGACTCGTCCCTGGGGGAGCTGGGGATGTTGACGACCGACAGGAAGCTCTGGCGTGGGCTGGTCCATGAAGTCACGAAGAGTCGGAAGCGACTAAACGAATAAACAACAAAAAAGTGTTTCTTATAAAAAGTGGTCATAAACTCATTGATATTCAACAGAGACAGATGCATTTGTCATGGTTGAAATAACAGATGTACCTGTATAGGAAGCAGAATATAAGATCTGGGAGCAGAACATTTGAAAACAATCTCAGGACTGTAATCAATCACAAGTTGATCATGAAACATTAATGTCATGCAATTAACAAGAACTGTGCTTCACCTTTTGGATAGTTTAAGTTCATCATTTACACACCAGTAGTGAGGCATGTTCTGCTCTATCAATTCTTTTCTAATTATTTCTGTTCTATTGAATATGTTTTATGTATTTATTTTCTGTTCAGATTGCAGCAATTTTTGTGAAAATGGCCAGGTGTTGAGCCATTACTTCTATTTCTCATCAACAAGTGATTACAAAAATCCAGTTATTTTTTTCAGTTGGTTTACTTTCTATATCTTTTGATCTTTGCTGAATAATTTATTTTAAGTTTTGGATACTCATTATTTTGTGTGTTTTTTCTTGTGCTGGTCTAAGGCCATAATAAATCACATATTAATCCACTGAGTCCATTTTTGCTAAAATTAGTGAGAAGTTTCCAACTGTACTATGTTGGGACAGGATTATACTCAGACTCAATGTCTCTTGCCTATCAAATATTTAATTTAATGTCATTTGAATTAAAGAAATGAAAATATAATTCTTGTGGATGTTTTTGCCTTTTCCCCCTGCTTCTACCCATCTTTATTTTATTTGTTGTGTTTGTGAGATGGGCAGCCATGTAAATAGATTAAATGAATGAATAGTTAAATAAATCTGTCTTTCCTGCTCCTGCTCACTTTTGAATTCAGCCTTTGGCTTGCCTTATAAGACTGTGTACAATATTTATGCCAAGAAAGTTACTTATCCTTCCATTCATAGATGCTGCACAAGTTATATTTATTTCTGCTCCCTCTTTGAAATGTTACCTTGCTTGGATCAGGGGTAGAGGCAACATCTTTCAGATCATTTTGTTCATATCCATGAATGGGATTTGGATATCAGGCAACACTGTTCCCCGCCCCCCTGCCCCCGTGCATATTGTGGTTAACTGTTTTCCTCACTTTTGTGAATACATACGTTTGGTTTTCTTTTCAAAGGTTGGTTCTGTACTGAAAGGTCATTCTGCTTCACTTGGGGCTGATGTTTCTCCTACTGCAGTTTCTGCTTCAGCCCAGGATCACTTAGCTCTTTACAGGAGGGTATCTGCTCAAGGTGATGTAGTCCGTGATTTGAAACAGAAGAAAGCAGCAAAGGAGGACGTTGACGCTGCTGTGAAACAACTCTTGGCTCTGAAAGCAGAATACAAGGAGAAGATTGGTCAAGACTACAAGCCGGGAAATCCTCCAGTTGCAACAGTTCCCATTCAGTCTTCTAAATGTGAAGTTGTCGCCACCGCCAGTGTAGGCAGCAAAGCTCTTTATGATAATGTAGCTGAGCAAGGAGAAGTGGTCCGAAAACTGAAAGCAGAAAAAGCTCCCAAGGTTAGTAAACAGATTTGTTAAGCTGCCTTAAATTGTTGTTCTCTGATTCGATCTAAAAAACCACGTGCTCCATTATAAGCTTTGAAATCTTTAGGAAGAAGTTCTTCTCTTGATCCCACCATGATTAGGGACATATCTCTTCATATATTTTCTGAGAGAAAATGTTCTCTGGATACTCCCAGGTTATAGCGATTATCCTTTTCATAATAAAAAAGCAAATATTTAACTTGGTTTTGGAAGTGTATCACTTTTTTGCTGCTGAGTTTTGGGAAGGCAGCTGTATTTTTTGTTATTAAAAATTGTATATGTGTAGGTGTGTGAATAATTTAAAATAATTTAATACTTTAATTGCATTGCTTTTATTTTATGTTTAGTAGTGGCTGTGAATGCCATTCATTGGCAAAAAGGCGGAATATAATTTCGATGGGCCTAATTTTCTTTTATGGGATGGTGGATGGAACTGACCTTCCTATCCTACTGTGATCCCTTAATCCCCTAATTTGGGAGAGAACTGAAGGACTGTACTAATAGAGTTTTAAGAGCAAGATCTCAAGAGATACCATAAGATTGTTATCTGTTTCCCCTTCCATGCAAGGATGACTGCAAGTATAAGCTAGTGAAAAACAGAAAGCATTTTAAATGTCCTAAATAAAAGAGCTTTCTGTATCAAATGAAGCAAGAGATCAAATGATTCTTTCTACTGTATGGGAAGTTAGTTTCTGGTTAATTTTCCCCACTACAAATTTGGCCATGTGCATATCTTTAAATCAGTATCAGTTTCCCCCTTTTCTGTCTTAATCCCTTTTAGGTGTGTTCTTCCATTTCTGGTTTTAGGATCAGATAGATACTGCTGTCAAGGTGTTTCCAGCTCTGCAAGCAAAAAAATTGACCAGGAGTAGAAAACTAGCAATCCGCCAGAGAGTGTCTTTCCTAGTTCAGTTCCTCCTGCTTCTTCTCCTCTATCCCTCTATACACTTGTGAGCAAAATGCTTGATTGTAAAGTAGCTAAGTTAGAACCCCTCTAAAGAGGTTTAAATCAAAGAAAGCATCAAAAGTATAATAACAGTAGAAGTAAAATAGGCTAATGCAAATGGCGGAAGTAAAATAGGCTAATGCAGATCTTTGAAAGAAGTATATAGTTAAATGATAGCAAGAATTTCTTGCTTTACTTTTAGAACGATCTTGTTTTAGTACAGTGTTACAGAGTTGCATGTCATTGCATACAAAACAGATGATTATTTTGTCCACATTGAGCAAATCTTGGATATATGTTTATATCCGTAGTTCGAACTTTAAGGGATAACAGAAATGCCTTAGTTTATAAAGTGAAGTAAGTTCACTTACTTTAGCCAGTTCACTTTAGTTTATAACATGAACAGAATAGACGTCCTGATGCGTTCTGGGCATTAGCAGCAATTCAGTTTATTGAATCTTATGTAGAAAAATGTCCTGTTGAATTATGCCCAAATCTGCCAGCCTTTCCATTCTAAAAATAAATCTAAAAAAAGCACTGTGGTTTGGAAAAAGGACATGAGCAAAACCAGAAGCCATTAATTGTTTTCTATTTAAAATGTAGGTACAGCATTTTAGATCAAAGTGAAGCATACTATGCCAATCACAGAGAATGGCTAGTTCTAAAACGTTTGTCCAAGACTTCAGAAGTCTTAACATAAGAAGCATTTATATCCACCTAATCCATAAAATGAAAGTATTTGGCATTCACGTGGATATTTGATACTGGTCTAGTTTAGGGAAACCATTGTTTGTCATTACATGAATCACAAGCTTGTGTGCTATTCTGCTCTTCCAGAGGAAGACTGATGGTTTCTGCTTTCTCTTCTATATAATAACCATTTCCAGTTGAAAAAGAATGGAGAGAGTGTCATGGCCTCAGACTCCTATGCAGGCTACTCCTCATAACAACAAATACATTTTGCCATTTCTTCTGAATGGGTTTATTTATTAATTTATTATTCAAATTTCTATTACTGCCCATCTCCCCCCAAAGAGGGGGACTCTGGGTGGAGTCCAGAGTCATTTTTAATGTCATTTTTATTCCATTCTGTTTGCAGAAAACTCTTAGAAATGTTTCTGCATTTACTGATCTGTTATATTCTCTCCCTGCCTCAGGATCATATAGATGCTGCAGTAAAAGTGCTTCTTGCTCTAAAGGCAGAATATAAACAAAAGACAGGTCAAGATTATAAGCCTGGACATCCACCTGCAGCTCCTCCTCCTCCTCCTTCTCCCTCCTTGTCTTGTGCTTCTGATCCTACTTCTTTAACTCTGAATGGTTTGACATCTTCTAGCCAAATAGATGGAAATGCTCTGTATAATAAGGTAGCTGAACAAGGCGAGGTGGTGCGGAGACTCAAAGCAGAAAAGGTTTCCAAGGTAGAATAATGATAAATATGTGTGTATGTATATGTATATGCGTGTGTGTATGTGTGTGTGTGTGTGTTGTTCCAGGCCTCATGTAAACAATGCTCTTTATTGTATAAGGTAGAATAACAGAATCAGGACTGTGTAATCTCTTCTGCAAGTCCCCACTGATGGCTTGCTCCTTCCTTCTCCCCATAATGGCTTGCTTGTGTCTTCCCCAAGGTCTACATTCCTTTATACTACCTTACCCTTCTTTACCCTATTTGGTTGTGAAATGTCTGCAAACCCAAAACTGAGTTCAGAAAACTGCAACAATGCAACATTGTCAGAGAATACCATCAGTGTATTAGCTATCTATTGCCTTTCAAGGACAGATCTAAATGGTTCCTGTCTCCACAAAGTATTCTATTTTTTATCAGCAATATTTCTCCCAAATTTCCATTTCCCCAAATATTTTAAAGCCTGAAATTGCATTCCAGAAGCATTTAACAAAATCCTATAGATTTTTGACACTATCTCTGCTTCAAAAATTATTATTTCAAGGCCACTGTTAGAGGGTAAAGCTATTTTCTTTACCTCTTCCTCTAAGGAACTTATTGTAGGCAATTGAATCCTAAAGCTTCCTGACTTACCTCTGTGTTAGAAATTTAAAAGGATTTGAGATCCAGTAATTTCTATTTTTTTCTTATGTGTAGATAGCAGTTTGTGTACATTAGACTGTCATGAGCTGCCTTGAGAGAACCTTGGTTTTGAAAAGTGACATACAGAAACTGATAACAACAATTAGGGAAAAAGATTTGCATAAAGCAAATGTCTTTCAATAAATACATTTCATTTGCATGCCACAAATCTTTTGCATAAAATAGTACAGTATGTTACTAAGATGCCCAAGAACTTATTGTTCATTTGACTGTGTGTGTGTCTGTGTGTGTCTGTAAAGAAAAGAAAGTATGCAGATGATTTTTGAGATGTTTGTGTTTATTGCTCTTTCTTGACAATATTCCCACAGGATAAAGTGGATGAAGCTGTCAAACTGCTCCTTTCCCTAAAAGCAGAATATAAAGAAAAGACTGGCCAGGACTATAAGCCAGGACAGCTACCCTCACCTCAGACATGTGACTTAAACCACCCAAAAAGCACAGGAACTGATAGTCCTGGCTCTCCAGAGAAACACGCTCTCTTTAACCAAGTTGCTCTCCAAGGAGAAGAGGTTCAGAAGTTAAAATTGGAGAAGGCAGAAAAGGTAACTGTATTAATTAGCAGTTTCTTGTACTTGAAGGGATCCTGGAATACATATCGCACTTGTTTTTATTTTTTGCTGCTATCCTATTCTTTGAAAACAAGTTGATTTCTTTTGTTACATCCTGTATTCTACTGTTCCGAAAGTACTTCAATTCAACAACCTTTGCAGTTTGCTTTAGCAAAATCAGTAATTTTGGCAACTTCTGAAAAAAAAAATCTTCAAATTTTCTCCAAAGGGTCATCAGGGAGCTATCAATTGTCACCGAAACCACTGGTCCTGACATACCAGAATAAATTGTTTTTCCATTCTCTGACTCATTCATTTTTACTGTCTGGTAATTGAGCTGTGTCATCCAGAAACATCCCACATATTTTTAAAGAATCTTAACCTTTTTTTGAGATGAATTTAGATCTTGTCCAATGTATTTCTTCAGGATTTAGTTGTACAGCAAATGTACATAACACTTGATTTTGCCATCAAATATAATATAAACAGAAAAATCTAGATTACTATTCCAAGGAATTTACAGTGTTATTTTTTATTGTGGCAGGTAGTAAAGGAAGAGTGGAAAAATGTACCTTATTTTGTTTTTTGTTTTAATTTACATTTTAATTTTTAAGACACTTCTGTGCATCTCCATGCAGTGTAAGGTATTTAAATACATTGTATACATTGAAACGTAAAATGTATACAAGATTAAACTATATTAAAGCATATTAAACTACATTTAAAGCAAATATATTAGTGGCCATAAGTAAGGGAGCTATACCATCATCAATTTTCAAATGCCAAGCAAATAAATATACTCTTAGGCTTACTTAAATTGAAATAACGTAGGTCCATCTAGGCCAGTGTTTCCCAACAGCTTAAAGTTGCCAAGGTTGAGAAACACTGATCCAGACTGATACAGTCACTGATTGGCAAGCGCTCTTTAAAATGTCAAGCAAAACATTTCTCCAACTCTCCTACAAAGGATTCTTTTATCTTTCACTTTCTTGAGTTAAGCCTGGACACCTTCTACATATAAAACGTATTTCTTTCTTTGTTTCTTTATTTCATTAGATTTAGGCATAGCCCAGCTCCAAAGGAGCTCTGGGCAACTCACAATTTAGACAGAAACAGCAACATACAAAATGTGCATAAAATAAACAGACCAGCGCCTGTATGGACAACACCATATATATACAAAAAACACTTCTAATAAGAGGACTGGATCTACCTTACTCCAAAACTGGTTGGGTTGCAAGTCCTGACGAGGAACAATGCTTACAGTATGCCTACAGAGTACCAAAATTTTATCTGCAACTCTGTAAACAAAAGATATTTTTTAATAGAGATCTTTTATATATTTACTTGAGGTAGGAGTCTGAGAACGGGCAAAGTTTTTTCACTCCTTCTGTTCACTCCTTGGTTCAGATGGCTGTGGTTTAGATGCAACAACTAATGATGCTTTTCTGAGAATCCAGAAAAGTCCCTGTCTGCATCTTCTCTATTCAAGCATTTGTTCTGTAATTTCTTCATCAATTATAATAATACATTGCATATTTGATGCAGCTAATTGCATTCTTGGTTTCTCTTTTATTGCCTATATTTCTGTGGGAATGTTGTCCTCCCAAAGGATAAGATTGATACTGCAGTACAAAAACTGCTTCAGTTGAAAGCCCAGTACAAGTTGTTAACAGGAGTAGATTACAAACCAGTTTCTGCAACTGGTGCAGAAGACAAAGACAAGAAGAAGAAGGAGAAGGAGAACAAATCTGAAAAGCAAAACAAGCAACAGAAACAGAATGAGGGACAGAAGAAAGGAATGCAGAAAGACCAAGGGAGTAATTACAGTCTCTCTTCCAATGGACCAGGGGATGGTCAAGGACCTAAGAAGCAAACAAGGTAAAAGCCTTCTTAAGATATAATACAGACACTTCTAACTATGCTGTCTCTGTTTAAATTTTATTTAGTACCAATTTATAGTCTCACCTTTGATAACAAAGTAGAGAAGGTAATAAAGACATAATGACAATGCTTGAGGTTATAATGCTTCATGAAAGAACTTTGCAACTGAAAGAGATTTTAAGGAATAGTTAAATTTTGAGGATTTTTGCTGGTTTGGCAAAAATATGGATTCTTTCCAGAAAAAGAAGCAACAGAAATGAGGCTTTTTCTGGAATTATGATGGCAAAACCAGAATTGTCCGAATATTTAGATTTTTAAAACAAACTATATACCACTAAGTATGTAGAAAATATGTTGGCAAAACCAGAGATATCAAAATATTATGCCTTTTTAAAAAATAAACTATTATGTCTAAATATGGACATTTAATTTGATCTGATCCCTTCTGTTAGCACTGAAGCTCAGGGACAAGTATTTATTTCCCATTGTTTTATATTCATGTTGTAATAAAAAGTAAACATTAAAATTTTATTTTCTATTACTGGATTATATATGTGTCATTTCATTTTTTGAGGTAAAAGGTTAAAACAAGTAAACTGTTGCTTTATTAATTCAGCAATTATTGGCCAAAATGTATTAAAAAATTTATTCCCCCTGTACTACAGGTTGGGTCTAGAAGCTAAGAAGGAAGAAAATCTAGCTGAATGGTATTCTCAGGCAAGTATATCTCAAATTTTACTTATAGTAAGATTTCCATTGGATATTTTTTCCCATGGCTTGCTTGTAAGAATTCATTAATTAGTGGAAGGTAAATTATTTTTTTAATACGCCAAATGTAACTCAAAATCTCAGTATATTTCTACTGGTTGAGATGTATTAGATGAGATCCAGATTTCATTGCTGAAGCAATAGAAAACAGTTAATTCCTGTGAATTACTGTTCAAAATGAAAAGAATATGAAATAAAAGACCTGTATCTAAAAACAAAACCCAGTTTAAAAAAATGCTACAACACTGGAATGGAAGTGAATGCAAAGTTTTTTTTTTTTTTAAATATAGTTACATTTTATAGGGCATTTGGATAATACATTTCTGATAAAAGTGGTTTCAACCCAACACAAAGTTTTCTTGAAATCAGTGAGCTATATTTAACTCTAATGCTGATTCAGTTGTATTCATAACACATATATATATGTATGTATGTATGTATGTATGTATGTATTATATTTATACCCCACCACAATCCCACATGACCCTTGGCATTTTACAGAAATACAGCAACCATTAAAACATCTGCAGTCAGTATTATTATTTTTTTTAGAAAAAGCCCCTCTATCTGTGAATGCTACTCTGTCTTTTTCTACCTTAATACTTCTTAATTATTTCGTTCCACTGTTTTATTGAACTTCTGCATACTCAGCAACATTATCCACGACTGAAGCATTCTTTTTAAAATAAAGGTTATTACAAAATCGGAGATGATTGAATACTATGATGTGAGTGGCTGCTACATTCTCCGTCCATGGGCTTTTTCAGTCTGGGAAGCCATCAAAGACTTTTTCGATAGTGAAATAAAAAAACTTGGAGTAGAAAACTGCTACTTTCCCATGTTTGTATCTCAAGCTGCATTGGAAAAGGAGAAGACACACATTGCTGATTTTGCCCCTGAGGTAAACTCAAATATTATACTAATTCTACCCTTGCCTGGAATATGCTGTAAAGATTTTAAAACACTAGTCCCAAATAAAACCAAAAAGTAGCCATGTGCATTTAAAGGAGCACATTCTTGGACTGGGCATTGAATTTAGTGGAATGCTTGTGTATCTAGGTCGCCAGTGAATGGGTACAAAAGCAATAGTACAGGAGGGTAGATCTTTTTATAACAGTATTAGTTAAACTGCACTTCCCATATTGTTAAAAATAGTTTGAGTGGGTGTGCATGCGTGTGTGTATAGATAAAACTTCTATAAAAAAACATTCTATGGTTTTTAGGTTGCCTGGGTTACAAGGTCTGGCAAAACAGAGCTGGCCGAACCAATTGCTGTACGTCCTACTAGTGAAACAGGTAACAATGAATGCTGTAAAATAACAGTAGGAAAACACTAGTTTTAACCTCCATGTGGTGTTACTGCAAGCTAGTGATGGTGGCTTTTGAAACAAGAATGGAATTGTCTTTGATTCAGACCAAGAGCTGTCAGAGTGTTGCTAAGAAGCATGCCACTTCAAGGAAGGAGATTGTTTTTTAACTGAGGCAAATTTAAGACTAGATCCATTAAAATCAATAGATCTATTAGAAATGTAATATTTAAATTATAAAATTGTATTGCCCATTTTCCTAGTTTAAAAAAATTCTATGAAGTAGGGGACAATATACAACTTAAAAAATTAAATAAGAACCTCTACAAATAAGGTGCTAAGACCAGATCAGGAGCACAGCAACATCAGTTTAACTGAAGGCCTGAGGAAACAGAGAGGTGTTAAACTGGCCCCAAAACTTACAAGGCTTAACACCAACTGTTTCTAAACGGGAAAGGAATTCTGCAACTTGGGGTGCTTGTATTAACAACGTCCGCTCTTGGAATGTCACATGGCAGATGCAGCACTCTTAGGAGGGCATCTCTACTAGATCTTACTTGAGGGACAAACGCTAAGGGAGAAGGCCCTTAGTCTATACTGACATCTTGAAAATCAACTTAATTTCAAAATAAATACCAGATTGGGTTGCACTCTTTCAAAAAATAATGTTTTTTGTGTTTTTGATTTGTAGTAATGTATCCCGCCTATGCAAAATGGATTCAGTCCCACAGAGATCTTCCAGTCAAGCTTAATCAGTGGTGCAATGTTGTGGTAAGTACAGGGTTTTACAGAGTGTGTTTTACTATTTGCTAGTTAACCAGTAATTGTTGCTCCTGCCTTCTGAGGTGGGCTGTGGACGTGCAGCTCTGCCTCTCCTTTTCATGTATCACAGGTGATGCAGTTGGTGTTCTGAATCAGTGCTTGGGCAGGGTAATGGACTTGATGAGGGCCAGTAAACTTAAACTCAGTCCAGACAAGAGGGAGATACTACTTATGGATGATGCATCTGTCCAGCTTAGTGGTGCACTGACTGGCCTGGAGGGATCTGTATTTGCCCTAAAGGAACAGGTTTGCAATTTGGAGCGCTCCTAGATCCAGGTAGTCTCTGTGGCCTGGAGTCCCTTTGATCAACTTTGGCTAATTACAAGTGTGACCTTACTTGGACAGAGACAGCCTTGCAATAGTTATTCATACTCTGGTAACTTTCCTGGTTGGATTATTGCAATGTGTTGTACGTGGAACTGCATACAATGGTCTGGAAACTTCAGTAAGTTCAAAATACCATGGCTAGGTGCTCACCAGGACTGACCAATATGAACATATTAGTCAGCTCTTCACCACCTATACTGGCTGCAGGTCCATTTCCAGATCCAGTTCAAAGTGCTGGTTTTGACCTTCAAATACCGAAAAACAGCTTAGGACCAGGTTACCTGAAAGAGCTCCGTCTCTCCTATGTACTCTCCCAAACCTTATGATCATCTAATGAGGTCCTCCTCCAGGTTCCTTCATCAAAGGAGGTGAGATGGGCCTCTGTAAGGGGGAGAGCCATACAGGAAAATCTTGGGTGAAAGAGTTTGATAAAGCTGGACACCCCCCACCCCCCCAAAAAACCCTTATCTTGATAATTTCCAAAGAGGCCTCCCTCCATGACAGCACTGACAGTAAACCCTTAAAAGGCACTCAAAGCTTTTAGCTCACAACATACGGGGGAAGCTATTCCTCAAGTGAGCAAGAACCAAATGGTGTGGAAATTTACCCATCAATTTGAGCTCCTTGGATTTAATTCAGACATCTACAGGAAGCCATCGCAGGTATTATATACTCCTGACTGGAAACCCCATATGGAAACTTGGCTGCTGCATTCTTGACACATTACAGTTCCCAAATTTTCTTGAGAGGCATCCCCATATAGAACAGCACTCTAACAGGAGGTAACCAGTATATGGCTGGAGGTGATGGTAAATGAACATAATATATTGTACCAGTGATTCAGATCATTCCCATTTAAATAGGTTTTTTGCAGCATGTGAAACCTGTATATCCCTACATTCATAAATAATAGTTCTGAGTCATGCCCAAAAGGAGTCTTTTTTATTCATTCATTTGTTTGTTTGTTTGTTTATTTGTTTATTTTTCAAATTCATATTGCCCATCTCACAAATGACTCATTAAAAGTTAATGTATCAGTGAAGATTATCATTTGAACGTTATATGAAAGACTTATTTTTGTTTTTATTAAATTGCTTTTATATTGAAGCGCTGGGAGTTCAAACATCCACAACCATTTTTGCGTACTCGTGAATTCCTGTGGCAAGAAGGACACACAGCATTCTCTACTTATGAAGAAGCAGCTGAAGAGGTACCACATGCCAAGTGATTTTGATAAAGCATTGCTTGCCTTTCAAGGCTTTCAAAGGATAATTCCGAAATATTTGCCTAAATATTACAGAGCTATTTTACACATAGAACAAACATTTTTCCAGTTTTACACATACACTGTTTTGTGTATGGTAGGTGAAGGTATATGCCTAGATCAGTGTTTCTCAGCCTTGGCAACTTTAAGATATATGGACTTCAACTCCCAGAATTCCCCAGCCAGCCATGCTGGCTGGAGAATTCTGGGAGTTGAAGTCCATATATCTTAATGTTGCCAAGGTTGAGAAACACTGGCCTGGTTATCTATTGGAGTGGGCAGACATAAAAGATTTAATCAGTCATCACCGTCCTCCTCCTCCTCCTCCTCCAGAAAGAGGCATATCTCCTCCAGGAAGCTCCTCTGACAGTAGCATCTGCAGCAGCTGCAGAGATCACATAAATGCTGCGATTACATACTTGTGTCTTAACCTTTGATGCAAGTATGTAAGCTGCAGCATTTGCCTGATGACATTACATAGGTTATCATTTTTGCCCCACATTCAGGTGCCCATGCTTTCTGGATGAGAACAATGATTTGATAAATTAAGTGCATTGTTTTTAATGCTTTTGAGAATACATGCAATGCAATCGTGAATCTAGTTGCACTTTTCTTTTCTATGCTGTGAAGTTTACAGTAATATATCCTATTGCCATGACTTGTTACTTGCTCTTCTTAGTGCTTGTAAAGTCAACATATTTTAAAACTGGATTCTGTTGAAGGTGTAAATCCTGTAGGAGAAGCATAATTGCAAAGTTAAACAAAAATCACATTCAGATTAGGCATTGGGCTTTGAAGCTCAAGGATAACTGAACATTTGATTTTCAAAAATCTTCTGCATTATTCAGTGTGATTCTGTAGTTATTTCTACAATTTAAACCTGCAATTAAAGCAAATTCTTAATCATTATTACTAGGTTTGTATGCGATTGAACATCCTTGGATTTTGTAGGACACTTCAAATGTCCTTTAACTAAATATACTTAGAAAAATAAATAGCTGCTGACTTTTTTGTTGGTAGGTATTGCAGATTCTTGATCTGTATGCTCGTGTATATGAAGAACTTCTTGCAATACCTGTTGTGAAAGGAAGAAAGACAGAAAAAGAAAAATTTGCAGGTGGAGACTACACCACAACAGTTGAGGCATTTATATCTGCCAGTGGGCGAGCTATCCAGGTACAATACCAAATTCAGTGTATACCATATATGAATGTACAGAAAGTTGCTGAATGCTTTTTATTTCCTTGTTTTGTATTATAGGGAGCAACATCTCATCACTTGGGAAAGAATTTTTCAAAGATGTTTGAGATCGTCTTTGAAGATCCCAGAATACCAGGAGAGAAGCAATTTGCTTATCAGAACTCTTGGGGCCTCACAACTCGTACCATTGGTGTTATGACCATGATTCATGGAGATAACATGGGTTTGGTGCTGCCACCTAGAGTAGCATGTTTTCAGGTAAGATTTAAAAAGTCCTCTGTTGATGCACATCTTTTGACTATGGCAATTTACCTTTTCCTTTTTTTTCCTTGCCATTTTCTAGAAAGGGATGCAGACAAACTAGGTTCAAACCATACTTGGCTACTTGTCCTGAAGTCCCACTGTCAGTTGTAGTTACTTGTCCTGTAAATTTTAGGACATCCGATGTGTCCTTAATTAAATCCTAATTAAATTTGGATTCAGTCCTTCCATAATTGGCAATTAAATTTGGCTAGAGAAAGCTATATTGCATCATTCAAGGAGGGGTACAGGGGCAACATTCTATCCGGTACCACAAGAATGCAAAGAAGGCCATGCACCATGTGTAGTGCCATCATCTCTCTGTTGCTGTGGCATCAGGGAAAAGTGCAAGTAGCTGCAACTATTGGTGTTGCTACTGCATTCTATAAATTGGCTTGAAATTTTGAGAAGTAGAGAAAAAGGGGTCTGATGTAGAGATTCTGGTTTTGTATAAAATAATCCTGATGTACATGTTGCTCTTGTCAGCAAATTGGTACGATTGCAATACTTGTTGTTGTTGTTTACTTCTCTTTATATGCTTTAATATGTAAGTGCAAATGAAAAGTAAAATTGGAATCAATTATTAACCTGAGGAAAAAGATGTTTAAAAGATACTAGTATTAGGAAAGAGACTTCTTCAGAAATGTATTAGGTTCCTAGTATGAAAGTTGAGAATGTTAAATTATATATTAACAATACTTTCTCTTTGAGCTGGGTAGAAATTATGAAAGGGAACATCATTAATAAAGGAGAAATGTGTGGGAGGATTAGTATTTGATATAGTGAAAATATTGACATCATATTTTGTTTTTCGTATCCATTTCCTTTGGATCAGATAGTTTGAGTGATTTTCCACAGTTTTTGGATTGTCTTCCTTAAAAATTATAAAATACAAATCCATCCTGCACATTTCATGTCTGTATAATATAATCCTTGCAAACAGTACATTAATTAATAGAGCTACAGTATGCAAATCTTTGGAAAACATACAAGTGTATACATGGTAGTTCTTTTCTGAAGCATATATTTTCCAGGGTCATGCAGCTCCTTTAGAAATTGCTCCTCAGACATGCAGCTGCACAACAGCTTCAATTAGTGAGGACTTCTGTCTAGCTTTATAACTACTGAATCCTTATTCAGGTCGTGATTATTCCCTGTGGTATCACTAATTCCCTTTTGGAAGAAGAGAAGGAGGCTTTGCTGACAAAATGCAATGAATACTGTAAGAGATTACACATCGCTAATATCCGTGTGCGTACTGACTTGAGAGAAAACTATTCACCTGGCTGGAAATTCAACCACTGGGAGCTTAAGGTAAATATTTTAATTCTGTTCTCTGCTGATTAATTCTTTATTGTCAGGCTTTATTCATCTATGTAATTTGGTGTTAGAAGTATATATAGAAAATAAATGTAAAAATCAGTATATACTGATAAATTGAACTTTTTCTATGAGTATGTGCCATCACCTGCTGTTTGGAGAGGAATCACCCATTCCTGAGTGTCTATGGAGTGAATGAACTTTTCCATCTGTCAATATATTATATGATACCTCAGTGCTGAGACTTGGGAAAAGTAATACCTTTGTTGGTGTAAGCAAAGTTTCATGATCTGTGTGTAGTGGAACAGGTCCCTTAATACTGGCTGTGGGTTTGGAGAATAATTTGCAGAGGATGATACATTTAGATAGGTCTAAGCCTGGGAGTCTTCATCATAACCCAAAGCAATGTTTTACTTTCCATGTTTTGCTTAAGAAATTCAAAAAAATGTGAAGAGGAGCAAAACACTCTGTGACTTTTTGATTTATAGGGTGTTCCAGTCAGGCTTGAAGTGGGGCCACGAGATATGAAGAACCATCAGTTTGTAGCTGTTAGACGGGACACAGGAGAAAAGTTGACTTTTTCTGAAAACGAAGCAGTGGACCAGCTCAGACGTGTCCTGGAAGAAATCCACACTAACCTTTATAACAGGTTAAACTTGGGGGTGGGGGAAAGAGAGTGTGCTAGAATGAAGAAGATAAATAAACACCATCTGCTGTCCTATCACATGATTTCAGGTGTATAAACTAGACTTGTGGATAATAAATGAAAGATAAGAAGAGAACCAGATAAGGGCACTTGAATTCCAGTCAGAAGATTTGCAGAAGAAGTCAGAAGAACTTGCAGAAAACAGTTGGTCTATCTCTGAAATTCGCACAGTCCAGAGAAGAAGTAGAATGTTCTGATTGGTCTTCCATATAGCTGGAGATCACATACTGTTGGACAGGTGCCGTAATGGCAAGGATGCACTCTGGGTCACGGACAAACAGCTCTCTGCAAGTCCAAGTCCGGAGAGCAGGACCTGCCCTGCAGGGCGTGCATGCTTGGGAGACTGATTTAATTAAAAAATTATTTAAGGAATTTTAGCCCTTAGCTGTTCAACGCTTTGTACACCAGTTCCTTAAATCTGACTTGATAGCAGACTGACAGCCAGTGTTGATCCTTTTAGCACAGATGTAATACACCTATAGTAAAGTACCCAATCAGTAGTCTAGCAGCTGTAATCTGTACTGGTTGTACTAAATACTTCTGTAGAATGAGACTTGGTTACACTTTTATATGGGACTGTCTTGTAAATTTAATAGATGAAAAGAATTGAACGTATTAACTTCAGGTGCATATTCAAGAAAATTTGAATATGAGAGAATTATAGAAGATAGCTTGACTTTTAAACAATCTGGTTCAGTACACTTATACGATATGTGTTCATTAATACATTAATATTGTATAAGTGTACTGAATGCAGGGCCGCAACTGGGGGGGCAACTGGGGCATGTGCCCCCGGCGCTGCACTGGTGGGGTGCCAAAATGAGTGCTGGGGGGGGCGCCAAAGTGGGTGCGGAATCCATGTTTTCCCCGGGTGACACAGTTGTGGCCCTGACTGAATGAACACATTCAGTACACTTATACAATATGCGTTCATTGGACTGAATGTTTTCTTTCTCTTAGAGCTGCTGAAGATCTTAAGAGTCATATGGTGGTGGCCAATTCAATGGAAGAGTTTCAGAAAGAGCTTGATTCAGGAAAGGTAAATAACTTGCCATTGCAGTGGGGCTTAGAGTCCATTCCTATGCATTTTTACAGACCTAGTGAACATAGTAAATGCAGTAAAACATGCATTCATGTTTTTTTTTAAAGTAAATTAAGTTATGTGTAAGTGCTGGGGTTCTGGAAGCTTTCTTGATCCTGGAACAGAATATTCTGGAGAATTCTGAAATGTTCCATTTCCCTCCAAACCTTGAGTCACTTGTTGAGATGGGTGGCTATAGAAATCAAATAAATAAATAAATAAATAAAGCTCAGAAATCAAATCAAATCAATAAAGCTCCTCCCAGACTGTGCTGTTGTAGTGTGCAGTTTACTAATTTCCAGAGGTAAATTGTCAGAACTGGAATGGTGCAAAAGTGTTGTAGGGGTGTCCTGGCCCTGAAACAGAACTTGGAATACAATGTCTGGAATATCTCCAACTGCTTCAAGTTGGGAGGATTTACTTCTGGGAGCCACAAAACATCCCCTGGAACATCACGATGCAGAAGGAAGTTTGGCAGGTCTGGAGAGAAACTAAACATTTTGGAGTTCCCAGAATGCTCCAGTCCAAGAACAACACATTTTATGCATCCCTGGTCAGGACATTTGATCCACATAAACCAGTTCAAGAATTGCAGATTTTGTTGTAAAAACTCTACAGTGTTTTTAATTAGAAATGTAGAAGAACAAATAATGTTTAATCAAAATTCCTGTCATGTGATAAAATTTATATGACAAGCCAACAGGTTGATTGTTTAGTTATTCATTTTAAAATGTGTTTGTTCGTTTATTTTTTATCCTTCCTTTATTATTTTTATAAATACCTCAAGGTGGCGAGCATACCAAATACTCCTTCCTCCTCCTATTTTCCCTACAACAGCTACCCTGTGAGGTGAGTTGGGCTGAGAGAGAGTGACTGGCCCAAGGTCACCCAGCCGGCTTTCATGCCTAAGGCGGGACTAGAACTCACAGACTCCTGGTTTTTAGCCCGTTGCCTTAACCATTAGACCAAACTGGCTCTCATCTATTAGGCTTAATTAATACAGAAGCTGCAGTTAGCCGTGCTGAGTATTTTCTCTGAAATGAGTTCCTGTCAACCATTTTCCTCACCAGAGTGCTAATTCTGGGCTATAGGACATCTTGATGATAGAGAGATGTTTTTCTTTTGTCAGAGCGGCAGTGGAGGTGAACTATGGCAAGGAGGTGAACTTACAGCAACTTTCTAAGAAATATAACATAGGAGTTGCAACCACTTTCATTCCCTCTGCCTTTTCAAAACATATGTAAAGGTCAATGCTGTCACCCCACCATTAGAATACTTAAGGACAACTGTCTTGCTTTATCAGCAGAAAAAAAACAACAGCAAGTTGAATGTCTGATCAGACTGTGTAATAAATCTAATGGGAATAATTGTAAAATAATTTAAAATTATATAATTAATGCATTCAGTTCATAGAACACAGTGCTTGCGTCAAGAAACTATTTCTATCTGATTTTAACAGAGATCATCAAGTGCATGCAAAGATCTCAAATGACAAGAGGTTATTGGAGCTGATACGGTACAGCAATAAAACACTTTTCATTGCAATAAAATATTGCCCTTGGTTTACAATATGCAAAGTACTCTAAGGCAGTAGTGACCTATTTGGCATAGCGTGTAAAAAATACACTAACTTACTTTAGGTTAAAGAATAGCTTTGACAGTGTTATAGGTAGGTAGGTAGGTAGGTAGGTAGGTAGGTAGGTAGGTAGGTAGGTATGCACGTATGTATTCCTTCAATTTATAAGGCCACCTCAATTAGAATTCATTAGATACAATATTCCCAATAGATAGTGTGATATACAGTGGTAAATAATTGTATTATATCTTCAAGTACGTTTCTAGTTCTCTCAAAGACTAAACTGCTATGTAGTCCACAGAATGTATTACAGTGAGTAGGGGTTTCATATAATCTGGTACTGCCAGTTATTCTACTGTAAAGCTCTTGATAGGTACTGAGACATTTATGTGAGTGTAATATTTTTCTTTATGGTTGTTTAGGATGGATTTTGTTATTTATAAATGGTTTTCTTTGAAATTCACACAGTTCTTTGGTTGGTTGTATTTCATGGCATGTCTCCAAATTTACTCTGAGCAGATTTGGGGGGAAGTGCTGGAGAGATGCAGGGAAGAATGGACAGTTTGATCCACTAGCTCTGTTCTGTTCCATTGACAGATGTAGATAGAGCTTTTGTGTACTCTGATTTTGAATCAATTTCTGTTTCTGTCAATTTAGGATTTATATAAATTGGAATGAATCTTGGTCACAAAATTAAACTGAATGACAAGAAATTATTAACTTTTCTACGTACTAGATATGGGTTTGTTAAATTTCAAATGTAGCAAATGCATGTAAAATTTTTATGACTGGAAAACAAACACTATGTAATACACATTTATTGAAAAGTAAGCAGTCATGAAATCTGAGAACCTGTAATGCTTTCTCTGTTCTCAGGGCATGCATAAGTGGTAACCTCGGTAAAATTGATGAGAGCTACAGCATTCAGTGAACATTGTATCTCAGAATACTAAAAAATATTGAAAATAATAAAGAGGTTTTTCTTTTCATTGTTAAATGTAAAAGATAAACTTTATGTTGTCCTATTACATCTGGAAAACGCATTGAAAGTTTTGAGAAAACACTGAATGAATCTAATCAGTTGTCTATGTACTGAATATACAAAGAAAATTTATAAGCAAGATGGAGTCAGTGTGATTTCTTTTAAGATAGTTGGAGGAGTCACTTTAGCTCTTTGGTATTGCAAATCTAAATAGACAACCACTAAAGCAATAGAGGTTATTACATTTTAATAAAACTTTATTTAAAAATAACTCTGGTTGCATGAACTTTAAAATACATGTATGTTCTCTTATTTCAGATAGTGCAGATTCCTTTCTGTGGAGAAATAGAATGTGAAGATTGGATCAAAAAAACAACTGCCAGGTAAGAGAGTTGTGTTATGTAAATGAGTGAAAGAGAAAGAGATTTTAGAATATATATTTTTCAGTTACAATATATTTTATGCATTATGAAAACATTACGCAGTTTGAAAACTAGTAAGAAAAGTTTGCAAAAACTTGCATGTGTGACCAATATAAAGAATTAGCTCAAGAAAAAACTGATCTGTGTGAAACGATGGTGACATGCTTTGTACAGTGGTGAACATAAGCAGTGCCCTGCTGGATTGGACCCCTGGCCCATCTCGTCCAGCAGTCTGTTCTCATAGTGGCCAACAAACTGCACAAAGAAGCCCAGTAGTCTCCCAGCAGGTGGCCTTCAGAGGCAGTCGCACAGCCATCAAGGCTAATAGTCATTGATCCCCATGACTTCCATGAATTGGTTCAACCCTTTTTTGAAGCCAGCCAAGGTTGACTGGAAGTGTAGCCTCAGTGAGTGACCATGATCCTTGGAGGTTTTTCACACGAATATCCATTGTCCCACTTGATTGGTAGTCACTGAGGAAAGACAGGATCAAAACGTTGGTGTAATCTATATTGAGCTCGTTTGGTATTAGATACATCTTCCTACCAATTGAACAGTAGACTATTCCTTTAACTTAGCAATCAACTTCTACAACTCTGTGCAAAAATTCTGACCTTTATGCTGTTTGGGAGAATGTAATTGATTTGCTTTGCTTAAAGATGTTTTAACTTTTGCATGGCAAGCACAAACTAGGTCGTACATGACAACTTCTATCTCACAAGTATAGGCCGGTTCAAATTAAATTAGCTGGGAATTTTACCAAATTGGGAATTTTACAAAACTGTTTTCTGTTTCAGAGATCAAGATCTTGAACCAGGTGCTCCATCCATGGGAGCAAAAAGTCTCTGCATCCCCTTTAAACCACTGTGTGAGCTGCAGAATGGGGCAAGATGCGTCTGTGGCAAGAACCCTGCGAAGTTTTACACTCTCTTTGGACGAAGTTATTAAGCTGCTGTTGGAAATGCTGGTTTCCTTATGTTTCAGTCAACTTTTTAAATTAAAGACTGAGATGTTCCCTGATACTATCCAGGTTTTTGTTGTTACTTTTTAAAATAGCAATTAACAAAGCCATAGAGAGTCATACCCCTTCAGTGAAACCTGCAGTATTGCACAAACCTTTCTGTATACAGAATCTCTATAATAAATAAGTATTGTCATCTATCACTTGGCCTCTCTTTTGTACTCACCTATCTACTGGGTAATCATAGAATCAGAGGTGGAAAGGGGCTTTGAGAAGACCTAATAGAACCTCCTGCTCAGTGTAAGGGCCACTAGAGAATCTGACTGAGACCATTCAGTCTCCATTTAGAATTCACTGCCTCACATGGTAGCCTGTTCTAGTGGCTTACTGTTCATAGAGTCAGAAAGTTCCTTCTGACATCTAACCTGAACCTATGTTCTTGTAGTTGTAATCCACTGTTTCTGGTCCTGCTCTCTGGGTAATATAGAAGAAGTTCACTCCTTCTGTAGGACAGTATTTCAGATACGAAGACTACTCTGGTATTCTGTCTCCCCTCAGTTGTCTTTTCAGTAGGCTAAATTGACCCAGATTTTTTAACCACTCCTCATAGAACAGTTAGATACCAAGACTCCTTACCATCTTGGTAGCTGTCTCAATAGACTTCCTCTGGATTTGCTCCAATTCCTTACTTTTTGAATATATTATGCAAATGAAATGTATTACCAAAGTTTGTATGGTGATATACTTGAACATTTTTAAACCAAAGATTTCTCTGTATCTGTTCCTGCATCAGAGTCATGTGTTGCGTATAACAGAGTCAAATGCTATATTTCATTACATTACAGTATATCATTAGTGTAAGTTCAATACATTGTTCAGGGAGTGAATGGTAGATGACAAATGATCAATTTCTGAAAAGTCAAGAATCTCAAAAATCATGTCAGCACTAACATCTTGAATACGTTTATTTATACATTATTACAAACATATGTCACAGGTACATAATAACTAGTTCGAAACCAATTAACAAAATACATAAAATCATAAAACATAATATCAAAGAAATAAAGTACAGTGTGTCCTAACAGCCAGGAACCACGCTGAGACAAGGAATAGGTCTCTAGTGTTTTATTACTGCTACGTTAGACAGAAAATCCTAACAAACTGAAGAAGCGTGGGAAAAACCCAGACAGATAAACCCCAAAAGTCAAGGCGGGTCTGATCTGTGTCTCTTTGAATGGCTGCTTAACTCCTCAGTACTACGCATGCGTTTTCCCCCCTGGATAGGAGCTCCCTCCTGCTCACCATCAGTACTCATGACATCACCCTCCCCTCCAGATTCACATTCCATTTCAGCCCTCTCCCAGAGTTCCTTCCTTCCTCTAGGGTCTCATGAGATTCCATCTTCCCCTCCAAGTTCCCATGGGAACTGGGCAATGATGGAAATTCTTCAAAGGAAAACTCCTCCAAGGACGAATCAGTGCTGTTCTCCAGGTCTGATAACACTTCTGGCCCAGGTAGCTGCTGCTGGAAAATAGCTAGATAATTAGAAGATTCTTCCCCCTTCCCCCTTGGGAAATGCAAGCCGGAGGTGGAGGGCTGTGGCTCCCCCTGCTCCTCTCTCTCTGGCCTCAGAGCCTCTGGCGGGGGTGGAGTTTGCCAACTTATGAACTCCCCTGCTTGGGATTCCTCTGCTTGCTCAGTCAAGTGAGGAATCTCTGGTAGAGTGCGAGGCTTGGGTTTGTGAGGGAAAACTGATGGAATCGTTGAACCAGCGCTGGTGCATGCACAACTCTGGCATTTTCCCACATGCGCTCTTCCTCAGGGTACCCTTTCCAGTGTATTAAATATTGGATGCCCCTTCCCCTCCTCCTAGAGTCCAGAATTTCCTCGACTTCGTATTCTTCCTCCCCCTCCACAATTACTGGAGGTGGGGGGGCATTTGGCTAGCAAGGCTCTGTGAAAGACTGGATGGATTTTCATGGATGCTGGCAGCTTTAAGCGATAAGCCACTGGATTTATCTGCTGTACCACAGTGAAAGGGCCCACAAACTTAGAGTCCAACTTCTTGGCCTGGTAGAGGTCAAAAACTTGGTAGAGAGCCACACTTTGTCTCCTACTGCAATCGCTGGCCCCTCTTGTCTGTGAGCATCTGCAGTTCTCTTGTAAGCACTCTTTGCCCTGTTCAGCTGCTCCTTTAACAATTCCTGTGCGGCTTGTCGCTCTTTAAGAAAATCAGCCACGGCTGGAACAGTTCCCTGCTGGGAGGAGGTGGGCAACACCCGAGGGTTAACCCCGTAGAGTGCTTGGAAAGGAGACATCTTGTTTAGAGGATTGCACAGAGTTGTTATAAGTAAATTCTGCCATGGGGAGCAGGGCTGGCCAATTGTCTTGCTGATAAGTGGTGTAACACCTGAGATACTGCTGTAACCATTGGTTAATTTTCTCAGCTTGCCCATTACTAGCCAGATGATGCGATGATGATAGGTGGATCTGGACCCCTAATGACTGGAAAAGGGCCCTCCAGAACCTGGAAGTGAACTGAGGGCCTCTGTCACTCACCAAGTGATTTACCATGCCTCTATACCTAAAAACATGGTCCATAAACAACTGTGCTGTGGCTTGCGCAGATGGGAGGCCCTTGCAAGGAATGAAATGCACCATTTTAGTGAAAAGGTCCACCACCACTAGTATGGAAGTCAGCCCCTGAACCGGGGGTAAATCAGTGATGAAATCCATGGAGATTGTATCCCAAGGCTGAATGGGGGTGGGTAGGGGTTGCAAGAGTCCTGTGGGCTTCCCTGGGAGAGGCTTGGCTCGTCTACAGGTATGACAAGAAGCAACATGTCTGCAGTCATCTTAGGCCACCAGTAGTCTCTCAGAGCTCTATGGAGAGTTTTGAAAACACCTCCGTGGCCTGGCGTTTGATGGTCATGGCAAAGTCTCAGTACTTCTTCCCTCAATGAGGGGGGAATGTATAATTGCCCGCTATGCCAGAGGATTCCTGCCTCCACATTAATTGGGGAGGCAGTGTCTTGCGGGTCCCTCTGGAGGTCATCCATCCTGGCCCTGGCATACGGGTCCCGTTGCTGTTGAGCTCTGACTCTTGTAAATAGGTCCTCTGCTTGTCTGCCTGCTGCTAAAATCTCTGTCTGGTTCCCCCTCATAGACTGCTGAAAGTTGTGAGGTTGTAATATCATAGCCTGTACCTCCTGGTGAGTAGTGGGGGGTTGCCTGAATGGATTGAGACAGGGCATCTGCCAAACGGTTCTGCACCCCGGGAACATAAGAAATAACAAAATTGAAACGGGAGAAAAACTGGCTCCATCTGATTTGGTGTGGGGTGAGGGATCTGGCGTTTTGTAGAAGCTGTAAATTCTTGTGATCTGTGCAAACTTTCACAGGAAAGGTTGCATCTTCTAGCCAGTGCCTTCACTCTTGAAATGCTACTTTAATTGCCAGCAACTCCTTGTTAAAAACATCATAGTTTCTCTTTGCTGGTGAGAGCATGCAGGAGAAAAATGCACAAGGGAGCAAAGTATTCTCTGTTTTGTTAGTATATTGCAATAAAACGGCCACGATAGCAAAATCTGAAGCATCTGAAAGCATTATGAATTGTTTCGTGGGATCAGGGTGCTTCAAAAGCGGCTGGGATGCAAAGAGTTGCTTAAATTCTCAGAATGCTGCTTGCTCCCTCTCCCCCCAAATGAATTTTGATCCTTTCTTCAAAAGCTGTGTGAGGGGTTTAGCCCTGTCACTAAATTTATTTATGAACGTCCTGTAAAAATTGCAGAATCCTAGGAATTTTTGTACCTCTTTCATATTTTGGGGGGGTTGCCAAGAGAGAATTGCCTGGACCTTAGAAGGATCCATGGATATGCCTTCTGTTGATATTTTATGGCCCAGGAAATGTAATTCAGTTAAATCGAAGGTACACTTCTCTAGCTTCGTGAACAGCTTGTTCTCTCTCAGTCTTTGTAAGACATTACGTACATGGGTTACATGAGTTGTAGCATCTTCAGAAAATATTACTATGTCATCTAGATAAATGACCAGATACTTATCTAGTAAATCAGAGAAAATTTGATTCATAAATCGGGAAAATATGGCTCCTGCATTAGACAAGCCAAAGGGCAAAACAAGGTACTCAAATTTACCAAACCTGGTATCGAAGGCAGTCAGATATTCATGCCCCTCTTTCATCCGAATCAGATTGTACACATTCCTGAGGTCCAACCTAGTAAAAATGCGTGCTTTCTGTAAGCAATCCAGCAGATCATATATTAGGGGGAGTGGGTAATTTTCCTTGACTGTGACTTTATTGAGGGAACTGAAATCATGCACCGCTCTCATGGGTGCCTCCTGGTTTGCCGGTGCCAACGGGTCAGGCTTCTTTGGTACGAAGAAGGTAGGAGCAGATGCTGGGAAAGTAGATGGTCGGATGAAACCCTTTTGGAGATTAGCATCCAAGTAATCCTTTAACTAGCCTCCCTTAAGGCTAGTTCCTTGGGGGACATGGGATATTGTTTCCTTGCTGGAATCTTGGCTCCTGGTATCAACTCAATGGTGCAATCACAGTCCCTATGGGGGGGGGGGATAGTGCTGTGGCCTCTCATTCACTGAAAACGTCTGCGAAATCTGCATACTTGGCTGGCAACTGGACCCCCCTGCTTCCGTGACTGCGTTGGTTGCTGGAGAGAGAAGAGCGGCTTGAATCTTGTGGTATTGGCATTCCTTAGCTGGGAAGGAGATTGCTCCCATAGTCCAGTTCATCAATGGGTTGTGGATCTTCAGCCAAGGTGTGCCCAGGACTATAGGCACATTAAGTGATGCCGTAACGTAAAGTTGGGTCCAACTCAGTGTGGTCTCCCGTTGATAGTTGCAAAGATTCTGTGAAACTCCTAATCGGCCCTGCCTTGAGGGGCTGGCCATCAATGGTCTCAACTTCTATGGGACATGGCAATTCTATGGTCAGGATGTTGAAGTCTTGTACAGTCTGTACATCAATAAAATTGGTGGAAGCTCCGGAATCCACGAGGGCCTCTAGCTTGACCTGGTGCTCTGGGTTTACGTGCATTATGACTGGTAAGTAGTAAAAGGATTGCCTGGAATCCTTGGAATGAGCCCTTCTTAATTGATTGATGGTCTCCCTGCTGAGCTCTGTGGAGGGAGACCGACGGACTTTCCCTGGTTGGAAGTTGAGGTGGAGGTGGCTCTTGGTTCTGCTGCTTGCCCTGGGGCTCTTACAGAATTTGCTTGGCTTCTTGCTGGGCAAGCTCTCACTGTGTGCCCCTGGACTCCGCAGTAGAAACAGAGGGTTCTCTCTCTCCTTCTCTGTCTCTCAGCCTCAGAAATAAGCCTCCTGCTTGCCCCGATCTGCATCGGCTCCTCTGGTCCTGAGTAAGGAGATGCTGCGGAGAGAGCTGGAAATCCTGGAAGCGCTCTGAGGCCCCTGTTTCTCCCCGGCTGCATCTGTCTGAGCTCTTCTAGCCTGGCATCTATGACCACAGACAGATGATATAAACCTTCTACGGTAGCTGGTGTTCCCTGGTGCACTAATTCATTTTTAATTTCTTCATCCAGCCCCTGTTTGAATTGGTCGTTCAAGGCACTCTCATTCCAGTCCAGATCTCCTGCTAACAGCTTGAAATCAGCAATGTAAATTCCCACCCTCTTGTTGCCTTGCTTGAGCTTCTGAATTTCCCGGCTGGCCGTGACCTCTCTGATCGGGTCGTCAAAGTGTGCTCGGAACCCTGCCAAAAAGTTCTGGTAGTCGTTGAGAATTGGGTCATTGTTCTCCACCATGGGAATAGCCCATTTGGCTGCTGGACCCTTTAGCAGACTTAAAATAAAAGTGACTCTGGTTCTGTCTGTGGGAAACTCTGCTGGTCTGCTGTCGAAAAACATTGTGCACTGTGTGAGAAAGGTTCTCAACTGTCCTGCTTCTCCTCCAAACTTCTCTGGTAGACTGCCCTGGGATCTCAAGACTACTGGCAGAGCTGCTGCTGCTGCTGCTGGCACCGGTTGTGGGTTAATCGGAGCTGGTTGTTGTAACTGCTGTAGCATGGCTGCTTGTAATGTGTTGATCTGGAGATCTACTTGTTGTTGATGTTGTTGCAATGCTTCTGCCAGTTGTTGGATGGCTTGCCGAATTTCCTGGTTTTCCGAAGACATTTTCCCAAATGTCTCTTCCTTTTCTTTTTTGTTTTGTTCCTCCCTCTTTCAATGGGAGTAGTTGAGTTTGTTAGGATTGATGTCCTAACAGTCAGGAACCATGCTGAGACAAGGAATAGGTCTCTAGTGTTTTATTACTGCTACGTTAGACAGAAAATCCTAACAAACTGAAGAAGCGTGGGAAAAACCCAGACAGATAAACCCCAAAAGTTAAGGTGGGTCTGATCTGTGTCTCTTTGAATGGCTGCTTAACTCCTCAGTACTACGCATGCGTTTTCCCCCCTGGATAGGGGCCCCCTCCTGCTCACCATCAGTACTCATGACACAGTGAATACTATAATTTTTCTCAAATTTCCTTCTAAGAGGGTATTCGTGAAATTATATTAAATTTGTAAAAAATCATTAACTATCAAGAATCTCAAAATGACTATAAAGGCATTCTCTTAGATCCTAGTCAGTAATTTACTTCTGGAATAAATGCATGACCTCTAAACTCAGGAAGCACTGATTCCAGTTTGAAAGAATCTATTTTACTGAACTATGACAGGAATATTTATATGCAAAAGCTTCCATATGACTAGCAAATAGGGAGTCTTCATGAACATTCTATCATATTTATTGGGGAGTTCAGCTTAATGATATTACTTGGAAAATTTAAAGTATAATATTTTCTATTGTTGTTTATTCATTCAGTCGCTTCCGACTCTTCGTGACTCCATGGACCAGCCCACGCCAGAGCTTCCTGTCAGTCGTCAACACCCCCAGCTCCCCCAGGGACGAGTCCGTCACCTCTAGAATATCATCCATCCACCTTGCCCTTGGTCGGCCCCTCTTCCTTTTGCCCTCCACTCTTCCTAGCATCAGCATCTTCTCCAGGGTGTCCTGTCTTCTCATTGTGTGGCCAAAGTATTTCCGTTTTGCCTTGAATATCATTCCCTCAAGTGAGCAGCCTGGCTTTATTTCCTGGAGGATGGACTGGTTTGATCTTCTTGCAGTCCAAGGCACTCTCAGAATTTTGCTCCAACACCACAGTTCCAAAGCATCGATCTTCCTTCTCTCAGCCTTCCTTATGGTCCAGCTCTCGCAGCCATATGTTACTACGGGGAACACCATTGCTTTAACAATGCGGACCTTTGTTGTCAGTGTGATGTCTCTGCTCTTAACTATTTTATTGAGATTTGTCATTGCTCTTCTCCCAAGGATTAAGCGTCTTCTGATTTCCTGACTGCAGTCAGCATCTGCAGTAATCTTCGCACCTAGAAATACAAAGTCTTTCACTGCTTCTACATTTTCTCCCTCTATTTGCCAGTTATCGATCAAGCTGGTTGCCATAATCTTGGTTTTTTTGAGGTTTAGTTGCAAGCCAGCTTTTGCACTTTCTTCTTTCACCTTCATCATAAGGCTCCTCAGTTCCTCTTCGCTTTCAGCCATCAAAGTGGTATCATCTGCATATCTGAGATTGTTAATGTTTCTTCCAGCGATTTTAACTCCAGCCTTGGATTCCTCAAGCCCAGCATGTCGCATGATGTGTTCTGCGTACAAGTTGAATAGGTAGGGTGAGAGTATACAACCCTGCCATACTCCTTTCCCAATCTTAAACCAGTCCGTTGTTCCGTGGTCTGTTCTTACTGTTGCTACTTGGTCGTTATACAGATTCTTCAGGAGGCAGACAAGATGACTTGGTATCCCCATACCACTAAGGACTTGCCACAATTTGTTATGGTCCACACAGTCAAAGGCTTTAGAATAGTCAATAAAACAGAAATAGATGTTTTTCTGAAATTCCCTGGCTTTTTCCATTATCCAGCGGATATTGGCAATTTGGTCCCTAGTTCCTCTGCCTTTTCTAAACCCAGCTTGTACATCTGGCAATTCTCGCTCCATGAATTGCTGAAGTCTACCTTGCAGGACCTTGAGCATTACCTTACTGGCATGTGAAATGAGTGCCACTGTTCGATAGTTTGAACATTCTTTAGTGTTTCCCTTTTTTGGTATGGGGATGTAAGTTGATTTTTTCCAATCTGATGGCCATTCTTGTGTTTTCCAAATTTGCTGGCATATAGCATGCATATATTTTCTATATATACATGCAAAAAATCATTTCAGCAAAGGTGTTTCTGTTTCAGACATATGTGGTCTTGTTCAAATTTGGTGGGTCTTTACTGGAGACCATACGGTTAATAGATATTACACTTACCTCAGATGTGAAATGTGTATCATCTGTCACTGTTTTTTGAAAAAATAACAAAGTTTTGTGAAGTCCCATTAATCTTAAGGGATTACTAATCACTAATGTGATTAGTTCTCACTGAAATCAATGAAGCTGAACAATACTTAGGGAAAAGACCTAGAGTTAAATTAAAAACTTTACAAGATTTAAAGTTTGATAAAAGCATGGAATTCCATAAGGAAAATAATAAGCCCAACAATTTCACCATCAGCCTCTGTTTCAAATGCTTTCCATCCTGGAGACAATTACAGGAAGAAAAATATAATTACATATGTAGATAATGGTTCATTCAGACTCCATGAATAGATTAAAAGGCTGGAATATACCATAGTTTATGGATTTCCAAATTGCCAGAAGGATAAAATCTGATCTTAAGAATGAGGGAGGGATTCTAAGAAAAATGACAGAATTTGAAATGCTCATACAAAACCAATACCATCTGCTAGGGCACATTTATATATATTCTTACTCAGATATGACATGGAGGTGAACAAATTAAAAACTGCATGATAAAATGGATGCAAAACTTCTAAAGCAACAGTTACAATACAACAATGGGAAGTCTTATGGACAAAATCCATAAAATTCACTCTAAAGTTATAATCTAAAAGAAAACTGGTATAAAATATTTTCAGATGGTATACAATTCCATCAATAATTTCCAAGATAGATAAATCATACAGTAACAAATGTTGAAAATGCCATGAAACAGAAGGAACATTTTACCACATGTGGTGGACATGTAAAAAAACTCAAAAGAACTGGAAAGATATACATCGTACTGTTCAGAGAATTCTAGGAAATAAACTTGAAATGAAATCACAAATGTTTTTGCTAGGTATAATCCCAGAATATATCAACAAGAAATATCACAACTTACTATGATATATGCTCACGGCTAGGAGAATAAACTTTGTCCAATATTGGAAGAAAGATTTGACAGTGATGATATCTGATTGGGAACCTAAACTTGGAAAACACACAGCAATGGCAAAATTAACAGCATTCATTCACAAAAGAAGTTTAAATTTAAGCACAAATGGCTTCCATATACACAATACATCATGCAGCAATGCAAACACAAACACAGTGTGGTTTCTAAGGAGGTCTAAACGTTTATAAATACTGCAAATTGGTTGGAGTATAAAGATGGGGGAAATTATTTTTTTTCAACCAGCTTTTTAATTTTTAATTTCTTTTTTAATATTCATAAACAACAATACATACAGTGGAGGCTTAATATTAAATATCGGCTCAAGATAGAAATCCTTATTATGTTACAAAACAATTCAATGCATTTCACAATAGTCTATCAGCTTTAATTGTACAATTCAGGCAACCTTATGTACAATTATGGTTGACATTAATATGAACCATTTTTTCCCTTATCTTTGGAGGTTTAAGTTGCCTGGATTTTCATCCTGTTGGCAATTTCTAGTTTATATTGTATGAATGCTGCTGTACCTGGCTAAGACCTATAAGGCTGCTTAAATATTCAGGGGTTTAGGAGCAACCATATGAGGTTGAGAGACATTTGATATAAACTTACTAAACAAAATTCATGTAAGAATGATTTTTCCCCCTCTTGCTAGCTTTAATTTTATTTATCTCCTTAAATCTAAATAACTCTTGCTTTGAGGCTTAATTTCGCAAATATTTCTGTCTCTGTTATACAACGCCAATTATATGTATTTGTTACTTCATTTTCCTTGGAGAAGCTGTCACAGGTTCTTTTTTAAACCATGGCTAACTAGACTGACCCAGACTCAAGAGACATGCAAAAGCACTGGACCCTGGACCAGGCGGTTTCTTTAAAAAAGGGATGGGGAGACTTTTTATTTTGTAAAACAAAGGTATTCTATAAAAGTGATGTGTGAAACTTAAACATCTGTATGTGAGTGCTTCCTATTACCTCTATCCTATACTCTATTCTGTTACCATTACCATTACAATGTTTTCTCTGTATGCAGGTAGTCCTCATTTAGCAACCACAATTGGGATCGGCAACTCAGTCGTTAAGCAAAGTGGTTGCTGAGTGAAACCACAACTGTGCTTACAATCTTACTTCAGCTTTCCTTCGCATTACAGACTTGCGAAGGTCATAAATGTGAGAACTGGTTGCAAAGTTACTTTTTCATCACCATCGTAACTGGGAACAGTCTCTGTACGAGACAGTCGCTAAGCGAGGACTACCTGTACTATACTCTACACCAGTGTTTCTCAACCTTGGCAACTTTAAGATGTGTGGACTTCAATTCCCAGAATTCTGGGAGTTGAAGTCCACACACCTTAAAGTTGTCCAGTTTGAGAACCACCGTTCTATACTGTTACTGTTATACAGCAATGTTTCCTTCTTACAGAGCCTGTTCTGCCTTTTTAACTCTCTCTGGGATTTTTTCTTTTTTTCTTTTCTCTGTTAATGGCCAGCATGTAGAGCTCTTGCACCATTCCACATTGTGCTTTGCCTTGCTGGGCCTCTATATTTCTTTTTTTTTTTTTTCCTTTGGACTGTCCATTCCCTCTGAAGGAAAAAAACCCCTTTTCTTTTGGCTGCTGCATGTCTGTTTGCTGATGGCTGCACAGCTCCAAAACACATGTCCCCTCCCACACCTGTGTCAAGGTTGCTGCTTTATTGGCAACTCTGGCATGCTGACACTGGGGAAAAGGCCCAAACGGGAGGGAAAGAAGGCAGCCCAGGTGCCTGCAATTTTGCTAAGCAGCCTGCTGAAGCAAGTTTAGTTCTGGACATTAACGTTTAGAAGATCAGGCATTGTACAAATATAGATTAGTTCCAAAGGAGAATTATATTAGAGGGCAAGATTTTTTCTTTTCTTCTCTTTTTTTGTGTGGGAAAATGACTTCGTATGTGATACACTATTGCATATATGTATTTACCTGAAACTTTTTCTATTATATTAGTTTTTACTGTGTTATCCCTATGCCTTGAAACAATATTCTCCAAAACCTGAAGTTGGAATTAATAGATGTTTTTGCCATAGGATGTGAATGTCAGAAAAAGACACACAAAAACTACATTTGTCATTTGCTTGCTTCAAATGTGTATGTATTTTCATCTTCATTTACAAATGATGCTTTAATAAATCTTCAAGGAAAAAAAAATACTTAAACGGACCATGCTAATATTGCTCTTTTCTCCCTCTCCTAATTCTTTTGTTTTAATGATATCGCAGTGCATACATTGAAAGTCTTAAAAATTAGGTGCATTTGCCTCCCATTATCAATTTGATCAAGAGGGGCAAGAATTGAATGAACTAAATACAGCATAATTGAAGTAGAATTCTTCTGAATCTGCTGTTGATTCCTCTGAAACTGTATTGACTCTCCTTAGATATTTTCAAGGCAGTTGTAATTTGTTTTTATAATAATAATATCCCATCTTTATTTTGTACAACTCAAGGTGGGGTATGTAATGTGTCTTCCTCCTGTTTTGGAGGTTATGGAAATTGCCCTATGGAACAGCCTCCCTCTGAGGTTTAGACCGCTTCAATCCTGTTGGCCTTTTGGAAGGCCTTAAAAATGTTGTTCTCCCTTCAGGCTTTCGGGTCAGGACATTAGTGGAACTTACTTGGTGGTTTTGCTCTCCGCTGATTGTAGAATTTTCTATTGTTTTTGTTTTATCTGGTATTTTATTGTTTTCTTTTCTCTTATTTTTATTTGTCGGTTTCTGTTTCTACGTTTGTTAGCTGCACAGAGTTAGATGATTAAGACGGGCAGCCACATAAATTCATATAATAAACAAACAAAAATGGTGGTTGGTACTCATCACAGTGTAAAATTGTTTGGTAGAGCTTTTTAGTAGATGCCAGAAATATATTCTTTATAATCATTGTGATATTGATCTTTCAGTGGCATTGTGACTTGACTACTTCCCTTAGGCATAGTTTCTGTAATGATGCTAAGCTATTTTAATATTGATTATCATAATCTTTTAAAATATAGTTCAGCATCATGGTTTGAAGCTAGGGATGTGCAGAATTCATCAATCTGGGAGCAGAATGCTCTGGAGATCTCTGTTTTTCAGATTTTCTGTTACCTTCCATTCTATGCCAAACTTCCTCTCAGACCATGATATTTCAGGGGTAGTTCTAGAAGTAAATTTTTCAAACTAAAATCACTTTGAGGAATTCCAGATAAGGTCTTTCAATATGGTGTTTTGTGGAGGGCAACAGAAAGTTCCAGATTTTTCTGAACATTCCACTCTGAGTTTAACAAATGTTGCTGTTGAAATGAACTTTTGGTCAACAGAAGTTTAAGTTGCACAGATAGAAATAGTGTGTTCATATGTCACACAAGAGTGATGCATAAGAAAATTAAAAAAAAAATACACATATTCTCCTTGAGTTTATTTGGGAAATACAACAGCTATTACAGAACTTACTGTAGTACTGTGCAAGGTTATGCATAAACTCTTATGCAAGCTATGGCAAAGAAAACTTATGCGGCAAGAGTGAAAGTGATTTTGAACACTGATAATAAACTGAGACTCATAAAAGTCACTGCATACTCCAAGCTTTATTTGAAAATCATTTTCTCATATACAAGCAAAAGTATGAATGAATAAGCAAAATAAGATTAATTAATGAGCTGAAAGCATTTTGAAGACTCAGCCATTATTTTGCAACCCCTGATCCTATATTGTCAAGGCTACAAGACCAAACTTTAATAATCTTAGATCCTTCTACAACTTTTTGACCACAAAGTGATCTAAACATTTCTATCTGGTCCACCATGGCCAGCCCTGGTTCAACAGATGAAAATACATAGTGATATTTTTGCAAGACAACTGATATCAATATAGTTGTAGCTTGATTAATTAAAAAATTAGTTGAATACATTTAGCAAAAAAGGCATGTATTTTTAGCAATAATAGTTTAAGGCCTAGCAAAAAGATGCACTGAGAATTATTTATACCCTACATCAGAGATCTCCATATTTTTTTGAACTAGTCACATTTGGAATCTTGAAAGCAGTTTTTAATGGGCATTTTTTAATGGTGCTGTGGCCAGAAGTGTGCAAGCAACAGCCATAGGAGTGATTGATAATTATTATAATTAGTATGTTGGCATTAGCCAGTGGATATTGTGAGGTGGGGGGGTTGGAAGGCCTGTCTGCTGGAGTGTGAAAAGCAAAGCCTCTGGAGTGGCACACTGGGTTACTGGGCAATATGGCCTGCTCAGAAGCCACTGTGGAACCTGAGGCTAGACTAGGCAGCATAGTTGCTGGACTGTGTGGTGATCTGGCAGTGCCATTGTTCAGCTGTTCAATGGTGCATAGTGCTGGATTGGAGATGCTGTTGCTCAGCTGTTCAACATTCTCTGGTGACAGAGATGGTAGCGATAGTATGTCTTGGTGGGTCCGCTTGTCAATTGTAGTTGTTTGCCTTCAGTGTCCCAGAAGTCTTGGGCACTTGGATGACAGTACCATGAGGCAGTGGTAGTGGGAGCAGGTCAGTGAATTGGTTGGAGATGTGACCCATGTCCTGCAGCTATGGCGAGGCCTCCTATGATGGTAGCTACCATTTTGTCTTTCATTTGCTGTAATGGGACTTGAGGGACAGGAGCACAAGCTATACTTATCAATATTGAGTCGATCAGAACTTTCCATCCTTTCACTCCAAAGATTTGGATGTGGAAAAGTACAGGACCAAGGAATTGTGAAGGGAGAAGAGCTTGGTGGTTGGTAGTGAGGGGCTGAGGTTGATTTGGGGAGGTCAATGCTTCCCTCTCATCTGTGTGGGAGATGGAGGGATGATGGCACTCACTCTCATTCCTTCCTAGTTTGGTGGGGTAGTTGGCATATTTCAGACATCTGTCTACCCTGGTGAGAGGATGGAGATGGTGTGGTGATCTCTACTTTGTGAGGTCCCTCAAAACTCCACACTCCCTCCACTCTTATTTAACATCTGCGTGAAGTTGTTGGTTAAAATAATTTGTTGGCATGGAGTTAAGTATCATCAGTACTGATGATGCTCAGTAATTCTGTACATCTCCACCCTGGCTGACAAAGTGATGTCATCAGGATTCTTTCCCAGTGCCTGGAGGCTGTGGAGGTCTAGATGGGGAACAATAGGATCCAGCTTATTCCTAGCAAGACCGAGTGGCTGTGGATTTTGGGCTCCTTTAAATCTGAGGACTTTCAATCTTTAGTTCTGGATGAGATAGCATTCCTCCAGACAGAACTGGTACACAATTTGGGGGTTCTCTTGAACCCTTGGCTCCTGGGGAAGAGTAGGTGACAGCTCTGGCTAGGAGGGTCTTTGCACACATTCATCTTGTGTACCAGTTGTGCCTGTATCTAGATCAGGAGGCCCTAGTCACAGCTACTCACAACTTGGTTACCTGAGTTGCAATATGCTCTATGTGGAGCTTTCCTTGAAAACCATCCAGAAGCTGCAACTGGTCCAGAATGTAGCAGTGCATATAACACTACTGCTCTAAGAACTGCACTGGCTCCTGGTAGGGTTCTGGATGCAATTCCAAGTGCTGGCTACTACCATAAAACCCTTCAAGGCTCAGGGCTAAGTACTTGCAAGATTGCCTATGTCCAATTGTCTCTGCCTGTCCAGCAAGGTCTGACATGCTCCTCTTCCCTTCTATATTACAGTGTCTTCTGGTGAGATCCAGGAGGCATGTCTCCTTTATCATGGCACCTGCCCTCTGGGACACCATACTCCCTAGATTCAGATGGTCTCAATCTGTTGGCCTTCTGTAAGGGCTTGAGGATCTGGCTTTTCTATTGGGTGCTGGGCAGGGCGTTAGATGAGCTAATCTGTTATAATTAGGAACTGAATGATTGTGAGCTGGCCTTTTTTTTTGGTCAGTTTATGTTTTTGATTTTAATCTTATACTATACATCCAGAGTCACAATCGTGAGTTGCGTGGTCATACAAATTGATTAAATATTTTTAAAAGAATGCCTCTAGGGTATTTGTAAGGACCAGAAATTTTCTTGGAAATAAAGATAATGTTTGAGGAGGCATTTCACTTTGCAGCATGCTAGCTTCCCAATTTCTTTTAATTACAAGAATCTAAAAGAAATAACTAAATCAGATGGGACACAGAGCTTGGAAGGCACCACAGTAATTATGTGCAGACTGATAGGCTCCATGGAGACCCAAGCACAAAGTCTTCCAGGGATGCAAGAGAATGCTATTTGCTCTGCTTGTTGTCATTCCATCTGTTGAATTCAGACTTTTGCAAGCACCAAGTAAAACAATGGCAATAGCACTCTACCCACTGCAGTTTTTCTGGATCTGCTGAATTAAGAACACTAATAATGGCTAGCAGTGAGGGATAGTGTAAGCTCTAATTCAGCAACATGTCTGATGGGGGGCGGGGGGCGGATAGTTCACTCACTTTTGTTTTGAGGCATGTCCACAGAGCACTAGCTGCTCCAACCCAGAGTAAGTCAATCTACTGGTAGGAATTTCTTCAGCGAGATCATCTCCTACAAACTTGAATTAGCCTCAGGCATAATTGCAAGGGGGCTCAAGATGTTTTGCAAAATATGGCAAACGACAAGATGGGATGTTGCCTATACCCATCCCATATATAGTAGCCAACTGGGCTGATAATTGAAACTTATACTGTATTGGCTCAGCATTTTCTTTCCCATACCCCAGAACGTTGGAAAGAAATTATGTAAAAGGGCTCATAACTTTGTCCATCTGAAAACAGAATGGGATGAAATCTGGCACAGTGGAAGAAGGCTGGCAAAATAAAGATCAGGTCTGAAAATGGGCCAGATCCAGCTTATGGCTGTGGAGAAAAACATCCCAGAAAAAAAAAAACTGCTTCATCCCCTGCTTCATCCCAGCAAGGAAGCAGCTTGTAATACTGCTGTTTCACTCTTAAGCCCTCCCCTCCACCCCAGCACGGTACACGATCTGGAGGACCTGCAGCCCAGTGCACATATACAAACACACACAGATACAACACAAGAGAAAAAACATCCACTGACACAAACAGATGTAATATTTAATTACACATAACAAATTTACTAGTGCTGGTAAAGGGGTTGGAAAGAATCCCAGAAGTCATGATCTGATCTCACATTAAGGCACTGGGCCGGAGTAGGGACAGAGATCAAATCATGTGGTACAGCTTTCTCCTCAGCATCTTCCTGTCATTCCTGATCTTTGACATTTATCACCAGAATGCCTGTCTCATTCTCTCCAAAAGTGGAGCTGGCCCTGCATTTCCCTCAATGTGGAAATGCAATTTTTCTTTACTTGTCCATACAGTATAGTTGATACAGGTATACTAGTTTCTGCCTTCTGGTTCTTCACACCAGAAACTGTTTAGGAATTCATTGTGATAGACCTGCAGTTCATCAAATATTAATGCCTTCTGAAACTGTCAAGTGCTCTTGAGTGGAGCAAACTGAAAACCAGCTACTATATATGGGATGGGTGTAGGCAACATCTCATCTTGTCCTTAGCCACTAGGAGTCAACTTTTCTAATCCAAGCAGTCTAAATTCTGCCATATTTTGAAGGTTGTGTGATTATTTTGGAACTAAAAATATGCCATTGGGTTCGTTTCTTCTGTAACAGATGAGAAGAGTCAACTGATCACAGACAAGTTCCCAGCAAGCATAATACTAAATCTAGTGTGGGACCTGCACCATACCCTGGGGAGATAGCAGTTGGAAGCATTCCATGTGCCTCATGGTGGACATGAAATTCTGAGCCACTCCTGACAGAACAAGTGCTGCACAGACATTGAAGTTTCCCAGAATAAGAAATCTAGGGTAATCTATTGCCATATCAGAGATCATTTCAACTAGATCAGGAAGAGAAACTGGGGTGGATCATACAGAAACAATATCCCTGCACTGTTCCAGACATCCAGATGTAGCAGTAAACATTTAAAATTGGCAAACTGGAAAATGGCTTTGGGTCAGCAAGGTGAAATTCTACAGACTACATCACCAGTTAACCCAATGGACAGAGCTGGGAGAGATTAACTCCATTCTCAGCCAAGTCCCAGTGATACATGTCAAGGCAGTGCTTTCATCCACGGTTATATCTTGGATAGTAGATATTTTATCTAATGGGAGATTAAAAAGCAAGACCTTTAAGGTGGTGCTCTTAATGCTCAAAAATCCATCTGAATACCTCAATTTTAATGGCCATCCTAAATATCAAGAAACAAGACACCATCTGGATCTTCAGTGGGATGAAGGGAGGCTGTTCCAGAGATTGGTGCCCTAACTAACACAGCGCTGATTTTTTAGCTCTCCCCCAAATCTTCACTGGGGAGGAATCATTTTCTACATGATTAGCTCCAAAAAGAGTGATTGAGTCTTACAGTGGAAATTGTTCATTTAAACAGCTGCTTGTGTCAAATTCCAAACATGTAGTAGTATTTTGTGCTGTCGTGAGGATCTGGGCCAAGAACTGTTCATCCAGGAATAAAGGAACAGCCTATTTAAAATATATTCTACAGTGGAGTTCCTGGTGCTCTCTGAGCCTTGTTGTTTTCTTGCAGACTTTTCATTGCCAGACTAGGCAACATCTTCAGTGCACTGAAGATGCTGCCTAGTCTGGCAATGAAACCTCTGCAAGAAGACAACAAGGCTCAGAGAGCACCAGGGACTCCATAGTTCATCCCTGAGCTACAAATATTCTCTTTGATTAGTATATTCTACAGTGAAAATGCAGCTTAGTGATTAACATTCATTAAAAGAAAACTTTGCAAAATTATTATGTCTCTAATCTACTCAGGCATTGGCTTCATCTTAAAAAAAAAAGCATTAGGAGGACCTAATTCCCAGTAATCATCAGAAAAACTCTGACCTTTACAACATTAGGCTTGTTTGCATAAAAGTACTAAATAGCTGACTGTGTCCATTACCTTAAATGACCAATTTGTTTCAAGCATATTTGCATCTGGATTGCCAAAACAAACAAAAAACCTGCCAAACTATACAGATAATAAAGACAGAGACTCAGAATAGCCTTCTGCCATCGAGTGTGTAGACTTATTCTAGTTTATAAGTTTCAGTAAAAAAAGAAAAGGCTCAACATTTAAATCATTTAAAAATATCTAAGTTTCTATCTTTTATTATTATAATGTTAAATTTGCACTGTGAGTAGATACATTCCAGAAACCCAGGATAGTAGGAGTTCCAGTAGTGATTAGATATAAATAGGAACTCTCCTTATGATTTTCCATTACTATTTTCTATCCCTAATATTATTAGTTGCATCAATAGTAGTTCCTTACTCTTCAGATAAGGCTTGATTTGAAGCTAAGGTGCTCTGGCTCCAGCAAAGGATCGTTACCTTGTCGTGGTGCTGGAGCTTGAGCACCTCAATGATGCCATGAGCTAAACCGTGAAGGGCCACCCAAGACGGGAAGGTCATGACAGAGAGGTCAGACTAAATGCGATCCCTGGGGAAGGTAATGGCAACCCACCCCAGTATTCTTGCCGTGAAAACTAGATGGATCAGTACAACCAGAGATATGTCGGTATACCATCGGAAGATGAGCCCCCCAGGTCAGAAGATGGTCAAAATGCTACTGGGGAGGAACAGAGGATGAGCTCAACTAGCCCCAGACGTGATGACGCAGCTAGCTCAAAGCCGAAAGGACGGCTAGCGGCCGACGGAGCTGGTGGTGAACGGCGAATCCGATGTTCTAAGGATCAGCACACCATTGGAACCTGGAATGTAAGATCTATGCGCCAGGGCAAACTGGATGTGGTTACTGGTGAGATGTCAAGATTCAAGATAGACATTCTGGGCGTCAGTGAACTGAAATGGACTGGAATGGGCCACTTCACATCAGATGACCACCAGATCTACCTACTACTGTGAACAAGAGGACCACAGAAGAAATGGAGGAGCCTTCATAATTAATAGTAAAGTGGCTAAAGCAGTGCTTGGATACAATACAAAAAATGATAGAATGATCTCAATTCGAATTCAGGGCAAGCCATCTAACATCACAGTGATCCAAATATACGCCCCAACCACAGATGCTGAAGAAGCTGAAGTAGAGCAGTTCTATGAGGATCTGCAGCACCTACTGGACAATATGCCAAAAAGAGATGTTATTTTCATTACAGGAGACTGGGATGCTAAGGTGGGTAGTCAAATGACACCTGGAATTACAGGTAAGCATGGCCTGGGAGAACAAAATGAAGCGGGACATAGGCTGATAGAATTTTGCCAAGACAAGTCACTCTGTATAACAAACACTCTCTTCCAGCAAACTAAGAAACGGCTTTATACATGGACTTCACCAGATGGACAACACCAAAATCAGATTGACTACATCCTTTGCAGCCAAAGGCGGTGGACATCTATACAGTTGGTAAAAACAACACCTGGAGCTGACTGTAGTTCAGATCATGAACTTCTTATTGCACAATTTAGGATTAGACTAAAGAGATTAGGGAACACCCACAGATCAGTTAGAAATGAGCTCACTAATATTCCTAATAAATATGCAGTGGAGGTGAAGAATAGATTTAAGGGACTAAGATTTAGTAGATAGGGTCCCAGAAGAACTATGGACAGAAGTTCACAATATTGTTCAGGAGGTGGCAACAAAATACATCCGAAAGAAAAAGTAAACCGAGAAAGCAAAATGGCTGTCTCCTGAGACACTAGAAGTAGCCCAAGAAAGAAGGAAAGCAAAAGGCAACAGTGATAGGGGGAGATATGCCCAATTAAATGCAAAATTACAGAGGTTAGCCAGAAGAGATAAGGAATTATTTTTAAACAAGCAATGCATGGAAGTGGAAGAAGACAATAGAATAAGACAGACAAGAGACCTCTTCCAGAAAATTAGAAACATCAGAGGTAAATTCTTGGCAAAAATGGGTATGATCAAAAACAAAGATGGCAAGGACCTAACAGAAGAAGAAGAGATCAAGAAAAGGTGGCAAGAATATACAGAAGACCTGTATAGGAAGGATAACAATATCAGGAATAGCTTTGATGGTGTGGTCAGTGAGTTAGAGACAGACATCCTGAACAGTGAGGTTGATTGGGCCTTAAGAAGCATTGCTAATAACAAGGCAGCAGGAGACGACGGTATCCCAGCTGAACTGTTTAAAATCTTGCAAGATGATGCTGTCAAGGTGATGCATGCTATATGCCAGCAAATTTGGAAAACACAAGAATGGCCATCAGACTGGAAAAAATCAACTTATATCCCCATACCAAAAAAGGGAAACACTAAAGAATGTTCAAACCATCGAACAGTGGCACTTATTTCGCATGCCAGTAAGGTAATGCTCAAGATCCTGCAAGGTAGACTCCAGCAATTCACGGAGCGAGAATTGCCAGATGTATGAGCTGGGTTTAGAAAAGGCAGAGGAACTAGGGACCAAATTGCCAATATCTGCTGGATAATGGAAAAAGCCAGGGAATTTCAGAAAAACATCTATTTCTGTTTTATTGACTATTCTAAAGCCTTTGACTGTGTGGACCATAACAAATTGTGGCAAGTTCTTAGCAGTATGGGGATACCAAGTCATCTTGTCTGCCTCCTGAGGAATCTGTATAACGACCAAGTAGCAACAGTAGGAACAGACCATGGAACAACTGACTGGTTTAAGATTGGGAAAGGAGTATGGCAGGGTTGTATACTCTCACCCTACCTATTCAACTTGTATGCAGAAGACATCATGCGACGTGCTGGGCTTGAAGAATCCAAGGCTGAACAGTAGGAACAGACCACGGAACAACGGACTGGTTTAAGATTGGGAAAGGAGTATGGCAGGGTTGTATACTCTCACCCTACCTATTCAACTTGTATGCAGAAGACATCATGTGACGTGCTGGGCTTGAACAATCCAAGGCTGGAGTTAAAATCGCTGGAAGAAACATTAACAATCTCAGATATGCAGATGATACCACTTTGATGGCTGAAAGCAAAGAGGAACTGAGGAGCCTTATGATGAAGGTGAAAGAAGAAAGTGCAAAAGCTGGCTTGCAGCTAAACCTCACAAAAAAAACAAGATTATGGCAACCAGCTTGATTGATAACTGGCAAATAGAGGGAGAAAATGTAGTGACAGTGACAACTTTGTATTTCTGGACACAAAGATTAATGTGGACGCTGACTGCAGCCAGGAAATCAGAAGACATTTATTTCTTAGCAGGAGAGCAATGACAAATCTCGATCAAATAGTTAAGAGCAGAGACATCACACTGACGACAAAGGTCTGCATAGTTAAAGCAATGGTGTTCCCTATAGTAACATATGGCTGCAAGAGGTGGACCATAGGGAAGGCTGAGCAAAAGAAGATAGATGCTTTTGAACTGTGGTGTTGGAGGAAAATTCTGATAGTGCCTTGGATTGCAAGAAGATCCAACCAGTCCATCCTCCAGGAAATAAAGCCAGACTGCTCACTTGAGGGAATGATATTAAAGGCAAAACTGAAATACTTTGGCCACATAATGAGAAGACAGGACACCCTGGAGAAGATGCTGATGCTAGGGAGAGTGGAAGGCAAAAGGAAGAGGGGCCGACCAAGGGCAAGATGGATGGATGATATTCTAGAGGTGACGGACTCGTCCCTGGGGGAGCTGGGGGTGTTGACGACCGATAGGAAGCTCTGACGTGAGCTGGTCCATGAAGTCATGAAGAATTGGAAGTGAGTGAACGAATAAACAAAAACAAGAAGGTGTTCTGGTTCTAGTGTACAATACTAGTAAAACAAGGTTTTCTTGGCTCTCCACCTTTCCTGAAGAACAATGATATGGGATGAAGGATAGGACAGATTGCAGTAGGATCTGGATAAGGAGGAATTAAGTGAGGCTGTTTTGTGTGCAAAACTGAAGAGTGTCCCATTTGTACAACATTTGTACATTGTACAACACTTGTGCAAATATAAGTCAAAGCATTTTTCTTAAAGCAATGTAATTAGCTAAGTTCAGTTTGTTCATGAAGAGATAGTTGAAGCCCAGCCTGAGGGAACTCATTTAGAAGCTGACTAAGCACAATCTGTATGTAAGAGATTATGATATAAAGTTGAAGTTGGACCCAGCTACAATAGTGTACATATATTGTAAGCACTCCCTCCTTGACTGCTTTTCTATTGCAGCATGCATAGGTAGTAGTTATAGCTTTAGATTATGGAATATTTACTCCCAGATAATATTTAACCTATAAAGCAGGTTGGGTTTGCTGACTTCATGTAAAAGAGAGACGAAATCAATCAGAAGGCCTCCTGCTTTATAATTCAATCTGTTAACTGCTACCATACAGAAATTCCCATTCTAAGGACATTGGTTAATGCACCAAGGAATAGATCAAAGGCCTATTGAGGCCAGCGTTCTGTCGCCTAACCAAGATGCTTTTGGGAGCTTCACAAGACATGCCGGCACTAGGTCTCTCTGCTGTGGTTCTCCAACTTTATATCCTGGGGTTGATAAGGAGTGATAGCAAACAATAGCCTTTTCTTGCATGTATGTCTCTAATGTTCTTAGAAAGCCATCTTACTGAAAAGACATTTTCACATTTTGTGGCAGCAAATCTTTAGGTTAAAATGCGTGTGCAGAAGTATTTCCTTTTATCTCTCCTCCTATCGTATTTGTATGCATAGAACAAAGCGTAACTGTTATAAGTGACCTTAGAAGAACCATCCATGCAGACAATTGTACAATAGTTTTTCAGCATTATGGCTTGTTTCTAACCGATCAGCTTCTATTCAGCTCCAGCTCAATTAGTAGTGATTAGCGCATTCAATCAGTTCTAATTCAGATGCCTGAGTAGTTATACTAGTTTTGTCACAGTCTAACCAGGAGACTCATTCAGAATGAATTTTGCTCATAGAAACTCAAAGTAGTGTCCACTGAAAAATGGTATTTTACAATGCATTTATAACCTTCCCTTCCTCTGAGAAGCTCCTAGTCATTTTAGGAATATTTCTTCCAAATATAACTAATAGTATCTCCTGATGATACCAAGTGCCTGATAGATAAATTGGGCTTCATAATCTTCCAGCCAATGTGGACAACCATCTCCTTGAACATGGATCCCTTCTGCCGATTTGGACTTCAAATCCCATTAGCCCCTACCAGTACAGACAACTATTAGATGTAATGAGTGGGGTATTCCAGAGTATCTGGAGGGACTGGCATTAGACTGTTTTGCTTGGCAGCAGGACTTCAGAGAGGGAAGATTTTCCCATCTTTGTCTGGAGATGCAGTGGGGTCAGTTAACCTGGTATTTTCTACATACAAACCAGTGAACTGGCATTAGTTATAACCTTTCCCCGAGGCCAACATGGTTTCCTTCTCATTTTATTTCCACAACACTTCTCTAAAGTAGACTAGGCTATGGAAGGATGAACCTGTATCTTTTCCCCAAAACTCTAAAAACGGCACCTTGCTGGCTTTTATACAAGATTAACTGTTACTCTCAACCTTGTAAGTGGTGTATAGAAATGAAAATGCATGTCCAGTTTTAATCCAGAAAAAATGGTGATATAGTTTTGAGAAGCTTGAGAAATATGGACTTAGATTATGTTACCGCCAAAGTCCCCATTTCCTCCACGTTCATTTAACTATTTAATTGCCAAGACTATTGAATACAATTGAAGCAACATTTCAACTACGTCAAACGAACCAGATGTTTAAAATCCTTCTCAAGTGTAATGTGTATAAGTGGCAATTTATTCCTGCAGGTAAAGCTTCTGTTCTTGTTTAGTTTTTCTTCATTCTACTAATGTGTCAGATTAATAACATTTCAGCACACTCAATATAAAGAAACAATACAAAAGGATTTTTTTTAATATCTACGTTTTTGCTAGTGTGGAACAGGAAGGCCATTGCTTGTTTGATGTAAAGTTCTTTGACCTCTAACATACCACAAGCAAGTAATGCAAACTGCAGTTGGGGAGAGAGAAAACACTTTCCTTTATGCGTTATACTTTGGCATAGAATCTCTTAATAAATGGAAGAGGAATCCGCAGTAAACTCTGCTTCCTTGCTATCTGTCTATCCATCTACTTAAAGAAAAGGAAAAAGGAAAAACAACTATACATCTTATGAAACCAAAGCCGTATTCTTATTTATTCAAGCCTTAATTAAAAACATTAGATCCAATGAGAGCAACAAACATCTCCTTAATTTCGTACCTTGGCTATCATCAGAAATAAACAACCAGCATGTAACTGTAGAGGAGGCAGATAGCATTTTCCTTTACGTATTTCTTGTGTAGCGGACTTCACAAGATAACCTCTTGCTTAATTGCCCTTGAAATGGGATTTATGGTTTTACTGCATCTTATAAAAATTAATGTCTAAACATATCCAGCAGAAAGCTATAAAAAAGAGAGAATTGCTGAAATCTTTGCTAGTGGTATTAAGGCTCTTCTCTGGACGCAGAGAACCCAAGGAGCATTGAAGCCATGGGCCGCTACACGGGAAGAAGCAGCCGGCTTCTTTTTATGTCCATTGTCACCTTTCTACTGTTTGTGGTAGAAATGTCAGTAGCATATCTGGGCAATTCTCTTGCGCTAGCCTCTGATGCCTTTGCAGTCCTGTCCCACCTGATATCCATGATTATTGGCTTGCTTGGCGTCCGCTTCAGTCGAATACGGTGGCATAAGACCAATACATACGGCTTTCTCCGGGCTGATGTAGTAGGTGCCTTTGGCAATTCTGTCTTTGCCACTGCCTTGATGTTCAGCATCCTGATTGAAGCTGTGAAGAGGTATCTTCACCCACAAAAGACCGAACAAGCTCTGTATGTTCTCATTGTCGGAATCGTAGGTCTGCTCTTTAACGTACTAAGTTATGTTGTCTTCATGGACTGCTGTTACTGCCAAGGTTCTATAGACCAAGATGTGGAAACAGGTAAGCAACCTAATAAAACCATTGTCCTCTCCATAACCAATACTTAGAAGTAAAGATAGATAGTTGGTTTTTGAAACTCAAAATAAGTTTCTGTCAAGAGAAATACATCTGTATTAAAAGAACAGGGTGTCAATAGCTAGTTTTAAGTGGGATTTGTTTGTTTGTCATAACTGTATCTGGTTCCACTTAAAATCTCAAATTATATACTAAGGATATGCAACTGTTCTGGAGTTGAAGGTTGCATTTGTCTTTTGAGCATGCTATAGGGAGATGCACACCCAAAATGGATGTGACCCAGACAAATTGTTTGGTTTTAAATAAGTTTAATAATCTACTTATTAAACTGCTTAAGTTTTTCATTCTTCCTCTTTTCTGTCATATTAAAAATTATAATTTGGGAGTCCTTCTTTGGGCAAGAGTCAGTACGGAGGTCACACTCAAGGTTTGGGAGGGCTGGATGAACTCTGAGCCCATAGATTAAGCACCTATTAAATTTCATGAATTAAGCACCTGTTAAATTTCATGAACTGATTAAGTTATTCAATGATCTATCTTTCTAAGCATAAGGTATGGATGGCAGCTAGCAAATTATATAGCCACAGGAACAAACTCTGGTATGAAACAATTATATGAAGCACGAACTTCTTTACTGAGATAGTTCAAATTGATAAGGAGCTGGGATGAAGTCTCATCTAAGCTGGCTTCAGATCCTATTGTGTAATATATACAGTGAGAAGATAAGTTCTCATTATTCTTACTGAGAAATTAGTACATTATGTTTGAATACATCCTGTGCTTTGTGTGAGACCCAATGCTAATATCTAAGAACCTGCACTAAACTGTACAGCTTAATTATTAGATAAGGTGAGGTTCCATAGTTAACTTATGGATATGGTACTCAGAAGGAAAGCCTGGCGTCTATTCTACCACAGAACTTACCAGTTATGTTCTGAAGCCATAACACTGCTGCGCCCAGTGCAAATGAGGTTAGCCAGAGCCATTCACAGAATATTAGAACATTCTTTGCTTCCTTCCTTTTTAGGTTACTTTTCTAATGATAGTCCCGTGATGACTCCTTTTCCTGCTGTAGGTGAGTCTCAAAAAATATTTTATGTGATATATAGAAAACATATTAAAAAGAATTGTTGCTCTAGGAATGTGTGTTGTGTGAGCATGACTGTGATTCATTAACTGCTACCCTTTGCTTTTTTGGAGGATGGGAAAGGGGGACAACATCTCACTGTCCCTAGAAATTAAATTACCTACTTTGTAACTTGCTAGAGGATATTAAAGGTTTGGGAGAAAAGTCCTTCAGAAATATTGAAATCCAACTCCTTTTTAAAAATCAGCATCACCTGCAATTAGCGGGAGCTGTTATAGCAAATTTCACTCATATCTTTACATAATATCTAATTGATATACAGCAACACTCTTCTCCTAAGTCATCAACACCCTTCATATAGGGTGCTATGCTTGGAAATGAGCCACACACACACAGCTGTACAAAAAAGCCATACCAAGCCATACAAATAGGGTGCTATGCCTGGAAAGAAGGCATACCACTGGATATGACTGGTTCAAGCCTATACACTGCTCCAACAGTAGCCATTTTCTGCTTTTAACTACTATTGTGAGTCACTCTACTATAGGCAAGGCAGATTATAAAGCTGTTAAGCAAAACAAAATAAAACAAAACAGTTGGATGTTGCACATTGAGTATCATAAGAACTTGGGGGGAAAATAGTCCCCAGCTGCTATTTTGTTATTAACCAAGCGTGTTATCTATGCTTATTCTCTTCAGTGTTTCCAAGTAGGAAGTGGTGGATTCATCTCAAAGAACTTTTAAGTTTTCTCAGAACAGATGCTTATCAGAGGCTCCTCAATGAAAAGTCTTGCAGGGATCAGTAACAGAAGCTTCCTTGAAAACAGAATTAGCTTTCCACGAATATGTCATGCTTGGTTAGAGATATATCCCACATTTCCTCTTGAAGCTCAAGGCAGCTCCTTCTAATTTCCCCCAATAGGTTGGGCAGAGAACGATTGGCCCAAAGTCACCCAATAGGCTCCCAAGATTGAGGGTGAAGGTGAACCTAGATTTCTCAAGTCCAGGTCTAACGCTTAACCAATGTGCCACAATGCATACCATCCCCACACACATGCCGTAATTGCACTAGCATTCTTACCCATTGTGGTCCTTGCCAGCTAAAAAAATTAAATAAAAAGACTCCTGACTGCTGAAAGTTTGGGCATCCCTGATATAAGTCTTTAGAAGATGAATTTTATTGATCATTATTGTGGAAAAAGCTCATTTGCAGAATTGGAGTATTTTGCTTGGGTCAGGGGTCTTTAGGCAAAGTATTAGCATTACTTAGACAGTACATGGCCCTCTACTCCTTGCAGATCAGGAGCTGCGGAAGCAGATTTTAAAGGCTATATTGGAAACTTTATGCACTCCCTGACTTCTTTGTACTCTCTAACCTTTCTGCACCGTCTGACCTTAGTGATAATTCTGCAACTTGGTAAGGTCCAAGGGCATATTGATATCCCTTTCTAGCAGTTCATGATTTGGTGATTGTACAGATGTCAGTAAGAGAGGTCTGCAAATCAGCTATAATCATTTAAAAAATCACTGAGCAATTATGCGTGAAAGAACATGTCACTTCACATTGTCACCCTTTGGGACCAAAGGTCACATATTTGTATGTGAATGTACATGAAGAAGATTTCAAACACCAAGCACATGACAAAGATGTTTTGAACTATAAGTACAAGGTTCCTTTTCCAGGAAAGCAGGATTTGATATACAATACAAATGCAGATGGTTACCTTTATAATTCCACATCAGGGAAGAACAAACATTTTTCTATAGATGGTTTCATAAAAGACTTCAGCCAATGATAGAGAAAGCTGTTCCTTCTTTCTGATTAGGGTCATTGTTGTTTATTCATTCAGTCGCTTCCGATTCTTCGTGACTTCATGGACCAGCCCACGCCAGAGCTTCCTGTCAGTCGTCAACACCCCCAGCTCCCCCTTGGTCGGCCCCTCTTCCTTTTGCCTTCCACTCTCCCTAGCATCAGCATCTTCTCCAGGGTGTCCTGTCTTCTCATTATGTGGCCAAAGTATTTCAGTTTTGCCTTTAATATCATTCCCTCAAGTGAGCAGTCTGGCTTTATTTCCTGGAGGATGGACTGGTTTGATCTTCTTGCAGTCCAAGGCACTCTCAGAATTTTCCTCCAACACCACAGTTCAAAAGCATCAATCTTCCTTCTCTCAGCCTTCCTTATGGTCCAGCTCTCGCAGCCATATGTTACTACGGGGAACACCATTGCTTTAACTATGCGGACTTTGTTGTCAGTGTGATGTCTCTGCTCTTAACTATTTTATCGAGATTTGTCATTGCTCTTCTCCCAAGGATTAAGCGTCTTCTGATTTCCTGACTGCAGTCAGCATCTGCAGTAATCTTTGCCCCTAGGAATACAAAGTCTTTCACTGCTTCTACATTTTCTCCCTCTATTTGCCAGTTATCAATCAAGCTGGTTGCCATAATCTTGGTTTTTTTGAGGTTTAGCTGCAAGCCAGCTTTTGCACTTTCTTCTTTCACCTTCATCATAAGTGGTAAGTGCATTACCTTCCCCAGGGATCGCATTTAGTCTGACCTCTCTGTCATGACCTTCCCGTCTTGGGTGGCCCTTCATGGTTTAGCTCATGGCATCACTGCGGTGCTCAAGCTCCAGCACCATGGCAAAGTAACGATCCTTTGCTGAAGGATTAGGGTCATACATTGTACTAAATTATAATATAGTTTCATTGGCCATGGCTTTTTATTGCCTGAATCCAACCCTCATTCAATAATCTACAGTTAAACAAACTACAGTTTAGTGTGATGTGCAAATCCAGTAAATTATGGAAAAGTATGTGTCTCTCTTCTAAATGGCATTTTCTTTCTTCTTCCATTCTTACCAAATGGCTGCTAGGGAAGGGATAGATCACTCTAGAGACTTTTTGCAGAGATCTTTTGAAATCAGACCAGCATGATATTAGAGTAAGGGCCCAACACTGTTCTACATGGTTCAGTCCCAAGTACCTGTTATCAACTTGCACATGTATATCACAGGATTTCTTCTGAATGCCTCCACCATCTGCTGGAGCAAAGATGAAATGGGAGGTAATGTTTCCATGAGATATTCCATCTCTACTTGTGAAATTTCATCTTTTTCATGTGCAGACACACTTTGGGTATAACCAAAAAAAAACCATCCGGTTCCTTTAAGGTTTTAAATCTCTTTGTGGGGCTGTAGGATCCTGAAGAACAGTAGATGTGGTAGTAGTGAGGGAGCTGACGGAAGGATTCAGACAAAATATGTCTACCCCTTTCCTTCAACAGAAGTTTCTGCTTGTTGTAGTCCTTTCTATAAATGGGAAGTGTGAGAGTGGATTAAACCCTCCATTCATCCATTTCACAGAATCAAAGAGTTGAAAGAGGTTGTTCGGGTGGAACCTCCTACTCAGTGCAGGAATACAAATGAAAGTTTCCACAATAAATAGTTGTCTGTCTACTATCTGGACACATCTAGTAAAGAAGAACCCGCTATTTGTCTAGGTAATTGGTTTCATTGTCAAAATGCTCCTACCGTTAGGATGTTTTCCTTAACATTCAACCACAATTTCCCCTCCTGTAACTTAAATCATTTATTTATTTATTTTATTTTATTTTATTTCTATGGCCGCCCATCTCAACAAGTGACTCTGGTGGCATAAAATCATAAAAAATTAAAACAATACAAAATAAATGTATATGGTTGCTGAGTAAAACTATTGCCATAGATGTTCATATAACCAAGAAAAACCAGGCCTGAGCACATAACCAGGTTTTTATGGCCTTATGAAAGGCCAACAGGGTCAGGTCATGCTCTGGGATGATAGACAGCAGATCTTTCCTTTCTTCGGTGTGGTATCCTTTCAAGCACCTATTTTTTATTTTTATTTATTTATTTATCGCATTTATATGGCTGCCCATCTCACAAAAAGTGACTCTGGGCTTCAATTTAAATTAACTTAAATAGAGTTATCAAATTCTCATCCTCCCCTCAGTCTGTTCTTCTCAAGGCTAAATACTCCCAGATCCTCCAAGAAAGATCTTGTAGGCCACTGATCATCAGAGTTGTTCCTCTCAATATATCTGAATCCTTAAAGTCTGGCCCTAAGATTGGACTCGGTACTCCCAGTAGAGTGAAACTATTATTATTTTTGTGATTTACAAAAACCTAAACCTGTTGCGACAACCTAAAATTTCATTTGCCTTTTTTTGCATCCATTTTACACTGTTAAATTATATTCCGTGTGCAACTAATTATACTGAGTCTTGTTCACAAGTGCTAATGCCAAGCTAGAACTCCCATTCCATGCCCCTACATTTGATTTAAGTGAAGATTTTTGCATTTATCTCAGTTAAATTTCATTATTTTCAGCCCTTTAAACTATCAACTTGGTTCTGAATTTTACTTTTACCTTATAGAGTATTAGTTATCCCACTCAATGTTGTATCAAATGCAAATCTGAGAAGCATTCCATCTACTTCCTAATCTAAGTAATTAATATAAATATTGAGGAATACAGGGGCCAGGATGAATCCGGTGGGATCCTACACCCTCCAGTTTCATAATTTTATATGATGTGTCTGTTTTGCTAAGCTGTGTGAAAATTTTAGAGGATTTCAAAATAGTAATGAAAGTACCTTAACTTTTGAGATGGTTATGCTACTCCATTTTTCTGAGAGAAATAATGCATATTGACTCAGAATCGTGTTTCTAAAATAGAATCTGTTGAACATTCACTGTAATTATCTGCCAGGATACCTTTGCCTATGTAAGAACTGATCCCTATCAGGAATCTGCAAATCAAGTTTTTAAAAAAGCAGTTAGCGATATAAATCCAAGCAGCAATTAATAAGAGGCATCAATAGCCTCTAACTTGAGATAGGAGAATCTTTCTGGTCAATGACAGTACAAAATATTGGCATTCTTAATTAAAATCTCACCAGATCGCCCCACCTCTTTCTTGTCTCACAAGATTAAGCGCCCCATGTCTTTTTGCTGATGGATTAAAAAAAAATGCCCAGGCCACGCCTGCAAATCCTCCTGGGAACTGTCAGTAAGGGCGTCCCCCGCGCCTTTATAAAGCAAAACGCAGAGTCACAGAGCACCTTCGCCTGGCCACTGGCCGCCAGACCCCGCGGGTTCAAAGGCACAGTCCACTCGCAGGAGAGGAGGGCGCGAGGCGACCCTACTGCTGCACCCCGCAGCCTGGCCCAGGAAGAAACTGGCCCGCCGTGAAGAGCGGCGGTGCCAGCTCTCCCCATGGGGCGCTACACGGGCCAGACGTGCCGCCTGATCTTCATGCTAGTCCTGACAGCGGGCTTCTTCGTGGCCGAGCTGGTGTCGGGCTACGTGGGCAACTCGATCGCGCTGGTCTCCGACTCCTTCAGCATGCTCTCCGACCTGATCGCTCTGAGCGTGGGCATCGCCACAGGACGCCTCTCTCGCCAACGCCGACGCCGCCCCGGCGCCTCTTACGGCTCCGGACGGGCCGAGGTGGTGGGCGCCCTCAGCAACGCCGTCTTCCTGGCCGCCCTCTACTTCACCATCCTGATGGAAGCGGTGCAGCGGCTGGCGAAGCCGGAGGCCATCCGCGACGCTGCGCTCATCCTCGTGGTAGGCGCGCTCGGCCTGGCGGTCAATCTCGTGGGGCTCCTTGTCTTCCAGGACTGGGTCTGCTGCTGCCACCGTCGAGGCTCGCCGGCCCCGCCCCGCCTTAGCCACGAGGACGAGAGCCAAACCCGGGCCGTTACTGGCAGCTCGTCCGCCTTAGAGGGGACCGCGGAAGAGAGCAGCGGCGCCACCGCCGCCGCCAAGGGCGCCCCGAGGGTTTCGGGCATAGGCGAAGCAGGTGCCTCCCGGTTGCCTCCCTCCTCGTCATTCGCGGCATCTCCCTGCCTTCCTCTTTTCCTTTCAGTTGCCTTCTTTTCTCTGTCCCACCTTCGCCTCCTCCGTTGCACCCAAATTCTCTTTGCTTTGGGGTCTTCTGTGGTCATTTTTCATCCTTCCTTATTTCCCATTTTTCAAAGTGCCTCTTTGAAAGTGTAAATTCTTATTCATTCTTACTGATTATTCTATTTGCCTGCTCTTATTTACTTCTCTCATTCTTACTTTTTGGGCCATTCCTCCTTAATCTTTGCAACTTTCTGTCTCTAGCTATGTGGTTTTCTCCTTCCCTTATTCTTGCTTTCTTTCCAGCACTTCTTTTTCTCTTCTTTCCTCATTATTTCTATTTCCCAATATACATTATTGGGAACGAATAATGTACTCTATAGTAATATTCAGTATATCGATGTATATAATTATGTATATACAATACATTATACATATAAAAATGTACCCACAGAATATTATATATATAATGATTTATTGCTGAATAAAGCCAGAGATATTATTGTATTTGCAACATTAAAGTAGATAAACCGAAGCAATCTTTGTGTCAATTAGTGTTGTTTTCACAGCCTTTTGATACTGTAAACCATTTTTCGGCACTTCAGTAGTATGGAAGACATTGCATGACTAATTAGATGCCAGGTTGTATAAGGTGGTCTTTGTGAGTAGAAAGATTGTTAAAAGAATCCCATTCAATTTTGCTCCATTGCTTTGTTGGCTTGTAATTATACTACACGGTGTGCACAGAGCGTATGCAAGCGTGAGGGAGCCATAGGTAACTTGCTGGTTCTGAGTATTTAAGACAAGTTGGTTTTGAAAAGATTCGTTTCTTTCCGTTTGTAGAACTTATACACAACACAGTGTTTCTTCTTTGAATGCAGGTGATTCTGCAGATACCCAGAAAAATGCTGAAGAGGATGGGGCACAGAAAAAAGAAAAAAAGTCTGAAGCCTTGAACATCCGAGGTACTATAGCAGGGATGGAGGATTTCTCCAGAATGAAGGAGCCATGATTAGCGATGACCTATTCTTATTTATGGTTGCTGTCTATCCAAGTTTATACCAGAATTTTGGAATCTTATATATTCCAAGTAAATCCAGGCTTTCTCTTATCATCACCAGAGCTAATGTTTTCCTTATGCTTTGTTTCAGGAGTCCTTTTGCATGTGATGGGAGATGCTCTTGGCTCAGTTATTGTTGTGGTTGCGGCTTCAATATTCTACGCGCTTCCTCTGGATGAGAACACACCATGTAACTGGCAGTGTTACATTGATCCCAGCCTGACAATTATTATGGTCTTTATCATACTGTCCTCAGCCTTTCCACTTATCAAGGAGACGGCAACCATTTTGCTGCAAATGGTTCCCAAGAGTCTGAATATGCAAATATTGAGTAAGTTGATTTTGGACTGTTGTGGCCTTTAAAAGCTGCTGTTGTTCCTGGAATGATATCCTTGGATTATACACTCAATGCAGCATTACATGCTCAAGGATCACATGATGGTATTTCCGAGCAACGTGACTCAAGTCTTAGAGGATTAGTAAAAGCATGTATAGTATTTTGAGAACAGGCCACATAGCAGGAATCAAGTTGTTTGCAGAAATTCCTATACACACATATAGACATTTGTAGCCTATAACTACTAATATAAATAGATTAGTTTCTTGTTTTGCAGTATCGATCACAGTGCCCATATTTGAAATTTCACATTTAAGTCATTCAGTTGTTATCAGAACAAACTTCATTTCCAGGCTTAGTTTACTGAGTCATATGGTTGGGTGGTCTTGTGACCTAGTTCATCCCGGTGCCCTCCAGTTCCCATTCAGCTCCCATAATTCCCAGAGAACCTGGAGGGTGTTAGGCAGCGGACGTTGACCTACTTCTGCTTCTTCCTATTATTGTTGGCAGGAGGAATTTCAGCAAGGCTAGTCCAATAGCCTCTGTCTCCTTATTTCTTACTTGGAAGCTACTGCAGTATTAGCTACAGGCAGACATGGACTTACTGTTTCAGCTGGGGCTGCTTTCTGTTGTATCAGTCCTACGTTATCTACAGCCTGAAGAAGCTATGATCGAGTTCTTACTTTCCCCATTCCAAGAGGCGTTCTTTGTGTTTGTAGCTGCAGTTAAATAACGAATGGAACATGGGTGAAATCTAACTGATTTGATTATCTCCTTGTTTGCATTTTTTCTTTTTCCTAGCAAACAAATTACTGGAAGTGCCAGGGGTTAGCAGCATTCATGAGCTGCATGTCTGGGAATTTGTCAAGGGGAAGAATATTGCCACGCTCCACATTAAGTGTCAGTCTACTTCTGACTACCCGGTCGCTTCATACAAAATCAGGGAGGTGTTCCACGAAGAAGGGATCCATTCAGTGACCATTCAGCCGGAGTACCTGGACTACAAGATTCCTGAGGTCCTGTGCAGTACACCATGTATCTCCAAATCTTGTGATCCTCAGTTGTGCTGCAGCCAGCAGGAAGCGTTTCTTTCTCAGATGAATGAAAAAATAGGCAGCTTTTCTCCATCACTGAAGAAAGTTTTCCATAAAAAAGATGTCATGGAAATTCCTACTGAACCCATGTGGGCTGAAGACATGGTCAAAAAGAATAGCCGCTCCAAGGATAGTCACAAAGAAAAAAGTGAAACCACACCACGTATAAGCGGTACTCAATTTTAGACTCTTGGGTGAATGCATTCTCAGTTCTTTTGCCTAGAAAAAAAAGGGGGGCTCCCTTGTGCAAAGGTTCCTCTAGTTGAAAAAGAAGGAGCTGTTGGCAAGTGTTTGCCATGGTTCTGGGAGGCAGCATTTGAAAGTGGAATACCGAGTGTACTCACAATTCACAAGTGCTATGGCCAAAGCAGACGGCCCTTGGTTTCTTCTAAAGTCTAGCTCAAACGGAAAGCCATTTTCCTAATGTTGGGCAAATAAGCTATGTCATCCCTATTTGCTGCCCTGCTCTGAAAAGAGAAAAGGATAAAGCATTTAACCAATGGGCAGAGGAAGAGAAAAGGACTCTTCAAACCTTAAATGTCTTAATTGTCGGTGTACGCGTTTCTCAGGCGCAAATAGAAACCTCAAGAATGTCGAGATTTCCTTCTGGTTTAATGTACTAATCAGGATGCAGATTGCAAACCTTACTATTTTATGATTATCCTGGCTTATGGCGTATCTTTATCTTTCACTGAACTTTCTTTTTCTGTTTACTTGAAATAGATGACAGGAAGACAGGAATGAGATAGGCCGCATGGGTTTAGGGAATTGTGTGACATGTCCAAGGAAGCAAAACAACCCTATGAAAAAACAAGGATTTGTAATTTTGGTCCACAGAATTGGCCGCAGGATGTAGACAATCAGTATGGCTGCTTTCATTGCATTGAATAAATGAGTTATATCAGCAAAAGATCCAATTAACTCACCCTTTTGTGGTGAGCTTCACAATGAAGAACTGTATTCTTACTGAAGAATGAATGGAGATATTCACAAGAATTTATTTTTCCCCTTAATGTCTTTACATTTCCCTCATATCACAGTAATTATAAAATGCTGGGATTTTTTTTTCTTCTTAGAAAATATTTGAAATAATCTATTGGATCTTCTGCCATGAGAGATAAAATGTGAGTTTTTCAATATGTGCTTATGTCATTTGTATTAAATTAACAAAGAAGTACAGCAGCAAGAAGTAAGGATTTGCACTTGCCTTTGGGCACCATAGAACATACCTCTGAGTTTGTTTTAATAGAGTAATCCTGTGCGTACACTGAGCAGTTTGGATGCTGTTTTTCTCTTTTCTTTTAAAATATGGTGCTATTTAATGTGTTATTTTGGAATTATGGCACTCCTTTCAAACCATTTTTAGAATTTCTTTTTTTAACAATGTGTTAAAATTTATTTTCAGGAGATCTTTGTCTTGCCAGCCTATTTTAAACCTCAAATCCAAATAAATTTACATTACAGTAAGCCCATTGGATTTCTTGTTTATGAACTGCCCTTGACTCCATGTAAGTGGTTGAATGAGGCTAAATGTTGGTTGTCCTCCTGCTATCTTGGGGTTCTTTTAAGTTTATTCCTCTATGTTTTTATTTTTTATTTTTGTTGTTATTTATGTCTAATGCTTTTTTATATTGTGATATGATTTTAATTGTTATTTTGCTTGTAAGCTGCCCAGAGTTACTTTTTTGTGAGATGGTCTGCTGTATAAATTTGCCAAATAAGTAAGTAAGTAAATAAATAAATACAAAGTTGCCTGGAATATCCACATCATTATTTTAGAAATTTCAGTAGGCAGCTAAAATTCAGATCATATTGTCTCTGGACATCAGAGGGTTTGGTCCTAGTGAAAAAGGTGGGGATGGAAGAAAGGACTGCTCTATACAGCTGCCTCCATTGAATGTAACTCACCCCAATCCAGTCAGTACCCTGCTTCTCTGACTTATTCTTATAGACAGCAAAATGTAACCCTACTAAACAGATTCTGTGTAAGATATCAAAGCTGTGCTGATACTATTTCATGTTTCTTTGAATGGTATTAATTTCACAATGGGCTTTGGCAGGTTGAGGATTAGAAATTTAGACCCCCCAAAAGTTATGGGCAAGTCTTAATGAAACTACTGGCAATGAACAACAGGCATAATCCATGAAATTTATGCTGCTGTTTGGAATTAATACTGCTGCATGCAAAATGTAATAGAAACAAATGACTGTTAATTCCTGCCTGTATATTTTTCTCTCATTTAACTTAATGTTTGTGGTGTATGCATTTTTGTAGCATAAATTGGAATCAGTCTGCGTTCAGAAGTAATACTGTTTTAAATTTTGTGTGTATATGTAGGTATGGCTATTTATATTGCCTTAATATAAACAGAAATGTTCTTCCTCTAAAAACTACGATTTCCATTTAAAGAAATACTTTTAAAAACTGTACTGCATGAAATATCTCCAAATGGACAATAATGCTTTGTTTGGGGTGGTAGTTGCTATTGTTGTTGCAAAAGCATATATATAGTAAATAAATAAGTATTACATTGTTTTTATAAATACAGATAATGTTCTTTCTGTATTTTAAAGAAACATAGATCAGTTATTCAGACACTAATTCTTAATCAGAACATGGAAGATGAGGTTACCCAGACTCTAAATATACATGCATGTAGCATAAATAACAGGAAATACAGATATCCACAAATAAAAAGGGGCACAATGATAACCAATTTCAAATACTGTATCAGTGAAAAGGCCATTGTATTTACAAATACCTCACAGTAGCAAAATGTGAAATTTTACCAAGAATTCCTGGGTTTGAGTTTGATCCATTCCAGCTGAGACCAAACTGACATGTGGGTGGTGTTTTAAAGTCCTCTACTGCATTATCTCAATCTTCACAACTTGGGGGGAGAGACCCAATAAAATTTGCACTTTCCAAAAAAAAAAATCATCTCTTGATTCTTACTATAGTTTTGATCTGCCTTTTCTCAACCACTTTACTCTGTGAGTAAATTTGGCTTCAATGCATCATATGGTTTGTGCCCATTCCATGTATGCTGCTTTCCCAGTATAAGTAGCACTTAGGACTTATACTGGGAACCTATAAAATTATAGTTTCCCTATAAAATTATATGGTTTCCCTTTAAAATTACTACTGTACACAGTTATCTTATATGACATTCTTCCATGGGTTTTTTATGCTGATTTGATCTGCAATTGCCCTTCTATCTAGGAGAGACTTATGACAAGGGTTATTTATTTATTGGCAGTGGCCTGATATCCTTCAGCAATTAAGTCTGCTGATATTTGGATATGGCTACATTTCTCCATCAACTAAATTCTTTACTCATGCATGTTGTATAACTTAGGATACAACTTTTTGGGGGGAGCTCCTGATTGCCCTGATAACATCTGTGATGACAGGAGAGGTACAGGTTTTGATTCTTGTGTGAAATTGGAAGATAAAAAACCTGCAAAAATCTTAACTAGAATATTAGAAAGACTCCTGCAAATATGATGGCTTCAATTCAGAATGAAGTTTAGTATGTTTCATTGTTGGATTATGTAATGGTTGCCTACTCCAAAATACTCAGTCTCACAAGCCAGAGCTTCAAGATAACTGATTTATTATAAGAATAGTGTGCAAATACAGAGAAAGCTGAGAATGAGCAAAAGCGCGCCAAATACAAACTAAAAACCCTTGCTTCAAAACCAGCCCCATCCTTCCTCCCTCCTAGCAACCACCCCCTCCCAGGTGTTAGCAACCGTTACCCACATCGGCCTGAGAAAGTAACCTTGAACAGAGTCACTAACCCAAACATACATTCCACAGTTGCAGTAAGAAGATTACAGCCTGGCATGGCTGGAAATTTCCAACCCGCAAACACGGGTTAGAAAAGTGACATGCGAAACGTTACGATGTATACAGAACATTGAAACGATGAACATGACAGATTATGGCTTTTGAATATAAAGTTTATGGAACTGCACATTTGTGATGAAGTATCATCGTTGGAGTGTATCATCTTCAGTAAATGAAGGTTTATGTTATGACTTCCTCTGAAGTTACTCTTGCCTTCCATCAATACAGCATAGGAATTCTGTAGAACTGAAATTTGTTTGGATGTTTCAAACTTTAATTCTGATAATCATTTTTATGTGTTGTCAAGAACCAATCATATATGCAACTGTTTTTGCACCTTGTGCATTTTATTTGCTGAAAATGACAAAAAAGTGCAATATATAATACTAATGTTTTAAAAGTTTGATATAAATAAAACATTTTTATGTGCACAACTAGTTTTGCTATTAAATAAATTTTTAGAAATACCAAAGACTGTTTCTCCCTTTATATTTTGTGCTCTAATACATAACTGGAAACACACTTTTTTGAGAGTATTTTAGAAGGATATGCTCACCATTTTACATGTGTCAGATATAAAAAGAGCTTTGTACCCTAGTGTATTTATAACATTTATAGCAAAATAACCCCTATGCCCTCATACATTTATTTCATTACCTTCTCATTTGAGGAAATATTCCCCAAAGACCCTGTGGCATTTATTTATGTATTTTTAATGATTTATACTGCAACCCAGTCAATATGGGATTCAAGGCTGGATGCTTAATTAAAACAATGCATAATACCCCCCTGCCAAAGAAACCCCATTAAAATATAATAAAACAATGTTCCAAAGGCAAACAATCCCAAACGAACAGAAGTCAGTCAAGCACAAGCGACTCAGTGCCTGGGTTTGTCTGGAGGGTTTTCAGAAGGCATGTAGGGTTGGGTCCCTCTGACTTTTGGGAGAAGGCAGGCATGGGAACAGATAAGGCACCCCTCCTAGGTTATGTCAAATGATACTGCTTAAATAAAGGGACTTGGAGCGTGCCAATCCTGTCAGATCTTATTGTACAAGCAGAAGTTATGAGAGACAGCTAGTCCTGCAAATAACCAGGCCTGTGCCATGAAGGGCTTTACAGGTGGCAACCAGCACCTTGAATTGCACTGGGAAGCCTATTAATAGCCAGTTCAGCTTATGAAACAGCAGTGTTACATGGGTGCACTGAGATGCATCCATAACTACTTGCACTGCTGCATTCTGGATCGGCTGAAGCTTCTGAATGGTCTTCAAGCAGAGACTAGACAGCCATCTGCTAGAATGCTTTCATTTGGATTCTTGCACTGAACAGGAGGTTGGTCTTAAGGGCCAGAATGGCCCCTTTCACTCCCAGGATTCCACTGTACTTTGGAAACAATGAATAATGGAAACAATAATTCCCATCTGTTGCATTGCTCATAGTCTATAGGCCAAGCTAAGGACACAATGGATTTTTGCATGCTGTAAACTGTGCAAAAGGAAAAGAGCAACAACCTAGATAGACACCCCAAATACCAGTTCAGAGTCTTTTGTTTCTTTAAGCACTTTTCAGCAGTTCTCCACATATTTCTATTACTCTGAGAATGGTGATTGTGAGAAAGCTGGCCTACCACCTTCTGGTGATAATCAAGTCCTGCTTTCCTCAGCTGGATTCAAGACTAGGCAACGTGGTGCCCTTCAGATCTTTTGGACTGCAGCTTCCACATTCCCTTGCTGTTGGCTGTGCTCCTTGGGGTTATGGGATCTGTTGTTTGGAGGACACCAGCTGCCTATCTTTGGCTGGTTACCAGGATGTCTTTTAAGCTAAAGCAACACTTTTCAGGTTATAGTGTATATTATTTGAGGAATTTGAGCTGTTCTTGAATCTATATGCATATTAAAATAATAAAGTTGAACTGTGTTTCCCATCTACTTAACAGATCCAGATTTTTCAAGTTCAGGTATGGTAGCTCCTTGACAGAAACTCATGGCTAGTCTTCCAAACATTTAGAGACTGTAGTAGCAATGATAACAAATGATGTTTCAACTTTAGTGCCTGTAATACCATTTTATGTAGTAAAAGATTTCTAGATAATACAGCTTTGAACTCATTATCCCATACAATATACAATATAAGTATCACAAGTTTTGTTTGCCAAGCAGTTGTGAAGGCATGACATAGTGGCAAACACTGACTCACTCAACTGTTTCATTTTTAAAGGAAAAAATACATTAATATTAATATTTTACTTGAATAAGTAAACAGGTTGTATACACCTCCCCAAAAGTGAGATAAAAACACTGATTTTTAAATTTTTGCTAAGAAGATGAGAATTGTGTAGAGCAAAGACAGGCACTTTTTCAGGGGCTGGAGTGACACTTCCATAAACAGTGTCTGGGGGACAGCCAATGGCCACAGTGGACAGAACAGCGATGCAGCAATTTCATTGAAGTAGGGCTGGGGGGGGGGGGCTGGCACTTCCAGTGTTTGAGGGGAGGGATTAGATTTTCTTGATGATTTAAACCTAAATCAAGGTCTACAAGCTTGTTTGGTTTTGTTTATTCTGAAACACAATAGGAAATCACATCTGCTTTTTTTGTGAAGTTTTGCCACTGAAATTGGGCAGTACAATTTTAAAAAGTAATTTGGGCCTTACAAATGTTGGGTTGCCAACTCTGTCTAGACATGGCTAATGTTGGTACCTAGGCAAATTAATCAAAATGATACTCCATCCTAGTGATTTATCAAGGCGCACCTGCTGAATTGTGCCCTCTTAGTTGGGTCTTTTCAAAATTCACTGTCAAAAGCTACTTTGTCCCTTTCATCCAGTTAGTTCCTTGTCTGTGTGCAATAACTTGTTGCAGGTGAATCTGGTGAATATTCTGAAATACAGAAACAGAATAGGATGAAGTCCTGCTTCTTTCTCTCCTTTAAAAATAATGCAGGTTTGAATCTTGTGTCCACTACTAAAGGCATAATATGAAGCGGAACTGAAAAACAAAGTTTATTTAATATTAGCTGGTCATTACATACCACTTGTCATTGCTCCCATTAAAGAAAAGGCAACTTTTGCATGGTGACATGTGTAGTAGTAAAAAATGAAAACTCTGTGTATATGCAGTTTGTAATTCATCAGTTCCGATGTTTTAACTGTGATGGAAATGCTTCTTGAATCTTTTGGTTGTATGCTATTGGGCTTTGACAATCACATCCTTAAAATCTCCAAGTTGAGTTCAACTCCTGGTAACTTCATGAATAGGTAAAGGTAAAGGTTTCCCTTGACATTAAGTCCAGTCGTGTCCGACTCTAGGGGGCGGTGCTCATCTCCGTTTCAAAGCCGAAGAGCCGGCATTTGTCCATAGACACTTCCGTGGTCGTGTAGCCGGCATGACTAAATGGAACGCTGTTACCTGCCCGCCAAAGTAGTACCTATTAATCTACTCACATTTGCATATTTTTGAACTGCAAGGTTGGCGGGAGCTGGGACTAGCAACAGGAGCTCACCCCGTCACGCGGATTTGAACCGCCGACCTTCCGATCGGCAAGCTCAGCAGCTCAGCGGTTTAACCCGCAGCACCACTGCGTCCAACTTCATGAATACATCCATGTAATTTCTTGACAGCAATTCAGAAGTGATTGGCAGTGCCACCTTCAGAGATGTTTTTTGACTTCCTAGTCTAATCTACAGACCTGGTATTATCTGGAGGTGTCCCACTGAAGTATTATTCAATTAATAAGCACTAACCAGCCCAACTTGCTTAACTTTGCTGCTCAGGCAAGTCAAATAGGTCTTGCCACCTGCTGAGACAATCACCTCTTTCTTCTCTGTGATACTCGGCATGTGACCTTGAACAAGTCAAGTACTTTCACTCTCTCTATTAGGGCAATTACTAGACCATTACAAAGGTTACAAAAATGTGCAAGCTTTTCAAATCTTCAGATTTCTCCCTCAGACAAGTTGTTGCAGAAATTTTGTGTGTATATGTGAATGTGCTATGTGTGTTGGGGAAACAGTGATAGAGAAGAAAGGCTGTTACAAAATTTGCATGATTAAAATGCATAAGATGAGATGAGATGTGGGAAGAGTCTGAAGAAATACTTTCTCTCAGGTAGCTTCATAAAGATCTGATAGAATTCAAATATATCATCATCTTCTTCTTCTTCTTCTTCATCATCATCATCCTGTTTCTTTCCTGGGTTCAAGCTGTGAATGTTGTTACTGGTACGGCCACCACTTTTACACAAGAGGGGGATATCACCAAGTATCCAGGTATCTTAAATTTTGCAGATGGATAATGAATCTTTAGGGGAAAATAAAGCCTTAAAATGCAAACCCACACCCCCAAAAGAGTCAGATAACTGCATATACTCAGATCCATAGAAAAATAAATGGAAGGAATTTTCAGAAAGCCAGTAGAGGAAAATTTGATGAAATATCCTGATAGGAGGACTCCATACTGCTACTTTCACTGTAAGTCTCACTTTCCCCTCCTCTAAGCCCCTCTTCCTGGTTTTCTCTATCAAGTTGACCCTAGAAACCTTCGAACTGATGGTATTGGACCGACTTAGTACAACAACTGACATAAGGCCTCTAGAAGCTCCAATTTCTGTCTGCTACATTTTTCCAATTTCACTTTGATTCATGTTTAGGTAATGGGATTTTTGTAAAAAGATAATTAATCATCTCACTAACTGACTCTTCTTTTTCCTCTCTTTTCCTCTGCTTTATATCAGTTGACATGGAACACAGTCTTTTGCATATGTATTTTGACAGATAGCCGAGATGATGACTCAGCCAAATATACCAGCCATGGATCTGACTTCAAACAACCAGAGCCATTTACACGATAAGGAGGAGAGGTAGGATTGCCCAGAGTTTGACATGTTTTTTGTGAAAGATAAGGGACAAACACAGAGCATTCCCTCTGAAGTGAACTTGCTTGAAACCCGCCTCCCACTGTATCTTTTTATTACATTAAAGTGAGTTAAAAAGCATTTTTTCCTAGCCACACAAATTTTCTCTTTCAAATATTCAGATTATTAGAACAATGCATTCATCTTAACATGTACATTTTAAAAATTAAAATTATATATATTATATAGTCTCAAAAATAGTTTACATTATAGGTGAGTGGATTTCATCAAGTTAAGTAACAATTATGGGAAGTGTATAGATTCCTGTTAGTTAGTTAGATTCCTGGTTTATCATGTAGAAACATAGAGAATTATTTTTTTTAAAATGCCTTGTGGAGAGAAATATACTATATAAAGAAAGAATGAATGAATTATAAATAGAGCTACCACATGTGCAGAGTCAAGCACCAGTTTTCACCAGCTTCCTACCTATTGCAGCCCTCCACGTCATGTCTCATTCTGTTCCTGAAGGTCTCAATCCAGGAGTAGATTTCACAGTTTTAATACAGCTTAAGTAGGCAGGACAGATGATCATTTGAAATGGGATATCTTCACTTGTGACAGTGGAAGTCATTTCCATTAAGACAAAGTCTCATTGTTACAGCCCAGTGAATCCAGAGCCAGCCACTAAACAGAAGCATTTCAGAAGAATATTCTTTTCTACCAGGCTGCTAATAAAATAATCACTTATCCTTTCTTTTCCCTATCAGAGCAACCAGATCTTTGTATGATATTCTTTCATCTGGACTACCCTAAATGACAGAAGGACCTGCTAGTTCTCTCGTGAGATGTTTCTAGTCAGAAAAGGCTACCATCTAACAGACACTATGCAGTCATTCAGACTTTTTATCCCTAATGGATTTTCTGGGGAAAGAAATGTAAAGTAGTGGGAAAATGCAGTAGTGTTTCAAATGGAAGGCAATGTTGCAAGTGTCTGCAGGGTGAGTCAAAAAATTCAAGATGGCAGACCCAACCATGTGAATAAAGCCCTGCTCCTTTTTACATATGTCATGATGAGTTAAAAGGTGAGGCTTCAATTGCATGGTTGTGCCCATCATCCAGACTTTTTTTTTACCCCCCCTGTCTTTGGCACCCCTGCAGTGTTGCCTGGATATCTGCAATTTTCCATGAGAGAAGTAGATGAAGACCTTGCCTGAATATGTCTTGTGGTAAAGAAGGTAGATAAAAGGCACAGTGAATTACCCACCAGAAAGATTAAAAAAAAAAAGGCATATTGAATTTCAAAGAACACGCTGGCTGTTTTTTGGTTATATGGAATAAAAGACCCCAGAAAGAAGAGTCTTAGCTATGTTGTCAAATCTTTTTTTCCCCATTTCTGCAGGCCAGTCTTCCATTACTTCTGCTTCAGGCACTTCAGCATGAATCTGAGGAACAATCAGTCCCAAAGCATACATGACTACAAAGCAGGCAGAAATGTCATAAACAAAGCCAATCATCCTTACCACTGAGGTAAATGTCACTGGAAAAAGCAGGGAGGGATCTCACGGAGCAGGAAGATGGAACAAAATGACCCCTATTCCATCATAAACCTATTTTAGCAGCTTCTCATTTGAGGAAATATTCCCCAAAGACCCTGAGAAGTTAAGATATGCCAAAGCTTTGAATAACTCTGTTGATTTTTCCTTATGGAAAAAAAAATGCGCCAAATAATTTGTTCAGGGTTTTTAAAAATATTGTTTTAACTAACTGGCATTTTGTAGCAGACATAATTTTCCAGGATAGGCCATGATCAGTCTTGGCTGAGAACCTGCATCTCCTGAGACCAAGATCTGGGACCTGTTATGGAAGGTCTTTGGCGCCTAGCAGCTCTGGCTTCAGATGAACTGCTTCTGACCCAGTAAGTGTCTCTGCCTGGAGCAAAGGAACAGGAGTGCCTGTGAGAGGACAAGTGTGGCTTTTTAGGCTGGTGCATTAAACTCTTTCACACACAAACCCTCCCATGCAACCCACATCGTAACACTTTGAGGTAACAAATGGACAGTTAAAGGAAATGTCTTTGCTTCAGTTCATTTTTATCTGTTACGAATCAAATGGTTCCAGACGGCTTCATTTTCCTTCCCCCATTTGTATCTGGTTTTTGCACTTTCACAAATCCCTACAGGGGCAGCTCAAGGGCTTTCAGAAGCTACCTCCTAAGGTCTGTCATTCTATTTTCTGCTATAGTTTATTTTCTTTAAATTCTTCCAGGAAGAAAGTACAAATATACCTATTTGATGACAGGTTTTCCCAACTGGGGTCTTTCCAGTTGTTAGTTTGCAGCACTGAATCTCCAACAGGCTTAACTGAGGAAAAGTGGCTTTCCTTAGTTTAAAGTGGCTTAATTGACAAAAGGTGGCAGTAGAAAAGTGTGTGTGTGTGTGTTGAAAATGCTATAGGACAGTGTTTCTCAATCTCAGCAACTTTAAGATGTGTGGACTCCAACTCCCAGAATCCCCCAGCCAGCATGAATTCTGGGAGTTGAAGTCCACATATCTTAAAGTTGCTGAGATTGAGAAACACTGCTGTAGGAAATTTCAGTCTGTACAACCACAAGCTTCAACCACAAGGGAGCCCTAAAGCTGAATGAAGCCTGCCAGATGCCAAGAGTCATGAAGCCCACCTAACCCTGTGAAATTAGATGGTTGTGAAGTCTCTCCTAAACTCCTACTTACATAGCTTTTTGGGGAGTGGAGGTAGGATATTGGAGAGCTCTGTTCATGCTAGTATGTCAAAAGTTGAGTTATGTCACCATTAATGAATGAGATGCTTGGTGAAAAAAAACTTTCCTACCCCTTAACCAAGTTTTCTTTACCTCCTATAGCTCTAGGGGAGTCATGTGCCTTATTTTGCCCAAGTCAATTCTTTATTTGAAGGGCTTTCCTGCCTGTGTCCAGGGTATATCACCATAAAAAAGGAGAGCAAGGACATTAGAGTTGTCCTTCTGCAGCTAATCCAGGGACAGGCAATCTGTAGCACTTAAGATGATGATGAACTACAATTCCCATCATTCCTAGGAAGTGGGACCAATGGAACCCAGGTTGCCTACTGTTATGTCCTAGACAGCAGACTGAGCACGCACACAGGTCAAGCGAACTAAAGCTTCTCCACTAGGATACACAAAATTATAGTCCTTTCTAAATTATAGACATAGTTTCTAATTCTGCTGTTTGCAAATGATATTCAATCCATATATCCTATTTTTGATAATATATCATTGCTTTTTTGTCCAACTGTGTAACTAAACTTCTTAGTAAGCATCTCAGTATAAAGGTGAGACATAACCATGTTTACAGAACAAATTACTCAAAATGTGGCTTAGTTTTTGTAAAATTACAGTCCTACACCTTCCCTGGCAATTACACTATCTATGCTGGATATATTAGTATCATAGGTAAAGTGGAGCAATATTGTCTAATGTCCTTGATGCTGTTTTGGAAAAAAAAAGATCTTAATGATAATCAGCTCAAAGGTAACAGTTTGCTATGACTGAAGCATTTATGTAAAGTTTGATATATGTTGTGCGTCAGAACTGAGATACAGAAAAAAAAAATCAGAGACAGGCAATTAAAAGTTTGATAATCTCAACAAAAAGGTAGTTAGATCTTTGTTCTTTTACTCTTTGCCTGATCAGGAAAAGTGCGTGCTCAAGTGAGTTTGTTTGGCAATATTTGAGGGTTATTTCAGCTTTTTGGAGAAAGCCATAATCGAGAATACCTGCATAAAAGGCAAATCTGGACAAGAGAACTGAGCTACTGTATTTGGACAGCATTATCACTGCTTTCTCACCTCCTGTCCCCATGCACAGGACAAATCACACTTGCACAAATGCAACCATGAATCTAATAGAGGAGAAGATACGTTGCTCAGGGTTGAACTGTGGAGTCCTTGATGCTCTCTGAACTTGGTTTTGCTCTGTTTCCAGGGCAAAATTATGGGACAGAATGAGGACTATGTTAACTGACCACTATTTTTCTTCGTATGAAACTATTAATTTTAAAATAAAATGTAACAGATTTGGTAATTTTTCAGACTCTAGAAGAGGTGAAAAACAAGGATATATTTCTCCCTCAACTATTCTTACATTTCTTTATGAATCCACTGTTTTTGATGAAGGCTCAGAATCTAGATTTTTAATGGACGGAATATTGAGAAGGTGGTATGCTGCAATTACCAGGATATGATTCTTCACTTCTTTGGGAATTGTAAAGTCCACTTCCCCCATGCTGCCCAGAAAACATAAAGAACATTGTGGCCATCTTATTCCTTGTACAAGATTTGATATATACCAGCTGCACTTAAATTGTTCACAGCCAAGCTTTTGACATAGATGTTGAATTAGATTTACAGAATAAAACAGTGGCAATAAAAACCAAAGAATCCAAGTTCTTAAGAAAACTCTTAAGGGTGCAGGTTTAGAGAAGAAGATGACTTATCCTGGGCTTACCCCACAGATGCTTCTGAGGATGGGATATGGTAGCAAAATCATTGGTAAGACTGAGGGAAATTGATATTGACAGACAGTTAGGGCATAATAGAGGGGGTTCTTCAATGAAGTAATTGGAAGTAGGATATTCAAGCTCCAGGTGGCAAGATATTTGGAACATGTTTTTATAGGAAAATATTGTGTGCTCTTTAATTTCCTTCCCTCAGCAGTCACAGAAGGCAGGTATAAAAAAATAATACCTTCTTAGAAAAGATTTTCCTTGTGGAAGGGATGCAGTTGAAACACTAGCCCTGGATTGTTCCTTTTAGAAGAATTTTCACACTACTTCATTATATCCAGAATCTTGCAAAATCCTTGGTGGTTCAGATGCTTTTTATGTTAATTATTTTTTGCCAAGTTCTGCCTGGCTGCTAACTGGGTCTGCTAATGAAGCACTGTGAGCTAACTAACTCGCTAACTACCTAGCATGATTGTGAGATGGGCAGCTATATAAATTAAATGAATGAATGAATGAATAGAACTGTTTAGGGAAGAATGAATTGCAGTTAACTAGAACAGTAATTCAAATGCTTATTAAAAATGGTCTTACTTTATTTTATTTCAATTATGTATTGTGTTCCATGCTGCCTCTGGAGTGTATGAACTTGAGGACTGGTCAGAGACTATAATAAAATTGAATCATTGCATTCACTTTTAGCTTGATTAAAGGCACACTGTCAGGTCAAAAACTTGTTTCTGTCATTGCATTCCCCCTGCTCAGATGGACCCACTTTTCTGATAGAGCTTAACACCTGCTGAAACATCCATACCCATGTTCAGCCTGCATTATTTTGGTGATTCAGTCCATTCTCATCCTGTCGGATGTTTTGTTCTTTGCTGGATGAAGTAGGGAGTGTTGGATCCATGGGGAAAGCATGAGGCAACTGAAGCAACTTAGCTATTGAAGGAGGGCAGATCTTTAGGGATGGGGGTGAGCCTTATTTAAAGCTTTGTGCATTGTGGGTTTGTTACAGGCTCTGCTCTCTGAAGAATACTCCTCTCTGAAAGACCACCTGGTCTGTCCAAGTGAAAGATAAAGTACCATAAGAGGAAAGAGGAAACATCTTAAAATTGTTTATCGAAAATTAGCACTTGGAAAATAGACTGAGTAGGCATACTCAGGAGGGAGATGTATTTCTATTTACTGTCAATTACTCTATTTCTAAATATTTATATCCCATCAGAAGCAAAAATGGTTCTTGACAATTTACAACAGTATTTCTCAACCTTGGCAAGATGTGTGCAGTTCAACTACCAGAATCATAAACACCATAAACATACAGACACATATCAATACATTAATGGCAAGATCTAAGCTGGAGTGCTCCACAAAGTAACTAAGTTTTTAGCACTTTCTTGGATGCAATGGGTGGGGGAGGTTAATTCCCATGGGAAGAATATTATGGAGGACCAGTGCTGCTGCTGAATAGTGGTGCTATCTAACTTTGGCTCTATTTCAGATTCATTAGAGTAGGCATCAGGGATGCCCATGGGGGGAAAGGGGAGTCAGAAAAGTCAAGATGGCAACCACAACTATGCAAATGAAGCCCCACCTTTTTTTTACATGCATTATGATTTTCTTGACCCCATGGACACCCTGGTAGACATTGCGAATGCCTTAGATTTATTTATTTATTTACAGAACTTCTCATACAGTAATTCTAGGTGGCACACAACAAGCAATAAAACAAAGATCAAAACAGAAGTACCATTCCTGTCCTTTTCAGACTAAAGAATGGCCAGGTAGAATACAAAAGGAAGTCCTTTATTTACAGTCAACTATTTACAATAAATAAGAGTCCATAGATCAGACAATACAATTCACTCAAGTCCACCCGACAAAGGATGGAAACAAGGCAAGGCTGCAGGATCCAGAGTAGCAGAAGTTCTTGGCAGTACAGCAAGACAGAACTTGGCTAACCCTCTCAATGAGGCAGCAAGATCAGGTATGGCTAAGGCGCATGGCAAGAAGGAGGCTTGAGGTTCAAATGCATGGCTCGGCATGGAGAGGAGGCTAGGCTCAGCAATGGAGGCAGGGCAAGGCTCTGCTGGAGAGATGAGGCAAGACTTGGCTCTGGAGATGAGACTAGACTCTGCTGGAGTGGCAGAACAAGGCTTGGATCTGGAGGCAAGGCAGGGCTCGGCTGGAGCGACAAGGCGAGGCTTGGAACTGGAGGAAAGACTAGGCTTGACAGAGAAGGCAAGACGCGGCTTGGAACTAGAAGCAAGGATGGACTCAGCTGGAATGGCAAGCAGAGGAGGTAAGTCCCCGTCGATAGGAGCAGCTGGCACTGACTCCATGTCGGCTACAGGCAAGGCTTCAGGTCCAGCAAGGACTCTCGAGAAGAAGCTGTTAGCTCAGTGGATCGGTTATCTCCAGCAGTTTGCTCCCTGCACCGGTGCCTTTTTATCTGATCCCTTTTGCACTGTTTCTCCTCTGTAGCGAATTGGGTTGCCTTTTGCTTTGCTTGCTTCTCAGCTCTCCTCTCGTGGGTGCTGATTGGAGTATTTGACTTTCCCTCCAGTTTTTGCCCAATCAGCATCTCCGAATTTTCCTGCTCTGCTGAGTCGCTCCTGGTTTCTAATTCCTCAATTCCTTCCAGATAAGTTTTGTTTTCCCCTTCTGGCTCCAGGTGGTCTTGAAGATCAACCTGATAAGCACATTGCAATAATCCAAGCAGGAGGTGACTAAGGCATGAGTAACCATGAGCAAGGCCAATGGTGAAGAAACCCAGAGAGTCAGAAGCGCTAGCGGTTGGCTTGGCAGATGCTTCTCCTAGAGTACCCTTTAGTGCAGAGGCATCTGTACAGGGACAGGGTAGGAAAAGTCAAGATGGTGATTGGGACTATACCATTGAAGCCCCACAATGCACTCTGTGTATGATGCACATAAAAAGAAATTGGGCTTTGATCACATGGATGCACTGCCACCTTGATTTCTTTTACCCTCCTTGCAAATACTCCTGCTTTGGCATCTACTAATGGGCATGATACAATAATCTATTCAATTCAGCACTTTTTGAAGGAAATACGAAATTCATACTGCAACTGGAATATTTCATATGTGTATATCAGGAAATCCGTTGTTGGCTACGAATGCATAAAAATTTAGCAGTCATCATCCACTAATATATACCATGATGAGGTATTGCATCACAGGAGTCTTACTCTTCCCAAGAAATACTTAGTTTCTGTTGTGAAGGATTCCCTTCCCAGGTATTGAAATGTCTCCACCTAGTGGAGAAAAGCTGCCATATCACAGCTTTCTGGAAAATGGCAACATTTTCCAACCTTTTCAGAAAATGGAAACTCGGTTGCTAGCTAGATACGCTGGTGTGCTTTGTGTCAAGCATATTAATTCCTCACATTCCTCAGAAACTATATCTGAAGTTTTGGGGTGCAATGCTTAGATGACTTTGACTTCTTTGGAAATAAAGTCCCTAGAAGTTTACATGCCATTTCTTTTTCAGTCACTAGTTGAATATAAGTATAGACATACAACGTAAACACCCCAGGAGAAAACTATATTATTTGAATAACAGATCTCCAGAGATGGCACCAAGGGAGAACTTTGGGGCAGAAGTTCAGGTTCACAGCTATAATTAGTAGAAAGAAGAAAAAGGACTCTGAAAGCAGCAAGTCTACTTATCTCATTTTGAACAAGTAATGTAAGAACTTGTGGTTAAGTGTGGGACTTAGGGACAACCAGGTCTGCCTTCAACTTTGAAAGTTTCTTGGGTGCCTTGTGTTAGTCATGCTCTGAGCCCAACCAATAACACAAGGTGAGGATCAAAAACTGGGAGCTATCAGTAGCTTACAGAGGAAAGATAGAATACAATGTGATGGCATAAATGAAATAATTATGTAAGTAAACAAATGTCCATCTGCATGGCTGGCTGGAAAACTCTGGGAGTTGAAGTCCACACATCTTCAAGCTGCCAAGTTTGACATACACTGGTGCAGAGGAATTTAGTTCTCTAGACTTGAGAAAAAGATAGGAGAGGTGCAATGGTTGCTCAGCCCTGGGAAAGTAGAAAGCAGGAGAAGGAGACCCAGAACAGCCCTGCCTTGACCTTACCGTCCTTAAAAAGGGGCAGTGAAAGTTCTGGACAGGCTCTCAAGGTTCCGTTACTATACCCTACAACAATAACGTAGTAGTCCTGGAATCCTTGCAGTGCCCTTGACCTGGCCTACCTTAATGGGCTGACATCAACTCACCTATATGCATCACTACCTTGTATCCCCATGTGCTTCTCATCTCCACACTCTCCTTGTCACCCCTTCACCATAACTCCAGAACTGTTCACTGTTACAGAGACCAAAATGAGTTGGGTTGGAGTAAGGTTGACATCATTTTTCAAGCCCTTCCAGGTATTTCCTAGCCATTCAAAAAGCTTCCAGTAGCCCTACTGTCTCCAAACTGATATCCTCTAGATGCATTGGCCTGTGCACTGATGGGGATTTCTGAAAGGTATTGTCCCCAGACATTGGTGGAGCACCACACTGGAGGAGACTGCAATATAAAGAGACCAGGCAAGGCAATTAGACTAATTTTCGGCAGTTCACTCTGAACTCTGCTCCTACTTCACAACCCAGAACATGAGAACATGAATCGATTTAAAGCCAATTCAGTCTGTATGCATCAATGCATAGATAAAGAGATAAACTCAATGTAAATTCCAATTTCTTGAGAAAAGGTGAGTGGTGGACTCCCAGTTTTTGTGAAGCTCCTGTAATCTTCATCCACCAAGAAGTCAGACAAGTGAGCCTCCTCCCTATGTATAAATGATAGATCAGAGGAAGAAAAAGTCCACCTATGTTACAGCCTACCACAAGGTGGTCTGCCAAACATTCTTCTGTCCCAGGCATGGCTTCCCCCTGGAAGCACACCTTTAAGCCACATGTTCTCACATCTGCATTTCATTGTAAACCATTGCCAGCTGTTAAAACATCTTTTTATTTCTTCAAGGAAGCTTCAAAGGCATGAGTCAATAGGCATCTATCTAACGAATATTACCAAAAAGGCAAGGTTGTAAAAATTGCTCCATGCCCTGACCACACAATCCTGCAAATATGCATTATAATCATTTTATAACAGGAACTGAATGTCTTGTACAAAATGGTTATCTTATTCAGCCCCTTCATGGGTTTACAGGGTTTTATTTTTTAAATGAAATAAGATATTTATGGCCATTCCAAACTTTGATACATGGTCAGGTTACGCAATACGTTTTTAAGGGAAAATATTGCCAGCCAGCAAAAGAAAAACTTCTTAACCCTTGTATGGTTACAGTTCTAATGAACACATCCCATATGGCAAAATAAGAGATACGTGGCAGCCCAAAATTCTGTGGAACAATTTTAGAATTAGAATTAGAATACTTTGTTTAGAATTAGAATTTCACATGAGATTAGCTCTGTATCACCACTTGAAGGGCTTTGGCGATAAGAATGCAAATATAGACTGTTGTATTTATTTTATGTTCTATTAAACTTGACATGCTTGTTATTGTTGCTACAGCCATTCTTTTCTCTATTACTCTCTGCAATCCCTCTGACAACCCCCACCCCTGCCAGCCCCAGGCTGAATTCCCTCGTGGCATCTTCTTTGAGAATTTAACTGAAATCTGGGAAGCCAGAAAGACCCTGACTGGCGCAAGCTGTAAAAGATGGCTAAGTAAGTAAGTAAGTATACCGGGTAGCTACTGTTTTAGCACAGAAGCTGCCCTGAGTTTGAGGAGCTGGCTCCCTTGAGACTTTCCAGGCAGGCTCCCTCTGATTCCTAGCTGCCAGCATGATTTTCTTTCCCCCTTCTTTTGCATATTCATTCTTGTTTTTTAAAAAAATTAAACCTGTAACTGTCGACAAATACGACCAGCTTTGCTATTTGCATTAGAGAAACAATAACCGTACAGATCTACAAACAGTATTGCACAAATAACTTTAGACAATACCAAGGTTTTGAACAAATGGGATGAATCTTCTCGTAACCTGGAGAGACACTTGTTCATAGCACTTTATTCTTTCTCTCTCATACACATCTCACTGGGCGTTCTCCTTAAGAGTATGGTAAATTTCAAAGGCACAGTACAGATTTAAACAAACATCTTTCCTCTTCCATTGCAGAATGCCCACAGCAATAGCTAGGCCATGTAGTGGTTTTCTCACTCTCCTCTGTTTGGCTACTTGGTCCCTCTTCCTGTGTTGGAGCTACCCTGGCCTACTTGATTCAGTCCACTTCTCCTCTGGATTCTTCAACCTCAATCCTTCCCTAGGTTTTGGGCAATTTCCTCACTGGTGAAAGCCTGTCAGCATCTCTCTCCCCCTGTTGGTCAAGGGTTGCTAACTGTTCCTCTTCCCTGTTAACTTCATGGAGTGAAACCCAAGCTGAGTAGAGTACCCTCTTTGACCCATGTTTACTTAGAAGAACCTTTTCCTTTCTGTCTTATTTCAGATAGTCAAGAAACACTGTATGCCACAGACTAGCACTTGGAAGAGCAGCCATGAAGGCCTTGGAAAAGATATTCAAATGCTGTGTTGTGTCTATACCTACAAAGATCAGAATCATGGAAGCCATGGCATTTCCCGTGATACTCTATGGAATTGAAAGTTGAACTTTGAAGAAGCAGGATAGGAAGAGTAATGAGCTTTTGAACTTTGATGTTGGAGAAGATTCCTGAGGATTCTGTGGACAGCCAAAAAAACAAACAAATGGTTCATTAAATAAATCAGCCCAGAGTTCTCACTCAAGGCATAAATGACCAGGCTCAAATTATCCTACTTCAGACACATTATGTGAAGACCCAGCTCTACGGAAAAGCCTCTAATGCTGGAAAAGGTGGAAGGAAAGAGAAAAAGGGGACAACCAGCAGCATGGTGGATGGACTCAGTTACAGTGGCAATGAATGCACAGTTGGAAGACCTGAAAAATGAATTTAGGGATTGGTTGTCATGGAGGAATCTATTTATGTGGTCACAAGGAGTAGAAAAAGACTAGATAAATTATTAAAAGAAACAAGTAACTAAAATAAATTAAATAAGGTAACAATTAACAATAATACTAGAATGACCAATCTCCTTTAACCATGAAGCCTATTTTAGGGTAACCACTACACTTTTAGTTTTTCCCATTTCAAAATAGTGGGAAACCATGTCTCTAATTTTCAGCAATTGTACCACTGAAATTCAGTAGCATGACTGATTCTGGGACACAAAATTAAGGTTTCAGAGGAGAATATGCATCCATGTGGACACAGTGGGAGTTCAACCTCATTCAGGTTGCTGCTGAACCTGCCAGACTATTTAACCAAGCAGAGCAATTGTACTGCATCTTGCTTGGAATGAGTTTATTAGTCACCATCTGTTCTATCATCCTGGTTAAACTCTTGCTAATATAGCTCTTGCTGTTTGCTACTTTAAGTTGTTAAAACCTTGTCTTATTTAGGTTACTGCAATAGGCTTGGTAACAGCAGATGCCGTTGCTTTATTGTTTTGCTTATTTATTCAAAACGTTGTCAGATTCATATTCTTCAGGAAAAAGAACAACAGACACACCAGTCAAAACTTCCAAAGGCATTTTTGATTGGGGAGCCACTCAGTTCTCTAGGAGAGATGCCAGGTCCAGATCAACCTCCAAATTGACCGTTATCCTTCATAGGGAGCATGAGCCCATTTTCAACAAGCTAAATTTCAGTCCCATTTTAACTTCTCTGTCACTAATAGTATTTCTGACTTGTCCTAGCTACTATCCCATGGTGGGGCTATATTCTACTGGTTCTATTCCCAAGACATCTAAAGAGCACCAGGCAAGCTCCACATGTAGAAAAGGGCTGGGATGTGCATTACAAAGGCTCAATGCTGCTTTTGTCATCTGCTCCTTCTGGATCCCCCTGTGGACACTGGTAAACACCTATCAAATGTTTACTAGGAGTTTAGTAAATGCATTTTTTAAGATCACCCAGTTATGGAAGTTGATACAGGGTACACCAGTTATTTTGCTAATCTATTCTAAGTTGTGTGTGTGTGAGAGCATATGTTTTGTTAAATTACTTACTGTGTCTCATGCCAATATTCATCTGAAGATGAATGCTTTGGAAGAGCTAACAATTCAGATTCTTTCTTGTCTTTGAAATCAGAGTGACATACAAATTGTCCTGTGAGATACACTGCAGTGAAATCTAGATTCAAGGAAAGCTCCTTGGTCACAAATGTCCTTATAGAAGCCTAGCTGAGCTGCATTTTGACTAAAAACAGGGTCAGGAAATGAACCTGGGTATTCAAGGAACAGTGACTATGCAGAGTCAGTCTAACCCTTTTTGCCCCCTTCCTCATCCTTTCCTGTCTGTAGTGTGTCCATCCAGATTAGAATGTAAAATCCTTGGGGTAGGAACCTGTCGAGATAATGCATTGCTATGCCCCCCTGTGACATTGTATAAGTAATTAATTACTGCAACAGTAATTAATGTGCCTGGGAAACCCACTCCTGTGACTTTGCTGATGATGTCCCAATTTGGATGTAATTTTAAAGGGGTGTCAACAATGATTTTGAAATGGAAGACCAGAGAGTAAAGATGGAAAGATAAAGGAATAGACTGGATTTTTAATATGGGGCTTCACTGGGGAAAAGAGCTCATTGTGACACTATGTGTGGCAGCAAGCATTTTAACTATGTACTAGGCTGCATACATCCTATAGAAAAAAAAAACATTAAAATGGCAGAAATCCAAATTCTGTGAAAGAAGAGCTGGATTATTTTCCCTATATAAATTACTGATTTGAGGTTGTTTATCTTGTTCTGCAATTTTTAAAAAATAATACTTAATATTTTGGATAATTGACTGTGGTATCCCTATTCATGTTAGGAGGCAGTATTGGTAGTATTTTGACCACTTTGTTTCAAAGGCAGCATAAGGACTAGAAGCTGCTTTTGGAGAAAGAGAGAGAAAAATAGTGATGCCCAATGTACATTTCTTCAGCAAAGGATCGTTACCTTGTTGTGCTGGAGCTTGAGCACCTCACTGATGCCATGAGCTAAACCATGAAGGGCCACCCAAGACGGGAAGGTCATGACAGAGAGGTCAGACTAAATGCGATCCCTGGGGAAGGTAATGGCAACCCACCCCAGTATTCTTGCCGTGAAAACTAAATGGATCAGTACAACCAGAGATATGTCGGTATACCATTGGAAGATGAGACCCCCAGGTCGGAAGATGGTCAAAATGCTACTGGGGAGGAACAGAGGATGCGTTCAACTAGCCCCAGACGTGATGACGCAGCTAGCTCGAAGCCGAAAGGACGGCTAGCGGCCGACGGTGCTGGTGGTGAACGGCGAATCCGATGTTCTAAGGATCAACACACCATTGGAACCTGGAATGTAAGATCTATGAGCCAGGGCAAATTGGATGTGGTTATTGGTGAGATGTCAAGATTAAAGATAGACATTTTGGGCGTCAGTGAACTGAAATGGACTGGAATGGGCCACTTCACATCAAATGACCACCAGATCTACCTACTACTGTGGACAAGAGGACCACAGAAGAAATGGAGTAGCCTTCACAATTAATAGTAAAGTGGCTAAAGCAGTGCTTGGATACAATACAAAAAATGATAGAATGATCTCAATTCGAATTCAGGGCAAGCCATCTAACATCACAGTGATCCAAATATACGCCCCAACCACAGATGCTGAAGAAGCTGAAGTAGAGCAGTTCTGTGAGGATCTGCAGCACCTACTGGACAACATGCCTAAAAGAGATGTTATTTTCATCACAGGAGACTGGAATGCTAAGGTGGGCAGTCATATGACACATGGAATTACAGGTAAGCATGGCCTGGGAGAACAAAACGAAGCAGGACATAGGCTGATAGAATTTTGCCAAGACAACGCAATGTGCATAACAAACACTCTCTTCCAGCAACCTAAGAGACGGCTTTATACATGGACTTCCCCAGATGGACAACACTGAAATCAGATTGACTACCATAACAAATTGGACCATAACAAATTGTGGCAAGTTCTTAGCGGTATGGGGATACCAAGTCATCTTGTCTGCCTCCTGAAGAATCTGTATAACGACCAAGTAGCAACAGTAAGAACAGACCACGGAACAACGGACTGGTTTAAGATTGGGAAAGGAGTACGGCAGGGCTGTATACTCTCACCCTACCTATTCAACTTGTACGCAGAACACATCATGCGACGTGCTGGGCTTGAGGAATCCAAGGCTGGAGTTAAAATCACTGGAAGAAACATTAACAATCTCAGATATGCAGACGATACCACTTTGATGGCTGAAAGCGAAGAGGAACTGAGGAGCCTTATGATGAAGGTGAAAGAAGAAAGTGCAAAAGCTGGCTTGCAGCTAAACCTCAAAAAAACCAAGATTATGGCAACCAGCTTGATTGATAACTGGCAAATAGAGGGAGAAAATGTAGAGGCAGTGAAAGACTTTGTATTTCTAGGTGCGAAGATTACTGCAGATGCTGACTGCAGTCAGGAAATCAGAAGATGCTTAATCCTTGGGAGGAGAGCAATGACAAATCTCGATCAAATAGTTAAGAGCAGAGACATCACACTGACAACAAAGGTCCGCATAGTTAAAGCAATGGTGTTCCCCGTAGTAACATATGGCTGCGAGAGCTGGACCATAAGGAAGGCTGAGAGAAGGAAGATAGATGCTTTGGAGCTGTGGTGTTGGAGGAAAATTCTGAGAGTGCCTTGGACTGCAAGAAGGTCAAACCAGTCCATCCTCCAGGAAATAAAGCCAGGCTGCTCACTTGAGGGAATGATATTAAAGGCAAAACTGAAATACTTTGGCCACATAATGAGAAGACAGGACACCCTGCAGAAGATGCTGATGCTAGGGAGAGTGGAGGGCAAAAGGAAGAGGGGCTGACCAAGGGCAAGATGGATGGATGATATTCTAGAGGTGACGGACTCGTCCCTGAGGGAGCTGGGGGTGTTGACGACCGACAGGAAACTCTGACGTGGGCTGGTCCATGAAGTGATGAAGAGTCGGAAGCGACTAAATGAATAAACAACAACAATGTACATTTGCATAAACATAATGGATTTTTTTTCTCCTTTCAACTTTACAAGTTTCAGAGACAAAGGAAAAAAACGCTATCTCTATAAAGGCAGAACTTTTATTCAGCTTATTAAGCTAACAGTTATACAGTAGTTTTCTAACTTCAGTCTTTTTTTCCCTCTCATGTAAGCTGGTTAGGAAGCAGAAAAATGTGTTTGGGGGGAAGTGTTTCAGTTTCAGTTTCAAGACCCTTTTTTAGGGATAAAAGGTAAAGGTAAAGGTTTCCCTTGACGTAAAGTCCAGTCGAGTCCGACTCTAGGGGGCGGTGCTCATCTCCGTTTCTAAGCCTTGGAGCCGGCGTTGTCCGTAAGGACCCGTCCGTGGTCATGTGGCCAGCATGACTGCACGGAACGCCGTTACCTTCCCGCCGAAGCGGTACCAATTAATCTACTCACATTGGCATGTTTTCGAACTGCTTGGTGTGCAGGAGCTGGGACTAGCAACGGGAGCTCACCCCGCCGTGCAGATTCGAACCGCCGACCTTTCGATCGGCAAGCTCAGCAGCTCAGCGGTTTAACCCGCAGCGCCACCGCGTCCCTTTTTAGGGATGGGGTTAGTCAAAAAATGGGGAGGAAGGAAAATTGTTCTGACCTTAGAACTATGTTTGTGTCAAATAATGGATACTTTGTGAGTGTTAAACTGGTCTTAATTGGTGCAGAGTACGGTTCACTTGGAATAAGGATTCTCCAAAGTTAGCAGGAAAGAAGAAGGAAGTACATTTTTGTAAATGTTCTATGTACTTAGAAATATAAATTCTAGCTATTAAAAGTCAAAACCATTTCTGTTCTGAGATGTACAGGTCCTCAGCTAATGGACTTTATTCAGTCAGTCACTCTGAATAAATTCTAGTTTAAGAAGTTTCATACATACCTATAATCCACTAGATGGCAGTATTTCATAGGGATTTTCATTTGAGCCGCATTTGCAGGCCAAAACCTAACTTCTGAAACACCAGTTCCCTGCTTTCTTCTGGTTTAGTACCTAAGCCGCAGTTGACACCACTATCATCATAGATATTTTGCATACATAAAGCTCCTGCAGCAAATGACCTGCTGATCCAGTTCTTTCGAACATTTATGTGTCACTTGGACATGCTTATTTTAAAGGGCACCAGAAAGCACAGCTATAACACCAGAGACATTGCATTTTCTTTTTTCTTTTTAAAATAATTTCATTGAAGATTACATGTACAGATAAAACTAATACAAACTATAAAATAATAGGGTAAAAAGAAAAAAAAAGAAGTGCAGAGGAAAAAGAAAGAAAGAAAAAGGATTAAGAAGAGAAAGAAAGGGGAAAAAAAGGAAATTCCCCCTTTGTGCCACCAAGTATAAGCAACTTTAACAACTTATCACCATCTCTTAAAATACAACAGACAATCTCTTCATTCCATATCTCACCTCATTCTCTATCAACAAATCTTTAAAACCTCACCATCCATCCTAATCAGCAAAATTCCGTTAAAGGTTACCAGAAATAACAACCTATCTATTATATACAACGATCTAATAAACCCACTTGAATTCCTTCCTTTTACATTTGTATCTCATTTTCCATCATTAAATAAATCCCCCAAACCTCATCATTCAAATCTAGTCAGTAAATATCTAATAAAAGTGACCAGAGATAACAACATAACTATTTTAACCTTAATCAGATAAATTTAAAATACAGCAAATGAACTCTTTCCCATAAAACTCTTATCTATAAACAAAACCTCAGAATATTGTCATCCAGTCTTGGTCAAAGAAAATCCATGAAAAATTTCCAGAAATAACAACATTTCTATTTTAACCTTGGTCAAATATACCAACTTTATATTCCTTCTCCTTGCTCCCAATAATCTTAATTTTTAGTCTCTTCAAATAGTGTCCAAAGACTTGGGTTCTTTTCATTTTCTCTTTGTCTCTTCTCACAAAATCATTGACAACCTTAACAAATCCCTTTTATAAATCCAATATAAAAATGTTATCCAAAACACACTTCTGGTCTTTAACAAGTCCCTTTTGTAAATCAAATATAAGAAGGTTATCCAAGTCATTTTTCTGGGCTATTATTTGTACATCCTTTTTAGTTATTAGAACATCAGCCAGTTTCATTTGTATATTCAGCATTTCATCTTTTTCCTTCTCCTTCTTGTAGCTTGTCACTTTAAACTCCACATTTAAACCAATTTAATTCTTGTCCAGTAAAATCTGTTCCCCTTCTATAGCATGATCTAGTCTATCAATAATGGCACAGATTTTTACAACTAATTTCTGAGTCCATTGTTCACAAATATCCCTCAAGGCATCCATTGTTTTATTTCCTTCTGGTGCCCTCTAGTGTCCAGTCTTCAGAGTCTCATCATATCACGTTTTTCCTCCAAATGCAAAAACATGAGTAGTTTCCCATGGGAAGGATTCTTATAATCAATATCCAAATTTTATTAAATCCACCTGGACCCTTAGTCCATTTATAATTTTCTAAAATCAACTCTCTAATCACCCTTTTGCTGTTAATTCTGGAAAAAAAATCCTTAAACATGTACTTAAGACTTCTTTCATAGTGGGTTGAAGGAAACTCACCCAGTGAAGTCCATAAAAACTTACTGTTCTGGAGGTCTCAATATTAAAAAGCAATAAAAAGTTAATTCCAAAGTGATTAAGAAATGATGATTGGCCAGACTTTGAGTACTTAAAGGCTATATTACGACTATGAGTTCAGATGTAATCCTTTGACTCCCAGCTGCTTGACTCACTAGCTGACTGCAAAAACCTCTGTTCCTGCAGTTTACTCATGAGGAGCGGCTGTCCGGAGTGCGTGTGGGCTATCTCATGATCACTCCTTTCTCCAGAAAGATTTTGCCGGTCTGGGTCCTGCATCTGGCCATGGATTTCAACCGTAATGTTGTCCCAGTTATTCAAACACATCTTCAGTTCACCATGCCCTCACCAAAAGTCTGAGACAGTGCATTTTCCACTAAGAACAAAATGTCAAATTTGAAAAAGATTTTTAAAAGACCAGTAGTGCAGTTGTACGCAGACAAATTCAGAAGTTATTCCGCAAGTTTACTTGGTTTATTCCCAGCTAAGTGACCATAGGATTACAGCCTTAGTCTATATATCTGACAAGGCTTCATTGCAGATGCTATGAAAAAGGACAGCACTAGGAACCCTGTCTGAAAGTGGCACTCTTCCAGCTTTTCCCAGTCCAGGGCGATCCAGATGTATCACACTAGAACTTTCATCATTCTCACTTGGATGGTTGGAAATTGTAGCCCGACACTCCAAAAGAGAATTAGCTGGGAAATGTTGTCTGTTACAGCAAAAACAATGGTTCATCCAGTGGCACCTTAGGAAAACTTCAGTTTCATTTTAGGATTAAACACTAACACAGTGTTTCTCAGCCTGAGCCATTTTAAGATGTGTGGACTTCAACTCCCAACTCCCAACTCTCAATACCCCAATGCTGGCTGGGGTATTCTGGGAGTTGAAGTCCACACATCTTAAAATGGCTCAGGTTGAGAAACACTGCACTAACATATTTATGTGGCAAGAGGAGTTACTCTGCTCTTTTCATGAGTGCTCAAATTGTTATTAGATTTATATCCCTGTATCACTGAACACGCAAGGTTAGGAACAGGTCATCATTGAGGAAGTCTATCTATGTGGTTGCTAAGAGTGGACAGTGACCTGATGCATACAATCAATTAAAAAAAAATCTAACAGACATACATTTGCGATTATTTAGAAATTTTGGTAGACGGGGACCCATAAGGGAGAGTCAAAAATGACAAGATGGCAGCTGGGACCATGCAATCAAAGCCTGTCCCTTCTGTATGGGTGCTGATGCCACATGTATGTACCTAAGGGCAGGGCTTTGATTACACAGTTGTGGCCACCATCACGACTTGTTTTAACCCGCCTGCAGATGCTGCTGGAGGTGGATGAAGTCTACCTTAACATAAACATAAAATAATAATAATGATTTATTCGTTAGATTGCTACAGTACCTTTGTGTCTCTTCAACAATCAAGCGCTTTACAACGATATGTCAGTTTGACTTCTTTCATGACACTACTGGAATTTCCAATGAATGCTGAGCATCACAGGGACAAGTGAAGAATTCATACATGTAATAATTCTGTAGTGTGTGCAAGGGATCTTCTTTTTTTGAAAAAAGATTAAAAGCTTGATAGGAATTAAGTGTAACCTTGCATGTTATATCCATGGTGTACTATGATGTTCAGAGTAAAGCTCCAGAATTTTCTTTACCCCATGTAATGCCTGGAATAATAACCTTTCATTCCAAACTAGGATCCTTTCATCCTAAACAAAAACAATAAACATAGTGCTGCACAGGTATTTTAATATAATTAAATGTGAATTTTAGCAAATCAAATGCAGGGGAACATTGTATGGAATTTGCCTGGTCTTCTATTTGGTTTGCATGCACTAGGTGGCACAAATGCTAAAAAAAGAACCAGACTTTAGTGGCCTCCTACAGATATTGTAAGTATGCAAGAGGTGAACTCCTAATGTCTTTCAGTTATGTTCAAAGCTCTGTTGTGGAAGAAAAACCTCAAATGCCTCTGATATACATATTCATTTGCAGATAAACCATTGCCCCAAAGTTCCCTCCCTCATATTTTATAAACCAATTATGATCTGTAGACGAGAACAATATTTATATAGAAAGCTTGAGAAAGTATCTGCAGCTGCTGCATGCTGGCTCAGCTACTGAACTGATGAACGTTTGTCCCCAGAGTCATTCAATTTAACTCGCTGTTGGGCATCTTTTGCTGCTGGTAGCCAAGTATGTCACTTGAAGTGTTTTGACTCTTTTTTTTTAAAATGGTAATAGCAGGTATGATGTCTGGACCACAGAGCAATGCAGGAAAAAGGAATTAATCCTTGAAGGGAATAACTACTGCAGGACGGGACTTCTGTCAACATTGTGGCTGAGAAGGAAATGGTTTTTCCCACTTCCTCTATGTTGTAGTTCAGTGGTGGGAAATTTGAGGGCCACCAGATGTTTGCTGAATGATAGCAAGCTGCAGGCCTAACCAGCATGTTAATTGGTGTGGAGTTGTGGTACGTTTAGTAATATCTGGAAGGTGCAATTATTGAGTTGTGCCATCACTGGAAAGATCCAGTCTGATGTAGCTCCTTGACTTGCTTCATTCAGCAAGAATCACTGGAGAAGTAACTTGGCAATTTATTTAGTTATTAGATTCATACCCCAGGAGCTCAAAACAACATTTAGAGCATGTCCTCCTCTAGGTTTTCCAGCAACAACCCTGTAGGCTGGGCTGAAACAGAAAAAAACCATCCCAAAGTTACCCAGTGAAATTTCCTGGCTAACAGTTGGCTTGAATTTTGATCTTGCTGGGCCCAGTCCAACACATCAGCTATTGTACCATGGTGGCCCTCTTTAATGGTTGGAAGATATGCGAGATGCTGTTCTGGATATCTTCACTTAGAGATATTTAGGGCTTTACAGATTCAAACCAACACTTTGAGTAGGGTTTGGAAACAGACCAGCCATCCACACTGATGGCAAACACTGACTTGACATGATCTTATCCTTGTGAATTTATAAAAATTCATGTGGAAGGCTGTTCACATAGTGGCTAAATGCTTCTCCATTGGGTGTGTTGCAAGGGTGGAATAGGCTTGCATGGACCCTGCAATCCTTTACTTTAATTTGAATGTATAAGGAGGCTCAATGAATTCAGTAAATTCATCTAGACCAGCATTAGGGATGATGTAAACAAAGAAACTAGGAAGATGCCTCTCGGTTTTACCAGGGACTATTATGGATTTGTCCCCTTTTTAGAAATAAGGGCTGCAGAGATTGCTTTAGGAACTGGGATGGATCTCGCCCTCTGAGCAGAGCCACCCACAAGGTGGGGAGTGGGGTGGGAGGGAGCAACAATGGGACCAACATGGCAGCTGCAGCTGAGTATTGAAGCCCTGGCCATTTGTGTATGTCCTGACATAATGTGCATGTACAAAGGGGTAGGGTTTCAATCCACATTTGCACCCAGCATTTTGCCCCCCTTAATGTCCCTGTTACGTACAGCTGTGCCTCAGAGGTTAAACCTTTGTATCCTGGGTCTCTTAGCGGTGGAAGATGGAAGCATCATTCCCCCTCCCTCCCGGTAGACTTCAATAGGGTCTTTGAGAGTGCTGTGTGTGTCAATAGATGGCTTGCAACAGCTGCAGTTCCCCATCTCCTAGACTCAGAATGAGAGAGGTCCACAAGAAAGAAATCAGCTTGACATCAATATCTGGGAAAAGCCAAGAAAAGATAATCAAGCAATGTATTTGCAAGCACTTAGAAAGGAATAAAGTGATTACCAGAAGCCAGCTTGTGGTTAAAAACAGGTCTTGCCAGACAAATTGTATTGCTTTTTTTTTTTTGCAAAGAGACTACAGGTGGTCCTTGCTTAACAATACAATTAGGACTGGAACTATTCCCACAGGACCAAACTGTCTTTTAGATTGTATGATTTTCTCTTTCTTTTTTATATGAACTGAGTTTTAATTTTTACATTTATGGTTTTTAAGCACTGTTAATTTTAAGCATAGTTTTATTTAAGATTGTTCTTGTTTGCTGGTAACCCACCCTGGGCTCTTCTGAGAGGAAGAAAAGCCCAGAAACAGCAGCAGCAGCAGCCGAAACAGTCTCTGCTAAACAGTTTTGCAGATGAATATATTACTTAATATATTATATATATATATATATATATATATATATATATATATAATATATATAATATATATTGTTATATATTAATATAATATAATACATAATTACAGTATATAATATATAATTATATAATATAATATAATTATTTTAATTATATATATTTAATATAAATATATATACTTCAAACAGCAGCTTGACCAGAGATGAAGTGGGCTATAAGAAGTCAACATGTGCAATCAACCTTGGTCAATGACAGCTCTATCAAATCAACTTTATTTGCCTCAAGCATATGAAGCAGCTCTGATTTTTTTTTTTAAATCTCTAAATGCATTGTGCTTTTAAAAACATTTATATAAAAGTTCTTCCCTTGTTGAATATATCTTAGAACAATAAGAAGAACCTTCCTGGATTAAATCAAGACTCTACCATGGCCAGCTATCTGTCTCCAGGAAGTCTACATGCAAAGCATGAGGATTCCCTTGTTACTTTTGTTTCTAGCCATTGGTATATGGAAGTATGCTGCTTGTAAAAGGTGGAAGTTTTACTTACCCCTACAAAGTTAAATCTTCAGTGATTGGGTTAACTTGTCCTTGGTTGGATGCCATTTTCAAATCTCATAAGTAAATAGTCATCATTTGGATGCACATTCCATAAATTTATTATGTGTTGCCTGGAGAAAATATTTCCAGTCTTAAGCCCCCATATGTTCTTTGGCTACAAATGTCATTATCCTTGCTCATTGTCCCTGCTGCCTGGAGATGATGATATAGTTCAACAATATCTGGAGACCCCAGTTAATTTAAAGCAACCTTCTCCTGTCTGTTGTCTTTCCAGTGTCTTTCACTTCATTCATGTTGGCTGGAGTAACAGGAAAAGCTAGTTTAGAGTAATGAAAGCATTCTGAATTGCTATTCGGTCCCATCATAACATTGTCCTACAGTTCTCCAAAATGCATGACAAATGAGTGCCTGTCCTTAAGAAATAAGGGAAAACTGTCGTGTTTACCTGGCCTTTGAATGACTGGATATGAGAGAGTCCAATCCACCAGGTATGTCCTCAGCACAATTCTTGTATGTTTCCTGCCAAGGTAGTATAGCAACAGGGCTTGGTAAATTGCACCTGTGTTGATATGGTGCTGTTTTCCTACCCTTTTCACAGTTGTGCCATCTGATCCTCTGACAAGACAGTACATACTAAGCCATCTCAGGAAAGCCTACAACTGGGGCTGCAATCTATCCTTTCAGCTGAATTAATAATTTGGGCAGAGGAGTACTTATGCTACAAGCATGATAGATTTCTCTTGACCCTGTTGACTAATATTTTGAAAGCAATCCTATGGACTAGATGTCTTGAGTGCAATCTAAAACAGGTATCAAAAAAGCAGGGCAGAGATTGTGGGGAAAGGGCCTCTGAGATAAAATACCTCCCCTAGGCTGAGTCCAGCCTAGGGAATCCTGTCATACCAAATGATTTCCAAAGATCCCCCTCTTCTCTGTCTTGCCAGGCATCAAATATGTGCCATCAGGCTTCAGAATGTCTTTACATCCTATTTCCCATGGCATGGGGCCAAGAAAGAGGATTGTGGGCTAGCCCGTGATGGAAGTTTGGGGAGAAAAAAAGGTCAGCCATTCTTCTTCCACAAAAGAGAGAGAATCCATCAGCTGCCATGCCATGAACCTAAGGTGTCAGCAGCTAAAGAATGTCTGAAATTGATCATTATAAACACAACACAGCTACGCTCAAAAATATGTGGGGGCAAGACTGTGTGGGAGAGGAATTGATCTGGTTCTTCCTTCAAGTATGAATGAGGGTGTCATCTTTCAGCCTCCTATTCTTGATAAACAGCCCTCCAGTTCCAGCAAAAACAATGCATAAGGAAGCTGTCTCCAACGCACAGGCATCATAATGGTGAGTTTCCATTTAGGAATTCCAGATGGAGAGGGGAAAAAGACAAGAGGATTGGTAGACTGCCATGGGGAGTAATAAACTAGGTGCTGTGAGAGAGCTTTGGTGTCACCCCAACTGTGGTACATTGGTTAAAATATTGGCTTGGCTGACACGTGAGTTTAAACCTAACTCCTGCTGCAAGCTCCCTGGGAAGACATCACCTGGAAAATGGGAGCAATAATGATTTGTCTCATGGTAGGATGCATTCCAGTCTTCTGAGCCATGAGATCTCCATGCAGATGGGAGTTAAGTTCGAGGTTTTGCTTCCTGTGAATGAGGCAACTGGAGGGCTATGCATTTGATTTGTTTGCTCATACCATATTTATCTGAAAGGAAAGTGGCCCTAAATTTAAGGTCAGTTGCATACTGCATCCTATGCTGTTTGTCCTGCTTGCTGCTCCTGCCTGTTTCTTATATTCTTCTTATATGGTGGGTTTTTGCAAATTTATTGTTTATTTTTCATACTTAATGCTGCCCAGAATCACATTGTTTGAATTGCTCAGCCAAACAAACAAACAAATAAAAATAAAATAAAATAAGTCAACTTCAGAAATTCCAGTTTGGATTGCAACATGGGTGAGCTCAATCTGGACTATGGCCATTACAGGACCTGGCTGACTGTCCCTCTGCTTTTTGTTCTTCCCATCCCTGCCAATCCTGCCTCCTTACTAGTCTCTGTGCCTTCCTTTTACTTTCCCAGATGTTTGCACATGGGTACCTCCACATCCTCTTTCCACATATCTCCTTTGATGCTAAAACAGATGTTTTCTTTTTCTTTTTTCCCCTTATGATACAGTGCCATCATAGCTCTGATGCTACGGTGTTCAAAGCAATACGGAAAAAGTTGTTCTTTCATTTGTGCATTCCTCGGTAGGCCCATGGAGACACTGTTAGTTCAGTTTCATAGAAAAATTCCTATGCTGCAAGTTAAAGTTGCTAAAAGAGAATAAATGGAAGGGAAGCTTTGCAGTACTGTAGGCAGAGGGTGGGAAAACATGGGGAGCATTGAGATGACTTTATTCCAGGCTGAGAAAATGAGAAGTACAGGAAGTGGAGAAGAAAATAGATGTGCAGCGTTGGTGACTTTAATGAACAACAACTCCCAACAGTCAGAGTTAGTGTATAGTGAAGATAAAATTTGTTTGCAATTTTATCAAAGGATGGATCCAAAGAACCACAAGTAGACAGGATTTAGCTGCTATTGTTCTTATGCATATTGGAAATGATGGGCTCACATTTTATTATAAAACAGCTTTGCCCAACCCAGTGCCCAACCTACTGCCCTCAGCATCTGCTGGTATACACCCCCATTATCCACAGGCTATGCTGTTCTGGTGAATGTGGGTAGCTGTAATCCAACACATTAGGAAAGATGGCTTTAATAGGGAAGTTCTACAGCAGTTTTTATTCAGTTTATACAAACTTCTGAACCACTGGAAAAACTATGGACTTCGTTTTGCACAGCAGGACCTTTGAAGACTGTCAATGATTTTGGTAAGATCTCAGTTGCTGTAAGCCAAAGGTAAGGAGTTAAGTCGAATAAATCAGTGCCGGCAGCTAGGTGGAAAGGCAGATCCTGCCAGGCACTTACAGGAGTTGATGTCAGTGGGGAGGTTTGGAGAGTCTGGCTGGCATAATAAGACTAAGCAGTATAAATACAACAACATTATAATTGCCAGTAATATGCTACTCATCACCTCATGCAGATTCTTGTTTATAGGAAGATCTAAAGTTCTCTGAGATCAAATTAAGATCTAAGATCTACTTCTGGAAACCATGTGGAGAAACATGGTGCTCTATTCTCTCTTGGATCTACTCCCTAGAAGGCAGAGAGCTCAGCCCTGTGGAATATGCCACATAAAGTCCAAGATCAGTCGGTGGACTAGAAAAAGTGTCTGAGAGGTGGAGGACTATGGACGTAATTGAGCCCTCCATTTTAGGAGTCCATATGCTGGAATGATACTAGTTGGCTTTGTTTAACCAGCAATCTGTTTCTTTGTGTTTTGTTCTGGGTATGTGTGTGTGTTTGGGGATGTATGCATATTTGGTGCTTGCCTTTATTTCTGTTAACTAGCTACAGCTGTGTCCTAGGCAGCATTCTAAAAGGTGGGTTTTGCTATATAGTCCAGTGTGTGTGCATGTGTGTGTGTGTGTGTGTGTGTGTGTACGTATCAGCTCAAATCACTCCATTCCAGGCTGAAGTCCTCTTCATTGATAATTATGGACTGTAATCTATTATATTGGTCCAGTGTGGACTGGTAAACAAATGTTTTTTGACTTCCCAGTTAGGGCTCAGAGAAAGTGACTGGCCCAAACTCACCCAGCCACCTTTCATGCCTAAGCGAATCTTCTAGTCACAGAGAGATAGATAAACAGATGGATAGATGATGATAGACAGACAAACAGACAGACAGATAGATGCTGTAGATAGATAGATAATGGAAGTAGTCTTGATGTTGTACAGTGTGTGGCATCTTGCAAATCAAAACCTGAAGCTAGAAATATGGTACAAAGTATGTAGCTGACTCTGCTAAAAATGTTCCCAAACATCATTTCTTTTGAACATTTGAGTTTTTCCTATCTGGATCACTCTTATTTCAAGTTTGCTTAGAACATTTAATATTAGTTGATGCTTCACTTAATATATCATGCTCATCTTCAGAGAAAATGTAAGCTTGGCTAATTCCTCAGCTGCACTGGGAAACAGATGCTCCTAACTATATGGTTATTGGGTTAAACAGCCAGTGTAAAGGAAAGTGATGCTCAAGTTGGATATTTTGCATGCAAGATATTATGTAATTCTTATGAATCACATTTTATCTTGCCTTATCTTCCCACATATAAAAGTATCCCAAGGAAAACCGCACTTATATTTAGATGGCTAGAGAGGCCCATCTTCAATATAATTTATTAGATAGGCAAATGTCATCATTTTTGCAGCAGCACTGTTTGTGTGTTTATTTCAACAATTTGTATGCCTGTCCATCTTGCAAATGCAACTCTGGGTGGCTGACAGAAAATTAAGAACCAAAAGCAGCAACCACCTAAAATAATTAAAAACAATTAGAACAACATTCAAATACAATATACCAGAGATCCAGTAAAACATTTCCATCTTGTGAATCTAATAGCAGACGAAGAGCAAACCAACCAACTGAGCTTACCTAACATCCCAGCCCCAATGCTTGAGTACAAAGCTAGGTCTTTAAAACCTTACAGAAAGCTAAAAGACCTGGTGCCATCCTGATCTCAGGGATGCTGTTCCATAGGGCAGGTGCTATGACAGCAAAGGTATGTCTCCTGGGTCCTCCTAGATGGCATTGCTTCATAGAAGAGGCCTGGGACATGCCCAATGGAGCAAGTAGAAAGGACTGGGGACAGGTGGCCGCACAAATAACGTGGCCCTGTGCCCTGTGCCCTGTGCCCTGTGCTTTATATTAAATAAAGGGTTGGGTACTGATTGTATCTTCATCAAAGGATCGTTACTTGGTTGTGGTGCTGGAGCTTGAGCACCTCGATGCCATGAGCTGAACCGGGAAGGGCCACCCAAGATGGGAAGGTCATGACAGAGAGGTCAGACTAAATGTGATCCTTGGGGAAGGTAATGGCAACCCACCCCAGTATTCTTGCTGTGAAAACTAAATGGATCAGTACAACCAGAGATATGTCAGTATACCATCGGAAGATGAGACTCCTAGGTCGGAAGATGGTCAAAATGCTACTGGGGAGGAACAGAGGATGAGTTCAACTAGCCCCAGACGTGATGACGCAGCTAGCTCAAAGCTGAAAGGATGGCTAGCAGCCGACGGTGCTGGTGGTGAACGGTGAATCCAATGTTCTAAGCATCAACACACCATTGGAACCTGGAATGTAAGATCTATGCGCCAGGGCAAACTGGATGTGGTTATTGGTGAGATGTCAAGATTAAAGATAGACATTTTGGGCGTCAGTGAACTGAAATGGACTGGAATGGGCCACTTCACATCAAATGACCACCAGATCTACTACTGTGGACAAGAGGACCACAGAAGAAATGGAGTAGCCTTCATAATTAATAGTAAAGTGGGTAAAGCAGTGCTTGGATACAACCCAAAAAACGATAGAATGATCTCAATTCGAATTCAGGGCAAGCCATCTACCATCACAGTGATCCAAATATACGCCCCAACCACAGATGCTGAAGAAGCTGAAGTAGAGCAGTTCTATGAGGATCTGTAGCACCTACTGGACAACACGCCTAAAAGAGATGTTATTTTCATCACGGGAGATATAATGCATGCTATATGCCAGCAAATTTGGAAAACACAAGAATGGCCATCAGATTGGAAAAAATCAACCTATATCCCCATATCAAAAAAGGGAAACACTAAAGAATGTTCAAACTATCAAACAGTGGCACTCATTTCACATGCCAGTAAGGTAATGCTCAAGATCCTGCAAGGTAGACTTCAGCAATTCATGGAGCGAGAATTGCCAGATGTACAAGCTGGGTTTAGAAAAGGCAGAGGAACTAGGGACCAAATTGCCAATATCTGATGGATAATGGAAAAAGCCAGGGAGTTTCAGAAAAACATCTATTTCTGTTCTATTGACTATTCTAAAGCTTTTGACTGTGTGGACCATAACAAATTGTGGCAAGTTCTTAGCGGTATGGGGATACCAAGTCATCTTGTATGTCTCCTGAAGAATCTGTATAATGACCAAGTAGCAACAGTAAGAACAGACCACGGAACAATGGACTGGTTTAAGATTGGGAAAGGAGTATGACAGGGCTGTATACTTTCACCCTACCTATTCAACTTGTACGCAGAACACATCATGCGATGTGCTGGGCTTGAGGAATCCAAGGCTGGAGTTAAAATTGCTGGAAGAAACATTAACAATCTCAGATACTTTGATGGCTGAAAGCGAAGAGGAACTGAGGAGCCTTATGATGAAGGTGAAAGAAGAAAGTGCAAAAGCTGGCTTGCAGCTAAACCTCAAAAAAACCAAGATTATGGCAACCAGCTTGATTGATAACTGGCAAATAGAGGGAGAAAATGTAGAAACAGTGAAAGACTTTGTATTTCTAGCTGCGAAGATTACTGCAGATGCTGACTGCAGTCAGATAATCAGAAGACGCGTAATCCTTGGGAGAAGAGCAATGACAAATCTCGATCAAATAGTTAAGAGCAGAGACATCACACTGACAACAAAGGTCGGCATAGTTAAAGCAATGGTGCTCCCCGTAGTAACATATGGCTGTGAGAGCTGGACCATAAGGAAGGCTGAGAGAAGGAAGATCGATCCTTTTGAACTGTGGTGTTGGAGGAAAATTCTGAGAGTGCCTTGGACTGCAAGAAGATCCAACCAGTCCATCCTCCAGGAAATAAAGCCAGACTGCTCACTTGAGGGAATGATATTAAAGGCAAAACTGAAATACTTTGGCCACATAATGAGAAGACAGGACACCCCGCAGAAGATGCTGATGCTAGGGAGAGTGGAGGGCAAAAGGAAGAGGGGCCGACCACGGGCAAGGTGGATGGATGATATTCTAGAGGTGACGGACTCGTCCCTGGGGGAGCTGGGGGTGTTGACGACCGACAGGAAGCTCTGGCGTGGGCTGGTCCATGAAGTCACGAAGAGTCGGAAGCGACTAAACGAATAAACAACAACAAACTGATTGTATATTAGGAAGGTTTCTGCATTATATTTTTTTTCCTCATAAGGCAAAAACTGGTGATAAACAGCCTTCCAGAGCCCAGACAAGACGGCTAGAGATCACACAAACTTTGATACAAGTCCTGAATTGTCTTAAACTTTGGGGACCAAACTAGGGGTCAGTGTTAATTCAGTTCATATTATTATCCAAATTATTAGAAGAAAATAATCTGCATAGTAAACTAATTTTACTATGGTAATTAAACTAAACTTATTATATTTGGTAGCTCTGTGAAACTGTTTTATAGTGTGCTTTATATTGAAATTTTACTGTATATTTATTGTTTTGTATTGTAAACCGCCCAGAGTTCCTCTGGTTGGAGGAGATGGGCGGTGACAAATCTGATAAATAAATAAATAAATAAATAATAAACTAAACTAGATTTTGCAGTCTGTATAGTTTGTTCTTTACAATTTTCTAGTGAGCCAAACTTTTCCCTATTATATGTGGTTTTTAAAGTTAATTTTTCCTATGTAAGCCTTTTAAAAGTGAATTCCTCTGGATTCACATTTCTTTCCAGGTGCATCTTTTGCAAATCTTTTAAAGACCACTATTTAGAGGACTCCATTTAATGTTACCATCAGTTCAGCAGGGGATCCATTTTACTGAATCATCCTACTTCCTTAAGAATCAGTGGCAGATTTTTTTTTAAAAAAAACTCTTTTTAGTCTACTCCATACTGTCCTGAGGCATGCACGCTAGTACATTTCACAAACTACACATGCCACTAAAACTTTCAGTTTCATTTTATTTTTTTTCAGATACAGATGGCAGTCATGGGAGATATGAGTGCAAACAAAAGGAATGCCCTCAACAAACTGCAGGGATGCCAAATTGATAGCGTCAGCACCATAGTATCATCATATGAATGCTATCATGAATTAGGTGTATTCCAACATCTGATGCAAGTACATCAGTTGTGGCCACTGGCATAATGACAACGTCATGCTTGTCTTGCCCCCCCTGGAAAAGACTTACATTAAGTGGGTGGGGGAGTAAAGGAGAAGGAATTATTGAATAATTATTGAATAATTCAATAATTATTAAATTATTCTATGATGCTGAACTCTCTCTGAAAATACAGGTAGTCCTCGCTTACTGACCAGTCATTCAGTGACTGTTCAGAGTTACAATGGTGCTGAAAAGGGAGACTTATGGCTGGTCCTCGAAGCTGTGGCTGTCACAGCATCCCCGTGGTCATGTGTTGTGATTCAGGTGCTTTGCAACAGGCGTGCGTTTATGACAGTGGCAGTGTCTCACAGTCATGTGATCGCCGTTTACCATCTTCACAGCCGGCTTCTGACAAGCAAAGTCAGTGAGGAAGCTGGAAGGAAGTCACAAGTTGTGGTCACATGATATCGCATTTAACAACCTGAGGTGATTCACTTAACAACCCCAGCTGGAACTGACAAACTGACATCATAAGTTGGGTGCAGTAACATGATGTTTCACTTTACCACCGTGTTGTTTAGCGATGGAGTTGCCGGTCCCAATTGTAGTCGATAAGTGAGGACTATCTGTATTACCATCCTCAAACCCAAATCTGTGGCAATTTGAACTCAAAAGAAACAAATAGAAGTTCACAGGGAACAGTTTTTGTGAGGATCACAGCTTGGTGAGAAATACTAAACCTTTTCCTTATCCCCTCAAGCTCTGAGACTGATTGTCTCTCTACAGCAGTTTACTTAAAGATACAATTACACAGCTTGAATAGATGTTTTTGGCCCTTAGAATTAAAATTCCATTATATGATTTTTTTTTGTAATTTGAAGAAAGGGATTCTAGCATTACTTGTAGTCCAACTGAAAGGTGAAGATTTCATGGTGGCCATACATTACATGACTAACATTTCAGATAATAAGAAAAGGAACATGAGGATTTTTTCAAATATGTATTTACCAGATCAAATCTGGATAGAAACATATATTTGCCCTGATTGTGGTGGTTTAAAACAAACATTAAATTTAGCCTGGAAACAGGAAGAAAAATGGAGCCAAGACCACATGATTTCCTCAAATCCTGGGAATGAGACTGTTTTATCTTGGAAATCCCTTCCTTTCTCAATTTGCTGCCCCTTTGTTGTTTAGGCCATAATTCATGTTTTAGCAGTCACCTATACATGGGAGTGTGTCAGCCCCATAGGCAGACCAGATCAGGAAATTAACTCCATGGAAAGCTGAAACTACTGTTATGGAGATTGGCTGTAATAACAGAATCTTGTAAATCTGATTGTGCTGTACCTCCTCCCTGACTTCTTTAAACACCAGTGAATCAGGGAGATGTCCTCCTGAGCTGATTCCAAATGTCATCTAATTTATCTGGACTTAAAAAAAATGTTTTGGCCCCTTTTGGCTAGGTAATGGTCCCTGCATATTTCTGTGAAGGGTATCTTTCTTCCTCTCTACGCCATGTCCTCAAGGCATGGTAAAAAAAAGGCAAAGATGGCAATCACAATAGTGCAATCAATGCTGTGCCTGTTTTTTTTATGTGTGGTACACTGTAATGGTTGCCTATTCTAAAACAGTATCAGACTCATGAGCAGGAATTCAAAGATATCTGATTTATTAAGGAATAGTGTGCAGGATCACAAAGAAAGCTGAGAATGAAAAAAGCGCGCCAAATGCAAACTAAAAACCCTCGGTGCAAATGAAATCCCTCCCCCTGTAGAATCTTCCCAAGTTCACAATCCCAGGTGCTCCTAATGGCTTCTGATGGTCTGCTGGAAAAGTCCTTGAGCAGAGAAAATAACCCAAACACATTCCACTGTACTGATTTCACATACAGAGCTTGGTACAAGGTCTCACAGCAGCTTCCTCCCAAACAGAAACGCACGTCAGAGCCATGGCATGTGAAACGTTACGATGTATAAATTACATTGAACCAGTGAACATGACATACTGCCCCCCCAAAATAAAGATTACATTAAGCAGTAGGCTTTAAAGGATAAGCAAGGTGGAAATGGTTAACTAAGTCAGGAGTGTTAAGATGGTGAGCAGACACCCATTCAGGATGAGGAAAATGTTTCCATCGGATGAGATACTGTAGGGTGCCTCGAAGTTTGTGGGAATCAACAACGTCCTTGACTTCAAAGTGTTGTTGGCTGTCAATCATAATTGGAGCAGGAGGAGGAGGTTGAGGATGCCAGTGTGGGGAGTGGTGCATAGGCTTAAGCAAGCTGCAATGGAAAACAGGGTGCAAGCATTTCAAATTGTGAGGCAGGTCCAATTTAACAGTAACTGGATTGATAAGACCAACAATAGGGAAAGGACCAATGAACTTGGGAGCAAGTTTGTTAGAGGGTTGAGGCGACTTGATAAATTTAGTAGATAGGTACACCTGATCCCCAACTTTGAAGTTGTGTTGTAAGGAACGATGCTTATCAGCTTGGAACTTGTAAGCAGCTTGGTCATCAGCCAAAGCTTGTTGAATTACTGGCCAGGAATCAGACAGCTTAACAGCCCAGTCAGATGCAGAACATGCTTGGGAAGGGGGCTGTGGCAGTTCAGGGATGGGAACAAAGTCGTGACCAGAAACCACGCGAAAAGGGGTTTGTCCAGTACTTTGATGGACAGCATTGTTGTAAGCCACTTCAGCAAAAGGTAATAACTCCACCCAATCGTCCTGATGGTAGTTAATGTATGCTCTAAGAAATTGTTCAAGAGTGGAGTTCAAAATCTCAGTAGAACTGTCAGTCTGAGGATGGGAAGAAGTGGACAGCGCTTGTTTGGTGCCAATCAGTTTTAAAAATGATTTCCAAAACTGGGAAGTAAACTGTGTCCCGCGGTCACTGACCAAATGGGAGGGGCTGCCGTGGAGGCGGTAGATATGGAGGAGAAATAGGCACGCCAATTGTGAGGCTGATGGGATGGAGGCACAGGGAATGAAATGCGCTTGCTTGGAAAAAAACAGGCAGAACTTCAATCGCACCATCATGACCTCCACCTTGACTTTTTTTTTTTTACCATATCCTGCAGACACCTCTGCCTAACAGAAGCCAACCACAGCACTACAAATTGGAAGGCAGGTGTTGAAGTTTGGCTTACACGGCCTGTTTTTTCACAAAAATATCACATATTCAATCAAGATTTAAAGGTAGTGCCAATGCTACAATGGATAGATAGATAGATGGATGATAGGATACTTGCTGTAACCATTAGGATGTCCTATTCCTAAGAATGTAGCAGGAAATAGTTATGATAGTGAAGAGGCTGATATAATCCCAAATTCTCCCTTTCATCTCTCACTAGTTCTGCTCTATTTTTTGCTCCCTTATTTTTTGTTCCTTCAACTTTCCTTCCAGCTGTTATTTTCCCATCTGGTATCTAAAACTTATTGACATGTAATGGATGGTAGCCAGTTCTGGGAATATAGGGATCAATTATTGGTTCATCAAGTCCAAATGGAAGCAATTCTGTAGTTCAGTAGGTTCTCCTCTGAAACAGCCCTGGACTTCAGTCATATTTGCCTTCAATCCTGGTGTGAGGAAGCAGTACAAGACACAGATTTTTGCCAAGGGAATGCAGACTGTCAATAGCTCTGCAGTCCACAGTGATTCAAAGGGAGGAAAAGAACAACAACTTTGCTCCACTTTCAAAGTGCCAGAGCACCAGAAATACATTGACAAAGCTCCCTAATCCAGTTGATATTGTGAGATCCAACATATCCAGAGCTGATCCTCAACTGGTGCAAAACCTTCAATATTCCATTCCTAATTTTTCTGTTTTCTGCATTCGAAGATGGCCATCATCAGAGAAAGGAAGAACAGAAATGACAGGGAGCATGATGGAGAGTTACAAGAGAACAAAGTTTGCAAACTTTGGGGAGCAAGGGACCCTCTGGAAAGTAGAGTATAGAGCTACAGTAATGTTAATTCTTCTCTCCCTCCTGGTGAATCATACAGTTCCGACATTTCTTTGCAAAAATTATGGAATTACAAATTAAAAAAGAAAGTATTAAGGTAAGTATTTAATGATAAACTTGGGATTTTCAAGTTAAGGCAATCAGCCTGTTCTAATAGCAAATGTATCCTCCCAACCAATGTATGACACTTTCTGACACTGAACATCACAGTGTCCATGAAAAGGCCTTTGTCTTTTAGCCCCACATCTGTACTCAAACTTCTATTCACTATAGATACTAACACCCTGTGTAGGAAGGATATGCTGTTATGCAGAGGGAATCTTATTATTGCAATTTATGCTTATAAATATTGAAACTTTCTTTTCTTTACAAGGGATGGATTTCAGGCCTTTCAGATCCATAGAACATTCTGCTGTTATCTCTGTGATTTCAAGGGGTATACTTACATTATTACAATTGGCAACTTGACATTTGTCAGCATATTTTTCATTTGATTCCTGAAGATGCCTCCAGTGCCTGAGTTTTTTTCTTTCTTTCTTTAGTTTAGTACTGTAAAAATTCCTGGCTTCTATTCAGAATTGCATTCCTAAATAATGTAACCAGAGCCATGGTTTGGGCAATGTGAGGAAACATTTTAATATCACAAAGAAAATATGTATTGAATGTTCCATATAGGTATGTGTGTGTTCTCTCTCTCTCCCTCTAGGTTTGCCATTTTAATTTTTTTTTGCAAATTTTGTAATAAAAATTAATTGACAGAGAATTCAATCATAAGTAAAAGGCTTTTGGCATGCTACTGAATGGTTAGCAATTCTGTAAGACAAAAAAGCACAGATCTGAAACCTTTTTTTTAATCTCATCAATAGAATTACTGTACTCCTTAACAGGCAAGCAAATAATAATGGGACCCTAAAGTTTAATCTATCATACATAGGACATTTTGGCAGCTGCCATATTTGAAATTCTGAGAGTATGTTGCGGACATACTCACAGAATGGCTGCCATGAACATGGTGAATCTATTGACAAAACATTCTTCTGAAGGCCCACTGGTGAAATTGCTACCCATGTTAGGAGAAAGTTTTTTTCTAGCTTCTCATTTGTTATTTTTTAATTTAAAAATTCAGGAGGGGTATGGAGCTTAATGGACACTAAGGGCAGTGATCACAGACATATTACTATTCATGACACCATATTTGGGATTGTAGATGTGCAGGAAGTGAAAACCTGAGAAAAAAAATTCAAGTTGATTATTCCTCAGCTTTTCCCCTCTTTTCTTTCATGAATTTTGTACATCATATTTGCATATCATATCAGATAGTGTATTGTGCTGTTTGATTGTTCAACTGGTGTTGATCCTAGTGTTGATTTTGGGAATCTGTGGGCATCCTAGACCAAGCCAAATCCAAAAATTCCAGAGAATTCCTGGAAGCCTGGCACTCAGACCAAGCAGCCATCAACAGACACATAGAGGTAAACAACATTTACATGCCATTCAAAAGGGACAATAGAAAAGCCAAAAGACCAGAACACCTCCTCACCAGCAATCAACACCCAGATATGCAAAAATCAACACTAGGATCAACACCAGATGAACCATCAAACAGCACAATACACCCTAATCAAGGAACTATCAACTCAGTCCATCAACCCAGCAGCAAACAACAGCCTAATCAAAGAACTCCCAAGGAGAGAACAACACCCCTACCAACACAAGCAGGGCAAGCCACGGTATATAAACTGAGAGCAAGGCCCACTCCCTCTTTGCACTGAAGATGTTGCCTAGTCTGGCAATGAAAGTCTGCAAGAAAACAACACGGCTTAGAGAGCACCAAGGACTCCACATCTATTGACTTTGATTTTCAGCATACTTTAGATATAAAAGGAAATGGTTCATAACCTTAACATCATAACCTTAATTCCTCAATTAATTCAATGTGACATAACTGCTTGCTAATTGACCTGCTTCAGCTTTGGTATAAGCATTGGGTGGCTACATATACTGGTTATGGGACAGAAAGGACACCCAAAGCTTACGGAGGGCAAAGGAATGTAGTGTTTGGGTAAGAAATATCACTCATTGAGCCAAAAGGGAAAAGCTGAGGATCCATTGGCCAGGAGACATTGAGCTTGGAAAACAAGAAAAGACTAAAGTTAGCATGTGTGGCATACTATAAATTGGTTAATCTAAACCAGATCTTCTCTGTGCAGTATGTCCAATGTTTCTTGGATTTAATCCAGCTACTTCAAAGTTGTGTTATCAGTGAATTGTGGCCTCAGAGGAACAATGCTTGAAGGAAACGTCAGCTTCAGATCACAATTTCCTTTCTCTGTCGCGAAAAAAAGAAAGGTCAAGTTAGCAGGAGCTATGCCCACCCATGGCCTACATATAGCAATAAATGATTGACTTGGTTAGTGTTTGAGGGTAAATCTCAAAGAGACCACTAAAATAGCCCAGCTACCCCATCCTGTAAAGAGGAGTTCAAAAGTTCAGGTCACACTGCAACACATTTTACAACATTTAGAGCAAATAAAGGAGATACTACTACATTTTAACTGTCCTGTAAACCAAGCACAGTGTGTACATGAGGCTCCAACAGATTCTTGAATGATGATGGAAATTTACATTTTCTAGGCGTGATGGATCTAGGCTATATCAGAAGGTCTGGAGCTTGAATTAGTGGATTAGTGGATTGTTACTGTTTTGCTGTTTAGATCTATCACCTTTGCTAGATAGGAAAGGGGGCATTTGAAAGGGACCCTTTTTAAAATTTCCTCTTGTTGGTGGTTTTGACACATTGACTTCAGACACCTCTTAATAGTGCCATGAAGAAATATCATTCTGCTTTTTTTAAGCATTCTCATTTAATATAATGGGAAACACATTGCCTTTGAATTCTTTTTCAGAGGAGAAGAAAACGTCATTGAAATTCTCATGGATGGGCTAAGAGATAGAATAATTGAACCATAGAGTTGAAAGAGGCCATTTAGGCCATTAAGTCCAGATTCTGCTTAGATGGCCTCCACCTTAACACATCTAGTGAAGGGGAGCCCATCATCTCCCTGGTATTTGGCTTCATTGTGGAAGTACTGTTGGATGTTTTTCCTAACATTGAGTTGGAATCTGACTTTTTGTAACTAAACCTGTGTACTGTTGGACACAATTCTGTGTCCCAAGTATCAACAGAGAACCAGTTTTGGCCATCTATGTGACATCACAGAAGTGCTACAAATGGCGTTATCATACCCCTCCAATAACCTTTTCCCAGAGTTAAACATACCCTTCTCCTTAATTTCTTTTGTCCCATTTCTTCCTCATTGCCCCTTTCTGAATATTACTATAACAGTTGGATTAAAGCAGATGTTATTGAACTATTTGCTTGTGGAAAACAAATGCCGATCTATGGCTACCAGTTGTGTTGGAACTACAACTCCCAAAATTCCCAGATAGTATGCCTAGTAGCAACAAGGAGATACTTTTCTAAACTTTGGAATGTATGCCCTAGTTTGCATTTATTTATTTGTTTTTAATTCTATTATACCATTTCTGTTCTAAACAAGCGAAATGCACCGTATATGACCTCCTTCCCATTTTGTCTTCACATAAATTCTGTCAGGTAAGTTTGGCTGAAGATTGTGACTGATCAAGGTAATTCAAACAGCCTTATGTTGAAAATTGGACTTTGAATCTTGGCTGCTGGTGGCCTCTGTCCTAGTATGATACTTTAACTGATCCATCCTCAATCTGGTGCTCTTCAAGCTGTGTACTGAACAATCAGCAGACAACTGTCTTCATTGAAAGCCAGCACGGCCATTGGAATATGTACTTTAACATATCTGGAGAACATCAGGTTAGGAAAGGCTCCTCTAATAACTTACCATATTTCTACATCTCTGGAGATGGTTTCAAAAAGATATGGCACCATCTGTCTTTTGTTTCTCTATGGGGTCTTTTCCTTATTATCCTTTTGTTTTGCTGCCAGCATAAACTCCTTTGACGGTTTAGTAAATTCTTTAAGTCATGTAACTGGGTGGGACATGGGAAGATCTAGCATAGCACAGACTCTTGGCTAATACAGGAACAAAGGAACCAATGGTCTTTTACCATATAAGTAAAACAAAACAAAAACAAAAAAACCCAGGATCACTTATTTTTAGTGATTATCTAATCCATATCAGCCTGCCCAATTATTCCCAATCCTGTTTTCTTGATGGAAAAAGTATCCTCAAGGCAGAAGGCAGGGTAGGTATCTCCAAGGATTCTGAGCTTCCTTTGGACCTGTTCTTCCATCTGCACCTCCCCAATCCCTCCCTCCACTTCCCTCCTCCTGTTGAAATATAACCTGCCAGGAGGTACCTAATGTTGCCATCTTTCAGCTGGCAGTTTCACCACCCAATCATCACATATGGCGATTCTCTGCAGGATTTGATCTTCTTAGAACTACCTCCCTCTACAAATCCTAGCATTCCTACTCCTTGAAATTCATCCAAGCAAGTAGAGCGCCTATAATTGAATAAACCCTGCGTCTTTGGAATGGATTCATCTAATGCCAAGTCTCATGTTTATTATAACATTCTTCACTTAAGGTGGAAAAACAAAAGCAAAAATATTCTGGACTATACTAATGAGGCTCTTTTTTTCTTCAAAAGAGGAAGGATCCCATTGCTATGAAGTTAGATGACAGCTGAGATGGATGAAGGAGGATAATCATTGTCTCCTCTACCTTGGCATTGCTTCCCCGTTGCATGTGTTTCAAGGTAACAGGGAAGGGCTAGGTTTGGGACAGCTGATCCTTTTAAGAAAGCTGGAGGCTCTGAATCACAAATCATGCTCACATTTGTTCCTTTTACATTTTTTCTTTCATAGTTTATCTCAGCAGGCATTAAGCAGTGAGTGAGGGGGCTACTTCTGATGCCAAATGCTGGAAGGCAGGGAGTGGTGAGAAATGTTGGAAGAGTGAACTGCCCTGTCATACTTTTAAGCTGTTATATTTCACACTTCTAGCATCCTGAAATATAGCCTGGCTTCACCTCTTCAACTGAATTATATAGTGTGATCCTGCTATCGAACAACACAAATATTTATTTGATTTATATGGCTGTTCACTCGCCAGTAGCTATTCCCTGTCCAAAAGTTCAATCATGCAGAACTACAGGTAGTCCTCATTTAGTGACCACAATTGTGACCAGCAACTCAGTCATTAAGTGAAGCAGTCGGTAAGTGAAATGGTGACTGTGCTTATGATCTTATTTCAGCTTTACTTTGTTTTACAGACCTGCGAAGGTCATAAATGCGAAGGTTGGTCATAAACTTACCTTTTCATCACTGTTGTAACTGGACAGTTGCTAAACAAGGCAGTTGCTAAATGAGGACTACCTGTACAGAGAATTGAGGATAGCTTAGGACTGATCCACACTTCTTGCTTGACTCAGGGTGAGGACAGGACATTCACCATTAGGGGAGGACATAAATGGATGACACCATCCTCAGCCTGTCCAAAGCCTGCTGGAAGGTGACCTCCACCCGGGTTTTCTTGATCTGCATCAACAGTAGTATATCTCCTTCTGCCAGTGCAAGCTGGGCTGTCATTCTACCTGCTGCACTTCATGCCATCTTACACAAATGTCTCTGTTCTAATTGACTGGTGTGTGCTCTGGCTGGCATTCCTCCCAGACCCCCCTGGCTAGTCTCTGCTCCCTGCCTTCAATGACCACTTTATTCTGGGCTGCCTGCCATAAGAGGTTGGGTCTTTTTTTTCCCAGCTTCAGTAATGGAATGGTAAAACATTGGCCATTTCTTTTATTTTCTTCTTTTTATAGGCTCAGCAGAGGAAAGTGAAATGGTGGCTATTTATTGTTTTTGTTGTAACTGCATACATTTGACTAGCATTTCCACTTCTAGCCCAAGCAACAGGAAGAACAATACAACTTTCACCATCCCTCAGAAGGGAAAGCAATTGGCACCTGCCTTCTGGGTATGAGTGAGAGGGGAAACAGAAGAATCCATCAGCTGGGACCATACTAACTATGATCAGGACAGAACAGCTGGCCATCACTGTGGCCGAAGTGGAGGAAGGGAGTGCAGTCTAGAAAATGATTTCTTAAACCAGCTTCATTTTCAATCAGTTTATGCATAGGAGACAAGCAGATGAAGACGGCAGAGTGGAAAAGCCATTAATCCCAACAGGGATTCTTCAGCCAATACAGAAAATGGTAGGGAGTCCAGTTGCCCTCTTAAGACTTCAGAAATGACCACATGTCAAAACCTGTACATATCATCTTGCCTTTAGTCTTCTAGATGAATCTCTCCCAGCACAGAACAGTGGGGAGATCTTCGACTTCAGGCTTCAGGTTGTGATATCAGCACCCTTCCTTTCCACCCATGAGGAACATCTTAGTTGATCTGAGGCTAAAGGAAGGTGGGCCATCTACAACACATTGTCCATCTTTGGACTAGTCTATTTAGCCTATGGTCTTGAACTTATATCAAAATGGGTTAATTTCTTTTAAGTTTATTTTGTGGATGAATACTTATAGTTTAAAATCTCATTCACACCACTCCAAATGATGAACATATCCTCCTTATATCAGAGTGATCTCTTAGCAGCCCTTTTCCTGGTAGCAGAATATCTTGGTCATGGTGGTGAGATTATTATATTCTGTCTCTTATTCATTTGGAAGACAAGAGATTTTTAAACAATTTAAACTTTAGAACTGCAGAATACAGATGTGCAGCTAGTTGGATCCTGAGTGAAAAAAGTGCTCCCGAGTGGGAATGCACACACTCATTCTATCTGACAGCACCTCCTTAAAGAAGCAGTGCCTTTTCCTGGGCTCATAAAGTAGTTGAGCAGTCCCAGGAAAATATCGCTTTCTGTTAAGGAGACGCCAACAGGCTGTAACACTGCCTCCATCTTAGGATCTCCTTCATTCAAACAAGTATTTTCCTAGCATCACACATCAGATAAAAGAATGAAAGTTCACTGATCAAAAACTGTAACTTTATAATCACATTAACACACAAACTATTAAACAGAATTAATGAAACACAAACAATAGAGCAAGAAACAGTGGTGGCCCCTTTTCCTGGTTCTGGCTCAGGAATTCTCTTCTGTCCATAATTAGTCCATAAATAGTCTCAAGTAAAACATATTCAGGTTCTAAAATGCTATATACAAATGGATAAAGACAAAAGTTTTATCCATTCCCCTGTGAGTGCAGTATCTGTAAGAGGAGGGGGAAAAATCCAAATGTTCACAGTTGAACAATATTTTTCTCTGGATCACTTAAGCTGTGGAAGTCTCAGTTTTCCGTATTCCATACACCAGGTGAAACCTAACACCAGTTGCACTTACTTTAACAAATGTACAATCTACAGTCACCATCCTGAGCCGGAGTCAAGTGACAAACATCATGATCTCATTCATAGATTTCCTTGCTGTCTTCCATGCTTCCCTGCTTTTTAAAATAACATCCTGTCTAATGAAGAATTTCTGGAGGACTGGAAAGCTTGCACGTGCTTTTATATTGTTTCGGTTGACCCTAATAAGGATATTATTCAACTGAAGATTTGGAGGTGGAGGGTTCTGAATGGATCAAGAGAGCTAAGTTGTTCTTTATTAATGGGAAGGAAGGACCAATTGTCCACCATAGACTGAGTCATATATTGAACTGCTACAGTGATATACAGTATATCACTATATACAGTATACAGTATATATATATACAGTATACAGTATATTGATATATATATCAATAAGTTATTCAAACAAAGCTATGTGGAGCCTGTTCATGCCTTTTCTGTACAACCAACTACATTTGTATTTCAATTTTTCTTCAGAATAAAACTGTATGCAATGTCAGTGTGTCAGCTGTGGTAGTTGCAAAATCCAGTTAAGTTATTCAAAAAGCGAATTATAAGCTTTGTTGCATTGTGTAGATCTCACTGAATAAATTAAATATTACTTTTTCTTTTCTTTATTGGTCACTCTTTTCTAGAATCAAAAGATTCACTCTAGCATTCATAACAATGCTTCTCCCTCCTATCTGCACCACAGCAAGCACATACCTCTTATTTTTCCTAAGAGGGTATAATGATTTCAATCCCACATTGAACAAGAAGAAAAATGTTGGCATTTGTCAACACATTTAGAAAAATCTTCACCTGGAATCTCTTCTTTGTAATGGAAAACATCTGTCTTCAGGGAACATTAACTGATATTGAAAAAAAAATCAGCACCAAGGCGTGTAATAACAGACATCACCCTTTGAAATCAGATTTGCCTTGTGGCATTCAAGATTCAGACCATTCTGAATTTCGAGGAACCCTTCCACACTGACTAGTCTGCCAAGAAACCATGGTAGTTCTCCCATGTAGCTTTTGCATGTTGATTATGATAGTTCAGTTAGGCAATTTTAAGGACAAATTAAAATAAGAGACTAGCAGGCTTCAACCCTTTGCATCCCCATGCTAAACTTTTTAGCTAGTTATATTTTAAAATACTGTTTATCTTGGCCTTTTGGACCAGATCATAACGTAAAAGACTTATCTTAATTCAAAATGCGGTATGCTAACCATACTGTGTTGGGGGCTCTGCTGTTCATTTTGTTGAATGGGCCCTTGGCTTCTTCCCCAAAGGCCAGACATTTGAACAGGGTTGTGAGGCCAGGGAGAAGGAAACTGGGTATCTGTCTGTGTGTGGTGGGATCCCAAAATTCAAGATAGCATGATTGAAGCCCTACCCTTTTTAATGTGCTTTGCATGCACAACACATGCAAAGAAGGGTTAGAGCTTTGTATGGTTGCCATTTTGAATTTTTGGACCACCTCCCTTCTCTGCAGGAAACTCACCTCGGTCATGGAGTGCATCATTTCCATAAAGGTCCTAAGTTCAGTTTGTGAAATAGCTACATTCTTTTTTTTTAAGGATCTGATAGGTGATTAACAATGGATGAGAGACCCGCACAAGGTGCACACAAATAACTTTGCAATTGTCTGTCCTTCCCCTCTTTTCCAGGAGGTCTCTCAGTGAATCACAGTGGCTGCTGGGCATCATATCTTCCTTTCCCATTTGCACTGAAAAAACAACTGTACTGACCTGTAGGAGCCCTATAGGAATTATCATATACAGAGTGGGAGAACTCTAATTTTTCCCTTTGATTTCTACCAAGAATTCCCCTCTTAGGATCAGGATTAATGCAAAAGACACTCTGCAGTATTAGCAATGTTGCTACAGGAGCAGTCCCACTTTCTGGCAATTCCTTCCATGTGGCTCTGAGCAGTTCTTCATTAGCAATTTATAAAGTCATTTAAGCATCTGGGTAGCAGTATATCACTAATGAAGACTGGCCTTATATCACAAGGGCAGTCACCGGAGATGCTATAAATCTTTAGTGCAGAAGTGTTCTGTGTGTCTGGAGGCTGTAAGAGGGAGTGAACCACTGGTTAAACCCCATGCAGAATGTCATGGCTAAAGAAGGTAATCTAGTGATGGACATAAAATCTTCCACTAAATTTGTAGGTAGAGAATTTGGGGGGATGATTTTCTAAATTTTTGTAGAGGAAGGGGAAATTCTGTGCCAAGAAAACATCGCAAAAGCTGCGTCCTCCTAAGGGCCAGACATGACTTGGTGCTTGCACAGGGGACCTTTCACTTTCACACTTTTACATCCTTTTAGCAACAATAGTTCCACAAAAACATGCACGCACACACACAAATACAAATTTTCCTGATGTCTTCCCTTAGATTTAAATGAAGTGCAAGAAGCCAAACAGATTGCAGATGGCAGGAGAGATTAGCTCCTTTTACTAAATAGGTGCAAGAACTCGACAGCCTATTCACTGAAATTTTGTTTTGGAAGAATTTCTAAAGCAAACTCTTTTTTATCAAACTGAGTGAGAATGGATAAAAGAAGAGTGGTGGTGATGATGATGATGATGATGCCTGGAAGTTACCTAAAACATGGTATGGTTTCAGACTGTGGTTAAAATTCTCTGCTTTACAGCAGTCTTGGCCACCATTTAGGTTCAAGCTACATGCTAAGATTAACCACAGTGTGGTTTAGCATTATGTGGGAATGTGCCATGGCAAAGTTCCTAATGGCCATAGGAGAATAATGATCCTAATGGAAAAGCAGCCATTCTAACTTTCATGCTCTGTTAAAAAAAATAATAATCGAAATGGCAGCCATGACAGTACAATGGTGCATATGCAACACTCTGATTCCACTGTTACGGCCTCCATCTTGATTTTTTTGACCATACCCTGCGGACACCCCTGCATAGTGCCATAGTTATACTCTGTGGATGCCAGGAGAATAAATGGCTACATTTATGAGAGAACAAGCATCATAACATGAGTTGAACAGGTATCCCTACTGACTGTATACTCCTGTTCTATCAACACATTGCTTGGGGATCCTTTTAGACTGTAAAAAAATTTAAACGTGCGTGTCAAAATGAGAGCTCTGAAGATTCCCAACTGCATTCCCAGAACCATGAGAAATATTCTGAAGAATGTTAGATACCATTTCCTTTCAAACAATTCCAATGGATATCATTTCTTCTAAGGAATGTTTCATTTGATTCAGGCCAATAATAGGATGCTTATCTCTCCTGTTTTATTAGAAAGTGTAATTGAAAAGAAAACTTGTATCAATCCAAAAGCCATTGGCTCATAATGTTACTGATTAAAAGGTATTGTTAATTGTTCCATCTTTTCTTCCTCATTAGGTTTTTTTTTTTGAGGAAAGGAAAAAAAAAAAATGGAAGAAGCAGGGAGGAACATGGGAGTTGTACAGATGAAAGGCAACATTGTCTACCTCCAAAATAACATTCTTTACACACAACGAGAGTGATGCATGAAAAGCTGCACCTAGAATCAATCTTAGATTTACTGTGCATTTTCTGCTCTGCTTCAGGCAGCAAAAGTCTTGTCCTAGCTTGACACTTTTATTCTTCTCACCTGAAATATTGCAATTTTTTTTTCATTTAAAAGCCCTAGTTTTTATCAATGGAGTGGGAATTTTATTTTAACCATAATTTATGTTTTTTTTATAGTGCAAGTTTGGTAACTTTTCCATGGCTTGTGAATGAAGTTAAAACCTAGTATTATGGAATATATGATATGCAGAAGCAGGAAAATGATTTAAGGAGTTGGTTACTTTAGTTGAAAGATATCTGGCATGTCTTTGACAAAGAGATGGCCTTCTTTCATGGCTATGGAGTCTTCTGCTTTTAAAATGGTTTTCTAGTTTTTTAAAAAATGTTATCAGCTGATGGCTGCCCTAGTTGAAGTTAGATGATTTAAAAAAAAAATGTTAACATGATCAGATCTGGCTAATACGTGGAGGGGAGACCACCAGGGAATCCCTATGCTATAGGTAGATAAGGAAAAAGAAAAGAAAACCAGAAGAAGACATATCCATGCAATATGCCAATTTCAGCATTACAACTGTATATAAGAATTAAATTATTTCTTTTTGTTCCTTCTTTTTGCACTTTTCTTTCCCTCTCCCTCTCTCCCTCTCTGTTCTTTCTATTCTTTATTAGTTTGTGTTAGTTTTTATGTTCTTTGTAAAACTTTTAATAAAATTTATATAAAAAAAGAGAATTAAATTATGCACTATGGGCCAATATGCTTTTAATATTTTCTATGTAGACCATAATAGAACATGCATTGTCTGGTCATGAAAGGAGAGGTGAGGTACCATCCAATTGGACTGCAAAAATAGGAACAAAGCAAATATTTCAGCATATTGAAGCAAAAGCAGTGATTTCCTTCAGGAAATGAAAATACATTCAACCACTAGCAAGATTCTCTACACATTCCCTTCAAATCAACAGTTTCTGTCCTTCGATTCCAAGCCATAGCCTTTTCAGGGAGGCATCCAGTCTGGAAGAGAAGCTGGGAAGAGTATCCAGTGGATATGCTGGCTCTTTGGGGGAGGCTTCTGAATGAGTGGATGACAAAGCTTTCATTGTGACGCCCCGCCCCCCCAGTTTTCCAAAGGCAGAAAGGGATCTGAGCTCACTCAGATATCTTCAGTTATCAGCACACATTGAGTACCTAAATACTGGTTGTGGTTGGGTAGGTGCCCCTCTTGGTCAAGTCATTGTTTCAAGAGATCCATGCTTTTCAAAGACATGCTGTGGTGGCAAAATTAACACACATATCGCCTTCAGTTATTATGGAGCAGTGTTTCTCAACCTCGGCAACTTTAAGGTGTGTGGACTTCAACTCCCAGAATTCCCCAGCCAGCCATATAATTCCCAGTCAGAATTCCCCGATCAGCCATGCAATGCTGGCTGGGGAATTCTGGGAGTTGAAGTCCACACATTTTAAAGTTGCCAAGGTTGAGAAACACTGTTATGGAGTATGGGAATATGACTTCATACTGTAGGGATATTACTGTGTAAACACACTGATAGTTAAACCATTAGGGCATCCTTCAAAACTTATTTGGGTCAACAGGGGCATCAGCGGGAAAGGGCGTTGGTAAAAAAATTCAAGAATGTTAACAAGTAATTCCACTATTACCGTGCACATCATGTCATTATATATAAATATAAAGGTATCAAGAAGGAGACTATGTAACCATTTTGTTACCAGTAAAAATTAAATACACAAATAAATCTCACATACAAAATGGTTGCAGTAACTTAAATATAGTTATTTAAAAAAATAAAGAAATATATAGAATACCATTACCCCAATAAAGAACCATGAAAACAGTGCATAGAAATGTTTAAAAGTTTGTGGCAGAGGGAGACCAGTTAAAAAAATAAGCAGTTCAACGATTAATACGCATTTTTTTCAACATATGTGGATAGCCAAACAGCACTGTATAGATTTACTGTGTTTGCTAACGCACAGGTTGTTATCTGATATTTGCGTAACAAGCTAGCTTTCCTATTGTTTGATTTAATGAGGATGATGATCATGATCATGATTTAGATCACAGCCACCCACTCCTGTGGACTCTTTGTAATTCCTTGGAATGTTTGGACTTACAAATATGCTTACCAAACATTAGCAATGGTTATAAATACCAAAAAGAAAAGATTCCTTATTAACAACATAATTTATACCTATGTAGGATAACTTTCCCTCATCCTTTTGATATTTCATTGTAAGGTAAATTTCCCAATACATGTCAATATCAAAAATAATAATATGATTCCAATAGCCATCAATACAATTTCAAGAACAGGTTTCTTCCAACACAGTTTCCCCCAATAATTCATTTAATCAGTAATCCAATATTCTCCCCAAGATGGTATTGCTTTATAATTTATTTGTATGACTGACATTACCACATGTTCTTTTGTCTGGAAAAAGTATCACCAGCTATATTGACAAAATTCATAACACAACATTTTCAGGAAAGATTCTTATCATCCTGAATAAGATATATAGTACATTTCTTCAAACCTGTATGAAAGGGAAGGACCGAAAGAGGGAAGAACTGGATCTAGAGATTAACAGGAACTGTACTGTAGGTCCACAAATAGGTTGGATGGATAAGGATAAACCTTTATTTATTTGGAGAAAAGATTGAGGCTCACTCAAGGAAAAGCACATCAGATCAAGGACGATCAGCAGGTTAAATCTGAGTTTCTCTTTTTCTTTTTCTCTCCCTCCAAATGAATTTGCCTAAACAAGGACTAGCAGAAGAGTGAATTGCAAACAGTGGAGAGCAGTCCCCCAAGCGTTTTGATAGGAAAGGTTTAAAGAAGTGATGAAATTCAATGGTCAGCTTGTTATGGCAAAAGTGTTCCTCTCAGTTCCGTCCATATATGGATGAGGACTTAACTGCTATGTCTGAGACTCTACAAAGCCAAAAAGTCTACTGAATCTCTAAATCACCTTTGAATCTTTTCCAAGCAATTTAAAGGCATCTGATTCAATTCAATGGGGAGATTCAACCACTTTTCTTTCCAAGTGCATCACCTCTTTGAAGCTTCACATAATCTTTTTAGACAAAACAGTGCTTATTTTGAAGATCAGCTTCAGAGCTGAAATGAAACCATTTTCTTATCTAGAACAATATTTTATTTTTGAAAACTGATTATATGCTCTGGTCAAGAGACATTCTTATTCAAAGAAGTGTTTTATTTTCAGAAACTTATGGTTCCAATATCCCCAAAGAGAAATCTAAGCAAAAACATTAGTTCATCATATCCAGCAGAGAGTTGAGAGTTGTAGATTTATAAAGCCATCCAGAAAAGGAAAAAATATATACATCTCAGGAAACAGGTACTTGTGACTTCTTGGTAGTTTATGGTGGGATTTATGATGTAAGGTGGCATATAGCTACTGCCAGGAGAATAGAACAAATGTGGAAAATCAAATCCCCTCAGCACTGATGAGTCTTGGTCCAATTCATATAACCAGCAAGACAGAGCAATGAATAGAAAACTAGTTTTCCTTTCCTTTCCTTTCCTTTCCTTTCCTTCTTTCCTTTCTTTAAAAAAAAACATGGTACAATTTGCTACTTGTGAATGATGATTTCGGTAAACTGGTAGTTATAATGTTTCCAGATTATGAAATAAGTACAAAATTTGTATGCAGACTTGATAAAAAAGTTATCCACTGCACTGGAAAAAAAGTGCATGGTTGCCATTCGAAAGCAGTTATCACAAACTTTTGAAGCTTTAAAAGAAGACCATTCAGTGAGTATAAATTGGAGTCCAGACAAGAATGGCAAATTCTTTCCAGTACTTGGAAGATTCTTGAAGGACTGTTTCAGCTTCCTTTCTAGGTATGCCCAATATAAACCCTGCAAATGCTGAAAATATTGCAATGGCCATTGAAAATTGTCTCTGATTAGGGACTCACTACAGAGTTGCAAAAAAACAAAAAACAAATCCAAAAACCAGGAGGCAATGGCAAACCACTTCTGAAAAACCTTGCCAAGAAAACTGCAGGGACTTGTCCAGGCAGTCTCCAAGAATCGGACATGACTGAATGGATTAAAAAAAAAAGAGTTGCCAGTTATAACTCATTCATTATTTGAATGTATTTTTTGGTTTGGGCTTAGGGAGACACTGCTCCAACTGTGTGAATACTGCTTCAGTTACTGATGCATTTTAACTAATATGAGTTACTAACCCTTTTAGGGCTTTAGAAACTTGAATGTCTCCTGGGCTAGGGATAAGAGGAACAAGAAATATAAAATGTCTATTTCTGATTCCGAAATATTGGCAAGGAAGCTGTAGTATATGGATCCGTTGAAAAGATACAACGTCTTGATGGAAGGAGAGAGAGGTTTACATTTCCAATGTCACCGTTGCCTATGACTGTGGCCAGAAGTTAATCATTCCCAGCAGAAGCAGCAATATATACACACACAGTTGTGGGGTCGATCATCCAACTGTGATGCTTTAGCTAAACATGATGTTTATTCATACTTGTTTCCTTTCTTTGATACACACCATTAGCCTGCAATTGTTATACAGTATATCTCCTGTGTTCAGAATAATTGGACAAAATGTTCCTCCAGTTTAGCTTAGAGGATGGCAGGAATTCCAGGAAGTGTGCGTTGCTTATTTGGGTCAGGGTTTCAAAAACCATAGATGCCTCCAGGGTACTTATGTCACAAGGAGCCTGATTATGGGAAGCATACTTTTTAAGAGTGGAAACTTTTTTTTTTTTTAAGTTTTACAGCTGTAGACAAGAAATCTGGTGTTAGTAAGTAGCTGTGTGTTTCAGGCCTGAATGTCATGACTAAAATCAGCATTTGGGCCCAGTCCTAAAAAAGAAAAAAGGATAGAAGGGTGCTGTTCATTTGATATTTCTGTGGATTTCACAAGTTTTATATTTCAGTACAAGATGTTTTAGAAAGAGAACAATGTCCTATAGAGTCGGGGTGGATAGAAGATAAGAGTGAAATCTGTAATTAGCCTCTGAGTATTGGATAAGCAAGATTCAAACTTCCAGGAAGAAGAAGAAAGGAAGAAGAAAGAAAGAAAGAAAGAAAGACCTTTACTTCTAAACTGTTTTATTTTTGTGCCTTCAAGTCAATTTTTGACTCCTGGTGACTGCCTGGACAAGTCTCTGCAGTTTTCTTGGCAAGGGTTTTTTTGAAGTGGTTTGCCATTGCCTGCTTCCTGGGGCCGAGAGATTGTGATTGGTCCAAGGTCTCCCAGCTGGCTTTGTGCCTAAGGCAGGAATAGAACTCATGGTCTTCCGGTTTCTAGCCTGGTGCCTTAACCACTACACCAAACTGGCTTTCTCTTCTTCTAAACTAAGCTGCTAAAAATCAGCAGTTGGGAAGGGATGGAATATATTTGTTTGTCAAGTATTGTAAACAAATTCATGGACTAAATATGATCTTAGAGATGACTTATTTTTAAACCTATATACATCTTCCTAATCCTAGTTGTTAATCTTGGCATTCTAACCAGAAACAAAAGAGATGTTGTGAGGGTACAATCCCCGCAAGAGATTAACTCAGTTTGATGTTCACCCTCTTCCAATGAAAAATTATAGTTATTAATAACATCTTTATAGCTGTACAGAGAAAATGCAATACTGTAATTTCTTAATCACTTATTATTAATCTTCTCTTGTTTGTCTTGGTTTCTTTCCTGAAAGTAGTTTTGCATTAATGAATGGAAAAAACTCCAGTTGAAATGAATGTAAACTGTACATAAAGTTGTTGAAAAACCCATATTCTGATTAGCTAGCTGGACTTGCACATATTTTCTATAATAGAAGGATCATATTTGCTAAAGCAATTATAGATGTGAATACACACACACACACACACTCATACACTATATCCTAGGTCTTAACAATGTACAGAGGTAACTGTTTTTTTTTAATCTTCAAAGCAGTTCATGTCTATATAGATGACATGAGGATAATTAAATTGCTAGAGTTTGGTTTTCTTATGGCTTCTACTCTCTTGATCTATATTGCATAGCAAAAATTATTTATATCAATTGTTTAAGTATGCAGACCCATGCAGTAAAAATGAAATAAAAATAAAAAGAGAAAGGCAAATATGATCAATGCATGTCTCTACTCTGGCTTCATCTCCCAAAGTGACTTGGAGAATCTATCTATCTTTATAAGCCTTGCTGTGTGTAACATTTTTTTCAACTAGAAGTATCTTTCGAGTTCAATTTAAAGGGTTGAAAATCATCTGGGTGGAAATGAGCCTCTTTATACTCTTCATAAAGTGAAAACTTCTGATGGCTGAAAATATCAAGCTTTGGTCAAGTAAGAAAAGTAAACCTCTTTGAGGCAAGCCTTCTTTCCCATAAATCAAAACCTCTATAAGATCCTTCTGCCAAAAAAGCCTGTATTCCTGGAATGTGGGGAGTGGAGTGGCAGGAGTTTGCTTTAAATATGTTTGACTAACATTTGCAGCCACAGCTGACCTACTAGCTGACACTACAGCCGAAGTTTTGTTTTGGTCCCAAAAATGCTGCTACCTCTTCTAGCGTATTGGTGCAGACCAGCAATGAATCTGATAATGTAGCTAAATAGGTTGCCTTAAGGTTCTTTTGCCATAAAATAAAACATATATGAGACAACATCTATCCGCAACTCTAGTAAGGAGGCCTGTCTGTGTATTAAACAGACTTGCCACTGTTAAGTAGAACCTTCATGTCCTCATGCTCTGTCCTCACAAATTTTGGATATCTACTAGTAGTTGAGACATTTCATGTCCTTCTCAATGGTCAGATCTTAAGGCTCTGCTGTATAACAAATCCCCATTCAGTGAACAGTAAAACTTTGAATGGGGCTGAGGAATGTGTTGTTGACTAGCATATTCCCTTGGCTTGCTGACATTGTAAATCTGTAATTGGCAATAAAAGGCAGACCACACTCTTTCCCTTCTACTAATATTTATTTAAACCTTACCATTAAAGTGTACAGAGCTGTTTCTTTAGACTCTAGCAGGTTAGAGCCTCTTAGCCAAAGGGGAGGGTGGTGTTTTATAACACTGTTCTCTAAAAATTTAAAATAACATTTGCAGACTATAAAAATATAGGGTGCAATCCA